>NC_135505.1:66631712-67267962 GCF_052857255.1 Amblyomma americanum | reverse complement strand
GTTAACACCTCTGCTCTTGGTTCTTGGATCTCGTCAGCCTTCCTAGTTCCGAATCCATATATCCTCCTACTTGTTTTGCAACAGTAAAATGCGCGCAGTTTTGGTATGAACGAAAATAAGGAGAGATCCATTCTTGTTGACAGCGCGTAAAAAACACGGAAAGAATACAGAAAACATGGAAGACGACGTCACAGGCACTTTCATGTTTTCTGTCTTCTGTCCGTGTTTTTTAAGCGCTGTCAACAAGAATGGACCAGCACCAACTAGCCCGACAACGTCCTATTTAAGGAGCGATGTCCGAATAGAGAGAGAAAAGGAATAGAAAATTCTGAAGTCATTCACAACAGCCGTTTTGTACCAGCTTTCCTTCCGTCGTGAAAAGGAGAGAAATGCCAAAGCACAAAACTCTAAAACTAAGTACTACTCAACTTACTTCAAGTCCAGGTTCTCACCTACAAGGCCGGTAGATATTGAGCAAAGAGGGAAGAGGAAAGAAAAAAAAAGAAAGGAAAGGTAGGAAGCAACGCGCTTGCCCAAGTAGAAGTTAAAATCGGAGAGCGAGAGATGGGAAAGAAAGAAAAACAGATATATATTGAGCAATGCTGGGAGCCTATAAGTGCTTGCTGAAGAGGAGGGAGCCGAGTGCTACCCCAGATGCCGAGTGCTCTGTTTGTTCCTTAGCGGATTGTGTTGGACTCACTTCGTCTTGTTTCTTTAAGCCTAACCACCATGGCTGTGTTGCACGCTGAACTTGGGGCCTCATTTGAGAACAGCTTGAATTCAACAGCAGTATACCTGTATAGGAGACAGTAGGCGCACAGGAGAGACGCCCCTCACGCTACCTAAGACCTCGCACCTTGCCAGATTTATCCTCGAAATGTTTGAGTTCCATTTCTTACCTTTTTCGCGTTAGTTCCTGCGATCATCGCGTGGGCTTACAGCTAGAGGGAGGGGTATCGACCGGTCGATCTCCAAGCGGCCAGTGCAGGTAAGCCTTCAGCTCGCTCTGGGCTCTCGGCATTATTTTCTGGGATTCCGTGGGCTTCGTATGCCACGATAGAGCTTCCGACATGCCAGAACAGTGATACCATTCAAGACATGGGAAACGGATGAGTTGCTGAACGGCATCCACCTTCCGCGTTCCTGAACAATGCCCACTGTCAGCCGTGGTAACGCTATGAAGCGGATCCGTCGAAACAAGAAGTGTCTTGTTGATGCGTATAAAAGGCCGACTACGAATATATGCGCCAGCGCCTGGGGGCCAAGAAGTGTACAGCTTGTCTCGTTTTGGTTTTACCTGTGTTTTAGATTAATGTATATGAATTACTGAAGAACAAAAAAACAGTTTTGGCGAACGGTTCAAATTTTCTCGAAAATCTTCCTGACAGGACACGCCGCTACGCATTCACTTAAAAGACTTAAGTGTCCTTCTTGATTTCTTTGCAAAAGTTGAGGCCGTATTTAAAGTTGACATTACGTTACCTGGATTCAAAATCGTGCTCGCGTTTATGTTCGCTTCGTCAACAGGCAAGCGGCAATGGCAAAGGCGCTTTCTTTTTACGGTGAGGCACAAGAAAAGAATTAAAAACACGCCGATGCTTTAAGTACAGAGAGCTTTTCAAATAAAAAATGTAGGCGATAATTAAAATAGAAGTACAATTTGAGCCGCAAACCAGCAAAGCCAGCTGTGCTGTCTAAAGCGTTTCATGTCTGCCTCTTTACATGAAAATTTTTTTCCGCGACATAATGCCCATCGATCTGAGAGAGCGCCAATTATCGTAGATGTCGCCAGTGCTGCTCACCATTATATAGGTATTCGACTTATGTTATCGCTGGGCGCGTATTTAGAAATAAAGGCTAGTAAAGCTTTCGAAATTAAACATTCCATGTTGTGCATATCAGAACTAACTTATAGGATAAAATAACACTCATAAATGTATTGAAGCGAACTGAAGATGCGGTGATCACAGAAAAAAAAGACACGTGCAATAAACACATACGCGGAAGATCAAATTATTGACATCGCAGAACATAGTTAGCTGGTCCAGAATCACGCCTTTGTTAAGGTGGAGACACTGCTTGGATATGCGTGGTAGCCCGTGGCCTTATAAAGGCCGCTAAGGTGTAGTAGTGGCGCGCTGCGCGGACGGCGATTGGTATATAGACTCCGTTATTAGGAAGAGGTTAAATGGAAAGCTCTTCTATGGTGTTATTAGTCCTAGACGAGGAATGCCTACCATACTTCTAAGTCTTGATTATACAACATAATACTACTAGAAGTAAGGCATTCTTGTGGAAGGCTTTTAAGTCAGCTAACTAGTTTAGTGGCACTTCCATGAGGGCTTCTGCACTCTAAACGTCAATGCTTGTCCTCCACGTTGTGCTCTATTACGCTTATATAAGAGCCACTTGGAGTGTTTTCCAGCACTCTAACGATCGTAACATAAGATGCTCCTTAATGAATTCAGCATAAGCCGCAGATAATCATATCGGCGCTCGGCTATTGTTTCTCTGCTTCTGTTACCCATGCTCATTAACCTGACTATGGGCCTCAAGTACGGTTTGAGCAGTGAGGCTTAGTGTCGTTCGAAAGGAAAAAAATCTACGGATGAACGTTTCTACTGCAAGTACTCGCATTGCTATTTTCTGTACTCGAGCTTTTATTTATGTACCAGTATTTAAAAGCACGAAATTAATTACCTAACTACTTTGATGCAGCCGCGCGAAGAGAGCCCGAAAAAAGACATGCCTTTGAGAAGGCCACCACAATACTGTTGCACTACAACAATCCTACATCTGGAGGCTCTATATTCAGTCCACCGCGTAATCGTGGGTGCATATGGTTCTTTATTTTGTTTTCTAACTATGACATGACTTCGTTTTACGTTACCTGCCCTGCGTATATTGGCTACAACCTTGCGGTGATCAACTTCGTATGCGTCTGTTCCCCTTGCAGTGCTTCTGAGCGGCATCTTTTTTATCAGAAATGCTAGCCTTTTGAGTGCGGCTAACCACTTGGCTAACCTGTTAGCCCTCAAGAACATTAACGCTCTGCACTCTGGTACCACCCATTTCTGCTTATTTATCGAAGGAATTAAAGGCACACCACACTGATTTCTCAGATTGGGAACAAAGCATCCAAAGAGACTCTCATCGACCTTATCCAAGAAGCCGGTCCAATCCTCAAATTCCACCGTTTCCCGTTCGTTCAGATAGCGAGAAAAATCAAACAAAAGACACAAAGCGCTCGGGTTCGCCACGCGGGAGCAAACGCCGGAGCCATAGAATCGGACAGAATAACCTTTTTCACATCGCTACTGTTCGTGGCAGTGCTTATACTTAGATTTCATGTGTTCTTCTACTTACGTCCTGGCTTCTCTTGTCAGTGCACTTAACTCCATCCACGCATGTGAATCGCAGAGAAGGAAAGATCGCACACTGTTGCTAAGGTTTTTGCAACACCCGACGTAATTCAGAAGTTACGCTCACTGGCCACCAGAGGACGTCACCATGTTGATTTGCCGCGACGTTGGCTTCTGTGGTTGTGAGTGCGGGCTTGCTTCCCCACAATGTAGCAATCGGAAGAAACAGTAGGAGATTAAGGATGTTAGGGAAGGCACGCTCCATGCTAGTTTTCGTTTAGTTTCGGTTTCCCAAGTGTCCATCCCCCGAAAATAACAGCAACACGAAGCGCCAGAAGATAGCGGCGAGGGACAATGGAACCAAGATATCATCTATCGGTGCCCAGCGTCCCGTCTGGACCTTGGCTTGTTATTGCCGCTGCGTAGCTTGTACGTTCTGCAATGCGCCTTTCGCTTTCGCGATCCGTTATATGATTTCTGAAGTGAATACAACATGTGCCCAGTGCAATCTCTCGTTTCTCGGCTTACCACCGCTTTCGATGCAGGACGACTTCCGGCGTGTAATGTCTCATCTTTATACGTCTAGCTCAAGCATTATTCCGTATAGACAGACAGTATAAGACACAGAGAAGAAGGACAAGGAAAGAAATGGGCTGCCGGAAGAAGCCGCAGGTCATTCCGGTTCCAGTGGGTGCTTGTACATGAATCACTGGCTTGAGTGTTGCGGAGGAGGGCAAAAACGCTTTCTTTCCAGGCGTGCATGCGGACACATCGTCCTTTTTCATTTATTCACCTGGCTTTCTTTTAGGCTTATACAGTTCTCTTCTTGGTGCCACCAATATTTCGAAATATTTGCATCACTGTCGTCTAGCAGTAATTTCATATTCATGTGGTGAAATGTTAAGGCGTGCTCTTTCTACCTTGAACACTCGTAATAAATCGTTCTAGACGTTTATTATCAGATATATTTTACGGCAAGTCGCAGTTTTTGGAAACAGCTTGCGAGGATTAGTACTGGCCGCTTGGAGGCTCGAATTTAATAAGCAGTTAATATGTATTTTTGCGTATCATTTCTTGCTGATTGTACACTGCGCATGCGTGCGCCAGCTAATCACGTTGAAGAGTGAGGTATTAGGTAGTGGAGGGTGCAGGGTGCTTTGTCTGTATTCTCAGCAACGAAGGTAAATGAAGGTACAATGCTGAGGACATACGCGAGACTTTTACAAACGTTACTTTGCAAAAGTCACAAGCATTTTAACAAGCCTCCACTGCCATATCAAAAACTCTTTGAGACTCATTTTCTAGCGTTGTTAATATTGCCGCAAGGAGCGCATGCCAGTTTCACCCATGACTTCAGTTCAGGTGCGTGAGTAAATTTTAGTGCTAAAGCACAACTTCGCGAGATCTGACAGGCTCACCAAGTTTGTGTGATGCATGACCTTGAGGCTGTCCGTGGAGAAACCGCAAATAAAAAATAAAAATATTTCCCCATGGAGGCGCGCATGGAGGTGCCCATGGAGGCGCGAACAGATTAGCTTCCCTGGCCGCTGCACGAGAGCAATACACCCTCGTCGCCGTCGATCACGACTCGCGTAACACTGCAACAGATTTTCGCGCGGTGCATTGCGCTTCATGGTCTTCATCAAAGTATACTACTACGAAACTTGTACACCCCGTCTTGCTCTCTACTTTGCACATCGTCGTCTTCATCAGGTTAAACTAATATCAAATACTCTCATGTTTAGTGTGCAGAGATGAAGTTTTCAGACCCTTCTTTTGAGCAGTTTTCTTGTCAAGTTGTGAAAAAATATATATTTGGCTGTACAATGTGCTGACGTCTTTCTGGCTTTCATTTTTTTTTGTCTTTGCCACTGTCTAGCTATCGATCACCGAAAGACGGTAAAAGAAGAAAATGCAGTACGTGAAGAAAAAATTATTTGAGCGTTTACTACATCGAAGGGCCGCCCATAAAAGAGTTAAGAACGTTAAAAGCACTACGCGCTTGCAGTCATCATTGCGTTAAGCATGCCTTGTTTTTTTGCAGAGTACATACGGTGGTGGTGGTGCTGTGAAGCATTTATTCAAGGCTGTACACAGGAGATAGTTGGAACTGGCCTTGAGGACCAGCCTCTTACAAATTCTGGGAGGAGTTTCTAATCCGGGACCCCTGTGGCTTCCACGGCAGCTCAGGCCATAGCGACGAGGGCTCGTTGGCTCTCTGACGTAGAGCAGCCGAGCAGTGTAGTCTGCCAGCTCTCTCGGTTAGGTGAAGGGAAATGAGGGTAAGCAGGGTTCCAGGGACATGCCCACACCATGTGGTACACGTCCGAGAACGCACCATCACAATGCGGGCACTACTGTTAAAATCTGGTTTAAAATATTGCAGCTTTGTCCGGTACTCTACCGTGCTAGTATTTAGGAAAAGGAGGCAACGCTCCTCGCTTTTGGTCAGCCCTTTCGCAGGGGGATCAAAGCGGCTATGCTGGGTTTGATATAACGGAACAACATCTTTATAAGTGGTTAGCCGGGTTTAGTACATGCGGTTTACTGTGTTTTCAGCGAAGATACATACATGCGTGGCTGCGTTGTCTATTGCTTGCTCTTGAATGCTGCAGCGGTGCAAATTTTACTTTTGGCCTCTTTTACTGGGTGTTGATCGGTTATATTAACTAACTTCTGTTTCCAAACAATCAAGATGTTTCCCATGAGGAATAAGAGAAAGGCATAACTGAATATCAGCAATGGAGCTGCCGTTACTTTTTCAATCGAGACGCTTTATTAGCATACTTTTTGGGTAGCTGAATATTGTCAGATTTTTCCTAAGCGTTATGCTGAAATTGCGGGATTTAACGCCACTAAGCCACGCATGGGGACTGAGCGTTGCGGTAGTGGAGAGCACCGGATTTGTTTCAACCACCAAGGGTCATTTAACGTGCGCTGACATTGCGCAGCCCACGAATGCTATTTACGTTTATGAAGATGCAACCGTGGGCTGATCATCGTTGCCTATTTAAGGAACACTCAACGTAAGTCGTTAAGTGCCAGCAAAGGTACCATATACATAAAGATCCCGTTTATAGAATAAGCGGATTTTACGAAACGTTCACAAATAAAAAAAACATTGTGGTCGACAACTGCACTTTGGTTTCTTATGTTTAACAAAATGTTCGCATCTCGTGCATTAGGCAACGGGTATAACAAGCAAAGCCCCTTCCTATTGTTGACGCCGAGAGCTAGCTTCTACAAGCGCCATTTTTGGAAGATGCTGATTTGGTTCTTGGGGGTTTAAAATCCCAAAGCGACTCAGGCTATCAGAGACGCCGTAGTGAAAAGCTCGGAAAATTTCGACCACATGCGGTTCTTTAACGTGGACCGACATCGCACAGTACACGAGCCTCTAAAAGTTTGGCTTCATCGAAATTCGACTGCCGCGGCCGGGATCGAACCGGTGTCTTTCGGGGCAGCAGCCGAGCGGAATAAACATTCAGCCACCGCGGCACCTTTCCTAGAGATGCGGCGGGGACGGTGTCGTCGGCAAACAAACGCCTGTGTGAGACTCCACTGTAAAAAAGTACACTTGCGCAAGGTTTCAATTAAATTAGCTTTTCCAAATGTTGCCAGGTTACCAAGAGCAATTCCAGCCGCTTGGAGGCCGCAAAACACACAATCTGTTGAAAGCGAAAAAAACTAAAAAAATGTGCAATGACGTCATCTATATACCAGGTGGCCGGGCGAAAGCCTCCAGTGGCGAGTTGAAATATAGCGCGCAATTTCAGACTGGGAGATCGTGAAGTCGGTGGGACATTTACGCAATCCGGCGCTACCGGATCCTAGCAGCGAAGGTAAGTTTCTTGACCTTGGCAGGAAGTCTGTGGTCAACAGCAGCAAACAGGTTTTTCCGCAAGAGGCGTTTAGTGCTTACAGACAGACCCTGGGAGAGCTCACAGAAACAGTGCACAGTACTCTGCCTCAGCCCAGACGTTCGCAGTCTTGGAAGGTAGAACCAGCACCACCATAACACCCATTCGGAGGGGGGGGGGGGGAGCGGGGAATAAATGTGCCGTTAAGTGCTTCTTTGTCCATTGGTGCCCATGGCGTATTCATTCAGCGTTGTCAAGAAACGATGGAATAAAAGCGGGAAAAAGCAACTTTGGCGGCAATTTAGTTTCAAAGGTGACTTGCATTCATCTTAACTAAAGGCAGCCGAAGAAGACCGAACTGTAAAAAAGACGACAGGATGGTGCTCAACGACCTGTCGCCTTTCTTCGTTCTTTGTATCCTACTGGCACACTTAGCAAAGTTGTCTCTGACTGGCGGACAATTTCTATACTTCTCCAGCCCTGCATTGTTTTCGGTGACGCAGCTAGTGCGGAACGAATCAAGAGCCGGCAGAGCCGTAAGCCTTACGAAACGCAATGACCGAGACCTAAAGACGAGTCTAAATGGACGCCTCATAAGAGAGAGGCAACTAGATGGCACTTGGGCTTGATCACTTCAGGGTTTGCGTTTGCGATCGCGATGGTTGCGCAACCTGATGTCCTAAATGCGCAGGAAATTTCCAGCAGAAAGGATAACAGCGCACTTTTATGCTCACCGAAGCGCTGCCGACGAGCCGGTACGCCAAGTTTGCTAAACTTGTTGGATGGGATGTATAGCATTTCGATTAAAGAAGAGGAGGTCGTCGCTCTCTCAACATAAAAGAAAAATGTGAAGATATTGTGCCAGAAAAGAATGCCATGCGGAAAGCTCAAGCTTCGTTAAAATTGTACCACCATTTTCAGCTGACATATCTGGGTTTTTACGTCGTGATTAACAAAAGTCTATAAGCTGTGTGTACAGAGGAATTGTAGAGAGGAAAATGTGGCAGGGTTATAAAGGAGGGAAACCGAGTAGGCCTGCAAAAGGCCGGTTGGCTGATGATTTTGCTTTGCTGGGTAGTCAGCACGTCTGGTAACAATATCAGTTCGTTATTAGCATTGCTTGATGAAGAGGACAATGTGCAATGCATAGTGCAAAATTGTGCATATTAGTTTCAAAGTATTATTTGCTGAGGAACACGACGATGTGCAATGCATAACGGGAGATTATGTTGCAGTTAAGCACAAGGCGTGATTAGTTGCGAAGGTAGAATATTGCTCTCAAGTAATGGACAACGAAGCTGATCTGTTCGCGCAGCCGTTGCTTCGAATCCCTGCCACGGCAATATTTATTTGATATAATTATGGCTTTGCCACGGTCACCCTCAAGGTCAAGGTTCAAACAAACTTTCTGAGATGGTTAGACCGGGTGAATTAGCGCGTTCGCACTAAATGTAAAGGTTAACGTGGAGGTAATTGCAATAAAAGTAAAATCAGTAGGCACATGCTTACTGCAGCAAAAAACACCGAACCCGCTAGCCATAGCCATTTGGAGAGGGTGGTATTGAGTGATTTTGCAATCAAGCATTGAATGGTTTAACATAGTCCATTCTCTTTTCCAGCCCATTTTGCGTGAACCGGCCCGTTAACTTCAATGAACTTTACGTGGCTATATGCAGACCAGAATATATAGCGCTATATTCTGCTGAGAGTAGCCAAATTAATTTCACAATTACCTGCATCGAATCAGTAAAAGAAAGACATGCTTCACATGTTGACACGTCGAACGCAATGCCGAACCAGACACCATAGTGTTGAAGGAGAAGCTAATTATATTGAAAGACGAGTCACTGCGAATAAACACAACTAACCAGTATGTTCACCAATACTGTTATCATAGTTGTTTCACTTGAAGTGCTAGTTCTGCAACTGAGGCAGCAGTTAGCCCCGAAAACATTCCTCAAATTTACGAGAAGGTCTTAGCTAACATAGTAATGAACATCAGTTAATATTATTTTTTACACTATTGCAACATTACGCCAAGCTTGCTTCACCAAACTAGACTTCATCATGATGTATACGTGAAAGAGGGCAACTTTAGTCGGTTGAAGTTAAGGCACACTCTGCACACTGCGTTTCATAAGGGAACTAATGGAACAACAGTTTTAATCGGCTTAGCAAGGATGAGCAAACTTGCCGCCGCCGAGAGCTGTGGGCGTTTCGTGCCTGCTGCTATAGCTCAGACGTTTCGTGGGGAGTCTGGCTGGATGCTTTCGCTCGCTGCCTCGATGATGACGCTCCCGGGGTGCAACCCGATCTACTTAGTTTCGCACGCTGTGTCAGGAATTCCCTGTAGCAATACAGCCCCGACTTTTGTCGATGTGTCGTAAATGCGGAATTTGGAAGAAAAGCCGATGACGAAAAACCTTTCCCCTTCTACTCACCTGCCATACACACGCGCGCACGCACGAACAGAAGCAGTCGGCGACTGCGCCCGCTCCAGGATTGTGCTATGTATGGTTCGTTGAGCCTAAGAGTGCCTGCACCGGTCACCATCCCCCACGCCCTGACTGGCGCTCCCGTCGTTACAGTGTTACCCAACTACTTTAAAGGGAGCTGAATGCAATTATTTTATTTTAAATATCTTGGCTCTTTACAGAAATTCTGAAGAGCCGGTCCCTCGGGCCAAAGTGAAGCGGCTATTGAACTCCATTAGCTCGCTCATGAGTGCTATCCCCAGTCTACCTGAAGATAACATGTGGGATCGCTAATTAACATCGTAAGAGGCGGCTTCAAAGCCCTAGGGTTTAATGCCTTCCTCTTCTTTGAGCCCGCTATGCTGATTGTCTAGTGGGCAAATCGTGTGAGAGGATCCACTTATATTTTACCACGAATGCGTTACAATAAGGGAAGACGATGAAGATGAAAGTTGTCAGCAGCTTCGCCATTTAGTGCCATTAAGCCTGAGGACATCGTCATCATGGTCATCATCAGGTTCGCTCACTCGTGTGGCTTCTCTCGGGTAGTGACGGGCTGGAAAGCAGAGAACATGTTCTTCACCGACCAATTAAAGTGTAAAGTCCCGTCAACCCAGAAGAGTTTTTGGCAAAACCACAAAACGCGATGAACATAAGGCGCACATTTCAATCTCCCAACATATCTACAACTGGCACTCTAAAGGTATCTTGTCTGATTTTGCGGAACACAATGAGTTGCCGAAATAAATGTGCAGGATCTGCTAAAATGTGCTTAGCAGAGGTGTGTTGCTGTTACTTCACTGATCCGCGGACCAAGAGGAAATAATTTTAAACATAAAAATATCATGAAAGCTGTATTGCTGGCATTCTTATGGCTGCGTTTGTGTGGTTGCTAATGAGTAATAGCTCACTTCTAACAAATCTATTCTATCTTGTAAGATTCGTCTTAAGACTTTACTGATATGAGAAGCTTAAGAGGTGCGGTGATGAGCAGTTGCACATAAGTGGCTATGTAAAAAGATCCCGTGCAGTTTTCTGTAAAGCCAGTAGGATTTTACATAGAGTACTCCTCGTTACTAAATAGAAATCGAACCAAAATAGCCCCAAGTCTGACGTCTAAACAATAAAAACAAGCCGCTAAAACAAAGTACCAAGTACACTTGAGGCGCCAGTTCACAAATATAAGCTGGCCTAAACGATTTCCATTTTTATGCGTTGCATATTGCAATCGCTCAGTTCAGCCCTTGAGCGCGGCCGGGCAGCCACCAAACCACGTGACGTGACGTCACGGCAGCCGGAGGAAAAGCTGGGCCCCAACTCGCGCGGTCGCGCGCGACCGCAGCCACCACCTGACTCCCGCTCCTCCCGTTAGGGGCGCTGCGCCGGCGCGTGACGTCACGGAGGAAAAGCTGGGCCCCAACTGGCGCGGTCGCGCGCGGCCGCAGCCACCACCTGACTCCCGCTCCTCCCGCTAGGGGCGCTGCGCTATGATTGACGTCACGGTATATGTATAAAAGTGCTGCGCTCCTTCGCCGGAACACTCTTATACCCCTGTCACACGGGCATTTCGAGGGCCCTCGAACCGATAGTCTATCGACTCAAAGGCGATCGAGCGCTGCTACACGGGCAGTTTCAATGGCGATCGAGTCAATAGCCTATCGAGTCAACGGAGCAGCACGGAACTCCATCGAGATATGCAACGCATTCTTGTCTTAACCAAGCTAAGCCTGGCCATTTTTTACTCTATTAACGAAGTTGTTTACACGAACACGGCTTCAAACTTTTTGGTGCTGTAACCATGCGCTAAAAGAGAGATATGGGGATACGGAAGGAAACACTAACGAGTGTAAAGGCAGTTTAAGTAAGGCAAGTGCCTACTATTGGAACCGACTGCAGCGACATGGAAAGACGAAACACGGAGACATCAGTTCTCAGGTCTCAGGCGACGCGACTCATTTCAGACGACAACTGCATGAACACCCTCACTTATAACAAAACTGAACTGACGAAGTTATTGGGCAGACAAGCTGTCTAGGATACCAAACTGAAAGGAAAAAAAAACGCTTTTGTTTGAAGTGCTAGTTCCAGCTCAAAGCTCTGAGCAAGTCTACATCCAATCATTTCATTACGGCGACAAGGGTCTTAATAACGTAGCGAAATGTGAAGCGGATCGAAAAGAATTTAAATAAACGAGACAGTTAAAAGAACCATCCCTATTCATCCAAGCAGGCCCAACAACCACGACCGGTCAGCTGAAGCTTCCGATATTGAAGCCCATAAATTTCAGGGCAGGAACATATCATTGTAAAAGTTATGAGAGTGGTTTCTGCTCGTGATCCACATAGAAGATTGGTTTATGAGCTCTGTTGAATTTGTATGTGTAAAATAAGTTTTCATTGTCGAAGAGCGTTCCTGCCCGCAAATCGCAGATTTTTGTACCACCAGGATCACGAAAAAATGGAATAGGGTTCTGGTGCCGCGATAACAACATCGCGAATAGTTTGGGAAAAAAGGAATCTCAATTCGTGAAGTCTGGATAAAATACTTTGATAAACCTTTGGCTGCTTTTAAGAAGAGCTGTGACAACGCATCAGATTATGACATTCTCGCAACTGGTTCAGAGCATTCTAGGGAAGTGCAAACAAGATGGAGCGAGCAACTCGATAGAAAACGCATAGCTGTTGAGACTACGTTAAAGAGGTGCGTTAGAGCGTGTAAATTGAAGACTGAATCCTTGCAGCGCCTACCAAACATTGCTGTTCTCTTGCCATTCCTTAGCGTAAGATCACAAAATGTTTAGAGCTATTTTAGGTCCTGGAGTCTATTGATGTCACTAATGACATCAGCTGTGCAGGCCAGCACATTTCCTATTTCCGGGATTTTGATGCGAGCCACACGGATCCTGGAAGCGCAACGTTGATCCAAGTGACAACAATCACGTTGCTGGAGGTGCTACTCGAGACCAACAAGCCATGTCAGAAAAACTGTAATCTGTAGAAACCTACCACTAGGTCAGCAGACAGTATTTTCTCACAGACATAGCTGAAAGAGCAGCATAAAACGATGGAGGCGGAAAAGTGATCTACTACAGACCCCATCAGCCGGTGTTCGAAGTGAACAGCAATAGGCGATAATTTAAGTGATTTTCGACGCTTCAGCACACGGCAAGAAGTCACAGTAGCTGACAGAAAATCTTGACAGTGTTGCTAATTTTACAGTCGAGTTTTTGCACGTCCTTTAAATACGATAATTGATAGTATAGCTTTAGTTTCAGGCAGTTAAAAACGTTTTAGTTCGCAAGTAGAGACGCAAGGCGACTGCAAAGATGGATTGCGCTCTCTGTGGTAGCATAGGCGAAAAAAACAAATGCACTAAAAAGTGATGTTCACAGTTTGGCCAATGAAAAAATCTCGTTTAGAACCACGGCCAAGAACATTTTTTTAGATAGAATCTTCAGCATCAACTGAAGAATGTAGAAGAATATTATGGCTCGTTATGACTGCTGGTACCATTTCTGTTTGATGAATACCTTCGAACATGAGAAGGAAATGAAGATGGTGGCAAAGTTCTTTGACGACGCTAAGAATATCTTTAGGGTGCCCTCTATGGGCCTGCCAACGCACGAGTCACACAATCAGACAATATTCGAATGGATCGCGACGGATGGTTAGAAAGCAAGGCATCTCCGGAGCACTTAAAAATCTACGAACTGACAAAGCCTCAGCGCAGATAACCCACTTTCCAGCAAGCTCACAGGCCCTGCAACAACCTAGAAAGCGACGATTTAAATAAAACAGCAAGTTGCTAAGAACTTTTTGGGTGGTTAGCTTTATTCTAACTGAAAATTTGTGTTCAAAGACTGTGCCAATAAAAAATAAATAAAACGGGCTATGGGATATCGTATTGCAGAACCTGCATGAAAATTTGTGTGGTGTTGCAGCGAACTCAATGAACTGCAAAAAGATTCATTCACAATATTCCTACAATGCTGGTACCACCGAGCTCGCTAGAAAGCAATATTACATGTGTTGGCTGCCTTAAGCCCTAATTTATATAAAAGAGTGGGGTACACAATTGTAACAGACGTGTACAGGGTCACAGCTTTCAGCATATCAGTCAACAAGTAAAGTGTAGCTCTCATCAAATAAATTACGCTTCCGAGGCTGGAACTGATAGCCCTGTGTCTCGGCGGCCAGACTGAGTCGATACGCCATACAGAGCTTGAAGGAAGGCTCACTCGTTACGCATTGCTATTCTGCCGCCAAAATTGCGCTGAAAACTTTGGATCTGTACAATGAAGGTAACTTATGAGAAAACGCACGCGCAAAAAAAAAGTGAGAGCGCTGACACTTTATCATGGAGGCATTGTCCTCAATTAGAGAGTCCGGCTTATCTCATGAACCGAGGAGTTAGTGCTGAGAAACGTTTTAAGGGCCCCGCCTGGTGAACAGGAAAGAAAAAGGCTGAAGACTTCTGATCTGTTCCCACGCTACCAAATAGCATTCCGAAAACTTTGTGGGAAAGAAGAACAGTGGGAGCTTTTAAAATGACCACACCGTTAAGTTCCAACGCAATTGGGCACAGATAAATACAGCAGAAATGCTTTCTGCTTGAGTGCTTCCGCACTACAATACATGAGCAAGCTACGGCGTCTGAGCACTAACATTGGTCTCCTGACGGTGTTGGAAATAGATCACTCCGAAAAAATACGTTGTAAGCGATGCTTAGCGAGAACGTCTATATGCTGACAGAAACAACGTGAAGAAAAAAGTAATTTGAAACGGGTCTTGATTGTTATTCTTCTTTTTTGAAGGCTCTGGACGGCAACCACTCAGCGCCAGAAGATGGGAAAAAGTGTTTTCGGGAAAAGATAGAAACCTGCTACTGCCTCTTCGAAGATTGTCTGTAGGATCTACCCTCCAGAGACATATGCAGCTCTTGTACATAGTGCAGATATCATAAGAAAAAACTTGCATCGTCATTTCCACACGTGGAAGATTTTTCGAAACAGAAACAACAGAGCTGGAAGTGAAATGGGTTGCCAAGCAAGATTCTAAAGAGGAACTGCCGAGCACAACTTGGGGCAGTAGTCTTGTTTAACGTGAAAAAAGCGAAGCTTTTTTTTAGCCTCTTAATAAACTTGCCTCATTTCATGAACCTGATACAAATTATTGCTACCAAACGAATTTAGCAGTTGACCGATATCATAAAATATTACAATAAAAACATGCCCGGAAGCACAGAAAAGGGAAATAGCGAGCAACGATGGTGGAAGCTCTATAGACAATGCTCTATTGTGAATATGAGTGTGGGTAACCCGAGGAAGTGGTATGCATCAAGAATGAAAAATTAGTTGTGAAATTTAGTCAAAATACCTTGAAAGTGCGCTAAAGCATTCAGCACATGCGATTTCAAATGGTAAACTTAAAAGAAAATTTCCTGTCCTTTCACGCGAGTCATGTGGACCCTTTGCATACAATATGAAATTGAAGAACAGCTCGAGCTAAACACTCGATCCGTATGTTTATTGAGAAGTGAGTTTTCTTTCCTTGTCCGATTTCTCTGCTTTGGAATGAGTGCGTGCACTAAATAAAGCTTTCACTGGCTCTTAAAGTGCCGCGAAGTTTCGGTCATCTCATTCAGTCATATTTTGTTGTATTTATTTAATTTTTGTTATTGACCTAAACATGACTATCGGCTGTTAAATTTGTACTTTTGGTTTCTGCACTGCTTTGTTAGCGACAGAATGATTAGTCCTAAGCCTGAACAGCTTTTTCCGGCCACCATACCAGCACTATTCTGTTTTCTTTAGAGCACAGGCAGCGTGTGAACGCATGGAGTCTACCGCAACACCTCTTATTGTTCACTGTGTGGAGTAAAACATGAAACTCCTGGGTATCTAAAATCATTGCATTATGTCCGTATCGAATGTTGCGTAGAATGTGATCAATCTCGGACTGGCAAAGAGAGAGGGTTAGAGGTTGAGAAACGTTACAAACATCAATCGGCCGTAGATCACAATGCCTTACACACATGCCAAAGGTCAGCTGGTCCACCACTATGTCGGACGGGAGCCGAGTCCTTCATAATGAAGGAGGAGGAAAGCGACCTGCTGAAGGGCTTCAGGTGCTCCAAAAAATTCACCCCAGCACCCTCCTAGACGCGCTGCGCCTTCATCAATACGGCTATCGACCATCGCTCTGCTTCGGCCCTAGCCCCACAACGGTATCTATATGCATCATTATCAGCCTGACTACACCCACTGCAGGGCAAAAGCCTCTCCCATGTCTCTCCAATTAGCCCGGTTTTTTGCCAGCTGCGCCCATCCTATGCCTGTAAACTTCTACCCCCCTAACCTTCTGCCGGCCCCTGCTACGGTTGCCTTCTCTTAGAATCCACTCCGTTACCCTTAACGACGAGCGGTTATCTTGCCTTCGCATAATATGCCCCGCCCAAGCCCATTCTTGCTCTTGATTTCGACTACTCATTAATCCGCATTTGTTCCCTCAGACACTCGGCCCGCTTCTGGTCTCTTAACGATACACCAATTATTTTTCTTTCCATGGCTCGCGGCGTTGTGCCTAACTTAAGCTGAACTGTTTTTGTTAGCCGCCACGTTTCTGCCCCGCAGACGTGTACCGGTAAGATACAGCTGTTGTACACTTTTCTCTGGAGGGATATCGGTAAACTGCAATCAGAGAGCAAAAAACACTGCCCGACTGCTATTCTGAGCGACATCACGTAGCACAGGAAGCATCAGTGAGTCAGGAACTCTAGGAGGCAATGAGTCTGTGTGGACTACTGTTTACGTCTTCAGCTGACAGGGAGAGTGGATCATTCTACTCCAGCAAAATCAATTAAACGGATCAGTGCGACTAAAGTTCTCTCCCTTTGATTTCTTTATAGGGCCACACGAAGAACCTGGTAGCCCTTTTGGCTGTAAGAGAATAACAAACGTCGAGGCTGGCTAGCTATTGGAACAAGGAGCACGCTTCAATAAGACATTTTTTTTAATATCACGCTTTCAACTCTACATGCGTACTATGAAACGCTCGCACAGTTTATAGGGGCGATTGAAAAAAAACGCGAACAGCTCAGAGTGTAGGCGCTCCTCTGTTGGCATTTCTTTTCATTGCGCTTTTACTTCGGCGGTAGCAAAAAGACGCTAGAGTCGTTCGGGTTGCATGCTAGGATGACTTTAACGACTTTTTTTACCGCCCTGGTAAAAGCGCGATCAAAAGAAATTCCAAAAGCGGACCGCATTAACTCCGCGTTGTTCGCGTTTTCTTCCATCGCGATAGTAAAATCGGGAAGAAAAATTGAAATTAAGAGCACAATGGCCCCAAATTATTTATGGCTGAGGAACTACCTTCTTTTTTTCAGCAGATACGCCTGATTACTGTCCCACAGCGCTGCTCTCTAAGAGGTGATAGCTTTACGCGTTTGCCGAATATTACGCGGCCTACAGCGTAAACTGCCGAAAAAATTAATGCGATAGTATTGGTGGCATAATCTAAAGAAAAGCCGGTTATCTGTATGTCGTTAGCTCCAGTCGGGAACCTGCTTACAGACGTGGTAAGCACTGTGAGAACGTGTTTTGGCTCCGCGGCAGGACGGTTAAATTTGACAGCAGGCCAAAGAGACGACTGAAATTTGCTACTAAGTACAGTGTATGGGAGTGCTCTGGGTGGTGTATTGAGACGCTGGAAGAAACGGACGGGGGGGGGGGGGAGCATCCATTGTCCATGTCCCCTCCGTAAGTGCTGCCTCATGCGGGAAGATAGTCTTGCGCGTTTTGTACCGACTACACAGCGCGGCTTCCGAATGCATATGTTGCCTATTGCGGCGTGCCCAGATGGCGTATCATAAGCGAGTCGGCTCCTACAACAGCTTCGCCCGTGAAATTGATTGCTCGTTGGCGCACGTAATTCTGAAGTAAAGCGCTCAGTCAGTGGGGACTCGGGAGATATACTTTGAAAGACGGGCTGTGGTCGCCCGATCACTGTGCACGTGCTGGTCGATGAGGTTTATGACCTATGACAAATATATGATGCAGTCTTCAACAGGGAGGAGTTTTCGGCGAAACTGTATTTACAACGTTTGTCTTTCATGATTCTGCAAACATACCAAATCGTGGGAGAGCGAAGATTTTCGCTGAGCTAGTGGAGAGTGAATTCTTTTGTGCGGTATTGGACGGGGAAAAATTACATTATTTTCCAAATCTCCGCTTTTTTCTGTCGTCCTTTTTCCAAGCTTTCGTTCTATGAGTGGCGGCAAAATTACACAGTCGTTTCCTTTCCCCACTAGGGCGGGGACATAGGTATTAAAAGAGGATGTTCTGGGAAAACCCGTGGCTACTTTCGTCAGATCTATCTGAGGGGCTGTCATATATATACAGTTTTCTTCTTGTTGTTCTTCCGTTCTGCTTTAATTCTTCTTTTAATATATAAATAAACAGATGACTCTCCAGAAGTTGACTTGAAGTAATGTGCTCGAGCAAGTTGGAACCTGGGAGATGAGCTGCGATTATTTATCAGCATCAACACATCTCTCTCAACGACATATCAGAGAGGAAGAGAAAGCAAGATTGTTGATAACTCCGTCAATCCATGCCATAAAAAAAGCAGGCGGCCCAACTAGCAAGGAGGGCCGACGGCAACCTGCCTACTGGGTTGTGTTTTCCTTGGCCCTATAGCATCGGCAATAAAGTTAATTGAAATAAATTCAAAGCAGTTGCCACGTGACCATCGTTACCGGGTGCAGCAGATGATTCGTAGGGATACTGAGAGCCTCCCGAAGAACTATCTGTACAAAAATGAGTCTTAGGAGGCCCGGGAAGAGTAACCTGGGTCTCACAAGCCCCAGTGGTGGCTGCGTTTCAAACAACCACCTCTAGGGACAGTGGCGCATCGCTTAACCACTGTTGTTCTACGTCAGTATTGGTCTGAGGAGACCCCGCAATGAATGAATTTATCAAAAAGCAGGAGTACATGCGCGGGAGGTATCTATAAGACTAGCATTGCGCAGTTAAGGGTAGGTTAACCGTCCTCCAAGTTTTAAAGTTAGAGAATGACCGCAAGATGAAGACCAAATTTTGTTTAATGTGGGGACCATAATGTCTATAACTGAATTACTGAAGCCGGCTAGTTCACATTTCTTCAGCTTGACCGTACGACCTTAAATACATTAATGGGCGCACCTTAGCGCGGTGCTTCTTTGTGGCAGAATGACCTAACTTTTGCATTTGTGAGGGGCTTACATATAGAGAACCACTGCAAATGGCGAGTCCAGAAGACACACTGAAATGCTGGAATGCTGGCTCTGCGGGTCTCTAAGCACACCCAGAGCTCTTCTGGCTGCCAAGTCGTCGATAAGGTTTGAACGCGGTCCACGTGCTTTATATTTCATACCAACCTATACCGCGTTTGCAGACAGCGATTACATTCTGCTTTTCGGATAATGATACAGGAAGCCTGTTGCATTGTGCCGACTAGCTAAAAGGTTTTCTTATCAGGCTATGACAACTGCATCATTCGGAATGTAAAGAGAACGATACTGCTTTCTATTCCTCCACCGCAGACAGTAAGTGTTCCATTTGAATGTCTTTTATTGTGTTTGCCGACCCAGCAAAAAGCGGAGTGCGTGGACTTCTCGTATTACGAAGAAGCATTCGGCACAAGAAGCCCGAAAGCCCGCATTTTTTCCCTGTACGGAAGATCGTGGCTTGGCCTTTGATTATATGCCCTGCACAGCCAGAAGCGAAAAAACAGCAACAGCATAATGCTCGAAAATTACATAAGCAGTGTTTATAAGCCGCGTTTCAGATTATCAAGCACATACCATAACGTGAAAGGCTTAAAGATATGCTCACAGGAGGAACAATGAAGGGAATATCCCGACTCTGTCAGCGGAAATATTTGCCAAGAGCATTTACGGCAATGAACCTAAGAGAATGGAAAATCAGAAAGGAAAGCCCTTGACTTACAATGCAGTCCTCACAGTCTTATTAGGCAAAAACGAACCATTTTTTTTTTGCGTTCGTATCGAGGAAAGAATATATTCGCAGTATGGCCCCTGTGAAAAGTTAACGAACTAAACAGGAGATGTTCGTGCGTACTGTACCAGCCGTAATTGTAAGAAACTTGCTTTCGCGACAAAAATCTTGTAGCGACTTATCTAGCGAAAGTTATGAAGAAATTTATAAAGACATGAAAACGTCCCCCCGGTCCACTCGCGTATGAGCCAAGAAACTCTCGTATCGGCACTACAAAACACGAGCGATAGATTAAAATCTGGAAGCATGCTCTAGATTGCGTTCAGAACACTGTTTCATAATATTTTGGCACAGCGTTTTCTTCTGACCTGTATTTGTCGAAGCTTTTGATTCGTTATTCTTCTACAGCCTTATTAGAGCAGCTTACTGGGTACTAAGCTCTCCCAATTAATCCCTACTATGTGTATGGGTATGGGTGCCGATAGGCCTGTGTGGTTGTTTCTATTTCCTGCTAACCGGCCGATTACATCGTTTGCGAAAATTATTGCTGCCCATCGCGAGTTCCTACCAACCCAGTTTACACCAGCCTCTAGACCGTCTTCTCCAATATGGAGTTTGCGCCAACCTCGTGTGATTTTTTCTATACCAAGCATTAAAAAGAAGACTGATTTATTGTTGACAACACTAAAAAAGACCACTCTAGAATATTTGCCTGAGAAACACGGACACCGAGTGCACGTATACATTGATGGCTTAGTTATCCTTTCCGGTTCCTCGGGTTCCGTAGTCATCCTCGTAGGGGCCATAGTTAAAAAAGTGAAAACATCACACCGGACTTCATCGATTGGCGCAGGACTTACTGCTATTCGTGTCGCCATTGAGCATATAAAAGCAGAGACACCCCAGCAATGGTCTGTTTTCACTGATTCAAAGGCAGCCGTCCAAACGTTACAATCTGCTCTTCGTCATGGGTCCCGTGAACAACTTGTTGCGGAAATCCGAGAGCTCCACCACACAGCCATCAACGAAGGCCGCGATATTGATTACCAATGGCTACCAGGACCCAGCGCCATCGCACGGAACCACAGCGCGGACGAGGCCGCGCGTACTGCTCACAATGAGGGAGATTATGTGTCCATCCCCACCTCGGGAGCCGACGCAGCGGGTAGGCTTAGACCACTGTCGCGGTACATCACGCTTGCCGCGTGGAACTCAAGACAACTCTCGCATTCGCGTTTAAAAACCTTGGACCCAGATCTGAAGGTTCGGCTTCCATTCGACCCACCACGACGTGAAGCAGATTTGTTGTGTCGCCTGTGGCTTGGTGAAGCTTTCACCAAGCACTACTCCTTGTTAATAGGAACGGCTGACAGCCCTGCATGTGCTATCTGCGGGTGTGATGAGACTATTGCCTACATTCTTTGTGAACGCCCTGCCTACAGCGCCGAAAGGCAGCCTCTTTGCCGTGAACTAAAGCATCTATACCTGCGCCCATTGACGGTAAAAGAAGATTCTCGGCCACTGGCCGCGGCGATCTTCGGCGGTGAAAGCCTCCAAGGCACTGCTCCGCTTTTTGAGGACTTCTGCCTGCACTATAGGCTGTGACTTTAGTGAGCGCTGGGACTTTGCATAGTGACTTCAATTACCTGCACTCTCTTTCCTGCTTCATCTTTTTCTCCCTTCAACCCTTTCCGCCAGTGCAGAGTAGCAAACTGATTATTCTTCTGGTTAGCCTCCTTGCCTTTCCTCTTCCTCCTCCTCCTCTTTCCGCCATTAGCAAAGTCATTTTCCACTAAGTAGGGACTCTATTGCAGCTGAACTTTATATTGATAAACACGGCCCTTGCAGAGTCAGCCATTCGCATGCATGAGAAGCTTCTTTTTGCCTCGGGACTTCATATATTGGTAGTGTTCTCCAAGAGCCACTGTACAGCGGTACTGAGATTTTACTCTGCGTGAATACTTCCGCGACATCCAAAACGTTATGCACAGGTTTGTAAAAGGATTTAGTTGAAATTATGTTGTATTAAACTGTTTTTGTTTTATTATGTGCATGCTGTGCGCAATGTTTTAGGAATTTCATTCGTAGCATTTGCAGTAATGTGCCCGTGGTATTGTGAACCCTTGCTATCTTGAGCCCCTTCACACGTTTAATAATTTCTAAGTTCAGTTGGAAATACTACACAAGAATATAGAGCTAGTGTCTGAGTTGATCTTTTTCATATTTTTTTCCACGTATGTGATATAGTGTGAAATCTCTCCTGCATGCTGTAGTGCTAATATGTACGGGGGCTGGCCCGCTGTAAAGCTATTTTTCACAGCTTTCAGTCCATGCTCCACCTTTGGGGCGGAAAGCAGATGAAGATGAAATGAAATGATAATGTGACGAGAGGAAGTTTGGTGGGTTGGGGCAGGGGTGGGGGATACGACTAGAATGTAAAGCGTATAGCTGCGCTGAAAGATTAAATCAAGCACTAAATTGAACCTTGCTGGGCGTATTGCTTTCAATGCCTTTTTTTTCTGCAGCACGCCTACTGGAGTAATACTTGAAGACACCTTTAAAGATAGACGGGGGAAAATTAGCGGCTTAGTTTGGGTTGCGCCTAGATTACCCCTCCCTCCAGGAATGCAAGCGCCCAATTCAGTTTCCTCTCATGCATGCACAAGGAAGAACA
Organism: Amblyomma americanum; assembly: GCF_052857255.1. Lineage (NCBI taxonomy): Eukaryota > Metazoa > Arthropoda > Arachnida > Ixodida > Ixodidae > Amblyomma > Amblyomma americanum. Next base: position 67,245,598 of record NC_135505.1, on the reverse strand, counting down.
AATGGAAGGAGGTCGGGAAAAAATCTTTGCACACTAGTTTCGCGATGTTCGTTGTAAGAGTCCAGCAATCCTGGAACATGCTGTCGAGAATTTGTAGCGCGTCCCGACTTTCCGAAGGGGAACGCTATCGCGTGCAGGTTCGAGCAACATAACAAGAGAACAGACGGATCAGACAAAACAAAACGAAGCCGTATTTATAATTTAAAGGAAAGGGGCCAATAAGAAACAGACACAAAACAAGAAAAAAACGCATTCAACAACCGTACAACACTACAGAACAAAAGGAAAGAGTTCACCAGGTACTGAGCGTCCCAAGTGAAGAGGCGATGCCTTGCAGACAGGGCGGACGCGGATGGTTGTAGTGTTATGAGTCGTTGGCGATGCGTCGAAGGAAGCGACGGAAAGGAGCCAGGAGGTGTTAGGAGCGGAGAGCAACACAGGCACACGCCGGTGGTCTCCCGTCAAGAGCCCGAAGAGCTTGGCAGCAGCAGGAAAAATTTGTCAGGTCGCGTGGACGGCGTCACGAAACACCAGATGCTAAAAGTAAGCTGTCCAAGGGTGCCTTTAGGCAGCACGGACCCTCACTCAATCGGCTGCCACCTCAACACTTGCAAAGAACGCAGGAGGCTTACGTCGGTGATGCAAAGGAAGTCACGGCAGCACGGACCCAACGTCCGACGGCTGCTACCTCCGCGCTTGAATGACCCGATCTCCGCTGCGTTGCCTTCCTTAACACCTCGGTTTTCTGACACGTCAGCTCTCCGATCCTCGTGCTCGCCACGCTCTTTGTCGCCGTCGCCTCGCACGCACCCTTCGCACGCGCAAAGCTTGGCTGTCACGCGCAGAGCTCCGCTCTTCGATGCACCAATGTCGACGCAGCGCGTTCACAAATCCTCCGAGGATCTTTTGAGCACCTCACACATGTTGGACACGTCAGCTTAAAATCATTGCCTACTATCGGCGTCTCGGGGTTTTTCTTCATTATATTTTTTTCATTTCTAGCTGCGACACCTGTTTTAACTGAGCTCGGTCTGGAAGATGCAAGCCGCGAGAATGCCAGCTTCGGAACTAGTGTATGTACCGATATTTTATACATGCAACTAGCCAACATGACACTCAAAAGCTGTTAAAATCGACATTAGGGAAACACGGACACGAAAAGCATGTTCGAGCGTGGGCAAGAGCTCGAGCGAAAAGAGAATGCTTGACAAAGAAATGCGCTCTGTTCATTTCAGAAGCCCTAAGGGCTGCAGCATTTTAAAGGAGTCGCAGCTTGATGGTCATCTGTGAGGATGTTAAGCATTCAGGAAAAAAAAAATTATATCTTGGCCGGCGTCTTTTTTGTAAAAATTAGCTTCCCCTGTTGCGCTTCGCTTCGAACGATTTCGAAGATGGTTTTTAGCAGCGCTGCTGTTGTTATTGTCGCACATATCGCAAGCTAACAATTACATGAGCAAGCATCTGTGCCCCCCACTACCGTAACGGGCACATGGCCAAAAGCATTTGTAAAAAATATTGAGCTGCACTGACCTGCCTGCCAGAATACATGTGTGGGTTCGGAGATACCGCTTGTTGGAGAAATCACATGGACGGACGTCGTTGATGCAACTCATTTATTTACCCAGTATTTTGTTTTATTATCTGGGAGGGGGGGGGGGGGGGTTATGTCGCGGCAGCAGCCACTTAAGAGAATGTGGTTGCCGCGGAGCCTGTGTTTTTCAAAGGTTTTTTGACGTTTGCTTCTATCATCGCCCTTTGTCAGCACCTGACTCGGTTGTAGTCATTTTCTTGTTGTGCGCATAGATGTAGACTGCAAGGAAGGGCAAAAATGTTTTGTGAAAATTAAGTCATAAATGTGAAAATGTAGTCATAAATGCATTCAAACCTTAAATGTACTTTAGCGTTCTGCCTGCATATACGTTCTTCATTTATTTCACCTACATACTACATACCCGCATGAGGTTATGGCGAGCTTGTATGCAATTATAGGCAATCTTTTTTCTTATGACAAGAAAAAGTACGTAAATTTATCAACCTTCCATACCTTTTTGTTTGTAATAAGGAAGTAATTACTCATTGGCATCTAGCAAAGCGCAGCCATACGGCTACAAGCTAAAGCTATACTGCTTTCTTAGGAACATCGCAGTTGAAGAAAAATTGAAGTTAAAATAAAGTTAAAAGCAAAATCCGGGACCACCAGTTCACCGGAGCAGTCGCTACCCGTAAATTTTTGACCAACATCTTTTTACATGGTTTCGATGTGATGTGATGGTGTAATTGGCAGCCCGTTTGAATTTAGATGTTTTGAAGTTCGCAGGCAGTACAGTCCAAATAAACTGTATATGTTTTATTGGTATTCAAATGAGCCACACTGAAAAGTACTAAATTATAGAACTCACCGAACGGAACGTTTCATTAAAGTTCCATGGAGGAAGCGTACTTTACGTTTCCTCTTCTCTTTCGAACCACCGACGTCTGTGCTTTTAAGACATCTGTATTTGCACGACTGATCAGGCTGTCACTACCAACCCCTGGAAGCAAACTGCACTGTTTACGAAGTTTCTCTGTCTATGCAAACCTAAATAGGGGCATTCGACTTGCCTCAACAAATACTTTTCCGTTCAAGGACTTGTATGCTCGAAGAATCATGCCCGGCACTGTCGAGCAGAAGGAAGACTTTGTACATAAAATGGATTTTGCTGATATTCTCTGCTATCTAGGGCTAATTGTCGGCGAATCTCGGCGAATCTCAGGAGGAGCATGAAACCCAACTGACCCAGAGAATTCCGTATTTCCCGGACCGTTTTGTACCAGCAGAAAAAACTCCAGCAGCTTTACTATTCAACCCCCCCCCCCCCCCCCCCTCCCGAAATAGAGAACTCTCGTCAGGGACGCCTTAGACCACCTTCGCGCGCTGTGTACCATAACCGCTGTGTTTCGCGCTACGGCTTAATTTCGCCGTCTGCATCACCCTAATTTTGTCCTTTTACCACTTCGAAAGGCCAATGCCAACGGCACATTGCTCAGCTGAAAGTGGAGTTGGCCATGGCGGTGGTCCTAGCAGCCACAGTGACCGGGCAGAACTTCCGGATTGAAAAAAAAGACAATGAACGCGGCCGCCCGTCCAGCCCCCAAAGAAGCCAGTCCAATTGTCAACTGTGGTGAACTACATTGTACTAGAGAGCCTAGAAAGAGCCACGCGTTTTAATAATCAATCAATCAATCAATCAATCAATCAATCAATCAATCTTTATTTTTTCGGTGCCCAGGAACAACCCAAAGGTCTTGGTGCTGGTACACCATTCACACGCATAAAATGTACATTTATTTCACTACAAAGGAAGACACTCAGGGGAGGTAATGCAGCAGTCAAGGCGATAGAAAAAAAAGACACATAAACTAGGCGCGACAGCAATCATGAAACAAAAAAGCGAGAACAAGGAAACAGCGAGAACAGCGGTAAATGAAAACAGCTAGAACAGGCAACAGACATATAAATAACTAATAAAACAATAAACAAAGAGAATGAACACAAGAACGACCGATAACAGCCAAGTACAGCATATATCAAAATACAAACAAGAATAAAGCCAATACTAATATGAACGAATAAGAGATTTCTGAAATACAAGCTAGAAATACAATCATACACAATAAGAAATGTAATTAGTGAACGCGTTACAGACAATCAGGCGTGAGTACACAGTATTAAAGAAATAATATTATTGAAAACAAGTACACGTGATGTACAATTAAGGAGAGAAAAAAACAATATAATACCGGTGCAAACGCACAAGTGTAGTAAAGACAAAATGCATGAAAGGGGAAGTTTTGTATGAGAAAAAGAGTGCTCAAAGTGGAACGTCACGGACATTCAATATAAAGGAAGGGAGAGAATTTTCGAATATATCAAGGTGAGGACAAAGATAATTAAACAACTTTTGCATTCTGTCCAGAGGGGAGAGGGAGTGCAGGAGCGCAGAAACTTGAAATGGTCTGAATTCCCTTATGCTCTTTCGCGGTACACGCAAAAGGATACGCGCTAGGAGCTGAGGGCATAGAATGTGACCATGAAGAAGTTTATACAAGAAAATTATATCTGCCCTCACGCGACGGCAGCTAAGAGAAGGAAGCTGCAGTGAGTTACTCCGTCTGGGATGAGAGCTAGAAGTTTTGCAAGAAAACCGATGTTGAAATATGCGTAAAAACTTTATCTGAACTCTGTCGATTTTTTCACAGTTCGACTGGCAAGTGCCGCTCCAAACAACAGACGCATATTCCAAAAGCGGCAAGCATATGGAGAGGTAGAGCTTTAAGAAAGGGAGTTGGGATCGAAACTCTCTCGAAAGCCTGCAGATGAAGCCGAGTGTGCGCATAGCCCGTAGAGCAATGCGTTTTGTATGAGATGAGAAGCTGAGGCTACGGTCGAAAAGTACGCCGAGGTCATTAATTTCATCAACCCTGGGCAGCGGCCTACCATTCACAGAATAAGAGTAGAGAAGACTGTGCGTTTTACGCGTAAATGAGACAACCTTGGTTTTAGATGAATTGAGAGTGAGCCCATTCTTCAAGCACCAATCAGAGAAGGCGGATATGTCCGATTGCAATGACAAGCAATCATGAAGAGTATGTATTGCCTTGAACATTTTTATATCGTCCGCATAAAGGAGAAACGAGGAGTTTTTGACCACGGAGGAAACGTCATTGATAAAAACAGAGAACAGAAGCGGGCCTAATACCGAGCCCTGAGGAACTCCGCTGGTTGGAGTGTAAACAAATGAGGTCTGTCCATTTACACTGACAAAGCAGGACCGATCAAGAAGATAGTTGCGTAAGAGGGCTACAATTGAAACGTCGATCTCAAGCAGCAGAAGCTTTTGAAGAAGTAATGAGTGAGTAACAACGTCGAAAGCTTTGCTCAAATCACAGTACACAGCGTCTACCTGACTCCTCTGAAGGACTTCAGCTGATGTATACGTCATAAAAGTCACAAGGTTAGTTGTAGTAGAACGACCTTTTATGAAACCATGCTGATTATGTATGATTACATGTTTGAGGTGGAAGGAAAGTACTTTGTGCAAAGCTAATTCAAAAAGCTTAGAGGTTGCACAAAGAAGAGAAATGGGGCGGTAGTTCGAAACATCAAATTTGTTTCCTGATTTGAAGACAGGGAAAACACGCGCCGTTTTCCACAAGCGGGGAAAGGCAGAATTTTTCAAACAGTTATTAAATATCGTGGTTAAAACAGGAACGAAGGTACTATTGAAGGCTTTTATTATGGCGGCTGGAATGCCATCAGGTCCAGGGGACAAAGATGGTTTCAAACACTTAAGACTCTCACTTACTAACTTCTCGTCAAGAAGAACGGAATTAGGTGCGCCAGCTGGAAGGCATACGGAATCGCAACGTGGAGATTTGTACACGGAGGAAAAGTGTTGAGCAAAGCCGTCAGCGACGTTCCGAATTTCATTCCCATGAGAGTCAACTAAGTGAATATGACTATCAGATTTATTCGAGCGTTTGCGAACGTATCTCCAGAATTCAGTAGGACGATTAGAGGCACTATTCTCTAAATATTCAAGATAGGACTCATGATCACGCTTGTACAGGCGTTTGCAAAGGGAACGCAAGCGGCGAAATTCATCTGCCCATGTATCCAGCCCAGGGCGTTTCGCTTTATGGTGGGCCCGCTCCTTAAGTTTCAGCGCTGTTTTAAGTTCCTTGGAAAACCAGAACGGAAACTTGCTACGAGTAGGAGTGCGCACAGGTATGTACTGGCGCATACCATTGAGAATTATTTCAGTGAAGCGACTGACTTGTTCGTCAACATCGCTGATTTCGTTTAAGACGGACCAGTCGACAGAAGAGAAAAAACCGAAGAGACCAACATAGTCGCCAAGTGCATAAGCGAAACGGGGGGAATTCCCCTCACGATTTCAATTAGCAGAAGGTGGGACAGAAACCGAAGCCGTTATTAGAATTGGAGGATGAAATTTGTCACAGCGTGTAAGTGAGATGTCAGATGTCGAGACACGAACATTTTCAAAATTAGATAAACAAATGTCAAGAACATTACCACGACAGTTTTCAATTAAATTGTGTTGCTGCAAGGTGTTAAAAGCTATGAAATCTAAAAGCCGGTTGCACTTACTAACTACATAATGATTGTTGTGTGAATATGTAAAGGTATTCCAGTGAATACCTGGAGTATTAAAATCCCCTAAAATGAGCAGTTTGTGCTTGCTATGAGAAGTGATAACATATTCAATAGAATGTAGTACATCATCGTAGGCAGGAGGAGGCAGATTAGGGGAAATATAGAAAGCTGCCAATAAGAGTTTTTGATGTCGAGTTAAAGTTAGCTCTAACCAGACAGATTCTTCGATGGTTTCCAGGTCGGAACGCCGAACGCACTGCATGGAACTGTCAATAGCAATGAGCACTCCTCCTCCCTTTTGTTTAGAAGCTGATTCAGGGCGGTCACTTCGAAAAACAGAATAGTTATTAGGAAAGAAGTCACCTGAGTTAACTTCGCTAGACAGCCAGGTCTCAGTAATTACAACAGCCGAATAACAAGAGGCTTAAACATTGGAAAAAAATACAGGTCCCTTAGTCCGAAGACCTCGGGCATTTTGGTAATATATATCCAAGTTAGGGTTGACTGCAATCAACCGTCAGCTCGGAAGGATGTAACATACCATCCAGGAGTTTTCCACGAAAAGCCTTGAAGATGCAGCCCGTAGGCCACATCGAAGGGTCAACAAGTTGATCGTAGAATTCCGCGCTGACTGTGAGGTAGAAGGACGAGTAGGAGTCATATTTCGTTTTCAACCGCCGGCAGGAAAGTGGGGTGACGTTCACGGACTTCAGATGGTTCGTTAAATCAGCCGACGTTGTCTCGGGGCACAGCTTGGAGAAGAAAATAGCCTTCGGGCGCTTCTGAGGTCTGGCGACGTTCAGACTGGATGAGCTCGACGAGCCAGTGATGGCTGGGCTGCGGTGCTTCTTCTGCGCCTCAGGCGAATTAAGTGGGGGAACAGATACAGATGTCGGGAAGGTGGCCAAATCAACGGGTGCCATCCCACTGTGAAGGGCAGCAGAGTAGCTCTTGGATGGCTGGAGCATACGGGAAGGACTGCTCGCGGACAGGGGCTCGACGAAAGGCGGATCACGCTGCGATGAAGCCGGGCGCCTCGCAAGCTCCTCGCGTAGGCTGCGAACATCAGCCCGCAGAGAGGCAACGACCTCGGCCTGGAGAGCGAGCGCCCGCGAGTTGTCACCACGAAGGCGCTCATTCTCCTCCCGCAGCTGGGCGACCTCGTCGCTCAGAAACGAGATTCCCTCAAGTGCGTCGAGGAGGAGAGCCCGAAGCGAGGCAAGCGCACCGTCAGGTTCGCCCGTCGGGGAGAAAGCGAGGGAACCGGTCGGGTCGGTCGGGTGATGGGGCTGGTGGGCCGTGGAAGAAAGGAATGCAGCCGCTGACACGCCACCGTCGCTAGGCTTAGCACCGCCGCAAGACGACAAACACAGATTGCACATGAATGGTCGCGAGCCGGACTTCAAAAGCTGCAGCTCGTCGTCACTCCAAGTGACAATAATAATAATAATAATAATAATAATAATAATAATAATAATAATAATAATAATATTAATAATAATAATTGGTTTTTGGGGAAATGAAATGGCGCAGTATCTGTCTCATATATCGTTGGATACATGAACCGCGCCGTACGGGAAGGGATAAGGGAGAGAGTGAAAGAAGAAAGGAAGAAGATGTGCCGTAGGGGAGGGCTCCGGAATAATTTCGACCACCTGGGGATCCTTAACGTGCACTGACATCGCACAGCACACGGGCGCCTTAGCGTTTTTCCTCCATAAAAACGCAGCCGCCGCGGTCGGGTTCGAACCCGGGAACTCCGGATCAGTAGTCCAGTGCCCTAACCACTGAGCCACCGCGGCGGGTCCACGCGTTTTCCAAATTGCAGTTTACGCGTCCACCTTCTCTGCCTGCCGTGTTTACTCTGTAGTTAGAATACTTGGGTGCAGACCCTGAGGGTGCGGTTTAAATTCTTCCCGTAGCTGCCAACTTTCAATGCACAGAAAGTTCAGGACAACCTTGCACTGTGCAATATCGGTGCATGTGAAAAAACTCCACGTGGTTGAAAATTATCGAGACCCCCACCTTGGCCGTAGTTCCCGTTTAGTCATGAGACGCTATTTTTTTCCTCTCGCTCTTACTTCTCCGTTGACGCATCAACCAAGAAGGAAAGAAGCGACTACGCCTTTCCTTTTCTAACAAATCAATTACACCTGCTATGGATCAGGTTTGGATTGTGAGGGTTCAATGCCACAAAACGTCTCAGGCTATGAGGGACGCCGTTGTTATGGGCTCTGGAAATTGACACCACCTGTGGTCCTTTAATATGCGCTGTCATCGCACAGTACACGAGTCTCTAGAATTTCGCCTCCATCGGGAACCCACCACTGCGGCGGAATTTAACCCGCGTCTTTCAGGTCAGCATCCGAGTTCTATAACCACTGAGCCACCGCGGCAGCTCCTATGGACACAAAAAGTGATAAAATTTTTAGTGTCAAGGTACCTAGAATTGAGACATAGATATGAAATATCTGCGTTGATACCAAAGGAAAAGAATTTTGCTCTCAAGCTAAACTCTGGTTTTCCAAGACTGCCTTAAAAGACTGCACTAAAAAAAAGACCAATAAAAAAAAAGACTGCCTTCGTTGTGTTACAGCGGATAATTTCAAAACCACGAAATATATTTACGGAGCTGCTATTAAGCTCCGTTGGTATGAAACAATCAAACGTGGTAAAAGTGGCGTTATTGTTAACCTACGCCTGTCGTGGCATTGCTTGTGCTAACAGGCACATATAAACAGGCTGACAGCGACACGACTGTGCCAATTGCGTGACGCTACCATTATGTTGCTAGGCCTTCTGCTGCGGCACGCTGCGAGAGGAAGACACCGGAGAAGTTTCCGTCACCGGTTACTTGCCTTTAGTTCATGTACGCCTCTAATTACTTCACAGCGGGCTGAAAAGCGAGGTGAAAGCTTTGAAAAGTAGCGTAGTAGCAGTACAAAACAAAACAACATAACACAAGTTGACGGCTGCTTCCTGAAGTGGAAGCAAAGCAAGTTGACGGTTGCTTCATCGTGAGAGCCCTTAGGCATTGAGCTGAAAAGAATGCTGATTCAAAGGCCTGGGAGCAAAAGAAAAAGGAAGAAGGCAAGGCACATGAAAATTTTCATTCGAGGGAAAAGGTGGGTTACTCGGTCATTGAAATTAACTCTGCCCTGGTCTGATTGTGTGTAACGAAACTCATTTGACTACGCGCTTCTAGCAATTTTCGAGATTATTATTAAGATTTATTCGTTTAAGCAAAACTTCCGCTCTCATTAAAGTATTAGTTTTATTGGTTCTGTTTTTGTGCTGGTCATGAACTCTGATGCTTCCAATAACACTAGAGGTGACGTAGAAAGCGCAGGAGAGTGTTTAGTCAAAGCGAATGGCGCAAAAAAAGTCTTCGTGCTAAACAGCATGTACTGGAACAACGTGGATGCAGATTCTCGCTTTTTATGGACGTGAATCAGCCTCAACACAACATCATGAAAAGGGCCGAATGATGACCGCACAGCGGACGATGTTCGCCAGTGTTAGTGGTGCTTTACCATATACTCCACATTATATTCCACAGTACAGGCAATGCCCTAAAAGGAGTGTCTTGCTTAAAATATTCCGAAAAGTCGGTAAAAAAAAACATACTCATACCAGCTCATTTCATTAAACTTAACATTGAGCATGGCATACGAGGGTATATGAAAACAAATTTCCTCTTCCTTTTTCTTCCCTACAATTTGTTTTCAGTGCTTGCCACAGCGAAAACAAGTTTTAATGTCGAATTACACTTATAGTTATCTGTTTTCTTGCTGTGCATGCGAAAGATACAGTCGATATCGCTGTTTTGTTTTTCATATTTCTAGAAACACACCGAAGCAACGTTTGCCAGCAGTCCGGTGTAGAATATTTCCAGTACTATTGAGTAACTTGGCGTGTCTTTGATTAAATGAATATATGAATGTTTCCAGGACCGTTTTGAAGACGGCAGTGAGTTTGGTCATAGCTCTTTGAGCAGCAGTGTTTGTTATAGCATAAACGACATCAAGAGCTTCCTTCCACTTTCTTCAGAATTTATTGTTGCAAATCTCTTGAGGCAACCACAGCGAAAAAACGATTCGAACAATATGCACGGCTTGCTTTCGCGCGTCCAGTTGACATTCCGGTGTCATTCAGGGTGCGAACAACAGCCACAACTTTCCGTGCTTTGCGACAAGCAGATTTGAAAGGATTTGAAAAGATGCATAGTATAGTTTTTTTTTTGCGTAAGGAAATCAGCGCTAAAAATACCTTTCAGTACACTTTAGTTATTAAGTTCATTAATTTTTGCACTTTGTCAAGTACGTAATGTTCGCCTTGCTGTACAAACCATGCACACACACCGTACCGATGTACCGCGCAATTTTTAATATATATATACATTTTAACTTCAAAAGATTTTTTTGGAATATTATTTACATTGAATGGCTCTGAATTAGAACTTTCAGGAGGCAAACTCCTTTCCGTGTATAATCTGGTTACTAACCAATTGTTTCTTAATTGAGCTGCGAGCACTTCCTTGCACCGCACCGCAGCGCAGATGCGTCAACACATAGTGGTTTCAGAGACGCTTGCTTAAATGTCTGCTCTTAAATTAAAGTTTTTCTTTACACCTATTGTCTGAAATTGAGCAGACCTCAAACTGAAAACGCTCATCCTTTTTAGAGTCCTTGCCGTAAGTTTTTTGTAAGGTACTGACGCCACCATAGGCTTTAAAAGAAAACCTGCCAACCAAGCACAAGGCCCAACTCCGGTCCAAGACCGGGACAGGCAAGTGACTTGTCCATCGCTCCCAATACACAGTAAACCCTGAATGATAACACAGTCACCGCCCACCCAGTGTGTTGAGCGTACTGCTGGTTGGTTAGTAAGTCAGGAACCGGTCCAAGCCGCAGACGAGCAACTAATTGCAATGCTGAAGACAATCGTGAATGCCATGCGTGCGCTGATTTCCAGCTTGCAGATGCCAGCTGCACAAAATGCTCTGCAAATGCTGGATTTGTCCAATCCACTTCTTGCAGCTCTTCACTAACTGGCACAACGCATCCTCCAGCCTCACCTTCCCGAGAAGTGGGGATGTCTATCTTTGTCGTCAACATTATCAGCCGCTACCGCAAGCAGCCTCTCTACACACTAGAAGGTCTACGTTGCCTGTCTGCCTCGTATAAGTGATGAAGCACTGTCGATCTGTTCTACTCAGGTCATAGCGTTCGGCATCCCTCAAGGTGTGCAGGATACAGCTGCGGCGGCCTGTGACTTTCAGTTCGTTTTCCATGCTAGATACAGGCCACATTCCTCTACTTCTTACTCTTTACCCCCTCCTCATCCCTTTCTCCCAGTGCAGGGTAGCCAACTGGAATATTCGTGTTAACAGCTGGCTTTCCTCTACAACTTTTCTCTCTCTCTCTCTCTCTGCGAACCAAACTCTTTTTTCTTTCATTCATTGGTACTCTCAATGTACGAAACGCCAATGAAGCAGTGAAAATAAAAATCCTTCATGTTTGCGCCCATTCTGGTACACATGTTGGATACGACTGCGTTTCATGGAAGCGAATTCAAAAGTTCAGTTACACCTTAATAGAGACAAACTGAATACTCAGCTTCGTTGAGTGTTTGATATGTCGCTATTACGAAAGCTGATAATTGAGATAGCTGCTATGTACTCTTGGATCAAAAACGGCAAACAAGCAAACGAGGAAGACAACGCGTTGATAAAGTTTCGTTCTGTTTTCATCAGTGCGGCATGTCATAGGCTTCTTCATCAATTTTTTAGCTTTACAATATCTAATAATAAACGAGTGAAGTTGCATCAAGAACCCAGGTTTTGCTTTTACCGTAACAGTATTTTAGACTATCGCATCCATTTCCAGAAGAGAATAGATGTGCAGCAGCGGGAAAAAAGTTTATTCAGTTGTCAACACTGACGTCTAAAGGGTTTAGAAGACGAAAAGTCGTTCAGGGTTTAAGTGCGATCAATACACGTGGATGGTGCAAGAGCAAAAAAATGTCAAACCTATGCTTAGGCGCTGTCGTGCTCTCCAAGCACAAAACGAAATATAGTTTTCAAATATGCGCAGTTTTAAGGTTGCGGTCATGCCTAAGAAGAGAATACGCTTTTCTACGTTGTTTTATTCATCCATTAATTCTTCCAATCTAGGCCTCGAAACCAGAATACTTATTTTTTAAACAAGCTCAGATACAAATCGGCTGAATTCACACAATGTTCTGCATGTAGACGATGACTCAGCTCTAAAACACCACTATGATAGAGAATGCCGCCCTAAGTAAAAGCTTTTTTTGGATGGTCGAATCCTCCAGACAGCGTCAGCAAGAAATGTATTAAAACCCATGGCAACCAAAGCTTTTGATAATGATCATCACGGTTGCTGGCGTATCGTACACTCGCGGTAGAAAGTTGCCGGCTTCATTTCGAGCGAAACTAGATGGAATACTTCTTGCACTTTCCTTGAAACTTCCCTCAGTTGCTCTTTTCCCTCTTAACATATTCCTTCTACTTAGCTGAGATTTTGTTTGGACGACTGGTGAGCGCCGCGTAAACCACAAACTTTCTTTATTGCAAAGAATCCGGGAGGTTCTCCGCATAGCGCTCGTCATCCTATATATTCCGCAGAATTTTTTATCTAAGAGCTGAAAGCAGATCGCTCGCAGAACTCATTGTAACTTATTGAAGGGGCAGCTGAGCGTGCAGGGGGTTAAAGTTGTATCCATTGTTTTGTCCTTGGGTGTCAGAGTTCGTTTACCACGTAACAAGGTTCGCTAAAGGCGGAATTTTAAATTGTCTGTGCCATGACAATATGAGGGTAGTGGAATCACACAGGTTTAAAGAAATTCGAAACACACCTTGCCGTATATCTCCCACAGTTAGCCGTGGCACGTGAAGTCAGAATAACTGTGAACACAGCAAGAACGCAAAGGACGAGCACATAAAAGGTAATAGACTTAATATTAACTGCACAATGACCAGCCAACGTTCTGCAATTTCTGTGCTGTTTAATTTGCTTATATATCGAGTGAATGGTGGCGTTCTCAATTTATACGTCCTTGCCGTTCACTCTGCTTCTTTTTCGCAAAATTCGAATCTCTTTTCTCAGCTTTCTTCAGTAATCCATAAAAATGCTTCGGGCATCTCACTTTGCCTAAGCAATTAACAAGAAAACACGCAAATTGGAGTAAATGGCTTGTCCTCTAACGCACACCCTAAAAAAGGTTTCATTTAATACCTATAAATGGAGAATTATATTTACTTTTTATGCAAGGAAGGTATTTTTAATTTATTTATTTTTTTAATTATTAATACTGCAGGCCAATATACTGGCCCATGCAGGAGGGGCAATGCAGTTGACAAGGTAAGGACAATGCAACAAAGGTGACAAAAAAGAAATGCATATAAAAACAGTGCATGAAAATTATGCAGCCCATTTGGGAGTACAAGGGAGTGATTTCTTACTATTCACTGAAATGGAGCACTAAATGGCGTCGTATTTATTTATCTTCATCCAGGCTCATTCTTACTGCAGTGCCAGCGGCGGAAACGATCAGTAGCTGTGGGGGCCGCCAGCAACCAAATTTAGGAAACTGCGCTGCCCTTGTGTCACCCCGCGTCACGTGTTCTTTACACCGTCTGCAAGCCCAGCGGCGGCAGGAGTCGTCGGCTTGTCGTCTGCTTTTGCTGTACGAGCTTGTTTAGCTGGCTATGTTCGTAGATAAAGGAAAATAGCATTATATTCAACAGTTCAAAACTGAAAAAAAGTCGCGGAGAAGTTTTCACGGTCATGCACCACGCTATACTTGACTGAAGACCAGAGCAGATTAAGTTAAAAATGAAAACACCCCTGAAGGTAGTTGGCTATGGAGGTGTTTGCTTTCATATTCACTTCTTAAAGGCTTGGCATTTCAATACGACTCAGAAAAATGTAGCCTCATCAGCTCAATCAAGAGCTCAGCGCTGAAACTGTTGTTACGTGGCCCAAGGCGGGAACGATGCAAGAACGCCCCGAGCACAGCACACAGGCCGAGAGCACAGGGCCCGCACAGAGCACAGAGCACCCAAGCCTGAACACGAGCACCACCGAGGCACTTCTTTAACTTCGTCTTCCCTCACAATATCCGTTCCACTGCCCCGGTCGCAAAAACGTTGTCTCGGTGTAGATTAGGCCGTAGCAAGAAACGGCGAGATGTAGGGCTTGAGACGAGAGACGTGGACAACGTCACGCTGAGGTGCACGGGAGGTGGTTGCAGGGAAAGCCGGGGCGATCTCGTATTTGACAGCGGTGACTTGGCGGAGCACACGGTATGGGCCAACATACCGGGACAGAAGTTTTTCGCAAATCCCGACGCGGCGTGATGGTGACCAAAGCCAGACCAGGGCTCAAGGGGAGAAAGCCGCCATGCGATGGCGGCGGTCGTAGTAGTCCTGTTGTGAGGCCTGCGATGCTTGTAGTCGGGATCGCGCCAGCTGGCGGGCATGGTCGGCCCGGACTAATGCGTCGTGTGCGTATGCTGAAGGCTGTGAAGTAGACGCCTGAAGCAGCCTGTCCAAGGGTAACTTAGGCTCGCGGCCGTTCAAAAGATAGAACGGTGAGTAACCGACAATGTCATGACGGGAAGAATTGTACGCGAAAGCCTCATATGCAAGGGCGATATCCCAGTCCCGATGGTCCGGGTAAAGGTTGATTGCGAGCATATCAGTGAGGGTGCGGTTGACGCGCTCTGCAAAACCATTGGTTTGGGGATTATAGGCGGTGGTCAGTTTATGCTTAGTGGAGCAGGAACGAAGAATGTCGTCGACAACTATAGTGAGAAAGAAACGGCCATGGCCGGTTAGAAGTTGGCGGGCTGCACCATGACGGAGGATAAGGTCGTACAGGGTAAAGTCAGCAACGTCAGTAGCAGTACTGGTGGGGAGGGCCCGCGTAATCGCATAGCGAGTGGCATAGTCTGTGGCAACGGCAATTCATTTGTTCTCCGAGGTGGACTCAGTAAACAGACCCAAAAGATCCAAGCAAACACAACAGAAAGGTTCAGGGGGCACATCAGTAGGTTGGAGCATACCCGCTGAGAGATTGGCGGGACATTTCTCGCGCTGTCACTGGTCGCAAGCAGGAACGTAGCGGCGAAAGGACTGGTAAAGGCGGGCCGAAAGAAGCGACGACGCACGCGGGCGTAAGTACGCGAAACACCCTGCTGCCCAGCGTTGTGGAGATCATGGAGCTCGTGGAGGACATTGGGGCGTGGGTGCTTCGGCACAACGAGCAGGAGGTCGGGGCTGGCGAGGTTCAGGTTTCGGTGGTATGAGTGTCATGGTGAGGTTTTGTTTATGGGGGTTTAGAGTCCCAAAACGACTCAGGCTATAAGAGACGCCGTAGTCAAGGGCTCCGGAAATTTTGACCTCCTGGGGTTCTTGAACGTGCACTGACATCGCACTCTACACGGGCCTCTAGAATTTTGCCTTCATCGAATTTCGACCTCCGTGGCCGGGATCGAACCCGCGTCTTTCGGGCAGGCGGCCGAGCGCCGTAACGACTCAGCCACTGCGGCATCCAGACTGTCATGATGCAGCACAAAGCGGCGCAGAGCAAGGTCAGTTGGGGACGAGTTGTGGGGGTCAGTAATAGAGCGGAGCTCAAGATCCCGTCGCTGCTCATCATCATTGCGAGCAATAGCAGAGAGAGAGAGAACAAATTGGTGGCGCGGTCACTGCAGAGTGGTCAGAAGAGTCTATGGGATATCTGAAGAGGCAATCAGCATCGATGTGTAGCCAACAGGACTTATAGACTACAGAGTAGTAGTCGTCTTGTAGGCGCAAAGCCCAGTGACCTGGCCGGCGAGTAGGATCTTCCTGAGGAGAGTCAGCAGAACGCATGGTGGTCGGTGACAACCGTAAAAGCGTGGCCGTACAAGTACGGGCGAAATTTTCCAACGGCCCACACAAGGGCCAAACACTCGCGTTCCGTTATGGAGTAATTGCGCTCTGATGTAGACAGGAGGCAGCTGGCGTAGGCGATGGCATGGTCAGACCCAGGTTATCGCTGAGAAAAGACAGCGCCGATTCCATGACCCCGTGGCGTCAGTGCGGACTTCAATGAGAGCGGCCACATCGAAGCGTGCCAAGACGGGCGAGGTGGTGAGCGTCGAGATTTCAGCGGCAAAGCCGTTTTCTTGTAAGGGTTCCCAGGTGATAGGGACACCATTTTTTAGCTGATCACTGAGGGGGCGGACGATATCAACGGAGCCGGGCACGATTCGGCGGAAGTAGGAGCACAATTCCATGTTATGCAGCACACTATTATCTGCTGCAGCATAGCCCGAGAACCACACTGAAAAAAACTGCGAGGATTAGGCCTATGCGGAGGCTCTAACGGATGAGGCGACACTAACAAAGAAAGGTCAGGTATGATTAGAGCACTGGAGGCTTCACAAGAGCAGTTAAATTATGTAGCTTAATGTAGCAGAAAACGGCGACAACCCCACATTTTTTACCGCGGCAGGCGCACGACCAAGCAGAGATCCAGCGACGACGGTAACCAGGGGGTCGTCACTCACCGTCATTATCAGGCGACTGACCAGAAGCAGACGAGACGCTAGGTGTAGGGCGGATGCCGCAAAGTGGTGTTTTTCTACTTCATTGAGGACTTGAGGCATAATGAGACCAAGAAACTCCATTTAAAGTTTGGAGTTATAAGGTGGAGAATCCTCCTTTATACCACATTATTTTGTACAGAGAGTAAAATAGGTAATTTTGCACATTTGTACTCCATATGGATTAAGTAAAGGTTTCCGCATATGGAGTATAAAGAGTGGCGCCAACCATTTAAACTCCCATTTGGGTTGATACTTGTTTACAGTGTATGACCTAGGAAAAGCAAGGCGTCTGGCCTCCTTAATCACGGCCACCACCAAAGTTCGTTAACTGCAAACCCGAGAGCCTACTGGAATGCAGAATGGAGGTCTGTCGAATTCGCTGCTTTCCACACCGCTAATGTTTGCGGAGGACGGGCACCAAGCTTCAGTGCGCGAAAAGGCCGTCTTAATGAGGCGTGCCGGCAAGAAGCCCTCATCGAGAAGCTTAGCACGCCTGCTATTTCTTGCGCGTTTGGTTAAAGAGCAATGTCCTACATGGCTTAATCTCTTTAACAATGCCTTTCAATGATCAAAAGTGGAAGGCGAACAACCCAGAAGACCTTCCTGTCGCTGTGCCGCCGGCGGCCTTTGACGTTGACTAGCCGAATTTTAGACAAGGGAACTACTCTGTTAGGGGCTTTTGCATTCTTTGAAACCATTGTCAGTGCACACGAAGCCCACTGTTCAATCATTACGTGGCCGTTAAATCTAAATGATTTGACGAGGAATTCATTTGATTTACGAAATTGCTGTAAAACACCAAGTGCTGCAGAGATGACAGCTTTCTTAAAAAAAATAGTGAAAAACTTTGTTGACTTATGTGTCGCCCTCCTGGGCAAAGGTGTAACCGGGCCAATTCTACTCATTGGACCCTTCATTCTCCATCAACGATGATAATGTCTCTCGGTGTCAAACACTGTCCTCCGGTGTCAGAAAAAAAGGAAAAAAAACCATCTCCACTTCCAAGACAGCATTTTGCGTAATCGGGAGGTGCCCGCGAAAATTTTTCTTTGCGGCCTACCTATAAAAAGTTTTAAAATGTGGTGTCTCCTCATAAAATTTTAGAAACCAAATAAACTTCCAATGTGAATGTCTGTCAACGCCTCTCTCTCTCTCTCTTTCTTTAGGTGATCATTCATTTTTTGCGCTGTTCTTTCTTTTTTAGTATGCATTGCCAAAACATATACTACGCTATAATGTTAATGCTGTGTGCTATTGCTTCGATAACGCATAGGAGGCTTCCTCTTGTCTCGGCACTATGGACAGCGCTGTAGCCTCGAACTATACGCTTCGGTAGTTTCCAAGAAATGTGACTCTGCTTGGTATCCCCGTTAGTTAGGAAGTAGGAGCTCAATAAAACCAACCGCCGGCATTTGTCTTTGGAAACTCAGGCTTGTCTACGAGTGGGTGCAGCTATATTGCAAGGATCGAAGCTGACGGATCTCTCAAGCTTGCCCTAGCACACATGGTAATTTTCGCTCTTTTTTCTATCGAAAAGAAATATTGAGTGGTCCTTAAGAATTATACTACCAATCAAAGCAGCACAAGAATGGTGGTACGCTTGAAACATGGCGGATAGGTGTTCGAAACGTTCAAGGAAGTCTAGCTTTGACAGGTTGCGTTTAAAGGCTTGGCGATCATGGTAGCCTGGCATTGAGGACGCTCTTTTTGGAAAAGCCTTTTACCATAAAATCCTTCTGAATAAAGGCCTTTCCCCTAAGGCGTACAATATGGTGGCCTTACACTAGATGCCTTTACCAGAAGGACTTACCCTTAAAGCGTTTTGGTAAAGAACATGGTAAAGGCCTAAAAGCCTTCACTCAGCTGACGGCCTGCCAGGTGTACCAATCTGGAAGGTTCCCCACTAGGCGGTGGGAAGATGGACCGCAAAGAAGCCTTCAGGGAAGTGAAGTCGTGAACAAAAGTAGAGAGACCTCAGCTCCGTGCGCCGGAGCAGCTGCAGCGGCCGCACTGCGGCGATGCTATCTCGCGCCGCACGCTCGTTACGAGAGTGCCCTGAGTGACGACAGACTTCACCCTCGCTCTCGCGCGGGTGCTTAACATGCTTAACAAATTTCTAGTGCAGTGTTCGAATACTTTGGAGCTGATGGTCGAGACGTAGGGGAGCGCGCATCACAAAGCGCCTGCAAGTCTCGAAAGGGAAAACAGGGCCACCTGCTCCCCTCCTCCTATATTTTCGGCGCGCCTTGACGGTCACGCGTCGATGCCGTGCCTCTATCGGGATGTGGTTGGAATGCGGTTGGGATGCGGCTCCCAATCGACTCTCCAATTATTAGGTAGATACGAATACATCAAGGCGTCAAATGTAAGGCACTGTGGATCCTGGCTTCGAGCACCACAAATTATTGTTAAAAATTTTTGCACCCACAGGATCTTTATTTCTGTGAGAAATAAGCAGTCTGACCTTAACAATCAACTAATGCTTCATGAAGTTGCCATTAACGGTAATTTCAGCAGCGACTCGGCGCGTGATCGAACCATACAGTGATGGCACAAGTTTGGGGTGACCACGAAGAGCCCGCCATTCCTGTTTTACGGCAGTGCACAGTGGGCCAGCAGTAGCTAGCTGTGCGTAGATTCCATGCCTCAAGTTGCATGTTGATCAGCCTCCACACGTTTTCGATGGGGTTCAGATTTGCACGTATTAATCGCCACTCCAGCGTGCGGATGTCCGCTCTTCCAGCAGTGTGCCCACGAGGCGAGCTGTGTGAACAGGGCTACGATCCTGCTGGAGAACGAAGCAGCCATCGCTGATGGGGCCACCAAGCACGTAGGGAACCAACTCCTCTTGAACGATAACGCTATACGCGGAGGCGTTGAAGAGGCCTTCGATGCGCAAAAGGGGGTCCAGGCCATCTTTGCTTATGACACCCCAGATATTGGCATCGCATCTGCCACTTGATAGGATGCCGGTCGTGTACGAGTGCAGATATCTTTAAAACAGGAGGGTGAAGAGAGACGTAAAAGAAAAAATCAAACCAGGCAACACACGATCTCTCTAGGCCATGAAGCATTAAGATAGATTTGAATTGTATTAAATAAAGAAATTTCTGATATTGGATTTCGCGTTTTCTTTTCCAAAGGCTAGCCCTTACCAGGTGCACATTGGCTTGTACGAAAAAATTGATGGAGTGCTTGATGTCGAACCTGTGAAATATCAGAAATTTCTTTATCCAAGACAATTGTAATCCAGCATAATGCTTTGATATTCCTAGAGAGATCATGTGCTACCTAGTTTGCCTTTTCTCTTTACGTTTCTCTCCACCCTCCTGTTCTATAGATGTCTAAGTGGCAGGTGCGCTGTGAATATCTAGGGTGTCATGACTCATAAGTAAAGATGGCCTGGGCCCAGTTGTGCGCATTGAAGGCCGTTTTACGCCACCACGTACAGTGTCATCGTTCAAGAGGAGTTGGTCCCTTGAAATAAATTGCTTGGTGGCAACTTCATCGATGGCTGCTTCCTTCTCAAGCCAGATCGTAGCCCTGTTCCCGTAGCTGGCCTCATGGGCACACTGCTGGAAGAGATGGGCGTCCGCACGCTGTAGTGGCCACCAGTAGGTGCATAGAAAACGTGTGGGGGCTGATCAAAAGGCAACTTGCGGTCCAGAATCTCCGCATGGCTACAGATGATCTACTGTGGACTGCCGTAAAACAACGATGGTAGACTCTTCGTGCTCGCCCCGAATTGTGTCATCACTCTTTGATTTGATGCCGCGCCGAGCGGTTCATGTCATTGCCGTGAATGGCAACTTCACTAAGTATTAGTTGATTGCTACGGTCAGATTGTGTATTAGTTGATTGCTACGGACAGATTGTGTATTAGTTGATTGCTACGGCCAGATTGTTTATTTCTCAAGGCAATAAAGAACCTGTGAGTGAGAAACGTTTTGAATACTCATTTGAAGGAGGTGTTTGAAGCGAGGATTCACAGTGCCTTGCATTTTACGCCTCGATGTATTCCTGTCTACATAATAATTCGGGAGTGGAGCTGAGTCCATGCGTGTTTTCGGACAGAATGCCGATACAGGCAAGGCATAGGTGTGCAACTGTCAAACGCGCCGAAAACTGAGGAGGAGGGAGCAGTGGACCCTATTTTCTCTTCATAGACATTAGGCGCTTTGCGATACGCGCTCCCTACGTCGCGACCGTCAGCTGCGGGGTATCCGAGCGCCGCCCTAGAAATTTATTAAGCGTGACAAGCAGCCGCGCAAAAGCGATGGGAAAGTCTGTCGTCACTCAGGGCACTCTCGCAGTGAGCGTGCGGCCCCCAACCTGCTCCCGCGCCCGAAGCCATGGTCTCCACTTTTGCTCACGACTGTACGTACGTATCGTCTTTGCCAAAAGTAACTGAGCAGTGGTGGTTTGTTTCTTAGCCGCATAGCGGAGCACTTATGGCAGCCCTTCAGCTCTAAATGTGTGCACAGTAACATGAGCCATTGTCTTCACGTTCTGACCACCTTCGGTCGTTAGAGGAGGAGTAAGCGATTCAATATACAATTGAGAAGCAAAGACCAGATGCTCGGCTACTTTTGGCAAAGGGGGTACGTATGCCCAATTTCGAAAAATGGGATGAGTCGTGGTACCGCAATAAGAAAACTATAGTACAGACACATCAATAAGCTGAATTTTCCTATGTCTCTCATGCAAAATGAAAATGTTGCCAGAAAGCAAGAAGCTTGTTTTTATGCCCCAAAAGGGCGCCTGGTTTAGTCCTGTGGGGTGAAAGAAAACCCAATTAAAAGGAGTCTTATTCAAATAAACATGCCCTGCCTTACGTAGGTAAAAATTGTGGTTTATAATAGCCATGTCTTCCGGTGCTCCTTTGTGGAACAACCGGGAAGTGCATGAACGAAATATTAAGGCAGTATGCCATGTCACTGAAAAAAATGCCTTGGCGCTCACCGTAGCAGGCGCACTAAAAATGTGGATACGAAGAGAGTTCAGTCAAACCTTTATTCCTTATCATATTTTGAGTAAACAGCGCGGGAGGCTCTTTGAAGTTGGGTTTGAATGCAAAGAAGGCGAATCGTGTGTGATTGAGCCTCTTGTTTCTCTTGCTGAAGGCCGCAATTTTCAATCTTCTTGATAATTCACTAATCTCTTTTCTACTCTTGTTTCCTGTGTTCGCTTATAAACACGCACACAGTTCGCCATTCACGTGCAATCTGTTCGGAGCTGTGTGTATAGCTCGCACCATTCCGTTTTCCAGCTTAAAATCCTGCATTATTTGATTGCGAGATAGCGCGTGAATCTTTCGGTTAAAAACTTTTCATAGCAAAAATCTCAAAAATGTGAACAGGAAGCGCATTTTTGTTGCCATTTTAAACTTTTCACGCAGAAAAATTGCATTCGCAAGAAGTTGGACTCGCGAAGGGCTTGGAGACGCCTGTGACTTTTGACCAAGCAGCGCGTCGTCAGCGCAGATATTCATGCTAGCAAGCGCGACTAGCGGATTGCTGTTCCGGTTGGTCTCAATCGGAGTGAGAGTCGTTGGTGTTGACTTATGTTGTGCGATTCGTCGTGTTCCGATGTCACCTTATGGAAATTCGACTAAGTGCCGTTAACGAAAAATGCGTTCATTGCGTTTTCAAATCGGGTAATGTATAACGCTTTGTAGGAGCACCAGGCGTCTCTCACCCAAGCGTTAAGATGGTGGCTTAGCTTCGCGACAGAAGGGAATCACGTAAGACGACGTAAGAATCACGTAAGTTCTTCCCGTTTACTCTAGCTGCACGTGGATTTAAAGAGATATTTCAGGGGATTGTTGCTCAGCACGGTGACTGCCAGTGCTAGGTGGTCATAAGTGAGAGCTATGTAAGTTGTTGCATATCACGTTCAAATGATCATGCCTCGTTTACTGGCATCAACCGAATTTTTTAGCTTCTCGTAAGATATAGATAGCACAAGCTGTTGGCAATAGCTAGGCGGTTGTTTACCTTCTAGTCTTTTAAGTGGTTATTAGGAGCACTCGGCCAACCTTCGAAAGGTGCTCGGCTGTCAAAGTATTCTGCTGCTTTATAAGACGGATTTCATTTTTTAACCTCAACTGATAGGAAACAAAGGCGCTTTGCGTTTCTTAAACTGAAGAGCCTTTGGTTTCATTCAGATGAGACTAGTTTACCCAAACAAGCACGCTTTATACTGAAAACAGCGTGGACATCCTTCTCAAGACTCTCTCTTATGGTAAAAAAATCTTGCTGAAAATATTTAAATAATTAGTTCTACACAAAGGCTTAATAATGAAACGAAACATGCTTGCGTGGCCCTCTGCGATTTTTTTATTGAGGCATCTGGATGTCAGAAGGGTTATTGTGAAGTTCTCGCAAGTGCGCTTAATAAATTTCCAATTTAAAACTACGCAAGGTGATCCTTTTTGTGAATTATAAAAGATTAAATAGAAGTGGTGAAGACTTTGTTTAGCAGACGAACCGGAGATGTAAAAGTTGGCACGATTTTTCACTTGTTACCTGGTTCTGCAAAAGATTATTATTTCGCCCTTTCTAGTTCTGCCTCTAGTCTTCATACACCTATAAATATTTATTTACAAATATACTGCTATGAGATTGTCCGTTATTTCTTAAAATTGTTACCGACATGAGAGTTAGCACTTTGGACAGGTTTTGCAAGAGTTTCTGGAGCACAGGCGCCCGCAGTCGTGGTAATGAACTTAGCAATTTCTGCTCACTCACGTGCGTAAAGAGATAAAGATTACAATATATGCCGAACATATCAACAGGTGAGTCTAAAGTGCTTCGATCGAACCTC
Source organism: Amblyomma americanum (assembly GCF_052857255.1). NCBI lineage: Eukaryota > Metazoa > Arthropoda > Arachnida > Ixodida > Ixodidae > Amblyomma > Amblyomma americanum. Next base: position 67,221,996 of record NC_135505.1, on the reverse strand, counting down.
TCGCTTGCAGATCACCGCAAATAGAACAATTTCCGTTTGTTCGTTTCATCCAGTTTCCCGGTGTCGTAGAGAAAGTTCTCCATTCCTTTGCATTTGCTCGCACAGGCGGCACGTCAAACACATGCAGTGCGCCGGTTTTGTCTGGTCTAGTGACCCAGCGATGCATTGCTGCCGATAGATTATCTTTATCGCACGGAGCCAGCATCACCGTGGAAACTGCACTAGCCGAAAACCAACATTCCCTTGAGCTCCGCGCTTGAATTTGTCATGAACGTCAAGCCAGTGCGAGCGGTAGTTGGCAGCTCTCCGCTTCTTGCGCAACTGCGTCGAGACAGATGCGGGCCGGATCAAAAAATGACGGCGAAGCACGACTACCGGCATCGGCCCAACGTCACGCTCCAACTGTTATTTCTCTCCATTATGCAACTTGCAAGAGCTTCGTGTGCTTTCCGCAGAGCACATCGTCAGCGGCAACGAGGCGCGATGCGACGTCGTTCTCATGGGATGGGCCATTAAATATTATAGGCGATGGGTAGCTTCGCAGAGCCGCCGCATTTTTCTCTCATCATTCGGCGAGAGGGCATTGTTTGCGCAGGTAGCAATGCGTTCCTGGCAACGGCTCCTTCATCCCTGATCAGGAATACCGGGCTATGGCTTGCATAAATTTGCATCAAATCTCTGTGACGCGGCGTTGATAAATCCCAGCTTCGATCGTCTCAGACAGGACTTGCGGGTTGTGGATTAAATTTCTGCAAGTGCCGGGAGAATCTGATGCTTCATGCACTTATGTGCGCTTTTTTAAAAAAACATGAGATAATCAGCCTCGTCTGGAATTCTCGGGGCCGATCTATCTTGCTAGTCAAAGCTTAATAAACAGATAATTCTTCTCTTGTGTCTCTGAGAGACACTGCACAAATTTTGCATCAGGTGTTCTCTTTTTTTATTATTGCGAAAATTACCGGCCGCATAATATACATAGCCGAGTCCTCGCAACCGCGGCAACGCCGTTGTCGAGGCACAAATAACTAATGACATTATATTGGCTGGAGGCTGGGCGGAACAGAAACAGCACAATAAAACCTATAATTGAAAACATTTCACCCAGAAAATTGACCGGGATCCGGTGTAAAATTATATCAGAAAATGGCGGAAGAACCAGAAGATTCGCGAAACCAGGTTTTCCAAAAGACGCTTAGAAGAACAATATGCAGCTGAAGATTGTAGACTTCTGCGTCAGCCTAATTTGCATGCTTTTTTCTAGTTGCAATTCCGTCCGGCAAGTGAAGGCTGCTGTTCGTATTTCTTGGCCCACGGAATCTCTTTGAGACAGGTAGGGCAAAATAAACTTTATCTTGGCCCGCCTAACATTGTCCAATTCAATGTCACTATCATCGCTCTAAGAAGTCTTTGAATGCAGACCACATTAGCAGTGCCCCGAAGGGACTATATTGTGAAGCCCTTTCGCACCAAGCACGAGCATCCTCTTGTAGCTCTGTGCCGGAATTTGGGGCTTTTAGATATCTGGTCCAAATTGCCTTGCACCTTCTTGCTTTGTAGCACGTACTCTTCATTGTGAATGTCATCAGGCAAGAAAAGGTTTCATCAAAGTGGTCGTTAATTTTCGCAATTTGTTAAGGAGTGAATATTATTCTGACCTCGAACATTGCGTGGACACACACCTTCGTTCAACGGAAACCGCTATTGCAAACGAATAAACTCCAAAGGCGAATCACCTTACACTCTTTTCTTTTTTCCACGTTAAGGAGTAGGTGGGGTGAGCATTACCTTTATTTTGATTCGGCAAAGCAATGACGCCAAAAAATAGTAGATTTCATTATGTAATGAGCTGATAGTGCGATGCGCCCACACTGTCGCAGCCGTTGCGAACGAGTGCGAGTGTGAACACCACAGTCTCTGCGAACTTCTCTCCGTTCGTCTGTGCACAACACTACAAAACTACGGAATATAAAATACAACACAAAGAATTTTAGCTGTCCCCGGGATTCCAAAATAAGATTGCTGAGTGCAAAACTGGAAATGTCTGGTGTCCTTTTTAGTCAATATGGTATTCTTCACGAATCATCTGTATTGATTTCACGAGGCAGGGAAAGATTAGTTTTTTTTTTCTTATGGCTCAAATCACAGCTTTCTTATCGCTTGTTTGATGGACCCTGTGAGTGGGTGCTGCTACACAGGTCGGAACACGTATTGCTTGGATCTGCCGGATGTGGGCAACGAGGAAAGGCCATGAGACTGGCCATGACACTACGTTGCCCAGTTGGTGACCATTGACTAGCAAGCAGACTTTGCAACGTAGCATGCAGCCGAGATGCTGCCCTCGCCTTGGACCTACAGAAAGATGAGTGGCACGCGATAGCGCCACAGGGTCCGTCCCGTGTACACATTCGCCATACCGCCCGCAAAGCTAGATGGCTTAGGGCGCACAAGTGGAGGCGCAGCTTTACTTGAACGCCGGGAAGTACCAGATCTGGCGGCTGCTTCTTTTCAAGAGGCTGGTGCCCACCGATATACCTGACCCGGCACAAAACGCGTACAATAGGATGGATTTACTGCAACCCATAGGCGTGCATACATGCACATAAAATACGGGAAATATAGGCGTTGTAAGGAAAAAAATTGGTTTGACAGCGACCGCAAAGAGGCAGCGTATTATATACTTGTTACTGAATATAGTAATTGCTTCTTTTCTTTTACTTTTCGTTCTGAATATATGAGTCAGATGGAAAGGCTAATTACAAGAAAACGGTAATGAAAGCCGAAAACTGCTCGACAAACTTGGACTAGCGGTAGCCGCAACAATGACATTTGCTTCTGACAATTATTTGTATTTGCAAACTACGTCCTATGCAAAGCGCTATTAAAAAATTGCTTCAATACACTGATACTTCCTTCATGTCATGCAGTCTTTGCTGTACCTGCAAGTGTAGATTCTACACACCTTGCTTAGCAGCATCACCTCGCTTTACGCTACACTGTACGCCAGCATAATCAGCGTGGGGCATGGAAACAAAGCCACTAAAATAATAAGCATAATTATGAGCCTTAGTCAGAACTGCTCAGGCAGCCATTAAAACGCGATGTCAGACGAGAAGTATTGGGTATTGATTTCACATTTTGCGGCTGCACTAAAAACCTTGCTATTGAGACTTTGAATTCGATTTCAACCCAGTTTTTTTCGTTCTGCTGCATCGTGGGCTTTTGATTGGTGGAGGCTTCTTGGGGGGGGGGGGGGGGGCGGAGGGGGCTGCAGGTGAGTGGATGGGTGGTGGCTCTTAAGTGGGAGGTAATGCCCGGTAGTGGCCGGACACCACCGGGGCCCAGAGTTGCACCCACCGGAGGGTCCTCCGGAGTAGGCGACTGTAAGGCCCTCGGAACTCTCTAAGGGTGCCCCGATCCGCACTGATACTGTAGAGGCGCTGTGGTGCGGAGGCTTCGCACATACAAAGAGACCGCAACTTTGTCGGATAAAGAACGCTTTACTGCTAACGTATTAAAGCAGTGTTTATCTCGTTCTTACTAGACAAAACAGAAATTCAAATTAATAAAAATCCAAGACGCAACACATGTCTATACTTCGATCTTGTTAAATGAGAGCCTCATTACATATTCACGGAAAATAATATGCAGTGCACTCAATACTCCTTTTGCTTGACTAAGGAGCTCCCAAACTTGTATTAAACATAAATAGGCAATATGCCACAGGAAAGGGCCAATTCTAAATCAGGTCGACGTGATAGCGCTTGCCAAAAACACTCAAGACGCGTTCGGCAAACACGAGAACTGAGTAGGTTCATTCATCTCAAATACCATCAATGTCACCAAAAGTCACTACTATTCTGATTTCGCATATTATTGTTCACTTGTGATCCATAAGTATTTTTTGTCATATTTTATCATCAAGGAAAAAAATATTTGCATTAATAATATAAGAAAACTTCCACTTGTGGCTGCACCCACCGCCAAAATTAATATCAAATAAAAAAACTACATGAAGACTCATTCTTATGAAAGCTTTCAATTTCCGCTGGTCTTTCATCGCCGAGCGCTTCCATTCTACAGAAAAAATTAAGAAGCTATCGATTTCGACACAGGAAGGGCCGCCAAAAGCACGTCAATGTCTCAGAAAGTGCTGCAACTTGGTGTCCTCCGAATATTTCTCAAGCGGACTTTGGCAAATACTCATCCTTAAGATACAAAAAATTTTTTTTCACGGGAAATTATATCTCAGCGCTGTCGAATGTTACAGGTAACCGTTTTCTTTTCTCGAGAGGCGAACAAAATTCAAAATTATGCACTTGATTGCCTTGAAGCTCAGGTGACCGCCCGTGCCGAATGAGAGAGAATTTACTGCCATGTAACTCAGTGATCTTACAGGTGATCAACACCACACCAGCCGCTCAGCATCAAGGATGCACGGTCGTCCAAACTGACACCTGTGTCTGCAATGCGCTTGTTTTTGGTGTTGGGCCTTGTCGCAATCGTTTTCAAAATAACTGGTTTGGAGGGCCTCAAAACCAGCGTTACTCTACGACATCTCTACGAGTGTTTTTTGATCCAATGTTGATGGTTTGATCGACGGGTCTGTAAACTGGCTACTATGAGTGTTGATGCTTTCGTTCAGTTTCATACAGAATGATCCCCCAAGAAATGGGAAGAGGTGGTTGTAAAGAGTTACTGAAGGCGCCTTCGAATGCGACTGGGTTATAGATTCAAAGTGACAGCGTTGGGATGTGAGCTCACAGGCGCACCCAGTAAGAACACGCAGGCGCAAAAGATGTAAACAGCGCATTTTTTTTGGCTGGTTGTGTAAATCTGAGGAAATGAGCTGTGTGCCTATTTTGAGTGTACTGCTGTTGATTAAGGAAATAAAACAACATTGCAGTGCTTAGGTTCAAAGCTTTCATTCTGGTGGACTATGCAGGCTGTCTTTGTAAGAAAAAGTGGTAGGAGTTTAGGGAGTTAAAGCGAATAGACGTGCGAAAGCAGATGTTCATCCTCCAATTGAAGGGCGCACTTAACCTCCGCCTTAAGGGTTTCACGCGGTAGATTTACGGCGTTAATGTCCATATATATGTACAGCCGCCGCGGTGGCTGAGTGGTTATGGCGCTCGGCTGCTGGCCCGAAAGGCGCGGGTTCGATCCCGGCCGCGGCGGTCGGATTTCGATGGAGGCGAAATTCTAGAGGCCCGTGTACTGTGCGATGTCAGTGCACGTTAAGGAACCCCAGGTGGTCGAAATTCCCGGAGCCCTTAACTACAGTGTCTCTCAGCCTGAGTCGCTTAATTAATGTCCATATATGCAGAATTGCTCATTCTCTACTTTATATTCGTTTGCCGCTGCGAGTACTCACCCCACTACTAGCCTAATGGCGAAGCGGTTAGGCGATGCGCCTCTGCACTGGCAAGTGACAGTTTCTGGCAGAGCCACCGGTAGGGAATCTGCGACCCATGTTGCTCTTCCCGAGAGACCTCTCGCGACCAATCATTATTTATCTGCCACCTGCGACAGCAGGCTGTTATGACGCCACAAGGTTACGCCCTTCTCCCATTGGCTGCAGCTTGCGTGTCGCTCCTCCGAACTAACCTGAACTTACCCGAGTAAATCGCTTAAGGTGGGGTTAATTGGGAGCACCAGAGAAGACTCGATGTCAACATTCTTGCTCGGTGTTGGTACGTATGGAGCGGTGCTTTTGCACTGACATAAAGCAAGTAAAGCGAATTGGAACATAGAGTTGAGGCATGCCTCAATCTGAACTTCACTCCGGCATCGGTAAACATTTATCGAATCATAAATTCTGAACGCGGCAACACGAAGGCCTGTGTTGACTAATTTCTCCGATCTTTCTTTAATATCTGCTTGACTGTTGCAGATGGAGACCGGCCCAATCTTCTGTGGGCTTACTGTCAAGGTCAAAAAGGTTTAACAGAAACGAAACCGAACCTCCCGCCGAAGCTGAAAGGAATAATGTTATGAACCTGTTTTTCACACCTGAGCCTTCGCGCACGAAGACTTAAGTTACACAACAAGCTTACGTCTGGTTAGTCACGATATTAGTGCCCAGGAGGTTTCCGCACCGCCGGAGAACAACAAAGCAACCAAAGCAACCATGAGAAGCGCGTTCTCAGACAAGGCTAATCAGCGGCCAGCGCACGCCGCGACGTGCAGTAGCGCCAGTGTGAGAGAGCAGTCAACCCCTGCTCTCGTCTACGGAAGCCCGCTGACGCCTTAGCTGTGTGCATCCATGGTGGCGCCCGACCAGCCTGACGTTTGCTACAGCACCCTCCGTTCTGGTTTTCCTGGAGACCTGTGTTCGCGCGGGATGAATATCAGGAGTTCGCGCGGAACACTTTTAACCATCACGGAGCGCCTAGTGGTGGATTTAAGTGAATTTGTATAATAGAAAAAGAAAGTTGTCAAGCAAAAATTTTGGGGGAAGTCGGCTTAAGCGACACTACCCAAAGGCCGCACTCATGAAGAGCCTGGTTATTAGTTTGAAAAGGCGGGAACTTAAAGCGAGAAGTGTATTTCAGAGCGCCCGCCTGGTTTGGCTGTCGTATTGCTGTCATCGTAATCTTTTACTTTTTGACGTCTCTTTCACTGCTTCAAGGTATGAACAGCCTGAACATATTTGTATTGCTGGTTTAGCTGAACCACCCTGTATCCTCATCGTTTCTCCAGCGGGAAACGGACTACGGACCCTAGGCAAAAGTCGATGTCATCCGTTGGGTAGAAGTCGGCCCATAACATTTCAGAATGCCTACCTGATCCGCATTTCTCCTAAGCGCGCTTAGTCCTCCATTGTTCTTTTGGAGATGATTCTGATATCTGATACCACTTGAGGTGCATAGTCTCATGGGATGTAAGTTTGCAGGGATCGCCTTGCCATTGCGGATTTCCATCTGATTTTGCCATCACTTTTTTCTTTCGCTTCTGCAGAACGCTTTGTAGGTGGAGGCTTCAGTTTGGAGAAGGTAGGTGGACGGGCGTTTACTCGGAGATGCACCAATCTAAAAGTCCTCTAAAGTAGGCACCTTAAGGGCCTTGGGAGTGCTCTTAGGATTCCTCGATGCGCAAGGAACTCCGAGAAACAGACGCTTCACACACACAGTCAGACTACTACTCCTCCGCCAGGAACGCCTTACAATGTTGGCCGAGAAAAGAAGATTATGTCCGCTTCAGACTAAAAACAGTCTATAAATTACTATTGACACCCAAGACGCCAGATATGAATGCACTTCGATCTTGTCAGGTAAGAAAATATTTGCACTTTGTGCAGAAATTTTATGCACGCGCACCTAATGCTCTCATTTTTTTTGCTTTGCTTACTTGTTGATATAATGTATTTAACAAAAGAAGGCAACATAAGGGAGGAAATGGCCGATACTAAAACAGGTACACGTAATCGTACTGCCTGAGAACACAAAAAACGGCTACTGTAAATACGAAAATTGAATGGGTTTATATATATAAATTCAACCAATAATCGAAGTTACTAACGCTTACTTGCATTTTCAGCTCGCATAGTTTTATTCAACTTCTATCACTGTTTTCTTTCGTGTCACATTTTTTATTAAGAAAAAAATGTTTTCAATAAAACTCTACGAATAAATAATCTGTCGTGGTTGTGCCCACTGCCAGAACAAACGAGTAGGTAAGGAAGTTAGGTGAGGCTTCCAATTTCCGTTGAGGCTTCATTACAGAGAAGCTTCCGATCTTGCGACAAAAGACAGCTTTACTCGGTTCGTTTCACATTGTTTCGTTCCTTATTATTGTACAAATTTTCCATACCACCAGAAATTTAACTTCATAAGAGTGCTGAGCTTGATAGTAAAAGGGCAGCCGTAAGCCCGGAATTGGCATAGGAAGTGCTTCAGCCAAGTGTTTGCCACTATTTCTCAAGAAGAGTTGTCCGTGGTTACTCATCTTTGAAACACGCGCCGCAATTTCTTGCCACCTAATTATTTATCAGCCCTATTGCAACTCGCAGAAGCAGCTTCATATAAATTCCCATGCAATACACAAAATCCCACAATACGCATTTGTTGCCTATAAGTGCTCGTGGTCGACCAAGCCATAAGCAACACAATTACTACGATCAACGTTAGAGGCATAATTGTTAATCACAACACCATTTGCCGGTCAGAACTAGATATGCACATTAGCTGAAAGCAGAAACGAATGCGTGCTGTGCGTTTTATATTGGCAGAGGGCATTGTGATAGTCTCTCGCGAAAAATGTTAGCTGACGAGGGCCCTGAAACCATTGTTTTTGCATTGAAATCGTCTTCCAGAGAATTGCTGCCTTAGCCAAGTTAGCTATCCTCCAAGGGGCTTTAAACTGGCGGTTATCTATGTTGGTGCTAGTTTCAACCATAGCGGAGAAAATATGCCTCTCCAGCAGGTTTTGGTAGAAATAGCTATCAGATGGCAAGAGGCAATCTTAAACAGTGACTGAAGATGGCTTCGACTACGGCAGGGATGGGAGTTAAAAAGAATGCGTCGGAATGTGAAATGACATTTAGACCCACTGGGAAGAAAAATGCGGAAAAAATAGGAAAATAATACGTTTTTTTCATTTCCTGTTTAAGCCTGGTGAGTCTAGTTCTGTGAGGTATTAAAACAGACTCTTGCTTATTCAAAAAATCAAAGAACAACGTATTGCTTACCTTTAACGTTTCTTACAGGTTCACAGTAGAGGCGGTTCTTTAAAAATAAGGTTAATAGTGTAAATTAGCATCTTAATTGAAGGAATGCTTTAAGGACCCTCGACGTCAGCATGTGTACACATTTGCCACTTCGCAATTTATTTCCTGTTCATTATGACATCTTATATTCAATGAGGCGTATAAGAAAGTGAGTTTTATAGTAAGGGTGGCAGTTGCAGCGAGTTCATATTTTCTAGGCAGCTGTGACAGTAAACATACTTGTACAAATAAATGTGCTCCAGAGCATGAACTAAAATTCAAACACATGAAGATTCCTTGCTTATTGGACATGTATTGCCAAATGAAGGAATTTCCCCAGCGTAACAAATAGCAGTAAAAATTAAACTCACTATAATTGGCGCAGTCTGGCGCTCTTCTACACTAATTTGGCTTGCAATTAAGTGTCTGTCCCTCGGCATCTCCTTAAGGCAATTTATTAAGGCGTACTGTTCGGGTGGTTAGTGAGTAGAAAGGAATGTAAAGTGCACAATGCGATTAGGACTACAAAAATTATGACCATAGTACTCAGCAGACCAGCAGCTCTAGTGTGCTTAGCCACGTTCTTTAACTTGTGGTGTTCACGTTGCTGATCACAGTCGGCCAGCACCGTGCTGGTCTAATGGATGTCGAAGACGATAAATCAGGTATCATAATGATGCATAACCTGACAAGCCTTAAAAGCTTTTATGGCGTATTTTGCACCTTTGGAACGAAATTTAGGGACTGATCAGAAACCAATTGAGGATGTGTAGCCTCAGCGGCACGGTCGGATTGGATACGTAGGTTGTAGAGCTGCTAGCGGAGTTTGCGCGCCCGGCAAGCCATGCAAGCGATTAGTGATTTGCTCCCTCATACCGTGTGTATTCGCCACAATTTACATCTTAAGAAACAGCGAGAAAACGAAAAGAGAAGTTAGAAAAGTGCGGTCGGAGAGAGGTTATGACTCCAACTTCACTTGTAAGCGCGTCTATCGTCTGTTCTCTTCCCTTGTCTTTTTATTGCGCGGGTACTGCAGTTATCCTCAGTTATCAACTGGCACGGACCCCTTCCAATGACGTACCATGCTTTCAAACCAATTTAGCTAGCCCCCAAAATATTTCTTATTGTAACAGAAAAGCGTTACTTGAAGCTCTCATGGACACGTCAAAGAACCTTTGCAGTAAAAATTCTTCTCGCGCGGTTGCCACTGCAGGCATCAGCCGATTCTGCAGTGCTACAGCAATGAGTAGAAATTTTTTTTTCTTTATTGCCTGGCTTTGACCAATAACATTTACACAAAAAACTCTCAACAATAAAAACACACAAAACGCTATGTACATACGACACTGTCGTGGTCAGCCATCATGAGTCTGGCTTCGTCATACTAAAATTCACGAAGCATACAGAGCGGCTCTAGCCTCGAGAGCCACTCGCGAGGCTCCTCAGCTGCTTTCTGGATGGCCAGAAAGCAGTCCATTCTTTCCCGAAAATAAATTCGGGCAGGTCGTGCGTCTTTGTCACAATAATAGCCTGCCATTCTGGAGCGCCATATACTGTGGAGGCCCAAGAGCATTATGAGATCAAATGGTACCCCATCCTCATTGTCTGTGCTTAAATAACGAATTCCCTGCGCGTCAAGTGGTAGCTCTTTCTTTATTGTCCTTTGTAACACATCCCAAAAATAAACCCCTTCCCAGCAATGCAAAAAACATGGTCTATTGTTTCGGGCTGTTTAAAAATTAAGCAGTTCGATCCCCACGATAAAAAGAAATCCTTTCCTTCCAAAAACTTTTTAACTGGGAGTGTCCCGGTGTGTAATTTAAAAAAGAAGGTCTTTACTCCTGGTGGCACCTGCATTTTCTTTACCCTTTTTAAAACATCAGCTCCAGGACCTCCACTGTACAAGGCTCTGTACATAGGCTCTGGGAAAACAATATCATTGAACGTATGAATTTCCACTCATTCCATGATCTTTGCAATGAGTGGAAATTCATACGTTCAAATGCGGCAACAATCCCGCGGATGACACTTGTTTGAAAAAGCCGCCATGTATCTCTGCGGTAATGGTGTTCGGCTTAATTTAAGAAATTAATTTGCTTTTGGGGAAAGGAAATGGCGCTGTATCTGTCTCATATATCGTTGGACACCTGAACCGCGCCGTAAGGGAAGGGATAAAGGAGGGAATGAAAAAAAGAAAGGAAGAGAGAAGTGCCGTAGTGGAGGGCTCCGGAATAACTTAGACCACCTGGGGATCTTTAACGTGCACTGAAAGCACACAGCACACGGGCGCCTTTGCGTTTTTCCTCCATAAAAACGCAGCCGCCGCGGTCGGGTTCGAACCCGGGAACTTCGGATCTGGTTTTCGGTTGCTGAACTGAAAGTTGTTCGGTTGTTTCCGCCTTTGTTAGTCGCATTTTGATGGAGGCGTAATTCTAGAGTCCTGTTACCAAGAAAATTCAAAACGCTAGAGAACTGGACCAGGAAGAGAAGGAGACAAACATGGGGTTGTACTCACAACCGGTTTATTTGAAGTAAGGAGTCAATTTAGCCGTACAAAAGTGGGCACACATTCGCACGGTCACCCATCGACGGTGAAGTAAAAACTCGAAAATGCCAACATTCGCACTTGATGTACATACGTTCTAATCTCGCCGTTGTGCAGCAATGTCATTTCTTTCGCTGACAAAATTAAAGAAGTTTTGCTAACGCAACCATTAGATTATCTTATGATATGGAATCATTCAGCGACTTCTCTGGTAGTATTGTCACTATGCAAAGCTAACAATTCTGTGTCGTCAAAGAAACCCGCCGCGGTGGTTTAGTGGTTAGCGTGCTCGACTACTAGTCCGGTGTACCCGGGTTCGAACCCGACCGCGGCGGCCGCGTTTGTATGTAGGAAAAACGCTAAGGCGCCATGTGCTGGGCAATGTCAGTGCACGTTAAAGATCCCCAGGTGGTCGAAATTATTCCGGAGCCCTCCACTACGGCACCTCATTCTTCCTTTCTTCTTTCACTCCCTCCTCTCCCTTCCCTTACTGCGCGGTTCAGGGGTCCGCCGATATATGAGACAGATACTGCGCCATTTCCTTTCCACACAAAAACAATTATTATTATTATCGTCAAAGAAATGTACGCATTTACACACACTGCAATGCATTGCCAGGTTAGTGCATTTTTTCTCCAAAGAATTGGCGTGCTCCTGGAGTCTAATATTGATGCAACGGCCTGTCTGACATATGTTAAGACCACAGGATAAAAGAATTTGGTAAAGACGCCCGTCTTGCAACTGATGAACATAATTACATGATTTACCTTGCAGGCAGTATTCCGTTTAAAGCATTCCTGCTTCCTCTGAACAGCTGCCCCTAACTTACCCAGTTTATTAGGAGCAAAAAAAAATGACCTTGACGCTATACTTGGCCCCTACCCTCTTAAAGCGATACAACGAATACACATAAGGCATCAAAGCAATTTTTGCCTGTCAACATTATCTTTGGGCTGTTGCGAACATTTGAGTGCTTTTATAATCTTATTTGCACCAGCCACAAGTACGGAATCTAGAAAACCAGCCTCTCTGCATCTCTGGGCTTGGACTGTCTCCTCCTCTTTTTCGTCCAGTTGTCTAATAATAATAATAATAATTGGTTTTTGGGGAAAGGAAATGGCGCAGTATCTGTCTCATATATCTTTGGACACCTGAACCGCGCCGTAAGGGAAGGGATATAGGAGGGAGTGAAAGAAGAAAGGAAGAATAGGTGCCGTAGTGGAGGGCTCCGGAATAATTTCGACCACCTGGGGATCTTTAACGTGCACTGACATCGCACAGCACACGGGCGCCTTAGCATTTTTCCTCCATAAAAACGCAGCCGCCGCGGTCGGGTTCGAACCCGGGAACTCCGGATCAGTAGTTGAGCGCCCTAACCACTGAGCCACTACGGCGGGGCCCAGTTGTCTAGCGCTGTTTTAATTTTCTTGTTACCATAGAACACTAACTCGCCCAATCTTCCGTCTTTCTAGAGTCCTGTGTAATGCGCAATGTCAGTGCAAATAAAGGGACCCCAAGGTAGTCTAAATTCTCCGAAGTCCTCCACTACGGTGACCCTAATAACATTAGTCGGTTTTAGTGACGTCAAACTCTATAATAGAAAATGACAAATTTCATTGAAATATTACTTCGCTAACCGACATATCACTCCTCACCAGAGGCTTTCCAACAGAAGAGAATGGAAAATGGCCATGTATATTCTCCAGACGGGCAGCCTTCCTGTTCGCCTAGAAAGAATGGAAGCAAAACAAGCCATGGAGAAGGTGGAAAGGAACTCACTGTGGGCGCTTGGGTGCGCATTTTATATGCGTTCTTGGATGAGTGCGAATAAGCTGTGTCGGTTTCACCGTCAAACATTGTAACAAATTCCTGATGTCCCAACTAAAAGTTATGGTGGACTCATCTTCCCGCCTTAGCTCGTTTGGTCCTTACCAGTTAGTTGGAAAAACTGGGCGAGAGCTTGTCTTCTGATTTGAGCTCACGCCTTTTTTATGTTTTCCGTCTTCCTTATCACGTGCCCAAAACTGCATATTGAGGCACCCAATTTGTTGAGCCCTGGATGAGCGCTCTGCACAGATATCTGGACTCCCTTTACCAGTGGTTGTTAATTAGTTTTATGAACGCACCTTTCTGCAACTTCCGAAAGCTCAGACATACGAACAAGAACATTCGAGAACTTTGACACCTGACACTTTGAAGTCGTGGGTATTAAGGCGCCTCCTTTTGCGTATGGTGTTAACTGCGGTATACAAAATACAGACGTGAACTCATCCCCATGGGGTTACGAGGTTTCAACCGTGGTGTTTATGGCTTGCACCAAGAGCACAATGGACGTGGGATGTGTTAACGGCCTTGAATTAGAATTTAATTTAGCGTAGTTTTCAGTAATGGTCGCCTCTTAGACGAGCTCTTAGAGGCGCAAAATTAACTCCTAAAGTAGCGGCTTTACTGAAATTTAGATTGTGAGCCAAATGTAAACATATAATTCTAGAGAAGGCACAGCAGGTTCGATAGCATTAAGCTCTACGAGGTGAAATAGACTAACCGACTTTATAAGCAGCGGCTGAGAGCAATGATGTTTCGATCTAAATTATTGCCGTTTACATAATGTAGACAAGTCATGCCTACACCAAGACCTCAGACATTCTGACAAGGTGTGCACTTTATCAGTTCACGAGGGTTCACGTAAAGTTAAAGTTTACAACTTGGTCGACTTCATGGACCACGGCAGAAAAACCAACTCAAGGAAACGCGTTTAAAAAAGCCGTTGTGCTGACATCATTTGGGTGTATCCATTCTACGCAGCAGCAATGCATCAATGCAGCAATGCTGTGGAGTAGTTTAGCTGTTGAATAGACTCAAGAAAACCTTTACAGAGCGCACTAAAAAACAGTGTTTTATTACACACTATTCAGCTTTAGTATAGCTAGCATGCTTCCCTTCAATTCTTTAACGATAACAGAGAGACGATTTATACACACAAAAGCTTCCATAGATGTGAGAGAAAGCTCCTGAATATAAATACCATTTTCATATACCGGAGATTTATTCCACCTCGTTGGATCATCGGTGTTGTAATTACTTGTCATTACCCCCCCCCCCCCCCGCCGTAAATTATGCTTGACCCCGGCGCAGCAAGTGGTGCGAGGCATGTGAAGAATGACGCTAACATAGTCAAGCAGTGGTCTGTCGGTGTGAAAACTGTCGAGAAGTTCATGCGAAGCCATGGGATAACTCTTCGCGATCAGTATTGGTTCGACAATTCGTTTTTACTTTGGTTACGTTGTCATTTCTCCTTGAAATTGATTTCAGCATGATTTTTTTCTTTCCAAGATATGTGTACGACTGGTGGAAGTGAAATTCAAAAGATTGGAGATGGATGATCATTCACAGCTAGCCCTCCTGAAAGTAGAGGTGAGTGTATGGCTGTTGGGTTCAGCTTCATAGGTGTGACAAAACACCCGCAGCTGCCCGAGCCGGCAGACACCAAATACTTTTCCGCCGTACAGCCATTTTTGGGGCCAGGAGAGTGCTCAGACGTTTCAACTATGCGCACCAAACCTGTCAGGACGCTTCGCGTGCAGAAAGTTCACCTCTCGCCGGAAGCGTTCTTCAGAACAGGAAACAAATTAGCACTTTCAGTGGTTGTGCAAAGAATTAATACATTATACTGAACAAAAAATGATTGCAACTGAAACAGCTGCTACAAAAGGTAATCCAAGAGTAAGCACTGCAAGACATCACGCAAGACGAGTGCTGTAAACTAGAAATATGGATGCATTTAAACTAAATATAATGAGATAACACCCACAGGCACCCAAGTTTATTCCTATATAACACACACACTGGCATCAAGGCATTCCACGCAGTGGCGATTTTGACTTTTCATATTCTCGCCATTGTGTTATTGTAATCGTTCCTATGTGTCGTATTTTACTGTAAAGGAACATATTTAATCAACTAAAGACCAGACGGAACAATGTCCTCTTGAAGCCGCATCCACTGGTAAAAGCAAAGACCGCAAGGAGCAGCGACCTATAAGCTCCTTCGCATATTCAAGGATGCTTCCTCACGATGATAGTTGTAATCTTGCGAATCCTGTCACATCCTACGATTGTATAAAAACTGACTGAGGGTAGAAATTTAAATTCATACAAAACTTGATTGAAGAAGTGGTCTAACCGGATGTTTGTCAATATTTCTCAAGCTGAGTTGCCCGCAGTCGCCAATCCCTAACACATGTAGTAATTTTTTCCCACAAGTTTAGTTTTCGGTGCTGTTGCTACCTGTCGAATAGACGTCTTACTTTCCCCATGAAGCGAACGAAATTAAACCACACGAACCTGATTGCGTTGAAACTTAGGTCCTCGGTAGTGGAAGCAGCGACATAATTAACAATGATGACACTTTCATGTCTGCTTGGTATTCACAATACCAGTAGCCGATCAACATTAGGAACGCGCGCTCCTTAAAATTAAAAATAAGCGCGTGCTTACTCTTGATGGTGCCGTCGTCAAAATCGTTTCCGAAGCAGCATTGTTTTAACAACCTAAATTCCAGTGCAGTTCGATGGCATCACACTGGCCAGTGTATAGCTCTTTGGCCCCACATGCTTGGTTTCTTCAACGGGGCCGTAGAGTGGCAACTATAAAAAGTTTATGCTACTCTTAGCGATAGTCAATAAAAATGCCTTATCAGCTATTTTTGGCAGAAATCGAGAAGACATGAGAAGACAAAGTTTAAAGAGGACTGAACACGCCTTCTGCAGCGACCAGGACACAAATTCAAATTACAGTCTTAGAATTTGAACTTACAGGCGGACCCACTGACAATACAGGGAGAAAAGGTGAAAGCAACACCTATATTAAGTTATCTATTTACGTAAGAGTGGACCTATGGGTCCTCCTTGAAAGGAGTGTTCTTGACACATTGAGCAGAGCAGGGTTCAGAAAAATGACGCCTTCTAATGGATACAGGTGATCGAACTCAACTGTAACTCAACTTGGCCACAGCAGTGGTGTCCAAGGTATTGAACATCCGCCTCACATGCGGGAGGTGTGGGGTTCGATCCCCAGTGCCACCAGGTACCAATCGATGATAAAATGGCGCTCTTTGAACATAGATGCCCTTGCGCCATAAAAAATCTATAATCACCATAATCAGTAATTGCGTTCAACGAAACCGCAGCGGTTATATTTGTGTTTGGTTTGATCAATGGCAAATCCGCAGTCATAAAGTTCCTCATTTGAAAAATATTGTGTCAAAAAGTTGAAGAAAGGCAACCCCAATACACCAGTGGAATACGAACCCACGACCTCCAAATTTCGCAGGCCGTGCTCTACGAACTCAGCTCCTGGGGTAGCAGTCCATCTTTTTACTCTCGAGTTCGTTTATTTTACGCGTAGCCTAATCTTGAGGGAGTTTACCGCGGTCATTTTAGACCATTATGGTGGCCGTGGAATGTCCTGTTATGCCGCAAGCCTCGCGTGTAAGGTGTTCACAAACCCAGAGCGTCAGCTTTGCGACATTTTAATGCCTCAAATGAGGTCAAGACTGCCACATCTGGAACCCTCAATAAATTAAGCCAACAATGGTGTGGAAAACAAATGCTCGTTAGAACATATATGACAATGAAGTAAAGAGCCATGGAAAAAGAGTAATGCTAAAAACGATTTTTTCATTACTTGTGTACATTATTGTGATTTATAGGTGTGGTAATTTTATTGTAAAATATTCCTTTGACATTCCAAGAAAACAGCACCACGTGTCGTTAATAGGATATCTAATGCCAGTTAGTTCTGGCAGGGCTACTGCTATCACCATTTCATCTAGTTCCGCGCGGCCTTACGGTATTCCAGACCGTCTCACTTGTCTCGCTAATGTGGCGGGTGGCGCTGGTGAATACCCCCGGGAGACCAGGCTGCACCGAAAAAAATTCCGAGGGTGCTTAAGTAACCAACAGGGCGTTGCGATAGCGGTATGTTTTAAATTAATTGCACACGCATGGAACCTGATGAAGACGACGTAGTCCAAAGCATAGCCTGAAAGACTGGCAGTTGAACATGCGGGATGTTCGGCTGCGGATTTATATCGAAACCTTTTATATGGGTATCTTCCTAAATAATTGAGCTTGAGCATTTCTGTTGCAGTCACATGAAGTACAAGTGCTAGCATATTCCAATGACATAGCCAAGTTCCGTTTAGACAAAAAAATGTTATTCTGCGGTGGCCTAGTGGTTGAGCATACGACTCCCATTCCTCACCTGCAAGGAGCTCGGCTCACTAAGGTGAAAATCTTGAGCAAAACGAAAAATACGTTGTGCCCTGGCGCTCTTTTGCTGCAGATGGTCTTGTGCCATAAAAATTCACAAGTATTCAAATACGCTCAACAATATTTGTAGGTTTAGTGGGTGCTGTGTCACTCGGCAAAATTCAGTAGGCTTGTGGCGGAGGGCTTGGAGAATGAACGCTTCCTGGTCGTCGAGGCTTCCGCTGGTAAGCTTCCTCTACCACAGCACCAGGGACACCTTACGCGGCTTCTGACTGTGAAGTTTTTGGGAAGATATCCAAGCGATATTTGTTAGAGTTGGGGGTGTCACCGCACCGTAGACATTGGTCTTCATAAAGTGTAGGGTGTAGGTGATGTAAATCAACTAGGTTTGGATAGAGGTTTATTTCAAGGCGCCGCACGAGGCAGGAGTATTCAGAGAAGAGAGACGGATGAGGGAGAATGTAGAGGCGTCTATTAAGGCTTTGGGTTTCGAGCTTAGTGGCGAAGTGGGAGGATAAGGGTTATCGTGCAGGAGGGGATGACGCTCCTCGGTGAGTATATTCTCGAGCTAACGTGTCTGCCTTGACGCTGCAGTCTAGGCCCTCGTGGCCATGAGCCCAGGTGATGACATGGTTCTGATGGAAAGTGTGTCCCAGGATTCCTACTGCCTTTCTTGGAACATCGCCGCTTATATACGCTCGACATGCGACTTGAGAGTCAGTAAATATGTGAACTCTGTTGGAGAGGGTGCCACTCACAGGGGGTAGAAAACAAAGCTTCTGGTGCTTGATAATATGGCTTGCTTATCGACCACAACAAAGTATCTCGGAATTCTAGTTGAAAACTGCAGTCACAGGAACTCACTTGGAAACAGAAGACAAAGGAGTTGAGGAGGACAGCAGAAAAATTGGTAACAAAAGAAATGCCAAGGTTTGCTTCCCTAACCACATATAATTTACTTCTTTTGAAAAGAGCCGTAGGTGCTGCAGGATTTGCTACATTCAGTGACGAATATACAAAAGCAACTCTGGATGTTTGCAGTGTTGATCGGGGCTTCTTCGTATGACAAAAGAAGTAGCATGGATTATTGCCGCCTGCGCTCTGGTGGTTTCTTTGCCGCAATTATTCTTGTGTCAGGTTGTTAACCAATACATCTTCTTGACAGATGTAGATGATCCTTTTCTTTACACTGTTTGCCAAGTAAACTGGCCAAGGGCTTTATAAACGCTTGCTGTATCGGCTTTACGGTAAGGGTGCGCGCTTGTTGGTGATTCATGATTAGAAATTATGCCGCTGCATAGATACCTTTCGCCCACAGTTGTGTCTGTGCTTGAAGTGCTTTTGAAGGAAGAAAAGCAAGAGGCTCCTGCGAGCAACCCTGATGGACAACAGCTAGCGCGCGAAAGAAGGAAGGCACTCGTGGTCCCTTATATTCCCAACGTGACGCACCGACTCAAGAAAATGGGACGCCGTAGCGACGTGAACGTCGTCTTCTCGGCCCCCATAAAGCTGCAGAAGCTGGTAGCGCGTGTGAATAGCGTGAATGAGGAACGTAGGAGCTGTACCATAGCACTTCAAGAGCCATTAGTTGCCTGTGTTGAAGGCGTGGTGCACTCAATTTCTCTTTCATGCGGAAAGTTTACGTCGGTCAGACGGGAAGGTGTTTGAACGAGAGGTTGAAAGAACACAATTGTAGAACCCACGAAACGAGCACCGGAAACCTGGCGCTGCATCGTCGTTGATGCACGGAAGAAGATACAGGCATCGAAAGGGCGCTTTTACCAGATCTTACCAGCTGTTCTGTGGCGTATAGGCACTTGACTAGATAGTGCGTGAGATAGTATTTGCTGCTGAGACAGCCATACGGCAATATTCCTGTTGCCCTGTCAAAAGCTGAATTGCAATCCTACACCTCCTCTTTTCCTCCAGTTGTTTCTGGCGTCAATCGAAAATTGATACTTGAGGCGTCCATTTTGCTAAGCTGGGAAGAGCGTTCTGTAAATGCATGCGTATGCCGTTTTCACAGAGGTGCTGATCAGATAAGCGAAGGCACCTTGCTGCAACTTCTCAAAGTTCAGCCTGTCTAGGAAAACATTACCGAACGGTGACCCCTGGTACTTGGAACCTCTGGAAGGGCAGGCCCCTCCCTTAGCGCATGATGTTCACAACGACGTTCCATTTAAGGACGCTGGAGTCGTCCGCTGGTAATAAACAAAATCGCACTTCGCGCTTTATAGCTAGCAGCAAGAAGAAAAATCGTTTGTGGCTTGTTTATGTCCGTTCTTAATTACATTTTAATTAGGTTTCGTAGAAATGGGCACATAAGAACGAAACCGTAGGGGCACAGAATAAAGAATGTAGGGGCGGCTGTCAGTCAAATGCGGCCTGGTAACGGTGTGTGTGTGTGTGTGTGTGTGTGTGTGTGTGTGTGTGTGTGTGTGTGTGTGTGTGTGTGTGTGTGTGTGTGTGTGTGTGTGTGTGTGTGTGTGTGTGTGTGTGTGTGTGTGTGTGTGTGTGTGTGTGTGTGTGTGTGTGTGTGTGTGTGTGTGTGTGTGTGTGTGTGTGTGTGTGTGTGTGTGTGTGTGTGTGTGTGTGTGTGCGTGTGTGTGTGCGCTCGTGTGCGTGTGCGCGTGCTCGTGCGCGCGCGCGCGCGCGCGTGTGTGTGTGTGTGTGTGTGTGTGTGTGTGTGTGTGTGTGTGTGTGTGTGTGTGTGTGTGTGCGTGCTTGCGTGCGTGCGTGCGTGCGTGTGCGTGTGTGTGTGTGTGTGTGTGCGCGCGTGTGCGCGCGTGCTCGTGCGTGCGTGCGTGCGTGCGTGCGTGTGTGCGTGCGTGTGTGCGTGCGCGCGCGCGCGTGTGTGTGTGTGTGTGTGTGTGTGTGTGTGTGTGCGTGCGTGCGTGCCTGCGTGCGTGCGTGCGTGCCTGCGTGCGTGCGTGCGTGTGCGTGTGCGTGTGTGTGTGTGGGGGGGAATTTGAGCAGGCCGCCAAACGTGCCTCTTCAGCTTCTTCCACTTTCCACACGGTGCTCTGTGAGTGACAGGGCGTTGAGTAGTGGTCGGGTGGTCGTTAGAGCCACACTGCTGAAGTAGCTCTTACACGACGTCCACAGTTAACTTCCTGCCTCAGTCGCTGATGATAACATGGGGAGCGCCACAACGAAGGATAATAGTGTGCAGCAGAAAAAAATAACGTTTCACTTGCTTTCCCAGATAGGGACGCTGCAGTTTCCCGCGTATCGTGTCAAAAAATCGACGCAGGCTATAACCCAGCAGCGTACGTGTGAAGACTCGGGAAAGGGGTCAAGCAGGCCGAGTTTTTTGTCCAATTTTCTTTTAATCTCGGCTAAGAATTAACCCCAAGCGGACTCAGGCGCTCATGAAAACTCATTGCTAACTGCGCATCATGAAATTAGGAGCCCTCTTAGCGCAGCACCCTTTAATGTTTGTCCGCATCTGAAATAATGGCGTTACATATATTGCTGCCTTCAGCAGAGATTTAATTGATATCATTACATTCAAGTGAGTCTTATGCTCTGAAGTGCGCCGCACCGTGTTTACCGAAGAAAATTTGTGAGCTCAAACTCAAAAAATAATTTTTTTCTTAACCTTCACATGTCTTTTGAAATACAACCAGTGTGAGCGACGGATTATTTACATAACTCCAAAAAGCAGCGGGTGACGTTGCAGAACAAAAAGAAACGAAAATTTTGTTCTTATACGCATTTGTTCTGAACTCTATCATGCAGAAAAAATACCGCCTCCAAGCCTTCTGTTCCCGGCAGCAGATATTCTACACAAGCCAATCTTTGCCTCGCATATTGCAGTGCCCGCCATTAATAATTCCGATTTTTCGTTTCAAGCTCACATACGGGTGTAACGTCCCCGTCGAATCAATGCGAGACGTAGTGTCTGGTGAGTTGCAACCATTTAGTGTTTCAGTTTATGTCGAAAGAGCGGAACCAACGCAGGCTGTTTCACCGAATGTGCAACAGGAAAAATAAACGGAGCTGAAAAGCTCCTTTTCTAAATCAAGATCGTTTTGAAGAACCTACCCCTTGTGTGACTGCTACTTTACTTTAGGGCGTGATATAGTCTTTCTGTGCCTCATACGAAAAATGTAGGCCCATCACAGCGTTAGGGAAACAAAAAATGTTTGCTTTTGTTTTAAATTTTCCTGCCTTTTACGTGCAAGCCTACGCCAGTGGTGATCAAGGCAACAGTGTCCCCATCAACGTTCGTATTGCTTCGTTTCTATAGTATGCCGTACTCACAAGTGCCGTGTTTATGTGCAATAAAGATCGTCTAGCCATGAAGCAATGAGCAAGAAACCTGCAACGACCTCCTCTAACCACACCGTCAATGCTGGAAGATGAAGAAATCGAGGTCTGCGGTAGTACTTTGCGGCCACAAGGAGAGTAATAAGGAGACCATGTTTCGGAGGTGTTCGTCGCCCTCAAATTGCTCTCAAGTGCCTAGGTCAGTGAACACTGACATTGATTGTTTCTTCGGAGCATAAAAGTCAGGAGCTGTTCATTTTCTTATGACCACTACTTTTCCTTCTGTTTTCGCTTCCTATTCAGAGGGAAACTACTAACACTGAGAGCCATGCAGACATAGAAGGCCGAGTCATTGTTTCAAAACTTTAGAGGTAGTTTATCGCTGCAAAAAAAAAGAGAACAGTTATTATGCAAGACGCGATGTGCATATGAAGACGTGATTTCCCAGGCGTCATGCGTATATAGAAAGATAGGCTGGACGCCTGGGAAGAATTTTTTTTGTATATTATTTTCCATCGACAGGGTAGAAGAAGGGCTTTTTGGCAACATTAAATCGACCAATCGAGCTGAAAGCAGTTAGAGTGTGGCCACGCGGCCTGTTTGCCCGCAGCGCCAAGAATGATGTTAAACATTTATCAGCTTTCTGCACACGATGCTGTTCATTATCCCGAATCGATCGTTCCGTGTGGCATCCGTTATCCCATGAAAGACTGTAGGGGTTAGAGAAAATGAATGCTACTTCTATAAAATTTAAGATCTCTGAAAAGATATGATTCTTTTTGCATACATGACATTGCGTGGTACGGAACAAAACAGCCATAGCTAACACGCGGTAAAGTTAGTTAATCACTGCGTTCTCGTCCTTACCACTGCGATGTGTTTTAGAGCGAGCCATCACCAACGACGCCGAATCAGCGGGATTAAATTGAGGCTACAGCGTATTGCTTGAAAATATGTGAAGAATATTTAGTGTAAGATTTCAGCAGCATCTTACTGTATTGCTCTAGATTGCTTGGCTTTGGTCAGCAAGTTTCTGTACAAAATGCCGTGTAAAACGTTCTATGCCTGTTCGCCCGTAACCCAAAAGAAAAGATGGCGTTGTACAGTGCGCCCTCTTCGATTTGTTGACCTCTATCATGTCCTCTAAAGGGTAACGCTTGCGTGACCAAAACACTCAGTCATTATTCGTTAAACCCGGAAATCAAAATTACGGATTTAGTAATCGTATATAGAGGACTATGCAAAGCATTAGATCTTCCTTGGAGTGACGTAAAGAATTTAACCAGCAGAAGAGAAAACAAAAATAATAATACACACCTAGTTTTGTGCCTAAATTCAAGTTGATTAGGAAACTTTGCGACGTATTTGTTAGGAGCAACTGCAGAAGCAGCTAAGCTTGCGGATTGTTAAAAACTCTCCAACTGCAATTCCTTAAGTTCCCGGGTACCTTCCGGGAGAGTTCAACACGCCATTGAACTAACTTGGCGAGAAGAATAAAAAAGATGTTTGACAACACAAATAAGACTCGAACAACAGTGCATCACACCCAAACCGAGGCACTGAGCTACTGTCCCAGAGTTTTTTTTTTGCACGCCGTACATATTACATGCATTTGCGGGCATCAGTTAGCTACATACACATCTTTTTTGCCGAGCAGTCGTCTAGGCGCTGCCTCAGCCCGGCTTAAAAGCAAATATTTCTTTAGAAAACTAGTAGCAACACAACTAAATGCCGCGAATATTTGCAGTGTGTTCGTTTTTCAAATCTGCCGCCACATCACTTTATCGCTTTGTTTGCGACGCAAGATGCGACTAGATTTATCTCGATTGATCGCAGTCAGGCAGAGCTGATGCTACGTTGTTCCGCAATGTTCTAGTAACTTTGCGCTCTTTATCTCGAAAGTTCGCTATCAGCTTTAAATTGAGCACGGCCGACAGTGGCCGGCATTCTGGTCGATGACCGCCGAGCACGCTTGTCGCTTCGCCGCCGCCGAGTGATTCAGTCCATTTTGGGTGCAAGTCAGCCAAATAAACAGTTCTTTTAGAAGACAATTTCGTCCGTCTTCATCGCTGCTTCGACTGCCGTCACCACTACGTGACATCTGGTGGATGTGCTGGGTAACCTTCCATGTTCCGGACGCCCCCTTCAAGTCGTGAAGCCAGCCCTGAGTGCTTCGCACCCGAGGACGAGCCAGCAGCTCAGCGAGACAGCCGACGTCTCCAGGGAGAGGAGCCTGAGTTCAGGAAACTGCCGGACCGCACAAGACAGCGAAAAGACGCGGCAACGAGCACCGCAACCTCGCCGAAGATGTCGACACCGATCATACTGCAGCAGCCGGGGGTGCCGCCAACTTTCAATGGATCCCTAGGCGAAGACCCTGAAGAATGGATGGATCAATCTGAGCGCGTGGCGTCATTCAACAAGTCTGATGATGCGGAAAAAATTGGACACGTCGTCTAATTGGATGGCTCCGCACGCACGTGGTACGAAAACTACGAGTCGTCCCTTACGACATGGGAGCTATTCAAGAGGGAACTATTGAAGGTATTCACCAGTGTCGTGAGGAAAGAAAGAGCCGAACGACTCCTCAAGTCCATGATCCAGCTTCCGAATGAGCCCGTCCGCGGTTACGTCGAGGATATGAAGCGCCTATTTCGCCGCGCCGACCCCGGGATGACCGAGGACAGAAAGTTCAGTTTTTTAATGCGCGGCGTAAAAGAACAACTCTTTACAAGCCTCGTCCGCCAGCCGCTAAAAACAGTCGAAGAATTCATGCAAGAAGCCTGCACGATTGAGAAGACCCTCGACGACCGAGCTCGGTAGTACAATCGTCCTTCCTCTGCCTGTGCAATCCGTTCGGACACGCCGGCCGCCACCAGAGACAGCTTGCGGGAAGTTATCCTCGAAATCGTCCGAGAGGAGCTACGCCGATTACTGCCATCCTCCCCACAGCCACAAGCAGCGACTCTGATGGACGTTGTACGGGAAGAAGTGCAACAGGCACTTGGCACCCCGATGGCTACAGAACCCCAGGCCATGACCTACGCCGCTGCAGTCAGGACTGCCCAGCCCCAACGACAACCCCCACGTCCTCCCCGAGATGAGCCACTTGTTCCACAACGCCGCCTCCCAGCCCCCGCCCGCCCAGCCTATGACCGACGCTCAAGCTTCATGAAATGCGACGCCAGCAGGACTTCCGACAACCGGCCGTTGTGCTTCCATTGCGGTGAGGCCGGCCATATTCTTCGTCACTGCCCGTACCGACGTATCGGTCTTCGAGGATTTGCCATTAACGCCCCACGACCACGCTTCGGGCAACGTCCGCAGGAAATCGACGAGTACCTGCCTCGAGAAGAATACATGCCGAACCTCTTTTCGCGCTCACCATCGCCTCCAACCTCGCGCTTTGCTTCGCCACGCCGCAGCTACGCAGCCGCGGTACGAGGAAGGTCTCCCAGCCCCCGTAGGGGAAACTGAAGGCAGCAACCTGTGGAGGTCAGGTTGCTCAAGAGCGAAACGCTGAAGATCCTCCACCGACCATGCCCCATGAAGACGCTGCACCCGCGACGCCGCATGAAGAACCGGTACTCGCTGCACCGACGCCGCACACAATGAGAACCCCGACCACGATGCAGGCTGCCTTGAAAACGACGCCGCCACCCAGAAGGGCTTCGACCACACGCCCCACCCGCGACTCGCATACGCGACGAAGCCGTGACCCGACGCCAAGAGCGACGTGCAATGCAAGAGCCTGGACCTCTGACTTAGAAGTGACTATCGACGGCCGGAAAGTTACCGCTCTAGTCGACACAGGAGCCTATTACTCAGTGATGAATGGAACATTCGCTGCGCAGCTGAGAAAACCCGCGACTCGCATACACGACGAAGCCGTGACCCGACGTCAAGAGCGACGTGCAATGCAAGAGCCAGGACCTCTGACTTAGAAGTGACTATCGACGGCCGGAAAGTTACCGCTCTAGTCGACACAGGAGCCGATTACTCGGTGATGAATGGAACATTCGCTGCGCATTTGAGAAAAGTCACAACGGCTTGGGACGGCCCACTAATTCGCACCGCAGGGGCCGCCTCATTATGCCATCAGGACGATGCACAGCGCGAGTGACTGTCAAAGGACATACCTATCCTGCGACCTTTGTTGTGCTACCGCAATTCTCCCGTGAAGTGATCTTGGGTATAGATTTCCTTAATGAGCATCAGGCGATCATCGACCTGTGATCCAAGCTGATCACGCTTTCGACGGACGAAGCCATCGCTTCGATGAAAACTCGGGAAAACCACGTTTCCCTGAGCATCCTGGAGGAAGAAGTGAGCGTCCCACCCCGATCAAGCGTTATCCTGACCGTAGGTGTCACGAAAGCCATTAACGCTGAAGCCATCATCGAGGGCAACATGCAGTTGCTCCTAGACCGAGCAATCAGCATCGCAAGAGGCATCGCACATCTTCGCAATGGCCAGGCCGAAGTACTGCTGTCTAACTTCAGCGAAGAATACCGATACATTAACAGAGGAACGACGATTGCTTTCTTCGACGAAATATCTGACGTACGAGACTCCTTCGCCCTCTCCGACCCCTCCGCAGAAGATTTGCCTGACCAAGAGAACTCGCCCACTTTCGACATCAACCCAGCCCTGCACTGGAACAGACAAGACCAGATCCGCAATCGGCTTCAAAGCTACAGTGAGTGTTTTTCGACATCGCCGAAGGTGCGACAGACGCCAATTGCCAAGCATCGCATTATAACGGATCAACACGTCCGACCTCTCCGTCAAAGCCCCTACCGTGTGTCACCGCGAGAACGACAAGCCATCCGGGACCAAGTCGAAAAAATGCTTCGCGACGACGTCATGCAGCCTTCAAACAGCCCATGGGCGGCACCGGTTGTTCTAGTGAGAAAGAAAGACGGCTCACTTCGACTATGCGTGGATTACCGCCGCTCGAACAACATAACAAAGAAGGACGTCTACCCCCTCCCCCGCATCGACGACACACTGGACCGCCTCTGCAACGCCAAATACTTCTCATCGATGAACCTCAAGAGCTGCTACTGGCAAATTGAGGTCGACGAAAGAGATCGCGAGAAGACAGCATTCATCACTCCGGATGAGCTGTTTGAGTTCAATGTGATGCCATTTGGTCTCTGTTCCGCACCAGCGACGTTTCAGCGAGTAATGAATACAGTGCTGGCAGGCCTGAAGTGGCAAGTTTGTCTGGTATATTTAGATGACGTCGTTGTCTTCGCCTCGAACCTTTAAGAGCACCTCAAAACACTTCGAACAGTACTAGACGCAATCAAGTCGTCTCGCCTAACCTTGAAAGCAGAGAAATGCCACTTCGCTTACGAAGAGCTGCTGTCTCTCGGCCACATCGTTAGCAAGGAAGGAGTACGCCCAGACCCGCAGAAAACAGCTGCCATTGAACAGTTTCCACCGCCGGCCGATAAGAAAGCAGTGCGCAGATTTCTCTGTGCGCATACTACCGACGATTTGTGAAAAACTTTTCGCGCATCGCCGAGCCCCTGACCCAACGGACGAAGGCAGACGTGCCGTTTAAATGGGAAGCGCCGCAAGCAGAAGCCTTCAAGGGACTTCAGCGTCGATTACAGTCGCCACCGATCCTTGCACGTTTTGATGAAAACGCCGATACTGAAGTTCATACCGACGCAATCAGCGTGTGACTAGGCGCCGTCCTCGTTCAAAAAAGCGACAGGCTGGAGAAAGTCATCGCATACGCTAGCCGTTCCCTTTCCAAGGCCGCGACTAACTATTCGACAACTGAGAAGGAGTGCCTTGCCATCATCTGGGCTACGTCAAAATTCCGCCCCTACCTCTACGGACGGCCGTTCAAGGTGGTCAGCGACCACCACGCGCTCTGCTGGCTTGCCAATTTGAAGGACCCCTCTGGCCGACTCGCTCGATGGAGTCTGCGTCTCCAGGAGTTTGACGTCACCGTCGTTTACAAGTCCGGACGCAAGCACTCTAACGCCGATTGCCTCTCACGAGCCCCTGTAGATGCACCGCTGCCGGATGACGATGAGGACGCCTTCCTGGGACCCATCAGCCCCAGCTCTTTTGCTCAGCAGCAACGCTCGGACCCCGACCTACAAGGCCTCATCGAGTACCTGGAAGGCAAGGTTTCTTCACCCCCCGCTTCATTCAAGCGACGACTGTCTTCCTTCTGTGTGCAGAATGAGGTCCTTGTGAAAAACAACTTTACAGCGAACAAAACAGCCTACCTCCTTGTTGTACCTACTTTTCTCCGCGAAGAAGTTCTACAAGATTCACACGATGTGAGGGGAAAAGGCCCCCAGCAGGTTCGAGCGTCCTCCAAGGTGGGGCCCCGGAGGATCCAGAAAAGTCGTCCCAGACCGTGCACGTCCGTAGATGTAACAAAAATGGTTTACTTAATATAGGAGAGCAGTCACTGATGAGTATGGAGCTGTGCGGCCGAGGGTCGAGGAGTGGCTCCGGTGTGAGGTTCCGCGGCCCGTCGCCGGAAAGGCGCCGGGGCCAGGTACCTCCGCAGGGTTGTTCTTCCTGCGGCCGGAAGCCGGGCGCGGAGCACCAGCACCGGTGGCGCTGACGACGCACCAGAAAGGTGACGGCCGCCCAGGTCTGGGCACCCGGGCACGGCCAGGAAGGCACCCTTTCACGGCAGGGGGGTCCCAGCCACGGGACGGCAGGCACGATCCCACAGCAAGGCCGGCAGGATCTCCGGGCAGGCAGCACCTGCCTGTTCCCGGCACGGCGCCCGTACTCCGAGGCAGCGAGCGACAGGCAGGAGACACGAGACAGCAGGCTCCTGGTTGAGCAGAACTGGGCGAGGACGGCTTCCCCAGGCCTGGTCACCCGGGTTCAGGAAGCCGTTCAGCCGTGACCTCGCCTGCTCCGTTGCTCGAGCTCGTCTCCTCGTGCCGTTCGCGCCGCGCCCCGCGTCTCACTTCCTTTTCTTCACCTTGCTTCTCCCGCCTGAGCGAGCGTCAGGCCGCCGCTAGAGCTGAGGGCGCTGGTGGCGCATCACACACGACGAGCTGTCAGCTTGACATCTCGGGTTTACTCGCTCCCTCCGCGGCATTCAAGACAAGTATTACTGGTCCCGACTGTCTGCCGATGTCGCACACTATGTGAAAACCTGCCAAGATTGTCAGCGACGAAAGACTCCTCCCACACGACCAGCAGGATTTCTGAGCCCCATTGAACCTCCCTCAAGGCCCTTTCAGCAGATTGGCATGGAATTGCTTGGCCCTTTTCCAACGTCAACATCTGGAAATAAGTGGATCATCATAGCGATCGACTATCTGACCCGCTACGCCGAGGCGAAAGCCCAACCGAACGGAACAGCAGCAGAAGTCGCCAAATTTTTCGTGGAGTGCATTCTTCTTCGACACGGCGCCCCCGATGTGCTCATCACGGACAGAGGAACAGCATTCACGGCGGAATTAACGCAAGCCATCCTGCGCTACAGCCAAACCAGCCACCGGAGGACAACTGCATACCATCTGCAGACCAACGGACTGACCGATATGCTCGCTATGTATGTCGATGCCGAACACAAAACCTGGGATGTC
This sequence comes from Amblyomma americanum, assembly GCF_052857255.1. Taxonomy (NCBI): domain Eukaryota; kingdom Metazoa; phylum Arthropoda; class Arachnida; order Ixodida; family Ixodidae; genus Amblyomma; species Amblyomma americanum. The sequence goes on along the minus strand of NC_135505.1, from coordinate 67,192,618 downwards.
ATCCTGCCTTACGTCGTCTTCGCCTAAAACACCGCAGCGCAGGAGACCACCCAAATTACGCCTTTTAGGCTCGTCCATGGCAGGGAGGCCACGACCACGCTAGACGCCATGCTGCGCAACATTACAGAAGAAGAGAACGTCGACGTTGCCGCCTACCTTCAACGCGCAGAAGCAGCTCGAAGGCTTGCCCGATTACGGATCAAATATCAGCAGCGGTCCGACGCCAGATGCTACAACCTATCAAGACGCAACGCGGAATATAAGCCAGGAGACCAAGTCTGGGTGTGGAGGCCCATTCGTCGCCGTGGATTGAGTGGAAAGCTATTGCGCCGCTATTTCGGCCCGTACAAGGTTCTTCGTCGGCTGGGTGAACTGGATTATGAAGTCATCTCTGACGCAACGGCTGCATCCCAGCGGCGCTGCGTACGACCAGAAGTTGTCCATGTAGTCCGTCTGAAGCCATATTATGCGCGCTAAAGGCCGCTGCATTTTCATGCTCTATTTTCGCAAGATCCAGTTTTTTTTCCATACTAGTGGCATTATTTGTTTTAATGCATCGGGTCTATGCTTCTTTGAGAGGGGAGTAATGCCGCAAATATTTGCAGTGTGTTCGTTCTTCAAATCTGCCGCAACATCAATTTATCGCTTTGTTTGCGACGCAAGACGCGACTAGATTTATCTCGATTGATCGCAGCCAGGCAGAGCTCCTTCTACGTTGTTCCGGAATGTTCTAGTAACTTTGCGCTCTTTATCTCGAAAGTTCGCTATCAGCTTTAAATTGAGCACGCCCGACAGTGGACGGCATTCTGTTCGACGACCGCCGAGCACGCTTGTCGCTTCGCCGCCGCCGAGTGATTCAGTCCATTTTGGGTGCAAGTCACCCAAATAAACAGTTCTTTTAGAAGACCCTTTCGTCCGTCTTTATCGCTGCTTCGACTGCCGTCACCACTACTTGCCAATATATAGTGGGCATGGGAGAGCGGCTACCATGCGGTCGCTAAGTTCTCCATTCTGCTTTCTTGTGCAGCTTGCTGTCTACGGCTTCCCGTTCTCACTGACTGACACGTGTTATGCATCGATATCTGCTTGGGAATTTGGCCTGGATCTGCGACTACCAACAGCTGACAACGGGCCTTATCTGATCACAGTAGACGTCATCACCTTCACGTCCGAGTCTCGTGGAACATCGACGCATCCATCAGCGGCAGCACTGCGCCGCCCCTATTTAGGCAACTGGCATCTACGAGGCGCTTCCAGTGGACATCGGAGAGCGGCTACCATGCGGTCGCTAAGTTCTTCATTCTGCATTCTTGTGCAGCTTGCTGTCTACGGCTTCCCGTTCTCACCGACTGACACGTGTTATGCATCGATATCTGCTTGGGAATTTGGCCTGGATCTGCGACTACCAACAGCTGACAACGGGCCTTATCTGAGCACAGTAGACGTCATCACCTTCACGTCCGAGTCTCGTGGAACATCGACGCATCCGTCAGCGGCAGCAATGCGCCGCCCCTATTTAGGCAACTGGCACCTACGAGGCGCTTCCAGTGGACATCGGAGAGCGGCTACCATGCGGTCGCTAAGTTCTCCATTCTGCTTTTTTGTGCAGGTCAGTCAACCTGAATCGCTATTTTGCAAACGTTCTGCTCTTCCCTTGCCCACAAGTGCTTGCTGCCACCTTGAATGATTGTGTATCCACTGCAATGTTATTGTTACTTTCCGGCGATGTAGAACTAAATCCTGGTCCTAACAAGGATGTGGACCGTCAGCATGGTGAAGTTATGGCCGCGATAGCTGCTTTATCGTCCAAGTTTGATACACGACATGAAGAAATGATGAATGCCATTGCTGAACTCAAGGTTAACCAGGAAGCGCTGTCCGACACTGTTTCAGACCTTTCTAATAGGATGACTGCTATGCTATGAAAACATGCCTTCTAGTATCGATCTTACTGCAGCAGTCCAAGAGGCTGTTTCAAATGAGAGCGTTGCGCTCGCATCCAGACTGGACGAGCTGGACGACCAGTCAAGACGCGACAACTTAATATTCTATGGCATCTCTGACAATTCGTCAGAAACGTGGCCACAATCGGAAGCCCAGATCCAACACTTTCTTTCCAAATTACTCAATCTGAATTCCTCGGAAGTCGCGATTCACAGAGCTCATAGGTTAGGCAGCTTTGGAAATGGCAAAACACGACCTGTTATTGCTAAGTTTGCGTCCTATAAAACTCGAGAATATATACTTTCACAAAAATCAAAGTTTAAAGAAGGCGTTTCTATCGGCGAAGATTTTTGTAAAGCTACCCGTAAATCGCGGAAAGCCCTTAATGATTTCGGCAAGGCTAGCTGCCAATTCTATTCCTTACGCCACAACAAATTGATCATAGGTAAAAAATGCTACGCTTATTGTGCAGCTACTGACGAAGTATGCGAAATCGGACCAGCCAGGAGTGCAATTACCCCAAAAAGAGACATCACACCACCAGGTTCACCCACCACACATTCAAGCTCAGCATAGCTATCTCATGATCAAACGCAAACAGACTGCATATCGCTTCTTTTCGCTAATATCCGAAGTGTCATCAACAAACGTACCTCACTATCGTCACATATTGATGCATGCTCGGCTGATATTTTTGTGCTCACTGAAACTTGGCTCTCAGCAAAAATAAAGAACAGCGAAATACTAGACTGCGAAAAAACATATACGTTTTACAGATACGACCGCGATTTCCGATCAGGTGGAGGTGCACTGATTGCCGTGAGCTCTGCTATCAATTCCTTTGCTATCTCTATTGATTCCCCACTAGAAATCGCTTGCATCTATGTTAGCTTTCCAACGGGTGACCTTATCCTTTGCGCTTGTTATAGATCCCCATCCTCACCTACTACTTTTTGCGTCGACATTCAAGAAGCCTTGAATAAATTAATTGTTCGACACCCGAAATCACACTTAATCCTACTGGGTGATTTTAACTTCCCAAACATAGTGTGGCGAAACTGTATTCCCTCCCTTAAGCAGCCATCCTCCGAGTGCACTAATTTTTTAGACACCTGCGCCGATTTTAATCTAACCCAGCTAATTAACAAACCCACACGTACCACCAGCACATCATCTAATATTTTAGACCTCTGTTTTACTACAGCTTCAGATTTGGGCTCTCCGCCAACGTACCTGGAAGGACTGAGTGACCACTCACTGATTCACTTCACAATTAGGAAGAATGTTCGTCCTAAGAAAATAATTAAGACCATATGTGATTACAATGCCGCCGATACCACGTCCATCAAATCTGAACTAGAATCATTCTTTGCCGACTACACTCAAAACTTTTCCGAACTTACTATTGAATCAAACTGGTCATTGTAAAAAAATAAACTGATAAAATTAATAGATAGGTACGTACCTAAAATTAGGATTGTCTCAAATACTACCTCTCCGTGGTTTACCAAAACCCTACGCTGCTTATGCAACAAAAAGAAGCGTATTTTTCGTAGCGCTAAAGCATCTAACCTTCCTGAACGCTGGACAGCATATCATCGCATTCATGCTGAATATTTAATAGCTGTTAAAGATACAAAACAGAACTTTTTTGACAACACCCTCCCATCACTTCTGCAATCTAATCCGCGTGAATTCTGGAATATTGTTGGGGGCAAAGAAGATAAGGTAATTCAACTAACCCGTTCTGACAATATTTCCATTCCTCCGAACCAGTTTTGTTCTGTTTAAATGATGCGTTTGCTTCTGTTTTCCAGAAAAGTGCTGATATTGTACCGTCTGTAACTACTTTCTCTTATTTGCCAATGGTCCCTATCAGTATTGATTGGGTCGGCGTGCAAAAGTTGGTTGGAAACTTGAAAATGTCTTCTTCACCCGGTGACGATGCAATCAGCTCTAAAATGCTAAAACTCACTGAACCCTACTCTTCTATTATGCTTTCAATGCTTTTTTCTCAGTCACTCTGTTCCTCAGTACTTCCAGGGGATTGGAGGGTTGGCAAGGTTGTTCCAGTACAAAAATCAGGTAACTATCATTCTCCCGATAACTATCGTCCTATATCACTCACAAGTATACCATGTAAAATTTTGGAGCATATCATATACTCTCATCTGATTGATTTCCTTGAGTCTAATTCCTTCTTTTCAGCAGAACAACACGGTTTCAGGAAGACATTTTCATGTGGAACACAGCTTGTATGTTTTACTAATGACCTTTTTGCTTACACTGACTTGAACATAGATGTAGACTGTGTGTTTTTGGACTTCGCGAAAGTTTTTGATACTGTTCCCCACGATCTCCTAATTCTTAAGCTTAGCATGCATAACATTGATCCTAACGTACTGAACTGGATTAAAAGCTTCTTATCGAATCGAACTCAATATGTATCTGCTAACGGCTGTTCCTCCTCTCACACCTCTGTGACATCCGGTGTACCACAAGGGTCGGTACTGGGACCTCTTCTCTTCCTAATTTACATTAACGATATTCCTGAATGCATCTCTCGTTCTTCTATCAGGCTTTTCGCAGACGACTGTGTCATCTATCACAAAATATCTAACCAAACTGATTCTATTTATTTTCAGTATGATCTCACAAGCGTATTTAACTGGTGTGATAAGTGGTGCATGCGACTAAACGTTAATAAATGTAAAACGATGCATGTGTCACGTCGCACTAACATCACTGATAACAAGCGTACTTATGTTCTTCACGACATTCCCCTCGAATCAGTTAACTCCTATAAATACCTAGGCGTTCATATCTCACGTAAGTTATCATGGCATAGACACGTCGAACATGTCGCAAATAACGCCAACAGGACTCTTGGATACTTGCGCCGAAATTTCTCTACCGCGCCTCTGCCGATAAAACTAACCCTTTATAAAAGATTAGTACGACCAAAGTTAGAATATGCACCTGCAGTTTGGGATCCTAATATAATCGCACTGTTAAACACACTAGAATCCACTCAAAATCGTCCAGCGCGTTTTATCTTATCTAACTATTCCCGTTACCCAAGCATTACTTCTATGAAAAACACACTTGCCTTACCAGACCTTTCTTTGCGCCGAAAGTGTTTTCGACTGTCTTTTCCACAGACTGTATCACCATAACCCTCTGTTAAAGGATCATCTTTTTTCGAGCCCTTCATACATTTAATCCCGTTCCGATCATATATAAAGTCGGTGTTCCATTTTCGAGAACAAAATCGTATTATGATTCTTTTATTCCTAAAACCAGCGTTGACTGGAACGACCTTCCTCCCTCCATCGCTGCCATTACCGATGTTGAGAACTTCAAGAAAACTGTGTTTTCTGCCATCATATAACTTGTTTTGTGTAACTATGCAGTGTATTTTTGTTTTTTGTACCACTCCTTTCTGTAATGCCTTCGGGCCCTGAAAGTATGTGAAATAAATAAATAAATAAAAACATATATACTTCCCGGTACAGAGATAAAATATCAAGCACATACAATTCCACACTGCACAAATTCCTTGTCACAATTCCTGCCGATTCCTGCCATATTATACCTTAGAAGGAATGTTTCCGGGAACATCCGCATATGTGTGGATTTAGTATTCTGCACGTCTGCTCAGCACACCAATGTAAACACTTGTGGCAGCCGTAGCTAACGCTCTCAAGTAGAACACTGAGGCAGTGTTGGCGGAGAAATTGTTTCATATCGACCAATATCACATGAAATTCACAGTGCATATATGTGTGCCTGGGCCGGACCATGTACCGAGTGCGGGCTTAATTAGTCCGGGGTGGCCTGTACCAGGTGCGCACATTCTAATTATTTTTTTCGCAAGAACTGAGCCCTTCGCGCCACGAGCGAACTCTACACCCAAAAGAGATTATTAAAGCGCGCATCGTTTCGATGGAGGCGAAACGCATAGGCGCCCGTGTGCTGTGCTATGTCAGTGCACGTTAAAGATCCTAGGGACCCGCCGCGGTGGCTCAGTGGTTAGGGCGCTCGACTACTGATCCGGAGTTCCCGGGTTCGAACCCGACCGCGGCGACTGCGTTTTTATGGAGGAAAAACGCTAAGGCGCCCGTGTGCTGTGCCATGTCAGTGCACGTTAAAGATCCCCAGGTGGTCGATATTATTCCGGAGCCCTCCACTACGGCACCTCTTCATCCTTTCTTCTTTCACTCCCTCCTTTATCCCTTCCCTTACGGCGCGGTTCAGGTGTCCAACGATATATGAGACAGATACAGCGCCATTTCCTTTCCCACAAAAAACCAATTATTATTAAAGATTCTAGGGGTTAAAATTATTCCGGAGCCCTCCACTACGGCACCTCTTTTTTTAACTCCTCCTTTATGCGTTCACTTGCGGCGATGTTCATGTGTCCGCCGATATGTGACACCGATACAGCGCCGTTTCCTTTCCACAAAGACTAATTTTCATTCTTCAAGCGTGCAGCTGTACTGACTTCATGTAAGAAAGCAATGAAATTGAAAACAAGTTACCTATGCGGGCTTCTGAGTGTAACTGTAGAAGTTTCTCAACCACTTATTCCCATTCCGTCTTCCCTCTGTCAGTATTGGGCAGAATGTGTTTAGTGTGCGTGCTCTCATTAATATGTGCGCCGAGTACCCTGCGTATCAGAGGCAAATTTAAGTAGCGTCACGCAGGCACATGTTTGTTGCACGGTCTTTCTGGCATCTGCGAGCGCTTCTGTTAACGCTGTGGCTTGTACCCAGTCCAAGCACTATTTTTTTTCCTACTTGCAAATGGATCTTTAAACAAAGGACTGGCAGTGACGATGGAAGCGGCGTCGAACAGCGTCTATTTTGTCTCGACCTGATTTCGGGGGACACGAAAGCCCGTGTTCCCGAAAGCAGCGAATCAGGGATAACGGGACGCAACAGAGATTACTACGATTCTCCATGCTACGCCCAATTTTCAAGGCTCCGCCGTTTTTAGGTCGCCCAGCAATGCAAACAACGACGGTAACTAACATTCCTTTGAACTTCCCTAATTTTGCAAGCCAGTAAGGAGATTTTTCGTCCCTAACAAAAGGAAGACGACACCGGGCCGTCGACACAACGAGGCTCTCTTTACAAGTAGTCGTCAGAGACAGTAAGGTAAAACTAAAAACTGAACGGACGGGGTGTGGTTAGAGAGGAGCTGTAAAGGCTTGCGAGAAACGCCGCTTGGTTCGTTGAGCTTTGGAATGAAGTCGCACCGGCTCAGTGCTTTTCATAGACTGCCGCCGATTCTACCGCATGCGCTTCCTATGTATCCTATGTTTTCCTATGTATCATCGCAGAGCTCGCGGAGCCATCGACCTCGAATGCAGAACATCCGAGGGTACCTTGACCTAGAGACCGCAGTCAAGAAAAGTGGGTCAAAAAGAGCGAAGGGGTCAGAAGCCTGGAAATATGAGGGAAACGCGGAAGAGGGGTGCGAAGAGAATTTGTGCCGGATGCATCCGCTTCTCTGCTCCCCCAAGCAGTAGAAATATAAAAAACTTAGTAGCCGGCGGCCAAAAAGGGTGCGGCTGGCTGTTTTGGGAATCCCGGAGGAACGCGATGCTTAGATTGCAGGAATAGTAAACTGGAGCGTTGTGTGCCACTTCGCCAGATAAATGTATCTCTGTCTTCTTGTTCTTCCGCAAGTGTGGGCGGATCGAGCCGGAAGCGAAACCTTATAAACGAGAGAAGGAATGAGTAACTGGGAAGCTTCAGGAAGCGCAAATGATGAACTGCGCTGTTCATCTTTCATAAAGAAAAGATGAATGTATAAGAGAAGAAAGGGGCAAGAAGTATAGCGATTAAAAAAATAGATCTTTTCAGCTATGTGTGAGGATCGGGCTGTATTTGGAGCGTTGTTTTGAGTTGTTTTGCTGCCCATTATTAAATATTTCTGCACAGTTTCTAAAAGAAGCCTCGGTGATGGTATTTTCATTGTGCTTCTTTATAACGTAAATGCAAATAAAACAAGAACCGTGTATTAGGAGCAGTAAACCGAAAAGAAGTAGAAAAACTAGGCCCAAGTTTTTGGGAACATTTATCATTTCATTAATGTTTGCGAAATTATTTTCACTCTTGGTTGGAAAAAGAGATACCAAAATCCTCCATAAAGCGTTTTTCCCGTTACTGGAGAAAAATAACGGTTGATAAAAATGCTTATTCGTCCGAAGTGCGTGTATTGTTTAGAGCCCCCAATGAAGACTAATAATGGGTGGGGCATAAGACGTTTGTTTCAAAATTTGTTACTAGAATTAATTTAAAACGTGTGTGTTCAGCGAAAGCTATCAAGCAAGAAAGCACCAGCTTTAAGCCTTTATGCTTCGAGGACTGCGCCAGTGCCTATCTCACTTAGAAAGTGCTCTTGTTCTCACAAATACTATTCATCAGACCCAGCAAAGATTCTAGGATAGTACGCAGTTTCCCGACGTCTTTGATTAGGATATTCGGTTCGGCCTTTGGTTTTTTTACAACATTTAATATAATTCAATTAACAGTATTCTAAGTTGCTCCTTCAAAGTAGCATGTCATTGCGGCCATACGATTACAAAATGCAACCATTGTGGAAGCAATAAAATTCACTCCTTTCAGTAGAAATTTAGCCCATTTCATAAATCAAAGCTTTCAAAAATTTCATCCGTTTTTCTAGTGTTTCTTCAAAAGTATTATGTTACTCAAACTTCTTCTTCAAGGTATGTACATGAATGAAAGATCTCAAATAAAATCTACTCAGTGCATCTGGTGTCCTGGTTTCGAAAGCTGAATAATAATAATAGTAATTGGTTTTTGGGGAAAGGAAGTGGCGCAGGATCTGTTTCATATATCGTTGGACACCTGAATGGCGCCGTAAGGGAAAGGATAAAGGAGAGAGTGAAAGAAGAAAGGAAGAGAGAGGTGCCGTTGTGGAGGGCTCTGGAATAATTTCGACAACCTGGGGATCTTTAACGTGCACTGACATCGCACAGCACGCGGGCGCATTAGCGTTTTGCCTCCATAAAAACGCAGCCGCCGCGGTCGGGTTCGAACCAGGGAACTCCGGATCAGTAGCCGAGCGCTCTAACCACTGAGCCACCGCGCCGGGTAAGAAACCTGAAGCCTAGATTAGAGGTTTGTGTGACTAAACGGGCAAGCACGAAAAATAACCTCGATGACCGAGATACAGTTAAAGGCCGCTGTGTGAAAAAGCCAATATGAATGTCCCAGTTGAACGCACCAGTTCACCCCAGCCACCAGTCCCCTGTGTCTGCGGAGCACCTTACCACTGCGCCGACCAGACCTGAGAAGCAGCGGATGGTGCAAAGCATATACTGCGCTGGACAAATTTGTCCAGGCTTTGAGTGCGCTTATGCGCACTCAAAGCCAAACGTTGTAGTGTTTAGCGATTGAGGCTTATACAGCCTGGGTAGTCATTCAGTGCTGTTACTTCGAATAACTGGCCAGTTATAAATGGGATCTTATCGGGGTTAGGAAGTTAAGGAGGACAGAGGAAGCGTAGCAGTGTTTAAGAGCAAGAGTGGGCCCGAATTATGCTATCGTAGTTTAGCGAGCTGACCACAGCTTGATGAGGGACTCGTGACCATTAAGAATTTAGTTGCGCGGCGTTATGCAAAGCGGCTAGGCCGGCAACGCTGCGCTCTTTGGTGTGCCCGCCGATCCTTTACGCAGGGCAATCCAAATCTTTGGAGAGTGTTTCACGCCATGGAGCGCCCTTCTCAGGTGGCAGATTACACAGAGAGAATTCGCCTTGCGCTTATTGTAGATGAGGACACGTTTGCACAACAAGCGGCCCGTCAGTTTTTTCCACACCCTGACTGCACCACTACGTCTCCACCTGACTTATCGGTTACATACCCCACCGATGGGATTACTTCTGACCTAACCATGGCGGAGCTGCTGGCCTCCATAGAACGCCTAAAAACTTCCACTCCTCCCGGGCGCGACGGCATACCGAACTCCTTATTCCGTAACTTGGAAGGGACGGCTTTGCAAACCCTACTCGATACTTTTAACGGAGTGTGGCATTCTTGCGTCATGTCGGGAGATAGAAAGCATTCTGTTGTGGTTCCAATACCCAACTCAGGTGTGCCTCCAGTATCTCTCTCGGCCCTTCGTCCCACTTCCCTTACGCCAACCATCTGCAAGCTTTATGAAAACATTCTCGCCGCACACCTGTCGTGGTGGATGGAATCCCATGAAGTCACCCAGATTCCCGAATTGGTTTCCGCCCAAAAAGTGGAACACAGGACGGCCTTGCTACTTTGGCTTCTTACGTGCTTGACCATTCTCCCTAGAGTCACCTTGGACGAAGCGTGATCGCTACAGACATTACAAATGCATAAGATAACATCCTTCACTCTGCCATTTTTGCCTCCCTTCAAACTCTTGGTTTGTCTCACCGGTTCCTCCTCTCCATTCACGCCTTTTTAGCAAATCGAACCTTCAGTGTGCGTGTCCACGGAAAGCCCTTTGGTAACTTCACTTCCAATAGAGGTGTGCCGAATAGCTTCGTTCTCGCCCCCACATTATTTAATGTGGCTTTTATTCCTCTTGTTAGAGCCCTGGAGACCATCCGTTCTATCCGCGTGCTTGCGTATGCCGATGATATAATCTTGGGGTGTTGTCATCCAGATGCGTCTATCCATCAGTCGATCCTTCAGCACGCGCTGGATGTATTGATATCTCGCCTCCCACACCTGGGTCTAACACTCTCTCCTACTAAATCATGTTTCATTCTCATGTGAAATAAAGCCGGCTTACGGAAAGCTGCCCCGTTAAATTTTACGATAGATAATTCTCCGATTCCTCAGGTAGAAACTGTTCGTATTGTTGGTCTTCTCCTCCATACATCTGGGACTGGCACCCCTTGGCTGGCAGCCACCTGTAAATCGGCTCACGCTACTCTAGGTCTGATTCGTCGCATACTTATGCGCTCTGGTGGCGCACGTGCTCACACGGCCCGCCAGCATGTGTGCTCTATCCTTCAGCCACGGATAGTATACCAGGCACAATTTAAAAGTCTCACCCGTAGACAATGGGACTCCCTTGAATCTATTAATCGTGAGGCTATGCGCGCCATAGCATATCTGCCTCGTTTAACACCCATACCTGTGCTGCAGGAGTTCGCTCAACTTAATACACTCAGTGAACTCATCGACCAACGGGTGGCAAACAGAGCTGGAAAGCACTCTCTACAACTTCGTCGTTTGAAGAGCTTCTTCCGTGGTCCTATTGCCAGCTCACAGACAATCGCCCCACTGTTTCCCCTCAGTTTCAGCCGTGTACCTGTCTCAATTAACCCTCGGCCCTCAGTCCCCAGCGGCTGCAGAGCAACTGACCACGGCGGCGGTCAGACCTGTGACGCAGCGGAGGGTGCTAAGAATCTCTAGCTCCGGACAGGCCGCCATTGGAATCTGAACCTGGCAACGTTTAACGCTAGAACTTTAGCTAGTGAGGCTAGCCTAGCAGTGCTGTTTGAGGAACTAGCGGGAATTAAATGGGATGTGATAGGGCTTAGCGAAGTTAGGAGGACAGGTGAGGCGTATACATGCAGTACTAAAGGACGGACACATACTGTGCTATCGCGGGTTAGAGGATAGACGAGAACTAGGTGTGGGTTTCCTCATTAATAAGGATATAGCTGGCAACGTAGAGGAGTTCTACAGTATTAACGAGAGGGTAGCAGCTATAGTAATTAGGCTGAATAGGAGGTACAAGCTGAAAGTGGTGCAGGCCTACGCACCCACATCCAGCCATGATGACCAGACCGTTGAAAGCTTCTATGAGGACGTAGAATCAGCAATGAATAAAGCAAAATCGCAGTACACTGTACTGATGGGCGACTTCAATGCGAAGGTGGGCAAGAAGCAGGCTGACGACCACGCGGTAGGTGACTATGGGATAGGCTCTAGAAATAGCAGGGGAGAGTTATTAGTCGAATTCGCGGATAGAAATAATTTACGGATCATGAATACCTTCTTCCGCAAACGAGAAAACAGGAAGTGGACCTGGAAGAGCCCCAATGGTGAGATTAAAAATGAAATCGACTTCATACTATGCACTAAACCTGGCATCATTCAGGATGTGGGCGTCCTCGGAAGGGTGCGTTGCAGCGACCATAGAATGGTAAGGTCTAGAATTAGCTTAGACTTGAAGAGGGAACGGAAGAAGCTACCGAAGAAGAAGACCATTAACGAGTCAGCCGTAAGAGGGAAAGCACAGGAGTTTAGGATAGCGCTGCAAAACAGATATTCGGCTTTAACTGAGGAAGATGATCGTGATGTTCATTCAATGCACGATAACCTGACATCAATAATTACGGAGTGCGCAGTGGAAGTAGGCGGTAGGACAGTTCGAAAAGATACCGGGAAGCTATCTCAGGTGACGAAAGATCTGATTAAGAAGCGCCAAAGCATGAAGGCATCTAACACTACCGATAGAATAGAACTAACGGAGCTATCAAAGTTAATAAATAAGCGCAAGGTAGCCGACATAAGGAACTTTAATATGGAGAGAATCGAGCATGCTATAAAGAACGGAGGTAGCCTAAAAACAGTGAAGAGGAAACTAGGCATAGGTAAAAACCAGATGTATGCAATAAGAGACAAGCAGGGCAATGTCATTAGCAATATGGATAAGATAGTTAACGTAGCCGAAGAGTTCTGCACAGACCTGTACAGTAGCCAATGTAATCAGAGCGCTAATGAGAAAGACAGCAGTGCACAGCAGTTCGTCATCCCACCAGTAACGAAAGATGAAGTAAAGAAAGCCTTAGAAGCAATGAAAATGGGAAAAGCAGCTGGGGAGGATCAGGTAACAGCAGATCTGTTGAAGGATGGAGGGGACATCGTGCTAGAAAAACTAGCCACCCTGTATACGCAATGCCTTATGACCTCAACTGTACCAGAAGCTTGGAAGAATGCAAACATTATCTTAATTCATAAGAAGGGAGACGCCAAGGACATGAAAAATTACAGGCCGATCAGCTTACTATCCGTTGCCTACAAAGTATTTACTAAGGTAATCGCTAATAGAGTCAGGGCAACGTTAGACTTTAATCAACCAAATGATCAGGCAGGCTTTCGTAAAGGATATTCCACAATAGATCATATTCACACTATCAATCAGTTGATAGAGAAATGCGCAGAATATAACCAACCTCTATATATAGCTTTCATTGATTACGAGAAAGCATTCGACTCAGTGGAAACCTCAGCAGTCATACAGGCATTGCGTAATCAGGGGGTAGAAGAGCCTTATGTCAAAATACTGGAAGATATATATAGCAACTGCACAGCTACTATAGTCCTCCATAAAGTCAGCAATAAAATTCCAATAAGGAAGGGCTTCAGGCAAGGAGACACGATCTCGCCAATGCTGTTCACTGCATGTTTGCAGGAGGTATTTCGAAGCCTGAATTGGGAACAGTTGCGAATAAGAATAAATGGAGAATACCTAAATAATCTGCGATTTGCTGATGACATTGCCTTGCTGAGTCACTCAGGAGGTGAACTGCAAATCATGATCAACGAGTTAGACAGGCAGAGCAGATCGATGGGTCTAAAAATTAACATGCAGAAAACCAAGGTGATGTTCAACAGCCTAGCAAGGGAACAACAGTTCACAATTGGCAGCGAGAGCCTAGAAATTATGCCGGAATACGTCTACTTAGGGCAGGTAGTGACAGCTGATCCAGATCATGAGAGGGAGATAACTAGAAGGATAAGAATGGGCTGGAGCGCATATGGCAAATTCTCGCAGATCATGAGTGGCAGTTTACCAATTTCCCTTAAGAGGAAAGTGTACAACAGCATAATCTTACCGGTACTCACCTACGGGGCAGAAACGTGGAGGCTAACGAAAAGAGTTCAGCTTAGGTTAAGGACAACGCAGCGAGCCATGGAAAGAAAAATGATAGGTGTAACGTTAAGAGATCGGAAGCGGGCAGAGTGGGTGAGGGAACAAACACGGGTTAATGACATCCTAGTCGAAATCAAGAGAAAGAAATGGGCTTGGGCAGGGCATGTAATGCGAAGGCAAGATAACCGCTGGTCCTTAAGGGTAACGGAGTGGGTTCCAAGAGAAAGTAAGCGTAGCAGGGGGCGGCAGAAGGTTAGATGGGCGGATGAGATTAAGAAGTTTGCAGGCAAAGGGTAGATGCAGCTGGCAAAGGATAGGGTTAATTGGAGAGACATGGGAGAGGCCTTTGCCCTGCAGTGGGTGTAGTAAGGCTGATGATGATGATGATGATGACCTGTCTGAAGGGTGCATATTGTGCACGAACGCATGACATACTGCAGAGAGGGGATGGCAGAGAGATGGCGCCACAGACGCGCTCGGAACACGGCACCATTACGGACCTCGTAAGTCGCCGGAGTGTACGCCTCGATGCAGTAATGGAAATATCACGGGTGGCTGCCGAAGTGTTCTTTCTGCGAAGATGGGGAAAGGCAGAGGAAATACGTGCTTTATTGTGGATTTCAAGAATTGCGACAGAGAGTTAAAGGTGCAGGATGCGATCGTTTGCGAGCCTCACGGAACCGAACTGCACAAGGAAGTACTGCCCCTGTTTGCGCCCGTTTGCCATGTATCATTTCCGAACGGGCGAACGCGACAAACACGTCCGCCAGTGCTAGATGGCCAATATAGAAAGAAAGGTTACGATCTTGGAAAATCTGCGAGGGTAAGTGCGCAACATTGCTTCATGATCTAAGTGTTCCGCCACCGAAACCGTCACTTCGTGCTTTCAGTTGCTGTGCAGTTGCGCCTACGTGTGTAGTGAGGCCCCATTGCTCGTAAGTTAAGGTGTTCGGCAATTGTAGTAACAGCAGCGCCGGAGGCCAGATCAGGTACGGAAAAGAAGGACGACTTATGCTCCTACATGCCGCTACTGTAGATCGTGCGCTGCACAGCCGTACGAACGGACAACGCTTACCGTCCGTGTATTGTATGCCGTCTTGGTGCTACTCTTGAACTTCGCTCCAAGTAGAGCGCTTTTCGTGGACCAGATTCGGAATACAGCATTTGCGTTACGGCTGCTGGGCTGGATGATTGCCACTTCCTCGCGGTCCATGCGAGACAGCCACTAAAAGTTACCCCGCAGGCCAGCGCTCAGAGAGAAGCTGATTACTTACCACCAACGAGACCTCGAGCATTTTCATGTCCGCATATCGAGAGTGGAGCGTACCGCAATTTCATATGTGAGACTGATATAATTATGAACTTGGTGTAGTGTGAATGCGTTGCTGTGCGCGTTATAACAATTACATCGCTGAATCCTTCGAAACGATTGCGCGCCAGATTGTGAAGGCTGCTTGATGAATGGTACTGCTATACATGGTAGTTAACATTTGTGTGTCTATTTTTGTCACCTTTGTGTGCTTAACAAACCAATAGAAAATATTTTCGGTTTCCTAAGCACCGTTAAGAGGTTGCAAACAAATGCGTACGATGTGCATGCGAGCGTTTTAGAGCGGTGTCTGCGTGCATGTACAGAATACTACAACGACCTGCGCTGCCGCAGAAGCATTAAACCTTGCCGTTTAAAATAATAACAATAACAAAACATTCAGCAAAGCCTTCTGCGGACGCAAAGACAGGTATCAGGAAATCCATCCATTGGCTGGCTATGAAACCGGACACCGTTTTCAAGGCCACAAGAGATCAAATTAGAGTTCTCACGTGTCCTTCGAATCTTTGGCCAAACCATACTGTCTCCTTCCCACTATTTTACAACCGTATGAGCCGAAACACAGCCTGTTGGAACCGAACCATCACACGCGGCAGCCGTCGCGACGAGGCGCGCTCGGAGCAGTCAGGAGGCGTGCAATGGCGGCGTGCTCACGTGACCAAAGATGGCAGCCCCCATGATACGGCGCTGTAAAGCGTCTATACCGCGAATACGTGCACTCATCTGGCATTGGAACTGCAAGCCATTTATATTGCCATTGCTTCCCTTCCGCTCATTCCAACATTCAATACAGTTCATATTTACACCGACTCCCGCGCCACCCTTAAGCAGCCTAAGGCTGTTCGACGCACATTCCAGATTTTACAGTCAATTGACGTTCTCTGCGCAAGGTATCCATGTCCAGTGCGCATACACTGATTTCACGGCCATGCTCAGGTTCGACATAACATTCAAGCGGATGCTATGACTCGTCTTCAGACATCAGACGACCCGCCACCTTCCCCTCTTCCCCTAGATGTGTTCCTGTCCCATAATTCCGATTCCGAAGTTCTGCGCCAGCGAACACGCGCTCGAATTCCTCCGTGTTCGCACCCTCTCCCTCGTAGTCTTACTCGGCAGGAGGAGGTATCCGTGCGCCGTATTCGGGCAGGGGAGGCTCTGACACTATCTGTGCGTCATCGGTGGCGTGCAAAAGATCTGCCAGCAACTGACAGGTGCCCTGACTGTAGCGCTGCACCGGTCGCTTGTGATGTGCGGCCCTTGTTGCGGACGTGCCCAGTGACGGCTCCTATTAGAAAACGGCTCCTCAGGGAGGTGAGCCTGCGGTAGAACCGCGAACATGACTATGTGTAATGGACTATGAACAATCGTTTCATCAGCAACCTCTGCGACTAGCTCAGCGCAACGGGTCTTCATTTGTTCTTTTAACTTTCAATCTCCCGCAATCTTTCCCTTTTTTTTTCAACTTAAGCCTCGTGGCACACTTTTCGAATAAAAAGAAACTTAGACAAACTCTACAGCATTAATGAGCGCGCTGCAGCTCTAAATGCATTTTTGAACCATGGTACAGAAGAGGCCATTCTAAGGGTTCCGGAAGATATTTATAACGGTTGCAAAGTAGCCATATTTCTTCACACGTGGAGCAATAATATACCGATCATGACAGGTGTCATGCAATATGACATTACCTCCCTAGTGCTATTCTCCTCCTCTTTAGAACAGGCAATAAGAGAATTGGCATAGGAACAGCAGGATAAACATTGATGAGGAATTTTATAGAAAGCTCCGATACGTTCAAAACTTAGCCGTGTTATGTAGATAAGGGGGCCAACTGCAAAGCAGAATCGATGACTTACAGAGGCAAAACAGAAAGAGCAGGTAAAAACGATAGAAAAGAAGTCAGAGCTAATCGATCTGAGGGCGATGATTTTTACTAAAGGGGAGGTAAATTTTACTTTCGCCTCAGGAAACCGAGGCTGAGGTTAGCCTTGTTAGTTATTTTAGCTATGTACGACAACCGCGAAAGAATGTGTAAAAATAGGTTCCTAATATACATAAGGATATAGGATATTACAGAGTTACCAAAATCTCTATGCACCTCTGCGGCTGCCTCCTTGCTAATAATATATTATTGACAAAGCCTGCTGAAAAAGACCATTTCCGCAAATTAAACCTAATTTTTAGAATTCCTGAAACTCTCAAAGCACGACGGAACCTATAAAACACTAGAAAATAGTGGGTACGTGGAATGAAAACTCGCTTCACAAAAAAGGCAAATCTTCAAACTTTAACATCTGAACAGCCACCATTTATTTTGTTTGAAGAAATCACGAATGACGCCACAGTTAAGCGATTGACAACAGGTTTTGCACGCACACTGATCCAGGATTAATATTCTATACCGATGAATATGTATACGGTTTTTATGCAGTATTGTCACCTAGTGGCGACGGCCTTCCAGGCAGTGAGGAAGACAGAGGATGAGCGCTTCCGAAATACACTGTTTATAGGGTTGAGCTGCGCCCACAATGAACTGAATGACTCAATGGCGGCGAAAGCAACCAGCGTGCTCGGCGACCTTCAAACAGAATGGTCGCCGCTCTCGGCCATGCTCCCTTTAAAGCTGAAAGCGAACTTTCGAGATACGGCGTGTGACGTTGCCACAATCTGAAAAAAACGAGGAATCGGCACAGCCTCGACGCGATTAATCGTGATAAATGTGGTCCTGTCTTTCATCACAAACAAAGCAATAAAATCACGTGCTGGCAGCTTTGAGATATTAAAACGAACAGTATAAATGTTCGCTGCATTACTCCCCTCTCAAAGAAGTATCGACCCAATACGTTAACACATATAAAGTGATAAGGAAAAGTAAAACGGACTGTGCACAATGAATACCGAGAGTGGGAACACAGCGTCCCTTATCGCGCATTATAGGGCGTTAGACACACGACATTAACAACTTCTGGTCGTACATGGCGTCGCTGAGATGCAGTCGTTCCCTCAAGGACAACTTCATAGCCCAGTCCACTTAGCTGACGTAGCAGCTTGTACGGGCTGAAATAGCGGCGCAGACGATTGTCACTTAATCCGCGGAGGCGAATGGGCGTACAAACCCAGACTTGGTCTCGTGGCTTCTATTCCGCGTTGCGTCTTCGTAGGTTGTAGCGTCTGGCGTCGGTCCGCTGGTGGTCTTTGATCCTTAAACGGGAAAATCTTCGTGGACTCTGCGCGCTGAAAGTAGACAGCGACGTCGACGTTCTGTTATTCGCTAACGTTGGGTAGCATGGCGTGTAGCGTTGTCGTGGCTTCTCTGCCATACATGAGCCTAAAAGGCGTCACCTGGGGGACCTTTTGCACTGCGGTGTTGCAGGCGAAGACGATGTAAGGCAGGATTACATCCTAAGTCTTATGTTCGGTATTTGGATGCATGGCGAGCATGTCAGTGGCGTATTTCATGCGCTGCGTCAGTTCATTGGTCTTCGTTATGTACGCAGTTGTCCTCCAGTGGCTTGTTTGGTTGCAGCACAGGACTCCTTGCGACAGTTACGCGATGAACGCTGTTCCTCTGTTCGTGATGAGAACATCGTGGGCACCGTTTCGCAGAATGCACACAAAGAAAAATTTGGTGACTTCTGCTGCTGTTGCGTTCGGCAGGGCTTTTGTCTCGGCGTAGCGAGTCAGGTAGTATGCCGCTATGATGATTCCCTTATTTCCAGACTTTGACTTCGGGATAGGCCAAGAAAGTCAATGCCTAAGTGTTGGAAGTGCCTTGCGGCGGGTTCAGTAGGGTTCAGAAATTCTGCTGGTCGGGTGTGAGGGGTCCTTTGTCGCTGACAATCTCGGCAATTTTGCACAGAATGCGCGCATCAGCAGACAGTTGTGGGCAGTAATACTTGTGTCGGATGAGGCGTAGGGCCCAAGATTTCCAGCGGTCGGCTGGTCTTGTGATGCGTCTAGACCTTCGTGAAGACTTTCAGGCACAAGAAGGACGTAGGCTGTTTTGTTTGTGGCGAAGTTATTCTTTGCGAGGACATCATTCTGTAGAGAGTACGAAGAAAATAGTTTAACGAGTCATGGAGTGAAGCGTTGCATTTCGAGCACTCTATGAGGCGTTTTAGGACGCGATACGAGAGTTGATGCTGATGGGTTCGAGAAGGCATCCTCATCGCCGTCCGGCGATGGTACATATACAGGGGCTCGTGACAGGCAGTCGGCGTCAGAGTGCTTGCGTCCGCACTTGTAAACGACGGAGACGCCAAACTCATGGAGGCGCAGGCTCGGTAAAGAATGGCGAGCGGAAGGGTCTTCCAAACTGACAAGCCAACACAACGTGGTGTGATCGCTGACCACCTTGAATGGTCTACCGTACAGGTAGGGGCGAAAATTCTACATAGCCCAGATGATGGCAAAGCAATCTTTCTCAGATGTGCAATACTTAGCCTTGGACTTGGAAAAGGCAACGGCTAGCATCTGTAATTACTTTCTCCAGTCCGTGGGTATTTTGAAAGAAGACGAGGTTAGGAGGCTAGGATGAGTGAGCTAAGATTGGTGAAGTTTCGTGAAGGCTTCTGCTTGCGGCGCTTTCCACTTACCAGCAGCTCTTTGGAGCAAAGTGGCACTTCTCTGCTTTCGACGTTAGGCTGGGCGACTTGAATGCCTCTAGTAATGTTTGAATCCTATTTAGATGGTCTTCAAATTTAAAGGCGAAGACAACGGCGTCATCAAATTATACCAGGCAAATTTGCCACTTCAGTCCTGCCAGCAGTATTCATTAATCACTGAAATGTCACTGGCGCGGAACACATACTAAATGCATCATTTTGAACTCAAAGAGACCATTCGTTGTGATGAATGTGGTCTTCTGGCGATCTCTTTCATGAACCTCAATTTGCCACTAGCCGCTCTTGAGCTCCATCGATCAGAAATAATTGGCGTTGCAGAGGCGGTTCAATGTGTTTTTGATGCTCTGGAGGGGTAGGAACCTTCTTCGTTATTGTGTTTAAGCGACAGTACATTACGCAGAATCGAAGTGCGCCGTCTTTTCTCCTCCCTAGAACACCCGGTGCCGCCAAGGGGCTCCCCGTTGGCTGAATTACGTCGTCGCGAAGCATTTCTTTCACATGGTCGCGCATGGCTTGTCGCTCTCGCGGCGACACACGGTAGGGGCTCTGACGGAGAGGTGGGACACGACGCTTGACCGGAGTGGGACGCTCACTTGTTAATCCAGGACACTCAAGGCAACATGCTGCTCCATGGTTTTCAACGAAAGGATGGATCAGCCGTAGAACACGTGATTAGCTTGAATTGAAGGTCGATGACCGCCTGATCTTCATTTAGAAATTTCATCCCCAATATGACGTCATGGGAACTTTCCTTTAAGACTACGAATGTCGCAGAATATGCATGTCCCCGCACAGTCACTCGCTCTGTGCATCGTCCCAATGGCGTAATGAGGTGACCTCCAGCGGTGCGAATTTGTGGGCAGTCTCAAGCAGTCATGACTTTCCTCAGGCGGGCGGCGCATGTTCCGTTCATCAGCGAATGAACGGCTCCTGTGTCGACTAGAGCGCGAACTTTCCTGTCGCCGTTGGCCACTTCGAGTGAGATGTCCTCGTTCTTGATTTTTTCGTCGTCCTCAGCTTCGGGTCGCGGCTTCGACGTGCATGTAAATCGTTGGTATGCCGTTTCGTCGAGGCTTTTCTGGGTGGCAGTGCCAATCCAAAGCCGGATCGCGTCGTGGTCGAACTGGTTTTCGTATGCGGCTTTACCATAGGGAGTGGTCTCTGGAGGTTCTTCGTCGATTCGTTGGCAAGCAGCCTGACTTCCACAGGTCGCTTTGTTCCGTTTCCCCTGTGAGGGTGACGGAACCTTCCATGAACATGCGTTCTGTAGCAGCGGACCGGTGACGCAAAACGTATTGTGGACGGTGAATGTGAGCGGGACAGAGGGCTCGACGAAAATTAATTCGCTATGCGCAGATACTCGTCCATGTCCTGTGGTCGATGGCCGGGGTAGTGTTGTGGAGTATCAGTTGAGAAGCCAAGCTTTGGGGAAGTATGTGGCCGTGCTTGCGGCAACGGAATCCGAGAGGGAGGTCCTGATCCTTGGTTTTCCATATGTTGGCTTTTGTTGGCTGACCTTGCAGCATACGTGGTCGGACGAGCGAATGATGTCTTTGGGACGGTGCACTGGGCTCCTGGCGTAAAGTTTTAGGACACCATTGGTTGCGCCCAGCGGTGGAATAGGTCATGGTCTGGGTTGTGTAGCCGTTGGAGTAGTGGCGCCAAGTGCCTGTTGCAATTCTTCCCGTATCATACCCATAACGACACGTGGCTTGCATACTGCGGTTTGACTAGTGAGTGTCACTGTAGGTTGTGTTGTGACTTTGGTTTGTCTTTTTTGTTTTAATTTTGTTTTTATTTCTCTGATTTTCATCGTGGCCTGAACTCTATGTTTTGATCCTCTCTGATTGTTACTGATGCCTTGACTGCGCTATGACTTTTGTTTTCTCAACTTCTTTTTTCTCCGTGGCCTGCACTCCGTGCTTTGACTCTTTGCCTGTAACTGTGACTTTGGCTTTAGTGTGCCTTACGTTTCGTCTTGTTATTATTTTTTTTTACTGCTGTACTTTCCTCTTTAAATAGTTCTTTTTTTCACCATTTAGCTTCATTTAATTTATCTAGAATTGACATTAAGCCTGGCAAAGCGTTGCTGGTCCGGGCTCCCTCTCGTACTTTTGTGTTGTTTTATATTTTCTTAGAGGACGAATAAAATAATAAAAAGGACTTCACTCCACAGCCTACTCACCTTGAGACGGTCTTTAATTGAAGTGCCTTACCGACTCCATTCTGCAGATCAATCTGAAGAAGTACCATTTCAGCCCCCGCCAACACATGATTGTAAGCCATTCCGTGTAAAAAAAATGGCATCTTTCTTGACCCAACTAAACTCCAAGCTGTCGCTGCGTTCCAGTGACCGACTTTTGTGTGGCAGATACGCAACTTTATTGGCTTGTGTTTGTTTTTCGACATTTCATTGGCAACTTTGTGACCATCAATGCCAGTTTCACGCAACCTTTCGGCGGCCACAAACACCTGTCCACGTGGTCGCCGGCTTGCAACAGTGCGTTCACAAAATTACACATATTTACCCCGCACCCGCCATTAAGTGTATGACGAGATTTAAGACACTCAGAGCCATCACAAAGAGAGCAGTTTCGTTACAAGCTTGACATCTCGTAGTCTGCCGGGCAGCCACCCCTATCGTCTTCGTCCGCATCTAGCCATTCAGCTCAATATCTTCTCTACAGAAAAAATAAATAACTAAATAAATAAGTAAATGGGAGAACTCTAAGCAGCCTTCTAAGCTGGTTGCTTTCTGGGAAGCTTCCCGCTTTATGCAGCCACAAAACCGTAAAAAAGTTGTATTTCATCATTATTGTCCTTCCAAGCTAACTTATAACATAGTCTACAACATATGTTTTTAAGAAAGCTTGTGTTTGGAACTTTTTCGAATGTTGCTTAAACCGTGCGCACCAGCAGAGCTTTGGATAAAGAAAGGTAATTTCCAAATTAGGAGGGCACACTTAAGCTCCGCCTTAAGGGTAGGACGCGATAGCGTAGTGGGTGAATTCCAATATATGCAGAAGGCAATTCTCCCCTGTACATTCATGGATCCCTGGAAATCCTCATATACGCCTCCTGGCGCAGTGGTGCAGCGTTTAAGCAGTCCGGCAGTGCCGTGCGATGGCAGGCGCTCCCAGCAGTGAGCCTTGTGCGGGTTTCTCTTCTCGAGCGACCGATCATTAATTCAACTGCCACCTGCCGCGTTGGGCAGTTTGCGCACAATCCGGTGGGCAGGTTTTGATGACGCCGCATGTTCACGTGACCTGGGTGGCCCACCTGCTTCCTAGGTTCATCGCTGCTGACCACCTCCCGAAGCCATGACCGCGATTTTTCGCTCAGAATGCCGATTCCGATCACACCGACAGCTGATTTCTTAGAGAACGGGGTCTTTAACGCTATCCACCTAAAGAAATTGTGCGAGGAACGAGTGCAAGGTTATTCCTATACGTTTTTGGTCAAGTACAGACTAGGGGAGAGCTTTAATTAACGCTAAGCAAGAGAACGTTTGAAGGCTATGGTGGTTTAGAACGCTATGAGTTTCCTTGATTTATTTTCACTCAATAAAGTCACTCTTCAGAAGTACCTAAAAAAAAGTGCTTAAGGCGCGGCACGTCCCTGCATTCATGGACTGCAAAGAAAAATACCTATCATGCTCAAAAGCAAGCGCTTTGTCCTTTCCCGTCAACTAAACGATCCGCCTTATGGCAGTTCCTAAATGTTTCGGTCATGGGCACCCGCCAACCAATACTTTCGTCGGCACCGTGGAAACTCAGCTAAATATTTCACCTCTTTATATTTATTTCACAGGCGTCGCCCGAGCCGACGTCAGCTGAATATTTGGGTCACGTTCTAAAAATGTGCATACATGACCCACATTTCAAAGTAAAACTGCAAGGCCGGAGCTTTTTGCAGTGATCCTGGGCACTTTTTCTTCCCTGCTTCATTTAAGAAACCCTGAATCGAATCTTCTCTGCAGGTGCGGGGAAATGGAGTTTCTCTACGAAGCAAACTTTGTACAAATGAGACCGATGACGATAGAAGTGCCCAGACAGCAGGTTGTTCTTTCTGCTGTCCTCTGTTGGAGTGGAATATACCAACAGAAGATGTTTTCAATTGGAACACTTTCTTTTCGCCTTTTTTTTTCTTGAAAGCTCTTTTGCATGATGTGATCAGATTTCTGTGTTCCCATCTGTTGCTTTTTTCCCTCTGTCTTTGCAGTGCCCTCCTAAACCACTTCATGTTATTTTCAATAAAAACATCCCGGTAGTATTAACGTCTGATTCAGTGCTTCAGTAATTTTGTCCGTCTGGCAGCCTAAAGACAATGCGCTCTTTGCTGATGAGGGTGGCTCTCCGTTTCGTCAGGGCTATGTTATTGCACTAATTGGTACACCAGACTGGGGGCTTAATCTTGTAAATGGAATGAAAGATTGCGCATAGCTGCAGGCGAGTACGTATCTGTACTTTCCTTGATTGCAATCGGTATCTAGTTGCGAAATACAGGCAATGTCTGTTGTATTACTAGGCAGGACAAACTGCAATAAAAATGGTACACTCATTACCTAATCTTCTTGAAACCACGCTAAAGACAGCTTTAGGAGAAACCTATGGTGCGAATATTCACTGAGCTGATATTCATTTCCTGTCCGCGACAACAATTTGGTAGTGTAGAAAACAGAAACTGGAATGTGAACGTTGTGATAATCGGATAACCACAGCTAAGGCGGTCTTTCCTTCGTCCGGCTGTCGTTTCGAGGCCATAACGCGCGTTGCGACCAGTTTCGCCGCGTTCTTTGATTCCAACCTTCAGACTGTTTAGAGTAACTAACGCCGTTAAATCGCCACCAATGCAAGTAGAAAGTGCTTTCGCGGCTTGCAAGGATTTGTGCTAAGGTCTCTGTTTCTTAGTATAGAAATCATCAGCTCAGGATTCTCGCACAATAATAGGTGGCTTCTAGAAAGTGAAGTTTTCTGGATCTGAGATCCCGGCCGCTGTGTTCTGGGCGCATCAAAATGCGGATTTTTTTAAAATGAAAATACAGGTGCAAACATTAGCATTCGAGGAGTTCACGCGCTTGCAAAACTTTTGCGGTCGTCCGAACGGTTATTATAGAAACTCGCATCTGAGTTAGATATTTTAGCACACCGCTCTTTCGTTTTTATTATTTTTTCTTTCTTGTTATGTTTCCTTGTTCAGCACACTTGCAATTAGCTCGTATCCCCGATGGTAATCACGGTTGATCTTGGAAACGCAGCTATTTTTTTACGATTATATCTTAATTTTGCTCGCAATAACATAATTCTAGTTCTCCTTACCCAAGTTTTAAACAGACAGCCGGGCTATAAGAAGAAAGGCAATTCGGTAGTTTCCAGTCTCAGTTTTTTTATTTAGAGAAGGAAGAAATCATATGCTCGACAGCACATTTTAAGCTTTCTCATGGGCTAGTCTACAGTCTGCCACTGTAGGAAGTAGCTAAGTAGGAAGTAGCTAAGAGACAACCAAATGATGTAACAAGCTAAGCAAGGAAGGCAGAATATTTCTCTGTAATACTACCGCGTTTTTCCTTAACTAAAATTCAGACAACTTCCTGTCGCTGCCTTCAAAATTATTGATTTTATTTCCATCTCATTTTCTCTCTCACGTCTGCCCTAGAAAATGTTCTCCAAAATGTATTAGTTGCCGGGAAAAAGCCACCCTAGATCACTTAACTTGTGTCATTCCCAAGGATCCACCTCCTCCCGACATAATGCAGCCGTGAGCCTCCGAGAGGTTGAAGGCCATGCTGCTCAGCTCTGGAAACCCAACTTAAACCCATTGAACGGCCTCTCAAAAGTCGCCGATGACCAAGGATTCCAGTTCACCTGGCACGGACTCAGTACAACCCATACCAGTTCCACAGGCTGAAGAAATAAATGTTTTTCTAACTTTTTAAACTTCATTAATGCGTTACTCATGGGAACCAGCAGCACTGAACCCGAAAACCACACAGAAGGGCGCAAACTATCAACTGATTTTATTGCGCGAGAAACTCATTTTATATGTACTGTTATAAGAAAAAAAATAAAAAAACGATCAAATATTTTGGCGTCCGGGAGCTGAGTTAGCTTCTTTTCGTCTGTGATAGATGGGTATGCGCGGCGGTTCTGGGTTATTTCTTCATGTTCTTAAGACATCGACTTCTTTGTCCTTTAACTTGACTGATGGGTTGCTTACGAACGTGTCTTCATTTTCTGACATCATGAAAAAGGCTTCAAACAGCATCCTTTTAATCTTCCTGCAACTGAAGGATGACAGTAGTGCAGGCAAAAAATCGTTTGAACTTGTCGCATCTGGAGCAGTGAGTCGCAAGGATGCCTGGCGCCGTTAAAAAGCCCAATTAACCTACGAATGTTCATCCCCCTACCTCTGCGCGGAAAGCTGGCTCTGAAGCTCAGAGAACACCAAATTAAACCATTACAGGTTCACGCCGACTGCAAAAAAATGAGCTTTGTGAAGTCCTTTGTGCGGCGAATTTCCAATTGAACGCTATGATTCCAACACTCGAGCCTGAACTTAACTCTTCTTTACGGTCTCTATAAGCTGGCAGTAATATTCTATGGTTTATTGACCTATGGTTTATGATTTATTTTGAAATCAATCAATCAATATTTATTTCTTCCTCAGAACAAGATTAACGGAGGACGAGGAGGGCTCGAAGAAAAAGTGGATGTTTAAACACAGCGCTGTGTTTGTCTCTTTCTGTGTCCCGTCCTTCGTGCGCTGTGCCTCAGTTAGTACCATGTACCGACTAGCCCAGACAAACACCTTATTGCAGTACATTTATAGTACATTGGGCCTCCTTTCTCAGTGTGCCTCTCAGCATTATACACTGTGTGCTTGTCTCTATGTGTTGTTAAGTACTTTTTTTGGTTGTTATCAAGTTCGTTGCAACATCTCTATTTTTGCCAATGTTCGCTGTCTGCCAGGCGCTGCCTCTCAAGCCCTTTGGGGCTTTCGTAGGCCTGATTCATGCTGTATGAAAATTGACACGAATAAAAATGCTATCTATCTATCTATCTATCTATCTATCTATCTATCTATCTATCTATCTATCTATCTATCTATCTATCTATCTATCTATCTATCTATCTATCTATCTATCTATCTATCTATCTATCTATCTATCTATCTATCTATCTATCTATCTATCTATCTATCTATCTATCTATCTATCTATCTATCTATCTATCTATCTATCTATCTATCTATCTATCTATCTATCTATCTATCTATCTATCTATCTATCTATCTATCTATCTATCTATCTATCTATCTATCTATCTATCTATCTATCTATCTATCTATCTATCTATCTATCTATCTATCTATCTATCTATCTATCTATCTATCTATCTATCTATCTATCTATCTATCTATCTATCTATCTATCTATCTATCTATCTATCTATCTATCTATCTATCTATCTATCTATCTATCTATCTATCTATCTATCTATCTATCTATCTATCTATCTATCTATCTATCTATCTATCTATCTATCTATCTATCTATCTATCTATCTATCTATCTATCTATCTATCTATCTATCTATCTATCTATCTATCTATCTATCTATCTATCTATCTATCTATCTATCTATCTATCTATCTATCTATCTATCTATCTATCTATCTATCTATCTATCTATCTATCTATCTATCTATCTATCTATCTATCTATCTATCTACCTATCTATCTATCTATCTATCTATCTATCTATCTATCTATCTATCTATCTATCTATCTATCTATCTATCTATCTATCTATCTATCTATCTATCTATCTATCTATCTATCTATCTATCTATCTATCTATCTATCTATCTATCTATCTATCTATCTATCTATCTATCTATCTATCTATCTATCTATCTATCTATCTATCTATCTATCTATCTATCTATCTATCTATCTATCTATCTATCTATCTATCTATCTATCTATCTATCTATCTATCTATCTATCTATCTATCTATCTATCTATCTATCTATCTATCTATCTATCTATCTATCTACCTGCCTACCTGCCTGCTAGCCTTCCTACCTACCTACCTACCTACCTAACTACCTACCTACCTACCTACCTACCTACCCACCTACCCACCTACCTACCCACCTACCTACCTACCTACCTACCTACCTACCTACCTACCTACCTACCTACCTACCTACCTACCTGTCTGTCTGTCTGTCTGTCTGTCTGTCTGTCTGTCTGTCTGTCTGTCTGTCTGTCTGTCTGTCTGTCTGTCTGTCTGTCTGTCTGTCTGTCTGTCTGTCTGTCTGTCTGTCTGTCTGTCTGTCAGTCAGTCAGTCAGTCAAAGCCATGACTAAGCAACAGGTCAAGGAGGTGTTTAGCAGCTGGCTGTTCGCAGGGATGGTTTATGTTGATATCACCTACAGTCACTGAATTCATCTTATTGATTGTAACAAGGTCCAATATTTTTTCACGGTAATTACGAAACACGTGTTTAGAGCCCGATGGGGGTCGACAAATGGCAAGCACAATAATGTTAATAAAAGACACTGCCAGTAACTTAACATCCTCACTGTTTTCAAAAATTTCGAACAGTATGTAGTAGGACTTTCTGTTTTTTATGTATGCGCTGAGTCCACCTCCTCTCCTGTGACCACTTGTTTGAGAAAAACTGGTGTAACATTCCAGATTAAAAGCCTCAAATTCATTTTTAAACCATTTTTCCGAGTATACCAGGGAATGAAATTTTATATACAGTTCGTTCAGGAATGTGATCAGTTCATCGTGTTTATGACATAGGCTTTGGATGTTTAAGTGAAGAACTGAGCAATACTTTTCCTCACGCTTCTTCATGATTAACATTTGGTTAGTGAAAGAAAGAATGTCAATATAAACCATAGTGATATTGAAAAAAAAAGAATCAGATGTAGAGCTTTACACATAAATGGAAAGCTACCTAATCTTCTCGAGATCGCTCTCGGAAGCAATGCATATTACACGGTCTCCTCATTTTCGTGAAAAAATTTTCCCCTTTTGTGCCCATGTGAACTTATATTTAAACTCTTTTGCCTTCAAGAAAGGAAGCGAGAGAAGTCGCTTGTTTTTGGCTGTCAGATTTTCATAGAACCGTAGGTTAGATAGTGTCGTTCTAAGTTCTTGAGATTTGGATATCCATTGGTTCGTTGTCTCACGGCTCACGAAACATATTAAAACAGGAGAGTGCGTTTTTTGAGGGGAGCCTTGAATTCCATCGAGGTCAGTTTCATCGAGTTAATCGATACCAAATGACTAGAATAGGTTGTTTATTTCTCACAACAAATTTACTTCCTCATCTTACTTAAGGGCGTGAAGTTCAAGGTTTTGACGTCAAGTGTACTGTTCAGGCTTACTGATCAGCAATTTTAGGTTGATAATTTCATTTGCAAGATCAACTCCTTCCAGGTCGTCTATTCTTTTTTTGAGGGTCTTAATATCAGAATATTGTTTTTTTTGGTTGGCCAGAATTTCATCTTACTTTTTCAGACATCATTGAAACAGATGTTTCGAGACTTTCTATTGTTGTTCGCAAGCCCGTCAAACGATCAACGTGAATTTTCATCTCTGCCAAAACAGCCAACTTGGCACTGATGTCGGCCAGTACGCTATTGTGTTCACAGCATTCCTTACTGTTGTGCTTGTCTAATGATTTCTGCCCTTTCAGAAGAGCAGCTTTACATGTTGGGCATTTCCAACAACGTTTAGCACCTTTACCCTTTCCACTTTTCTAGAAGCCCTCCGCCTCCAACAGTTACCGTAATGGTAACTGAAGGAACATTCTGCACATGTGGCACACTGGCCTTCATTCCCAAGTTTTTCTTCGCACGATTCACCGGTTGCTTCGCCCGGCATTAGAGCAAAGTAACAGGATCACAGAGTAAACAAAGAAACAGGGTTGGCCGCAGTAAAACCAGCGGCCGCAGAGTGTTGTAAAAGCGCACAAAAACAGTATAAGAACACTCGTGGCACTCGGTAATTAACTAAGCAATTTTTAGTTCTGAGTCTTGTATCAGCAATGTGAATTTTTTGTAAATGTGACTGACCAATCTGCTTTTAACTTGTACACTCCCTGTTATCTTTTTTGCTGTGAAAATTTTGCGACTTCAAAGCAAACATTATTGTGCTCATTTGGTTCCAAATGTTTGATTTGTGGTTCATGGTTTATGAAGTCTAACGTCCCAGTGCAATTGAGGCTATGAGGGACACCGTAGGGCAGTTCCCCGGACAGTTTGGCCACCTGGGGACATTTAGCGTGCACCGGCGTAGCGTCGCGGGCCTCCCACATTTGGCCTCAACCGAAATGTGACAGCCGCTGTCGCGATCGCACCCGTGTCTTTCAGGTCAGCATCCGAGCATGATAGTCACTGAGTAATCCCGGCAGCTAAATTTTTAATGCGGATTTGCACTTAGGTTCACCACGATGCTATGAAGCAATTGGTGCAGCGCTAAATGCGTCTTAATGTTATGAATCGCTCTGATGACTTTCATGCATATCACCTTATCGTTCACTAGCCAATAAAAAAGCCTCTCTAAGGCTAGAAATATTGAGCGGATACTAAGAGTTCAATTATTTTTAAATGTAGTTTACGACCAGTTGACAATGCAGTTTTTACACAGGATAAAATTCACCACGCCTTAAATTTACAAAAAAAATGAAATTAGCATTGGCTCGAGTACGTGAAGCTGGCGAGGTTTCCTCCACTTTTGCACAAAGTTAAAATCTTTTAGAAGTAACCTGTTGGTATGAACTCTGTTTATATTGCAGCAAAACCTTTAGAAGCATGCACTGATGCTAACAGCGAGTGTGTCCTCTTAGCCACGAAATATGGAGAAATGTGCGCTAAACATTTTGCCCCAATAGTAACATGATATTTATGGAGCTCTACACTCAGAATTCACCCTCGTTGAAGTTTTTTCGTATGCACTGTATTAGTTAAAATTCCAACTTCTGTTAACCTCACGCATGCTCATGACAGCAGCCTTTACAAACAAATCAGAGCGGAACTTCTCCGCGATATATTATTAGAGCGTAGTTCACGAAAACTTCTTCGTTTTTTGTGTGTAATTTGCCTCTCTGGAAAATCATCTTAATCTGCGCATAAATCGGTGGCATAGACTACCTGCCTAATAATTAGATAAATAGAATGTTTAGTTCTCTGAATACTCCACGCCAAGACAGGCGAACAATCTCTCTTCTGTTTTCTCAGGTGTGCTCGGGCAAAGTTCTGCGCGGCAAAGTTCTGCGCTTCGCACAGATGCTTGAAAATTACTACTATATCCGAGTTACCAATAATAAAGGGCCAAATGGACAATAGACAGGACATGAAATACGACCCCAGATGCCCAAATTCACACACAAATCAAGGTTTACAACTATATAACAGGAACCATTTTTTTTTGCACCAACCCTTCATGTATATTTCCTATTTAGCTCTGGAGTGTTGGTGATGGTAGTATCATGACTCTAAGAATACAGTTTCTCCAATGCTCTGTGTTCTAGCCCAGATCCTGTGCTTCTCCTTGGATAAGTTCTCCGTTGCGACAGCAGGTTTTTTCCTGTTTATTCTTTTGTGTGTCCTCTAAACCTGCCTTGTTGTTCTCTCATGATCGGCTTGCGCTATGAACCTGTTAAGTTGTCTAAGATTACGAAGATAGAATAGTATGATTCCTACAAGCCATTGGTCACGATCGCATTGGCTGAGATCGATACCGCATCGCTGTACTCCAGTAATGACGTCGACTTATTGGACGCGAAGACACGGCGCGTAATAAACGCAATATTTTGAATTCGCTCAGAACAGTTTCGCCATATCTCAGCGGTGTTGATATTGTGAGACCAAATGACGAAACTCTCTGCTGGCCACCACGTGGCCTGGATATATTGGCTTGCTGCTACGCGCCCCATTTGCTTTCCCTTCGTAGCCGTGTGCGTTTGTCTTTCGTCGCTGCTCAACTTGCGATTCCTGGGAAATCTCAAGCCCGGATGCGCGTCTCACATTGTTTTTATTTCGTCGAGCGATCCTTGGTTGCATCCACGTGCGCTGTGGATCCATCCAAAATGATTGTTTTTCGCGTCTGAGAAGAAGTATTGATCGAATTTTTTTCACCTCTTTCTCATTTGTGCAGCCCATATGGTTTTGATTATCTTAAGTTTCCTAGCAATGTTACTTGTCACTGCGTATCTCTCAGCAAGCACCTCCATAGCCATGTTATTCAATAGATACAGAAAAAAATGCAAACACTAATCACTTTCAATGCCTTTGACGCTTGCGTGCGAAGAGGACATACGTGTAATTCTCCTTTCCAGCGATGCATTTTCGTCTCAACTCGATGTTCTTCAGCCTATGCTGTCTACCCAATGCACCTATGAAACTGGTAAGTGTGGGCGATGCAGTCGTCAACATGAAATATGACAGTACAGATTCCCTGACAAAGCTCTTTTTTGCCCTGTTTGAGGAAGCAACGCATCGCCTTCTATTCAAGTCACGCTTCGTGTAAACACATGCACCGTGAAAGTGAAAGCAATGCTTCTTTTTAATGTCACTTAGATCTGGAAGAGATGATGGCCACAACGTTGCTTACTGAAAAGCAGAACAGAAATGTATCTGTCGCCACAAACGACTTTTTGATATGTTTTTTTGACGAGAAACTAGAAGTAGCAACAGAAATTGTTGTAGTTGCAATAGAACTTTGTGTAGTTAACAAGAAATTTACAACAAAAATACAGACTACAAAACGGAACTTAAAAAACGAATACTGCAGACTACTACAAAGCTGAACAATCTGCCACTGCAATTAAATTGAAGGTATTTTGTAGTATTTTTGACACAGCTGTGTCATATTTTGCGACTGAAGACTGAAAACGTGGCACACTATTATTCTCCTTTTATTCAAAATATGGGGTCTGGTATTTCGCTTTATGTATATTTTTCAGTCTACAAAAAGTAACGATTACGAGACTGGATCCAGCGGCGCCTTGTAACTGAAAAGTTTCCCGTCGTGAAAGTTTTTTTTTATTATTGCAGTGAAACATAGAAAACAAGCAAAGCTACTTATGGTGTTCATTTTTTGAAACCGATCATGGTTCAGCGTGTCGCCACAGGTCGCCCTGTCTTTTTATCTTCATTTTCTCGCCTTCTAGAGCATTATACTGGAAATACAAAATATAGCCGAGCTCATACAGCGTTTTTACAGGGCTTTGTATTTCAAGCATCACAGAAACAGTTTAACGCCAAGACATTTCCGTGTTCGCATATGTAGAGACACTTAAAGAAGCTGCGAGTTGCTAAAGTAGCTGGGCTTTCGAAAGTTTCATTTAGAAACAACTCAAATAAGCGAGGCTTAACGATACGTGAACGCTCACATTTTTCCAGTACTTACGGTTTGCAAAATGGATTTTTCAGTCGAATACTTCTAGAAAAGGGGCGGAGTAAAAACTGCTTCAGCAGAAATGCTGACTGTGCATTCAGACTCTGAATGTTCATGCACCTATTATTGCAACTGGAACAGTTTAAATTATAGCATCTCAAGGAAAACAGTACTTAGGCATGGGTTCCCGATCAAAACGCACGACAGAATTTTTTGTCGCGCATCTGTCGCGCGACAGAGTTTTGTGTCGCAAGACAAGCTGTCTTGTCGTGCCTTGTGTCGTGCGACAAGCTTCGTGTCGTGGGTTCTTTCGCGCGACAAAGTTGTTTGTAGTAGGTTCTGCCGCACGACAGACATCTTTCCTGCATTTTGTCGTGCGAAGAAGGTCCGTGTCGCAGCATTTGTCGCGCGACAGGTTTCTGTCGCAGGTACTGTCGCGCGACAGTGGGAGTCGTGCCGCGCGACAGAGATTGCGTGCCTCAGCAAAGTTGCCTGTCGTGGGTTCAGTCGCGCGACAGACTTCTAGCGCACCTCTTTTCACGCGACAAAAGTACCTGTAGTGCGGCCTGTCGCACGACACAACAGCTTGTCGAGGGATATGCCGCGCGACAGATACCTGTCGTGGGATGAGTCACGCGACAGATACCTGTCGTGGATTGTGCCGCGCAATAGATACCTATCGTGGGATGCGTCATAAGACAGATTCCTGGTGAGGGTAATTATTTTACTGCAGAATTCTAGGAATACTGTCGTGCGGTCGTGTGACAGCGATAGGATCAAATTGACCAAAGATGCTTCAAAGCGCGTTCACTGTGGCGAGCCTCGAAGAGGATGCGAGGTGCTCTGGTCTGTTGGTGACGG
Organism: Amblyomma americanum; assembly: GCF_052857255.1. NCBI lineage: Eukaryota > Metazoa > Arthropoda > Arachnida > Ixodida > Ixodidae > Amblyomma > Amblyomma americanum. The sequence goes on along the minus strand of NC_135505.1, from coordinate 67,158,537 downwards.
GCACCGAGCGAAATGAAGTGCTCATTCACATTGGCGAATCGAGTTTTAACTCGCTTCCCGCGACCTGGCTCTCTCACCGAACGAGAATTGGCTTAGAGGAGAGGCACTGCTCGAGCACTCACCAAATTCCCTTCTGTTCACACATGACAATGTGACGAAAGTAGTGCATGCTCAAGAGTATAATGCGGCTTTGAAAGCCCAAAATCTGTATGCACAAGCGGCGAAGCCAGCGGTGCCTGCGTATCCGCACGCTCTTGCGGTGACGGCATGTAGCTGCAGCCACGACAGCGCCTGCACACCAATCTGTGTGCGCAAGTCGAATGGCGCTACTGAAAGTCAGTGTCCTCTTGGCTTCTGTGACATGTTCAAGCCATGTAATATAATGTACCGCTACTACTATATGCGCAGAAAAAACCAAGGACACTTCTATGCGTCGCGGAAAAGATCGAATGTCGTTAATCGTCAATCAGGGAAAATTACTCGCCATAACCATCCGGCTACACAAAGGGAGCATGTGTGTACATGCACGCAGTTCTCTGTATAAATGTTCAAAGCAACCCCGATATCATTTTTCCGCGCGTTTCAGTTTTAAGAGCGTCACCTCTTACTACTTACGATTGTCAAGGACACGTCTGTCTGCAGGGAAGGTCAAATTAGCCAAGACAGTTACCACACTATATCCCATAGCAACAGCGGGCGCGTTGAGCCTCAGTTGTCACAGATACCTTCGATCCGTTTTACATATGCCAGTATAGCGGATATCGAAGTGGAACCCCGGGGACCCCATTTGCATCAAATTTGGGGGCCGCCCGTTTGACGCATAACGATCGAAGTGGTGTCATTTGACTTGTCATGTTCCTGAGGATAAAATAAATATTTAGATGAAGCCCAAAATATGTGTGGGATTCGCACCGACGACCTTTTCGCCCCCAAACCGTGCATTCCGGGGACTTCCAAACAGCCATAAGGCCTAATCGTTTGTCGCAGAGAGTTCCGGATGCAGTCAAACAATTCATTTTGTTGTAATGCACACGTTTATAAAATTCGTTAACTGATACATAAGGAGGAAACATACCTGATATAGCGAAGGTAACTGTAAATCGCAATAGTAGTGCAAAATCTTTGAAGTAGATGACGCTGCTTGTATCTTAGAACGAATGTTTCCGAAACGAAATGCCCTCACATGTTTGTATTTTGTATTCTCCACGTTTGCTGAGCACCCCGATCTAGCACCCCGATCTAAACACTTGAAGCTCTCGTAGCTAACGATCTTAAGTCCAACGCTGATGCAGTGTTGGCGGAGAATTTTTTTTAGCGGCAGTGACGTGGTGCTTATCATAAAATAGCAAAAAAAACATACTTTACGATGTTGTTCATTGCCTTCACTGAAAATTTCATGACGGTGACACGAAAATGTCGCTAAATATAGACAGCAGCGTATGCAGCCGAAGGTGAAATGCGGCGGCCGGCGAGTTTGAACCGATTTGATTCTCGGTCGAAATGAGAATAGTCTTGGGACTGACGTCAACCGCGCGCTTTAAAGAGTTTCGCCTGCTTTGACACAGTCTAGCTCCTGTGCACCCGCGCTCGGTCCTCTAAACTACTCTGGTCTCAGTGTGACTGTCTGATATGACAATATGAGCGAAAAGGAGGATGTCTGGGGGTTTTGATGTGCACCACGGCCATACAGTTGAGCGATATGATAACGTACGGGCGCGGCATGCCAGCCTGAATACCGGCCGCCAGCGTCAGAAAAATGCGACAGTAATATTTGTTCAAGTCCATACTAAGCCGTCGGATGGAGTATCGTTGGCCAATATCGAGTCGTTGGTAGAAGCGATAACAGGAATACAAACAAATGTCTCCCCACGGCGCCTTTAATTGCTGCTGCTCAATCGCGGCTCCCCTGGCCTCAGCTGGCTCCGCACCTGAAGGTGTCGCGGAAACCGAGCATATCTTTGTTTTACTATGAGACTAGGTTCACAGTAAAACGATGACGAGAGCAGCACCTCAGCGCTAGCCAGTTTCGAAGTGCACTCAGCTGCTGCATCGATGCGAAACCGGCTAGGCTTAGCGACGACTAGGGCAGCCAGGGGGTAGCGCGTAGTTCATTGCCCGGCGCGCCCGCGGGCGGCGTCGTTCCCGAAAGCTCGCCTCGCTCACTCGCGCTGGCTCACTGATTGACTAAACAGCTTGCGACCTTCACTCGGAAGGCTGGAAAATCGAGAAGCGAGCGACTGGCGCTGCGACTGAGCTATACTTTATGCCCACGCTTGCACTACTGGTGAACAACCTTTAACGCACATATGCTTGGGTTATCGCCTGCTTTGCGGCGAGTCTTAGTTAAGATCGTCCGCAACGCCATCGTCACCGTCCGTGACGCACAGGCTGAGAACTTCAATTCCAGTACGTGCCGAAACAACTCGTATTTTTTGTAACGATACGAGCTCGAAAACACGCCTGCTTCGGTGCGCTAGTGGGCTCTTGCTTGTTAAACTACACGCGATCAGGATGCGGCGAGTGCTAACCACTGTTGCATATTAGCTAAAGTGAGACGCAAGTATCGACGTAGTTTCGTAACGCAGTTGATATCAAAGCACTCCGCTTGTACTGGTCACCGATTAAGCTGCTAAGTTTCATGATCTCCGGTGAGCGTGCCAGTGTCGCGCAAATTAATGCATCGCAGCTACTCTCCATAGTGCCAATTGCGTTCAACTTATCCACGATATTCGCCAGCTTGAGATACGGCGCTTTTTTTCGCTGTTTTTGTCGCAACTTAGTGATTTTATCTGGCATCAAACGAAATTGCATTCTGTCAACACCGTCGTCTACTCCGTCGTCTGTTAGAGCATCCGGGTCACTTCAGGGGATCACAGGATCGCAGCTTCTACAAACGACATGCAAGAAAAAGTAACTGAAAGCGCTTTAGTATTCTTAAATAATCTAAAAATAATTTAAAATAAATGCAGTGTCTTTGTTGTGAAGATAATATAAGTATTCATGGTTTAAAAAACAATTTTTTTTGTCGGTTGTAATTTTTCACCGGCACGAAAGCGCAGCCGTCGGCGCCATTGCAGCGCACACGACTCGTCGTGTTTTGTATTATTTGCCTCTTTGAGGAATTGCTTGAATACTTGTACGGCGGACACGTGTGAAGAACTCATTCTATAGGAAGGTGAGCAGGAGTGTGTTTTGGAAGCCAACGACCAGGATTTCGGCCTGTCAACATTGGCGTGTTTCAACGGGTAAGCCATGAAGAGTGCTGCGACGTCTTTTTATCTGTTAGGGGAACGAAGACTCCTGCGCCGTTTTACTAAGCCTGGATGAATCGCATGGCCGGTGAGTCCCGCTCTACGTTTCTTTGCTAATGATCTGTATTCACACGCGCTATTTGTATGCAGCTATATAGGGATATGAGTGGAGGCAGTCAGCCTGCCGTTGCCGCAGCTATAATGCGGCGCCAAATCAGCAGGGCCTATATCCTGCATGACAAGTGTTGCTCTCATTGTCTTTATGTGCATTTATTACTCGCGTGCCGTGGTAAATAAAAATGGCACCAGATATCACAACAGAGTTACGCTTTCGCTTGCTAGCGCTTCGACACTCGGTGCAAAAGCATGGATTTGCACTGCGTAGAAGACGATGAGCGAGAAGTGCCGCGCGGCGGAGCGCTCGCGCTAGGCCAGCTGCGATCCGACACCGCACTATTTTGCTCAGGGTTAGTACTCATCGGATTAGTGCTTGTGCCTTAATATGCGTCATACTAAATTTTGAGACAGTGATCGCATGCGAAAGGCTAGTTCATATTCATCGCCTTGTCATTTGTAAACCTGTCTGTGCTTCCCCAGTGGAACAGGATTTGAGGCAGTGTTATGTCAAAGTTAGATCAATCTTGCGTCTCCTGAGCTGTAAACGTTGATGCTTCCTCTCCTTCTGAGCACTGCGAGCTGTCGGATATGCAACTGCACAATTATTTAGGATTTCTACCTTTTTGCTATATCCCTCGCTTTTGTGGCCCGCATTCAAGTCGTTCGCCATTGTCGATGGTTTTTTTGTTACTTATTCTCGCTTTGTTATTTATTCTTGGTTGCGTGCCATCAGCTGTGGTGCCGGCAATTCTCCGAGCTCGGAACTCTTCCCAGGCACGGGATCCTACCCACAGACCACCCTTCGCCGCACTCACGAGTGTTCTTTGGTATTTTTTTGTTTCTCTTGCCTTTACTTGCATTGCCAGAAGACAAATTTGTGCAGCTTTTAATTGTATGCAGATTTGTTAAATGCGTTAGCAATTTTTCTATGATGCCAAGCTGTGCTGTGAGATATCAAGCTTCTTGCTAGTGAAGGCATGCTTTTTTCCATTCTCTCTCCTCATTTAACCAAGGCAGACTGGTTGCGACTTTCAATTTAATACCTAGACATTGGTGCAAGGCACCATGATAGGAATTAATGAAAACCTGCACATCCTATATTCAAATTGGTGTGCGGTATTTCAGCCAGCTCATCTTTCAGTGTGGTTATAACAGTCATTGTGACTCTTCTCAAAGAATGTATATGGGTGCATTACATAAAATCTGTTCATTTGTTTTGTCGTGGGCTAGCTCATTAGTTTTTTATTTACTTATAATACGTCTAAGTTTAGTTTTTAAAGCAGTAGACGACTTCCTCTCTTGTCATTCATGACATGGCTACAGCCACTGACAGCTGTTGCTCTGGATGTATTTATTTGCAGTTGCCAGCGGCCAGCATCTATTGGGCCATGCGTGCTTCCTGCCTTCGGCTCTGTCATCCCTCCTGATCCGTTCATGGTAGTTATTCTTTTTCAGTGATGCATATCTTAGCTGCCTATTTAGAAAAATATTTTCAATATAGGCTTGCTGCTAGGTTTAGAAATGCATGAAACTCTACATGCACTTCGCAGCAGTACCTCAGCTTATAATTACCGGAACTGTAGGCTTGTACAAAATATAGTCGCTGATGTAGCTCTTGACGCAGCTGCTGTTAACATAAGCGTGCTTTGACATTGCACACCTGTTGCCTGGTATTCATATGTGTCCTCGAAAAGGACCTATATGTTCATTTATCCCTTTAAAAACATTGTGCTCTACAATGATGGTTTACCAGTATTCCTGACACAGAGACCAAATTGTCAGTCAGTAATGTAACTTTGCACGATGACACCAATCCTTGTATGGTATAGCATCCTTACAATGCACTGGGCAAGCTGCTGTCAGCACAGATTTATTGCTGGTTTATTGCCATAGCATATGGTTATACTGCACAGTTTGTACCTCTACCTTCTTAAAGCTGTATATTTGAAAAATTTAAAATTAGTTGAAGGAAAATTCAAGGAAATGTAACAGTAACTGTCTCCCATTTTGGTGGACACTTGAACCGTGATATATGGGAGGTATATAGAAGGGAAGTGATGAAGAGCTGATGCCCATGTTAGATGCCCCTCTTTAGTTAAACATACCTCGCAATTAACACATTTGGTGCAAAACAAACATGGGACTTGCACGCTCACAAGCACCCTCATGTCAGTAAAACAAAGTGCCAATGTTGCCGTACTTTAGAGCTTTGGTCCTAAAAGCGCAGCTGACTGCTGCTCAAAGTTGAGAGCAAAAATATGTCTACTTTTCCTCATGTGCAGTCTGCGGTGCTGGTGCCATTTGCAATGGTGATTGACATTGAGTTGCATGATGCTCAGTCTGTTCCTGGATTTAGTGATTTTGTCTGTCGTGTGAATGTGCTGTTAAAATTAGTGCAGAACAATGGTTCTCTAGTTCATTTGAGGTAACTGTCTCCTGTGCCATATGCTACCACCCTTTTTCCTCAAATTTCCTAATCTCATTTAGCCTCCTGATTGCCACCCATTCATGCATTCACCTACTCTTGGAATCCTCCCAGTGTTTTAGTGTGGTATTGCTTATATCTTCTCTGCATTACACATGCACTGCACTTCCTCTTTATTGATTTAGTCAAGATATCTCTGTTCCTGTTTCTTGCATAAGCATAAGAGGCGACTCAAGTGCACCATCTGGGCTTGTGATACAATGTGTAGGGTGCTTCGTTTTTGGGTAAAACCTGGTTTCTTGCTATTGTTGCACCAAAAAAGATTCTTAATGATCAGGTTCAACCCAATTTCTGTGCAAATGTGCCTGCAAGAAAGTGTGGTTTGAAGGTAAGGTACACAAAGGCAAAGAACTGCTGGAGTGTAGTGGATGTCACATAATTCTTCTCACAGATTTTTTAAACAATTCTGGTTATTTTATTTCTCTTTTAATGTTTATTGTTTGTCGGTTGCTTATAATTTTTGGATAAACTAAAAACTACATTTACTGAGTGGTATTTCATTCCAATAATTATACCCATTATTATAAAGCTGTGTTGGAAGGTAGGTGTGCATTTAGTATGCGTGCTTTGAATTTCAGTGATTGTTTCTGCAATGCAAAATGGAGGACAGGTCTCTGCTGTGCGAGTTTTTTGCAATAGAGTGAAAGTAGCTGGAGAAGCATTTGCTACTGTGTCACCCAGCCAAAAGTTCTCCCACAGACCACTGAGCTTCTGAATACCTATGGCTTAAAGCTCGAAGCTCTGGTTGCCCTTTCCGAGGTTTTCTGCATTAACGAGTGCAAGCCCAAGGGCTCAGAGCTAACAAGCATTTGAAACCATAGAGCTATACACAGTAGTGCTGGGGCCGTGCAGCAAGTCAGTGTGAATTAGGTCGCGATAAACATGGTTTACTGTAGAAAGCTAGTGTGAAAAAATAGTTGCGCTCACAGAAACCGCTGTTTCTTTCTTAGTCGGTCATTGAAACAAAGCAATGCATGTAAAATTTTATATCTCACTGATCCCTCAATTTTTTTCCAGCTAAAGACCAAGAGTTGCATGGAAGTTGTGCAAGGCACCAAGTTGCGTGTGATTTTTGCCAGGGACCTGGAGCAGGCTGGGAAATTAGTGGATGGCCAGTGGTATTCACTCAGTAAGGCAAGCTTTTTCTGTAAGTACAGTTTTTGGCATGGCATTGCTTATGAACGCATGCACTAATCTGACTACTCTATGCCCACCCATGCTTCAAGAATAATGAAGTACATGAAAAAAATTGATTGCCGAAAAAAAATTGCCGCTTCTGTTATGTTTTTTCAGGAAAGTATTTGCCATTTATAGGGCTGTGAAAACCTTAAAAATTATATGCTTGTTGTGGCTTTTTTTTTCAAATTTCTTCCACATCTATGTTGGCCTGACCTTGTAGCTTGTCTGCATGAGATTGGCTGCTACCTACAGTTTGCTTTTTTGTTGCTCCTTTATTGCCTGTCACAATTTTTACTTTGCGTGGCAGTGTCATGCAGTTTGGGAAGTAATCTGATCTTATTTCTGCATTGGCCTGTAGTGCAAGCTTTTGCATGTGGGGCAGGTTTATGGTGTCCTTTTGTTTGCTGTAACTGCAGTTTGGCCATGAGGGTTAGAGGCTTAGTTCTTTTTTTATTTTGATGCAGTGTCATATACTTCATGCATAAAATATTGAAGTAAGCACTATTTTTTGTAATAAATGAACATTCATTATAGCTGTGGTCATTATAAGTGCACTTGACTCTAAAATGGCTTTCTTTCGGCATTCACTATTACATCTTAAAACCAGCCGGAAGACACAAAACAGGAGAAGAGATGAGCACAAGATTAGGCTGGTCTAACAATTGAAATTTTATTGAAGGAAAGTGGCAAAAGAAGACCTGCAAAGAGATTCAAGCACGCAAGACCCCAAAGCAGTGAGAGGGCAAAAAATAACCGAAAGGCACTGACATACTAGTAAACCATATAAAAAACTAATTGCTTACAGTGAAGGTTCACGGACGGTTTAGCCAGGCAATTGTTTTTAGCCTTACTGATGTAGTAAGCCTCAACTATATCAAGACAGATTTATCACTTCCGTAAACCACTGATGTGCCGCAGAAATCAGGCCTGCAAAGAGAAAGGTTATCCTCCGATAGCATTCACGAGATTGAACGTGCAGTGTCAGGTGAAAATTCGCCTTCCTCTCTATACAGTGAAAGTGCTCTCAGCCAGGCGCACATTCAGATATCTGCTTGTCTGCCCATAGTAGTTTCAGCTACGAGGCAGTGGAATGCAAGAAACCGGTTGACTTTTGCAAGTGGTGAACATTTTTTATCTGCCACTGTGCATAGCGGACGATTACCCGTAGTTGTATCAAGCCTAGTTTGAACAAAGAAGCAAAAGGCTCCTACCTTACTTTTAGCGGTCAAGACAACAGCAACATTCTTGGGATGGTGCGAATTGGCGTGGAGGTAAGGTATAGAGCCCGTCTTCTTGTGCTGCTCAACTACGTCAGCATCATGTGAACGGTGTTCCGTTCCCTCGAGAGAGTAAAAACACACCCTGACAGGTGCGCAAGATGGGCAAGTGGGAACCCAGGTGCCATTGGCTTGGAAACCTGCTCCGAGAATGTATTCTAAACACTGTGATGGCATGACTTCCATAAAGCAGTCGTGATGCATGTGATTGCCAACCTGTCCTTCACCAGCCTCGAGTGGTTCAACTCGTAGCTAAGAGGCTTCCTGATCTTGGGCTTTGGCGCCAACATATGTGGTCGTCCGCAAAGCGCAGGTCTAAGTCAAGAAGCTACAAACGGTTATGCTTAGTGAAATTCAGACCTAAAAGATAGGCTTTGACCACATGCCTAAAGATTTCTAAAACGTCTTGTGCCAACTTATCTGAGCCCTCCTTGTGCAAAAGAATTAGGTAGCTATCAACATAACGAAATGCTACTATGCCGAGGCCTTCCAAACAGGGCTTTGATGCGGTATCAACTTTGGACAGAAGAATGTCGCGGAGGAACAGTGCAACCTGGGACCCTCTGCATATGCCTGATTTATGATGTAAATACTGCCTTGCCAACTCACAAAAGTGCAGTTCTGTGGAGTTCTAATTTCTTGTGGACAGCAACCTGGGCAGGTGCTCTGCAGTGAGCATCGACATGGAGGGCCTGCACTATTCATTGTCACATGATAGACCTCTGAGGTATGTGCAAACTGCATCAGGGTGAACAATGAACATGCTTTTACAGATGATTGCGTGATTTCGGTTGCTGGCTTCTTGGGGTTGTCCTTTTACTTCAAATTCGCATTTGTCAGTTGGCAGGGTGGTATTTACACGCAGGTCGTACCTTTGCTCAGCAACATTTTTTGTCTAAAGTCAATAAGGCATTAGAGCCCTGTTTGGAAGACCTTGGCATAGTAGCATTTCGTTATGTTCATGACTGTAATTTTTCTGGACATAGAAGGTTGAGATAAGTTGGCACAAGATGTTTTAGGAGTCTTTAAGGCATGCGGTCAAGGCCTGTCTTTTACATCAGAATTGTCTAAGCAGAACCGTTAGCAGTTTCTTGATGCAGACTTGCGCTTTGTGGACGAATTGTTTGTCGGGGCTACAGCTAAAGATCGGGGAAGGCTCTTTTTAGCTACGAGTCGGACCACTCGTTGTTGGGGAGGGATGGTGAAGAGGTGTATTTGTCGCTGGTTAAGGTCAGTAAAGATGGAAACACTTGATGGGTGTGCAATCGTGTGCATGACATCAGCTTTAGATAAGTCATGCCATCACTGCTGAGGACGCATTCTTGTAGCAGGTTTCCAAGCAGCTGGGTTCCCACTTGCCGATCTCAACAACCTGTCATAGTATGTTTTCACTCGCTCGAGGGTAAGGAGCACATACTCCGATGATGCTGATAAACCTTACCTCCACAGTATTACACAGTCTCAAGAAAGTCGCGGGAAAGCGTAATGCTGCTGTTGTCTTAACAGCGAAGTGCAAGACAGGAGGCCTTTGCGCGCCATTAAAAAGGCTTGATAAAACTGGGTACTTGTCCACAATGGACAGTGTCACAAAAAAAAGTTCACCACTTGCAAAAGTAATGGAGTTTATTGCGTTCCACTGCCTTATGGCTGCAACTAATATGGGCAGACAGGCAGATATTTGAATTTGCACTTGACTGAGCACTTTCACTCTATAGGGGGAAGGCAAATTCTAATCTGGCACTGTATGCTCAATCTTGTGAATGCAAATCTGAGGATGACATGTCTCTTTGCACGCCTAATTTCCACGACAAATCAGTGGTTTATGGAAGGGATAAATCTGTCGGTAGATAGTTGAGGCTTACTACATCGGTAAGGCTAAGGACACGTGTGGCTAAGCCATCGGAAAACCTTCACCCTAAAGAATTTGCTTTTTTAGATGATTCATTAGTATGCCAGTGACCTTTGATTGCACTTCGCCCTTTCACTGCTTTGGGTTATTGTGCGCTTGTATCTCTTCGCGGGTCTCCTTTTGCGGCTTTCCTTCAATGATGCCGCCGCAGTGGCTCGGTGGTTATGGCGCTCGGCTGCTGTCCCAAAAGACGCTGGTTCGATCCTGGCCGCACCAGTCAAATTTCAATGGACGCGAAATTTTAGAGGCCCGTGTACTGTGCGTTGTGAGTGCACGCTAATGAACCCCAGGTGGTCGAAATTTCTGAAGCCCTCCACTACGGCGTCCCTCATAGCCCGAGTCGCTTTGGGACGTTAAACCCTCACAAATCAAATAATCAAAATCTTCAATTAAATTTTTGTTAGTCCCGCCTCTTGAGCTCATGTCTTCTTGTGTGTTCTGGCTGGTTTTAAGGTGAGTGAGTACCAACTCGGCCAGTCATAAGCCTTGTTCAGTATTACAACATTTTGAATAAAGTGAGAAGTTTACTAGGCTATGTTGCCGGGAATCGTGTCCGCAGCAGTTGTGGGCAACTCAGAAGAGATAGCGTCATACGATTGGTTGTGTAATTGGCAGAGGATGATGTGAGGATGCTGCTCGAAAAGAAAATTTCATAATCGGATAATTATTTACAGCCAAAAATTTCCTAAAAGTGGCTGGGCCAGAGAAAAAGTGCCACGAAATTTGAAAACGCTGAGAGTAGGTGGAGCTACAGCGTAGTGCCAAGTTTGAAAAACTGGAAGTATGGACAAAGCCAAAGCTTGGCGCCAAGTTTGAAAACTCGAAATGAACAATCACGTGACCAGTGATAAGTGTCCTATACTTAACCAGGAGATAGGAAAAAGAATGATAAATAAGAGGCAATTAGGTAATTATTGAGAAGTGAAAGGCAATGAACGCGTGATTAGACTGGGCGGGTATTCAGTGAGCGGGCAGGAACGATCCGCGGAGGGAAATTTGAAAACTCGAAATCGTTGCTGGGATGAAATGAGGGTAAAATAAGAATTAATTGATGACCAATCAAGTCAACGAGAAAACAACCATGGCGCCAAATTTGAAAGGCGCCCAGTGTCGAGGAAGCATCAACGCTTTCACACTTTTTTTGTGCAGGTAGCAGCGGTGATCTCTATTTTTGTTTTTTTCAGCCAAGACAAAAACCATTTTTCTTGGCTCATGGGCGATGTATCCAGGAACCTGCGGCCAGGACAACGCTGGACAGCATGCATCAGCAAGCTCGAAAAAAAAGCACGAAACAGTAAATAAATATTGATCATTTTCATTTCAATTCTAGTGGTTTTGTGCACGAATTACTCTGGAATGCACAAAGCGTGTGTTAATTGACAGGCGACCATTAACAAGCTGTGCATTTTTGTGCATAGCCTACTCCAGAACACAAATCCTGTGCTAATTTACAGGTGACAGTAACGACTGTTACACAGTGTACGAGCACTACACAAGACACACTACAGAAGACAAGGCAAACTACAGAAGACAAGACAGACTACAGAAGACAAGACAGACTACAGAAGACAAGACAGACTACAGAAGTCAAGACAGACTACAAAAGAGAGGACAAACTACAGAAGACAGATTATAAAAGACAAGACAGACTACAGAAGACAGGACTACAAAAGACAAGACTACAGAAGACAAGACAGACTACACAAGACATGCCCAAAATACGACAAGACTACAGACTACAGAAATTTTCTGTCTTAGAATCCTGTAGTGCGTTTTGACTGGGTTAGTATTGCGTTGAGTGTACGAATTTTGCGGTATATCTCTGCGTTGCTTCCTGCTCCACAATTATTTCATCTAATGTTAATGTCTTATTTTTCAAATTACTGTCATCCCTGTTGTTTGTGTAATACCTTATGTCTATGTTTGTCTCTCTGTCTGGGCTAGTCGGTACATGGTACTAACTGAAGGCACAGCGCACGAAGGACGGGACATAGAAAGAGATAAACACAGCGCTGTGTTTATCTCTTTCTGTGTCCCGTCCTTCGTGCGCTGTGCCTTCAGTTAGTACCATGTACCGACTAGCCCAGACAAACACCTTTTTGCAGTACATTTATAGTACATCGGGGCTCCTTTCTCAGTGTGCCTCTCAGCATTATACTCTGTGTGCTTGTCTCTCTGTCTTGTTAAGTACTTTTTTGGTTATCAAGTTCGTTGCAACATCTGCCTGCCTGCCTGCCTGCCTGCCTGCCTGCCTGCCTGCCTGCCTGCCTGCCTGCCTGCCTGCCTGCCTGCCTGCCTGCCTGCCTGCCTGCCTGCCTGCCTGCCTGCCTGCTGCCTGCCTGCCTGCCTGCCTGCCCGCCCGCCTGCGTGCCTGCGTGCCTGCCTGCCTGCCTGCCTGCCTGCCTGCCTGCCCGCCCGCCTGCCTGCCTGCCTGCCCGCCTGCCCGCCTGCCCGCCTGCTCGCCTGCCTGCCTGCCTGCCCGCCCGCCCGCCCGTCCGCCTGCCCGCCCGCCTGCCTGCCCGCCCGCCCGTCTGTCTGTCTGTCTGTCTGTCTTTGGGGAGGAAATCCGACTGTGCGGCCTGCCCGTGGCCCCCCCTGCCGCCGGATACGGGCCGGTGTAGTTTCGGCTACTAGGCTTTGTTCCGGTGCAACGCCAGCGGTGGGGATGGGTTGTCCGGGGCCCATCCTCTTGGGAGCTGCAGCGACCCCCACGGCTGTGAGGGCCAGCCGAATCGTGAGGTCCGTTGTCTGTGCGGATGCAGGCCTGGAGGCAGACCAGGTTGGACCCACGAAATCTGGTAGGAAGGAATGTAAAAAGTCAAAAACCTCCGCTCACGGGAACGTGCACGGCTACTAATGCTCGGTTTCTGGCTACGAAGAGGTCAGGTCCGCGCGGTAGCGTGCCGACGCACGGTTTCTGGCTACATAGAGGCCAGGTCCGCGCGGGGGTTCCGGCAGCCCGAGCTCCTCGGAATCGATGTCCTCGGGGAAGCAGCCTCACTGCGGATCGCTTATGATGGGTGGCATATTGTGGACGCCGAGGCTGACCCGGTCTTGGGGACCACTGGGGACGCCGAGGTAGAGGGAGTGCAGTAGGACCAGTGCGAAAACCGTCGATGTGTGGAGCACCGGTGGAGAAGGCCCGGCTTATCTCACCCTTTGCCCGATTCTTGGTTCGTGGCCCGGGCGCCCGGCCTTGGATACTCCCTCCTGAGTAGGCGTGGAGCAAGCAAGGGGAGGAAATAAGTGCATGGTGGTTGGAAGGTAGCACAGGTGGGTCCCCCAGGGTTACCGGGTTATGGTGCCGAGGGCCAAGCGCCGATAGGCTGACGACCTGGGCCTCTGTTGGCCGGACCACACCACACACACTTCCGGAGTCTGAAAAACCGCGAGACACAGTCGACGGCTAGTAACCGGCCGGTCCGATCCAACCCTTAAAATCGTGGAGGAGCAGGTGGCTGCGAACCCCAAGTTAGGAATTTTTTTTCTTTCTTTCCTGTCTCCGACGGTCGGAGCCAGTGGATGGTCGTGCATCCCGTGGGGGAGCCGCACCATTGGAAAAGCTCGATGCCCTACCTGTCCTGGCCAGGCGGGCCAGAAATGGAGTCGACGTCAAACGCAGGATCAGAGCAAAATCTCGCTGTCCCCATTCCCATCCCAATTCCCATAACCCTTTCCCAATTCCAATTTCCCATACCCTACACCCCACCCCCTCCGCTACGTCCTAGGGGAGATCAGGGGAGTCTCCCCGGGCCCGTTCCCCCGGCGATGGGTCGCTTGTGGCATTTCCCCCTTTCTTTTATTTTTCCACCTACGGGTGGCAAAACGATGGATTGCCTTCGGGCCTTTTCATTTATTTTACGATTGGGTCAAGCCTGTTATACGTCAGTGGTGTAGGCAGGAGCTTATTGGTTTACATTCTTTTTATGGCAGCTCCACCATACTATATGTCCATATATATATGTCTGTCCGTCCGTCCGTCCGTCCGTCCGTCCGTCCGTCCGTCCGTCCGTCCGTCCGTCCGTCTGTCTGTCTGTCTGTCTGTCTGTCTGTCTGTCTGTCTGTCTGTCTGTCTGTCTGTCTGTCGTCTGTCTGTCTGTCTGTCTGTCTGTCTGTCTGTCTGTCTGTCTGTCTGTCTGTCTGTCTGTCTGTCTGTCTGTCTGTCTGTCTGTCTGTCTGTCTGTCTGTCTGTCTGTCTGTCTGTCTGTCTGTCTGTCTGTCTGTCTGTCTGTCTGTCTGTCTGTCTGTCTGTCTGTCTGTCTGTCTGTCTGTCTGTCTGTCTGTCTGTCTGTCTGTCTGTCTGTCTGTCTGTCTGTCTGTCTGTCTGTCTGTCTGTCTGTCTGTCTGTCTGTCTGTCTGTCTGTCTGTCTGTCTGTCTGTCTGTCTGTCAAAGCCAGGACTAAGCAACAGGTCAAGGAGGTGTTCAGCAGCTGGCTGTTTGCAGGGAAGGTTTATGTTGATATCACCTACAGTCACTGAATTCATATTATTGATTGTAACAAGGTCCAATATTTTTTCAAGGTAATTACGAAACACGTTTTTAGAGCCCGATGGGGGTTGAAAAATGGCAAACACAATAATGTTAATATGAGACACTGCCAGTAACTCAACATCCTCATTGTTTTCAAAAATTTCGAACAGTATGTAGTAGGACTTCCTGTTTTTTATGTATGCGCTGAGTCCACCTCCTCTCCTGTGACCACTTTTTCGAGAAACACTGGTGTAAGATTCCAGACGAAAAGCCTCAAATTCATTTTTAAACCATGTTTCCGAGTATACCAAGGAATGAAATTTTATCTACAGTTCGTTCAGGAATGTGATCAGTTCATCGTGTTTATGACATAGGCTTTGGATGTTTAAATGAAGATCTGAGCAAGAATGTTTGTCACGCTTCTCCATGATTAACATTTGGTTAGTGAAAGAAAGAATGTCAATATAAACGATAGTGATATTGAACAAAAAAATCAGATGTAGAGCTTTAGACATAAATTGAAAGCTATCTAATCTTCTCGAGATCGCTCTCGGAAGCAATGCATATTTTCACGGTCTCCTCATTTTCGTGAAAAAATTTTCCCCTTTCGTGGCCATGTGAACTTATATTTAAACTCTTTTGCCTTCATGCAAGGAAGCGTGAGAAGTCGCTTGTTTTTGGCTCTCAGAATTTCATAGAAACGTAGGTTGGATTGTTGTGTTCTAAGTTCTTGATATTTGGATATCGAGTGGGTCTTTGTCTCACGGCTCACGAAACACATGAAAATTGGAGAGTTTGCGCTTTTTGAGGGGAGCCTTGAATTCATCGAGATCAGTTTCATCGAGTTAATCGATACCAAATGAATAGAATAGGTTGTTTATTTTTGACAGCAAATTTCTATCCTCATCTTACTTAAGGGCGTGAAGTTCAAGGTTTTGACGTCTACTGTACTGTTCAGGCTCACTGATCAGCAATTTTAGGTTAATAATTTCATTTGCAAGATCAACTCCTTCAAGGTTGTGCATTCATTTTTTTGAGGGTCTTAATATCAGAATCGTTTTTTTTGGTTGGCCAGAATTTCATCATACTTTTTCAGACATCATTGAAACACATGTTTAAAGATTTTCTATTGTTGTTCGCATGCCCGTCAAATCATCAACTTGAATTTTCATCTCTACCAAAACAGCTAACTTGGCACTGATGTCGGCCAGTACGCTATTGTGTTCACAGCATTCCTTACTGTTGTGCTTGTCTAATGATTTTTGCGCTTTCAGAAGAGCAGCATTACATGTTGGGCATTTCCAGGAACATTTAGCACTTTACCCTTTCCACTTTGCTAGAAGCTCCCCGCCTCCAACAGTTACCGTAATGGTAACTGAAGGAACATTCTACGCATGTGGCACACTGGCCTTCATTCCCAAGTTTTTCTTTGCACGATTCACAGGTTGTTTCGTCCGGCATTAGAGCAAAGTAACAGGATCACAGAGTAAACAAACAAACAGGGTTGGCCGCAGTAGCACCAGCGGCCGCAGAGTGTTGTAAAAGTGCACAAAAACAGTATAAGAAAACTCGTGGCACTCGGTAATTAAGTAAGGATTTTTTAGTTCTGAGTCTTGTATCAGCAATGTGAATTTTTTTAAATGTGACTGACCAATCTGCTTTTAACTTGTACACTCCCTGTTATCTTTTTTGCTGTGAAAATTTTGCGACTCCAAAGCAAACATTATTGTGCTCATTTGGTTCCGAATGCTTGATTTATGGTTCATGGTTTATGAAGTCTAACGTCCCAGTGCGATTGAGGCTATGAGGGACACCGTAGGGCAGTTCCCCGGACAATTTTGACCACCTGGGGACCTTTAGCGTGCAACGGCGTAGCATCGTGGGCCTCCCACATTTGGCCTCAACCGAAATGTGACCGCCGCTATCGCGATCGAACCCATGTCTTTCACGTCAGCATCCGAGCATGATAGTCACTGAGTAATCCCGGCAGCTAAATTTTTAATGCGTCATTTCTCTGAGCCATGCGGATTTGCACTTAGGTTCACCATGATGCTATGAAGCAATTGGTGCAGCGCTAAATGCTTGTTAATATTATGAATCGCTCTGATGCCTTTCATGCATATCACCTTATCGTTCACTCGCCAATAAGAAAGCCTCTCTAAGGCTAGAAATATTGAGCGGATACTAAGAGTTCAATTATTTTTAAATGTAGTTTACGACCCGTTGACAATAAAGTTTTTACCCAGGATAATATTCACCACGCCTTAAATTTACAAAAAAAAAATGAAATTAGCATTGGCTCATGTACGTGAAGCTGGGGAGGTTTCCTCTACTTTTGCAGAAAGTTAAAATCTTTTAGAAGTAACCTGTTAGTATGAGCTCTGTTTATATTGCAGCAAAACCTTTAGAAGCATGCACTGATGCTAACAGCGAGTGTGTCCTCTTAGCCAGGAAATATGGAGAAATGTGCGCTAAACATTTTGCCCCAATAGTAACATGATATTTATGGAGCTCTACACTCAGAATTCATTCTCGTTGAAGTTTTTTCGCATGCACTGTATTAGTCAAAATTCCAACTTCTGTTAATCTGACGCATGCTCATGACAGCAGCCTTTACAAACAAATCAGAGCGGAACTTCTCCGCGATATATTATTAGAGCGTAGTTAACAAAAACTTCTTCGTTTTTTTGTGTGTGATTTGCCTCTATGAAAAATCCTCTTAATCTGCGCATAAATCGGTGGCATAGACTACCTGCCTAATAATTAGATAAATAGAATGTTTAGTTCTCGGAATACTCCACGCCAAGACAGGCGAACAATCTCTTTTCTGTTTTCTCAGGTGTGCTCGGGCAAAGTTCTGCGTGGTATAGAGTATTTCATAACGCACTTCGGGTGGACAGTGCGCTTTTACAAAAGGCCGGCTGTTTAACTATCTTCCTTGTTATTATTTTCACGGATTCTAACACAGATTGCTCGCTATTACTTTTCAAGTCACCTAACCTATATACTCGACAGATATAAACGCACACGAAACTTCACTGCAATTATGAAGAATAGTATTAAGTAAGATTTGAGGAAGAAATAAGATATTCGAAAGTGAACAGGCGAGCCGTAATAACACTTTCTAGTCTGTCCATCAAAGTGGGGCAAAGGACAGAAGATGAACGGACAGGTGTGGGCAGCAAACATCAGATTCGAAGAGCACATAACAGAATTGCCACTTTATGGTGTTCAACGGAAGGAGGAACAAAAACGCATGACATCTTAAGAACATGTTCTTCATGTGTGGACCTCGTGAAGACTACGTGGACGCACGCACGCTAGCACATATGCAAAAAAACTACTTCGCGTCTCACGGAAAGATGGTCAGGCTTGTGAAAGTACTCCTAAATTTTTGGTACCAGTTGTAATGTTTGCTTTTGTAGCGAAAGCTACATTGGCCACGAACTCGAAGTTTCGCGGTCCTCGAAGTCCCAGAGTGGTCGTACCGTACCACGTCACAAACCACGTGAGTGGTTACGTCACCAACCAATCGCCTCGCGTCTTTATTTCAACAACAAATAGCCACACAACCAGACTAACTTGGACTTGCAATCAAGATTAACCAAGGCTAACAAAAGCTATGCTTTAGCTTTCGCTACGTATATGCTGGCATATCCGAGCTAAACCGCTGCCAATTTTTTCTATCTATGTGTAAATTTTGTGTTTTAATAATAATAATTAGTTTTTGGGGAAAAGATATGGTGCAGTATCTTCTCAGATATCTTTGGACACCTGAACCGCGCCGTAAGGAAAGGAATAAAGGAGGCAGTGAAAGAATTTTTTTGTGTGTTTACTGTTTTTACTTTTCAACCTATTCGGTATTCCTTAGTGCCGTGAAGAGAAGCGAGATTTATTTTACTCGGGACCGATTGGCAGTACGCCCATGTGAAAGTGTAAAAATATGGCATGTGTTTCAACTTCCACAGCACCATCTTATTACCTTGGCGCCTGTGTTGGCACACTTTGGAAAATCCTCCTCGGGCCTAGACATGTTTACTGACCGTGCCTTGTCTGCAATAATAATCTTTGTTGCCCGCTCAAAATGTGCCGGCGACCGCTTTCGAATCCCAAGAATGTAGGAAAGTCGCTCCTAGGTACGGCACAAGAGAAAAACCTCACGTGGAGCACTCAACTTGAAGTGAGGTCAGCCACAGGCCTCTCTGAGTTTCTAGAGTTAAGAAGAGATTACTTTCTCTAGCAACACACTGAAAAGAACGAGAAAGTGATACATAAGGCGAAGCACAATACATAAAGCCCGACCTGGAGCACTGACCTCCAGGCGAGGCCAGCCACAGGCAATTTTGAGCTTCAAGCGTTAAGAAAATTTTGCTTTCCCTAGGAGTTCTCTAAGGGGAATGAAAGAAAAAAAAACGCCGCCACCGTCTGGAAGACGATGAAGTAATGAGCGTTAGCTTATCGGTTTACTAGATGAAGAAAGCGATGAAGAACGCGCCGCTCGTTTCGAGAAACAGAATGTAATACCCTTTGAAACGGGGTGGATTGCCACCATGCTCGGCTACGCGTGGACGTACGCCGCCTAGCGGAACGATGGCCGCCTAGCGCCATCTATCAGAGAAATTACGATGCACGTCTACCCAATGTCGAGTTGCACCCACCCAAAATACGTCCCAAACGGAATTTGCTTGCTTTGGGGGGCCAATGTGTTCATAGAATTCGGCTTGCAGTGCGATTTGGTACCGTTTATATTAGTAATTGCATGTATGCAATGTTTACCTATTATTTAATTGTGGTTTTATTTCTATACCACACCCCGTAGGGTTTTGTTTGCCTACCAAATTCGGTATATAGCTGTCCAGGAATGGGTGCCCGTTGTTGTCGGAGTATATATAACAGAACGAATGAATAATTGTATAGAGGAACCAGGACGGGACAGTTTTCCTAACCGTTTTAGGATTTTTTTTTAGTGAAGGGGAGGGGTGGGAAGGGATGATAGGGCACAACCAATTTTAACGGCCGCCATTTTGGATTCGAGAAACACAAGCTATTCCGCCATTTCGTGCCCTGATGTCATACTCGCATAGTTCCACCTCTATCCACCATATTTTACCGTGACGTCATCATTGGCACACGGCAGGAGGTTGTTTTTACAGTGCTATTGTGGATGGCGCTGCAAGTCTCAATGCGAGATGCGCTGTTGTCTAGTTGCAGCCACAGATGACTCTTTGATCTCAGGGTGGTAGGAGGCCTCACGAAATCTCGAAACGTGATGAGTAGTTGCTGCCACAGATGGCACTGTGATCAAGGATAGTAGCAGACCCCACGAAATCTCGAAACGTGATGAGTAAGAGCTTACGCGCTTAAAAATCACAAAGCGAAACAATATATCCAAGAGCACTATGATTCTTTATATCGTCGGTTTTCTTTCATTTTACTTGTTACATCAGCGGCCCACTGGTTCCCTCTTCCAGCGCTTTGTTGCCTGCTTAGAGTGGCATGTGAGTGCAATAGCAGCATTTGCTGCGACCATGTAACTCCCACAAGTCTTAGATGAATCACCATAACTAAATATTCAAGATAGCACTACTCCGCGTACAATCAAATCCTTGGACATCGTGCAAAGAGAGAAATTCACATGTTCGCAAAAAAAGGTTGTATATGCAGAAGTGTCCGCCGCTCAAAAATAACTCATTTTTTCAATTTTTCAAGAAAATCCCGGAAGGTGGACGAGATTTGTAATATGAGAGTAAATACTGAAAAGCACCCCCATATGCGCCGCCATAAGGCTACAGCTGAAAACTATATAGCTTTCAGAAAAGCTTTGAAGGTGAGCAAAGAAAAAACCATGGAAGACTTTTTTTTTGCTTCTAAATTTCTTTGACAGCAGTGCATCTTTCCTTTGTAGCCATATGGCTGCGCGTGGTTGGATGCTGCTGAGTATATGATTGTCCCCTTATTAGAAAACTACAGATTTTAAGACCTACGTAGAATTTGGGAAGCGGGTGGTGGTGTTGGTGGCGGCTGTAGGGAAAGTGAGATTAGCCTTATGTTAAGGCATTCTGGAATTAATCTGGATCTGTAGAATAATGCTGACAAAATATTTTTCCTAGCATTGCACCAAAAGAGCGTGTTCACACTGAAGGACCTCAATTTAGGCCGTGACTAACCTGACGTGGACTCTTCTATAAGGCAGTGAGCTCCTTTATCCCCGGAAAGCCGTAAGGGGCACTCTGGAGCTTTTATATTGCTGAGTTCCTTAGTAAAGGAGTCCCCAACTAATATTCAATCACAATAGACCGGTAGTCGTAATATTACCCCGGGTGTAAGAAAAAACGTGGATGAAAGATGCAGCTGCTCTCACTGACACTGTGATTAAATATTATTAAAACTTGAACCATGTTACAAAGAAAGAAAACTTGAAAATTATCATTTATGCATTCGGAGCATTGGGGGGCTGCGAGTTTTAAAGTATCTCACGCTGGCATAGTGGGGAGATGAGAACCAAGAGAAAGAGTGTTAACAGGTTGGTATTAGAAGAACGGATGAGGCAATCTAGAATGAACTAAAAAAAGTTGCCTGATTTAAGTCTATTTTCATCAATAGCTGACACTTCTGCATCGCCGTTTCTCGCAGCGTAGCAGGAGCAGAGCGCCCACAGTGAGCAAAATTTGATGTGGTGAGGCGCGACGTGAGGAAATGCCTGGTGAGTGGGAACACGCACCCTTCAGTCTTTCGCTGGGTCACTGCATTGCTTGAAGTAATTACGTGATGCGCAATGTTCAGCTTTTTTCGCAGCTCCTCGCAGCCGTTAAAACCGGGAATGGCGACGTCACATATGAGTTGCTTTGCAAGGAGCGACAAGGATGCTTCCAAGGTAGCGGCCGAGCATTCTAAGGGGGGGGGGGGGGGGGGTAGAGCTCTAGATGCCTCGCGTAAGTGCACGACAAGAGCTCGAAAATGTGCGGCGAGTCAAACTCAGAAAAAATGCACTGTGAAAGGTATCCGCAAACACTTTAAAAGATGATCCCCTCGATGCTCTGAGATTCCTCCGACTAAAAAGCACCTATCTTTGCGCTCCTATACCGTAAATAAGCCGAATCGTCACTAAACTTGACTGGCGTCATTACTGCTTTTAAGATATCGCGCAGATAGCTAGGCGGTGATTATTCACACCTGTTGGCTAAGCGCGTGTTAACTGTTGGTTTATATAGGCGCTAAACAAAATAGGAGACTGCTATCTGTGTCGTAAATACGGGCATGCTCATTCAGACCTAAACATGCCAATTCGCGAAAACAACACGCGAAAAAATAACAGGGTTCTCAGGGAAGTCTTCATTCAAAACTTTATCGATTTCTGTAAACTCTGCTTATTGCTAGGTCATCGGGGAGCAAATGAGTACATGAATATTTAAATAAGACAACCTGCCGAGCTGGTTGGTGTATCATATTGGTCAACAGCGCTTAGACACACGGACGGAACACAAAACATGGCGACATAAGCGCCTACGTCGTGTTTTCTGCTCCATCCGTATGTTTAAGCGCTCTTGACCAATACGGATATTTAAGTGAGATTCCATGACTCGCGCTCGAGCCGCGTGTATTTCTCTTCTAGAAACTGAAGCAGACCATAGTCGGCTGAAGCCTTTTGTAAATTCTCTCCTATACGCAGTACCTATAGCCCCTTACTGCGAAAGGCAGTTTTTGCAGTACACGGAGGTAGTAAGCTAATCTCTGCTTTTGGTTCCTTGACGATATTTCTTTGAATAGGTGATGCTTGTGGTAAAAGGCGGGAGTAGAAGCGCGCCATTGCAATGAAGCGCCTGGAAGAGACCGTGAGGAGAGATCAAGAGAATAGGTATGCCTTGTCTCCGTCGCCTGTCTATTTTTCATCTCTAAAACTTGACTACGTACAAACAATTTTCATCATTTTGCTATAATAGCGACTTACGAAATCTTGTGCGGAAGTAATAATTTAGAATGCCCATGATAAGGCCTGAATACCCCCCCCCCCCCTCCATTCATTTCTATTCCGAATGCCAGATACGTAAGGCGCGTGTGCTATGATGATCCTAATCACCTAGGCTGTTGTTTTTACAGCACTTTCTAGGATATCAAGAGTAGTAAAGTCTGTACGTAACAAGTAAAATTGTAGATAGACTGATTTTTTCACAAATGCTGTGATAGCATAATTTGTTTGCGGTATAACACTTTCAAGAACTCAGTAATTAGAAAAACGCTATCGGCTTGGTGCACATTCAAGCTCTGAAAGAAACAGAAAAAATAGCCTTAAATTAAAAGAATAGAAGTTTGCACAAGCGCTTCTCATTTCCAAATTTGAAGCAGCTTGTTTGGATTCCGCATGCTTTAAAGAAAGATTCTAAAGCAGCCATAGCGCTATTCTGCCCATAGAGGGACAATAAGCATATGCTAGGAGCCCCATACACATTATATTCATCAGTAACCATATCTAAAGCGCATGAAGACATTTCTTTGGAGCTTTACTACTTGACCAGTAAAACCAGTTGTTTAATTTTCAAAGAAGAACAAATACCATCCTGGTCCAGCGCTCCATACCTGTAACCGCAGCTGCTTAAGGTACAAGACGGTGCCCCTTTTTGTGGAAACTCTATTGACTTTCGACAAATTTTTCACTATAATTTAAATATTTACTTATTACAAATGACTATTTCGTCCAGCATTATAAGACTTCTTTTCAACTCTATATCTGACTTTGAAGCAGTAGATTAGCTTCAGAGCTGACACCACGCATTCGTTTCACAACGTGACCGCTTTGAGCAACTTATAAATCAAACGTTTCACTACGTCTCTCGCTTCTAATCGCAAACCAACGACGGTGTCCTCAGTGCTTCGCTCCTTTTCTTTTGGATCTGCTTCGTTTATTTTTTACTGTTTGTTTACTATTATGTTTTGTATTTATAATTTTTGTACGGCCAACATTGGATGCATTTCTTCTTCAGCCTTTAGTTCAAAGTACTGAAGTGCTCGAAGCAGGTTTCGAGGTTTAAAGGTGGCTACCTGTTCTTTTCTTTTCACGGGCCTTTTCTTACGCACACTTGTTCGTAGAAGAAAATATGCAGCAGTTCCTTCTGAACAAAGAGCACGGCAATGCTATTATGGAATATTCTGTGAAATAAATTAGCTACAAGTCTCCTACGCTGGTACATAGTTTGCTTTCCATCGAACGACCCGTAATGCCGTGTATGTGGTGCAAAGAGAGCCGTGGTCTTTAGTTAAGATTGGACCATCAGAACCGTTCCAACAGTAGAGGCCAACGAGGAAATTTCAAGTGAACAGGAGGGCAGAGAGGATATCGCATTCAATACTCTTTTGTGCTTCGCATTTCTCACTTTGGGTATTATCGATTAAAATACTGGATTATAAACGTTAGATTGCCAATTGTGATATTTGCGTGTCAGGGTTCTGAACGCGAAAATAAGAGCGCTTTGTTCTAACCCGTAAGTATTTTACAATAATAGACCTTTTTAGCATACCGGAGACGTAATACCGGAGACCTGTATCGGTTTACCGTGCCCTTCTTGCGCACGCGCTGTGGCTCACCCTCACACCAACAACGTCATTGCGCATGCGCAATAAGGGTACGGTAAACCGGTACACGTCTCTGGTAGTAAGTCTCCGGTATGCTAATAAGGTCTATTCTTTTAAAAAGCCAATTCCAAACTTACCATGGTGCTACATATTGGCGTTATCAGCCAGGTTATAAAATATTTAGGAATATTTTGCACGTTATTTTTTCCTTTTTTATGCTCAAGTTCTTATACGCTACAGTAAATAAACAATATACTTTTATTAAATTCCAGCCTATCCCTATGGCTCCACAAATTTTTCGAGGACACAAGGCAGCCTCAGCTCGTGAGCAGGTCACAGTTCCTAATGTCCTATTTATGTGGAGTCAGTTTATTTTAATTCATTGGTCTCTCAACCAGAAGTAAAACTTAAAACTCATTATTTCAGCCAAGTACGACATTATAATTGTTTTGACAAAAATTCTGATTGATGACGACGTTCCACAGTAAAAACAGAAGGCAGAGGATTTTATAGGATGGGATGCGACAAATATGCGTTACCAGCATTAGCTCTACATAGCGCTTTTACATTACTCCCCTTTCTTATGTCGCTTTGAGTTCGATTTCGCTTATACTTTCTCGTTCCGCATGTACGTGCGCTTCTGTTGCATGGAAAGGGGTGTAAGGTCAAGGTGAGTGCATGGGCTGAGGCTACTAGGTGGCAGTGCATTATTGCAGGGGGAGTCCAATCTGCAGCGATCTACTAGGGCCGTGAATGGAAAGAAGGCGCTCACTTTCTGCGTCGGTGTCTGTATAGTCTGCAAACTGCGAGAGCAGAAGTTGACCGCTTTCGAGACCTTTCACTGTGAGCAGTAACCTTCTTTCCCCGGTTCAAAGGCTCCATTTACAGCTCTGGACACTGAATGCATAGTAGAGTCTGAACGTTCCTACTCGCAAGTAGACACAAAATAAAACGGCCCCGGGAAAGCTGATTTTAACGTGCGTTCAAGCACAGTTGATATGAGGCTTTAGCGTTGAGAAAAAATTGCTATAAGACGTATGACTGAGAGAAAATAAAAGGAGAATCCTAAACCGAGATGCTATTGTTTTTCATGTTGTTCGCACGTTTTTGCAGCGCTTTTTTTTTCCTTTTCCTTTGTTACATCAGTTCCTGATGCAGTCCTTTCGAGCGGATACTTGCCTTGTTTGTACCGAACGAAAGTGCGAAAGCTTTCCCTGCGGCGAGCAGGCAACCTTTATAGACTTTGAATGAAAAGGCAATCCACATTTTGCTCGAAAATTAAGTACTTTGGCTATTTTATAGAACACTGTTCTGCTTTCGATTTAAGCTATAGGCAACCAAAGCACCATGACCATAACGCAGAAAAGTGAAAATTGTACATGCCGAAGCGCCTGTACCTTCAAAGCGATTAACTTTATATGCTAGCACAGATAGAAAAACCTCGCATGCGCTCAGATCACTTTCGTCTGTGTGAATGAAGCTGCCTTGTATGTCGGCCGTTATCTCCAAACCCACAAAGCGGTCTCTCAAATTTGTACAGTTGCATTGTTATGTAGTGCACCTGTTTCATTTCATTCAAATTGCACGGCAAAAGGGGAACCCATTGAGCGATTCTGTCCTTATTTTTTTTCTCTCTATCGAAGGGTTTATTTTTAGCACGGCTGCCTTCATTTATTACTTCCTTAGCAAATATAAACAAAGGGCAGCCATTTTTGACATTGCATGTCTTTGACAGACCATCAGGTGCGTTCTAGAGTGATTCTGTTGTTCCTAAGTCAAGCAAAGAATGTAACTCTATCAAGCAGACGTGTCACTTTAGTCCACGGCCAGCGCTGCAGATGCACTCATCACCGCACCATAGCAGTAAACAGATCAGAATATGAGTACACAAATGAAAAGGCAGCATCGAGCAGCTAGAATACATTCGCTCCAGTTCTTGCCTACGTACTAGAGAATTGGCAGCGGAAGCTGACGCTGATAGGAACAGCATCCTAATGCTTTCTACTTGACCAATCTAACACTGCAAAGCTTTTGCAGACCTCAGGTAAAAGCGATCAATATGCTCCACATTTCCGCGAACAAAGCCGAAAACTTTAAACTAATATGCAAGCAGCAATGAAAACAGAGCGCGAATTGGTCACAGAACACTCATTGTTCAAGCTAGTGGTAATGACCAGCGGTTTCTTCAGTGCCTGTGGTCGAATTTCTCCTCCTCACTTCCGACTGTGATTCACGCAAAGATTTCCGGACGAAACAGCTTACAAATGTATTTTACGAAAGCACCTCTACCAGTTCGTTCACAGAACCGATTGGACCCGCCTCTGGAATGTTCTTTTCCGGTTTATTACTGTGGGAGCATTATGAGTGTCAAGGGAGAAAAAAAAAACCCCGGTGTCATAAGTTCATCATAGACATCGCTGACTGTTTGAAGAGGTGTGAAGTCAAATGAAGAGAAAAATCGGAGGGAACAATTAAGCTCCGCGTTAATGAGTTAATGCCCATATATGCGAAACTGGTAATTCAATATTTCGCAGTCACAGACACCAATGATTCATCATACCGCTCCTGGCCCAGTGGTGCAACGGTTAAGCAATGCAAAACAACAGTACGGTGGCAGGCGCTGCCATCGGTGGCGCTTTTGAGCTCTAGGCTGCTATCGCTGAGCAACATCTCGCTACGAATCATTAATTTAACTCCCACCTGCCACGGCTGCCAGTTTGTTCAAAATCCGGCGAGCGGGTCGTGATGACGCAACAATGTCGCATGACCTAGGAGGACGACCTAGGATGCTTCTCCAGCGATTTCTCGCCCTCAAACTCCAACGACTAGGCCAACGATGCCAGATTTCCTTCTGAACGGGAGCCTTAGCGCTGTCACGTTAAAAGTGTATAGCAGTTGCGTCTTACCGGTATGACCTATCGAGCAGAAATGTGGAGGCTAACGAAAAGGGTTGAACAGAAATTAAGCACTACACAGCGAGCTATGAAAAGTAGAGATGAAAGTTCAGACAAAAACATAACAGAGTGCGTCAGGGGTAAATATGGTCTAAACACATCATATTCGAAATCAAGAAGAATAAATGCTCTTGACCAGGGTATATGTAATGCGATGGCAAAGTAAACGATGGTCGTTAAGGGCAACGGGCTGGTTTCCAAGGGATGGCAAGCGTTGCGGGGTGCAGTAGAAATTTAGATTCGGAGAAGGTTAAGAAGTTTTCTGTGCAGTGACTAGCACACGAAAGGATTAATTGGAGAGCTATGGAAGATTCCTTTCTCCTGCGGTGGCCAAAGTCAAGCTGATGATGAAGGTTACTTCCCATCTTATCTAATGATCTTCCATAGTTGGCTGGCAGAAATATGGCATTGGTTTTTGGTATTTCAGAGCCTAGTGATCCTTTCCAATAACCTCTTTGCTATGCTGATTGCAGCAGGCATATACACTTCCTAGGAAGAATACAAATAAACTGACACATTTTGGGAGGCACCAATTCATCTTCTTGATTTACATGTAAGCATTTTCGTCAAGAGTTTCTATCCTGTATTAGTGAAGCTGAGAAATGCTTGGAATGCTGACTTCGGACGCAATTTTCGCCGCATTTTAGTGCCACTTACTTTCTCCATGGAAGCGCTTCCAGCAAATATTGTGAACTTAAGAAAGCGGATATATGTTTAGTAGATTAAGGCCATTGAGAGAAAGCATTTAGAAGCACGAACAAAGTTCCTTTAAGAAGGAGTTAAATGCTGACGAATCTTTAAAGCCTTGCGATAGCCAGTACAAAAAAGATTAGCATAGCAGTCCTGCGATGTATCTGTAGCACACGCCACTGCGCGGCCGGTACGTAAGTAGTATGCAGTTATTGTCTTGACAGCCAGCCTAGCATTTACGCTGCTTGTTCAGTCCAGTGGCCTTTTACGATAATTGTTTAAAATGTGTAGTTTTGTTTATATGTAGTTCCAGTTACACTTATATGTCGTATGCACTTGGCATATTTAAGGCTTCGAATAGAAGTTAAAAATCGAAAACATATTTCCTCGTTAAAACTGCTCCGTGAGAAAATTTGGCACTTCTAACAACTTGCTTTGTGATGTTTTATCGTTTAGTGCGTAAAAAGAAAACGTCTGTGAACACCCTGCGATCGGTAACAAATCATTTTAGCTGGCAATTCAGCTCCGCACATGCCCATATCTAAACGAGGTGTCTAATCTTTAGTAGTAAATCTTTTAGTGCAAGCAGCTTTGTAGTTTTGATTTACAACAGTTTGTTTTACATGAGAAGTGCAGGCGTGAGCTAGAAAATACCTCGGTGCTTGTCAAGTAAAGCGACATGCATGGTAATAATACATTCCAAGCACTTTAACATGTTGTAAAAACTATAACTGAAATCATTTTACTCCAGCAATAATTTTTATTCAACAGCCAGGCCGGAAATTCTGAAATTTGACATCACTGCAGCTAAGATGTATTTTTTCTAAAGCAGATAATTAACTGTATATCTATCCTATTGCTGGCTATATATCATCGGTTAAAATTCAAGACAACCTACAGCACCTTTATCCACTAGGGTTCAAAAATTGTTCCCCTTGAATAAAAAAATATTACAAAAAATTTCAACGCATCCTAAGCTTAAGATGTTTTTAATCATGATATCCGTTTTGCACCCGTCCTCGCTAGACATCGGAGAAGATCTCCCGGGAACCGCTCAGAACGGGATGGAGCACATGGAGCAAAATGTTGAAAACATTTTCTCCGCACGGTCAACAGCTGGGCACAACCTGAAGCAAACGACGCGCTGGAAGCGGATGCGCAAGGTACGAGCGCTGGAGGGCTA
This sequence comes from Amblyomma americanum, assembly GCF_052857255.1. Lineage (NCBI taxonomy): Eukaryota > Metazoa > Arthropoda > Arachnida > Ixodida > Ixodidae > Amblyomma > Amblyomma americanum. The sequence continues at coordinate 67,129,454 of NC_135505.1, read as the reverse complement.
CGTCATCAAGGAAGAGTTCGATTTGCCAGCGGAAGTGCTGTAACATTCGCGTTTTTTACAGTCTCCATCTCCTCATCGCAGGCAAGCATTTACGCCGGACGGTATGAAGTGATTCAGATACTAAGGCTGAGTGGCGTTCGAATATTCCAAACTTTCGAATCGGGAATTGAATATCCTTGTCCTCGATTTGATGAACGAATAAATAATGCAAGTTCAAAATTATTCGAACTGAATCGAATTCAATATTATTAATCACAACAGTTGTTAAATAATGGGCATGTACTTTGCGGAGAGCGCGATGCGGCTCTTTTTGAGGTCCACTTCAAAAATAGCAGACGACTTAGCATGGCTAAGGGCGGAAGACCGTGCAGTAGACCTAATTACGGTGGGAACTGAAGGTCTTGGTGTGCTAAAGGCTTTTTACCTAAAGGCGTTTGCCATAAAGAGCTTTGAAATGAAGGGCCTTACTCAAAAGGCATTTCTCATGAAGGTTTTCACCCGAAAGGACTTTACCATAAAGCCATTTAAGATCTCTACCTTGAACGCCTACCCCTTGGTGTACATTTCACCCAGGTGAGGACCTGCCGAGTGTACACATCCGGCAGGCTACCCACAACCGATTGGGCTGGTCGGTTGCCTGCTACAAAGCAGGCTTCAGGGACGTAAGTACATATACCCGTCACCGTACCTGCTACTGATTTCGCCCAATTAGACTCCACACACGCCGGTTCTGGACGAATACCGCGCTTTTGTCTAACGACCCGGATCTACAACACCATGTACGAAGCAGTCGGCACCCAGTATAAAAACCAGCCAGTAATGGCACACTTTCTGCTCGATATCGCATTTAGGAAGATGCACTCACCCTGCTTGATGTTTCAGGTTAGTTACTTGAACAACGAGACTTGTGTTAAGAGTGACGATTATTGTTTTTTCATGGTGTCGTACGAACCTGCTCTTGAAGACATGCTAAAGCGAATGTTCGCGTTTTTTAGTGGCATTTTCTTCCGGCTTGGGCAACATCTTGCTAATGCTCTCTGCTGGCATTGAATCCAACTCCGGTCCCATGTCAAAAGGCTAAGCTTTGCCGCGGCTCTTGATACGATGCGTAAACTTAAAGACGCCCATGCTTTCCTACTGGAGGCGATAAAAGGAGCTAAATAAAAACAGGCAGAACGGCAAAACGAAATTCGACTAATATGTGATAATGTAACGACACTAGAAGGAGCCATCGCCTCATGTAGCACAACAATGGCAGAAAAAAATGCCGACATAGTGTGCGTCTCGAATCAGCTGACAGCCATAGCGTCATGGTGCGGCGATGCGGAAAATAGAATGCGGAGTTCAAACCTTCTTTTGTTCTGAACAGAACATGAGTCAAATCAAGACAGGGTAACGTCTGAGGAGAAAATAATAAATTTATGCTCGGAAAAGTGAGAAATTACCGCTACCAGCCATTAGTTTGAGCGGGTTCCCCGACTGGGGAAATATAACGCTGACAAGCGGAGGCCAATAATTGCAAAGTTGATCTATTTCAAGAACAAAGCAATTATCCTGTCATCAGGGCGTACTTAAGGGAACAGATTTAGCAATCTGTGAAGATTTTTCGCTTGTAACGCGCAAGGCAAGAACAAAGGTGATCGAGATCGCAAAACAGCATCAATTGAAACACAATTTTTCAGTTGATAAACGGCGTATTAACACAAAAATGTGCATCTAGAGTATCACTACTGTTGCTGTCGTGCAGTTAGATCAATAGCTCATGCGAGGCAATAGTGCACACATCCACAAAAAACATAAATCTGACATATCTTCTCTGTTATCAATATCACTTACTGATATCCGAAGTATCTTATCCAAGAGCGCCCGTGCCTCATTTTTTCTCGAAGTCAGTGACTCCGATACTATAGGTTTTACTCAAACATGGCTATATCCCGATATCAAGGACTGCAAAGTTCTTTCTGACTCCAACTCATATAATACATAACAGGCATGATCGCATTCATAAGCGAGGGGGGGGGGGGGGCATAGAGTTCCTTACTGGAGGGAAAGCTTGCGCCCAGCTATTGGAGTTTGCATGGAGTTTGCTCGAGACCACCAGAGCAATCATGGGCGCTCTAAGCATCATGGGGCGGCGACCTACGACTGCAGAACCAGAAATTTTGGCTAAAAATTAATGAAAAACAAACGTTGTTGGATAGTCAAGAACGTCCTAACCTTCAATATCCTGTCTATAAATTGTAACAAACGAGCAGAAAAGCATGTAAATATAAAGTTTTCACAAAATAAGCGATGGCTTGCTCTCCTATTGGCCAAGTGTTGTTGACCCCAAAAGCCAATATTTCGTGCTTAACAGGCGCATTTTAAATAACAAATATGTTCTAAAAACAAATGTTGTCGCTTTAACAATTTAAGAGCTTTTTTAATGGCCCCTCGGAAACCAAGAACCTTTTATTGGCGTTGTGTGCTGTTGCGTTTTCGCTACTATTGCTTTTGCGCACTAAGTTTGCGCCCAAGTCGTCTGCGCCGTGGACGGAACGGGACATCTAAGAAACGCCACTCTGTGTTTCTGAAAAAAACCTACTGTCCCGCAACAAGTAGCTCCTCGACCCATGATGCTTTGAGCGCCCATGGTGGCTGAGGTGCAGCGCCGCCAGCTTTCCCTTTAGTTAATAGCAAGAAACTCGATAAGGGGTGGGGGGGAGGGGTAACCTACTCTTAGGCATTCATATAATTTGCTATCAAAACCGATTTCGATTTTGATAACAGTTGGACAGCTAGCATTATTTACTCTATCAAAATTATGATAGCCAACTGTTACCGCGCACCAACCTCCGATCACTCCTTTTCAGATAAACTACGTGTACGCCTTAGGCGGGCATTTTGAGAGTTTTCCAGGCGGATGTAAGATATCTACTCGGAGCCTTAAATTTTACACAGATCGGCAAGGCTGTTACCCCCTTGTACTGCTTCAACAAGCTTCATAAATTTGCCATTTTATTTCAGCCTATTTCAACTAGTTACCCAAAGCACCCGTGGACCCAATATATTAGACCTGATCTTTACAACCGCCCCTGACACAGTGTGTCGTATAAATTACTTAGATGAATTGATCGACCATTTTTTGCTTCAACTGACAATTAACATTTCACTTCCTTTTACTGGTATTACGAAGAAAAAGAGTCGCGACTATAACAGAGGAGATTACACTGGAATAAATGCCGAACTTCAAGTGTTTTCCGATATTATTGTAGCGACACACGCGGCCGGCACTACCGAAATCCCGAAGAGGCCGAAGTTTCCCCAGCACGCACTGGAGAGATTGCTCGGAACATTGGATGAGATTTTCCTTTTTGTATATGCACAAAACACTGGCCAATCCCCCACCGTAGGTATGTGCCATCGTATTTGAGGCAACAACATCAACGACCATGGCCAGGGCTGGACGCAGCCGCCGCCACTTCACTACTAACTCCTCTCTCGCAGCCTTCAATAAATGTGACCGCGGTCGCCTTCCTGGGCGACCTCCACAATATCCTGATGCCCTCTTTTGAAGACATGTCCGTCGAAGATGCTGCGTTCTATTTAAAGACAAGCTCGCAGAAGCTGTAGCCAAACACGTCCCACTTGTTACGCTATGAAATGAAAAATCTGACTTTGTTTACAAGAAAGCACCGATGTTTAAGAAATTAGAAAAAACGATTCTACAAAAACGCACATCACGAATTTATGGAATGCGCATGGGGAAAATACAAGAACTACTTAAAACTGTAATGTTCCGCCCTTTGTGATGAGAAAAATAAATATTTTTCAAAAGACCTTCGGGCACTGCTTAACGCTACTCCAAGCAAGTTCTGGAAAACAATATGTTAGAACAGCGTCAGTAATGATATTGTGACGCCCTTGAAGAGGCGATGCCTACTTTATATGGTCGGCATCGCTGACTACACAGAACATGACGAGAACGGTGTAGATGTGTATCGTGCTCGGCAAGCGGACTCCGCTTTTTTCAGTCGCCCGTCGTGGTCTAAATAAACTCCTGGTCGTAGCATCTTGGTGGACGGTGGCGGGTATACAGGTTCCCGAAGACAGACCTGGACCTTCACCTTCGCCGGAGTCGTCGCACTGTTGGTCAGCCGCCTCCTGCTCCCATGATGTCCTAGGAAGGCGACGCTTCGAGGTCTGTGCCCTGCAGTTTGTGGCAGCATTACCGGGAGCCATGTTTGTTCGCGGTCTCAACTAGTGACGATGTCGATGAATGGCTCACCCACTACTTATGTATGAGTCGTTCCTCCGCCCGACTTGCCAACGTCGGGTTTTCCCTAACCGACACGACCCTCACGTGGTATGACTACGACGAGAATTCGTTTACGACATGGTACCGCTTTGTAGAAAAGCTGAAGAAGTGCTTCGGTGACTCAGTCGTGAAGAAGCGGGCTGAACAAGTGCTTGTATAAAATGCTCAGCTTTTTGGTTACAAATGTATGAGGTGCATTGAAGAAATGTTCAAGTTATGCAAGGTCGTCTTTCCTGTCATGCCAAAGGAGAACAAAGTTGGCTATTTATTTAAGGATTCCCCGAAGACATTTACAATTTTCTTATTGGAAAATAAAGTCTCGAGTCCGTGCCTGACGTCATCTAGCACTCTCGCACGTTTCAGACATTGAACAGCGAAACTCATCACAACGCATCACAACGAAACTCGGACGCTTGGCCGGGGTGACGACGGTGGCAGCTGTAGACACACCATCGTCGTGCGATCCGCCCTCAACTATCCGCCAGATCATTCGCGAATAGTTGATCAGGTCGCTGGAACTCGCTCGAAATTCCTCAGCGCTCCCTCCTGTGTATCCCACGCGCCCTCCTCCGCCAGCCGTCCTTATTGCGGCGGACCTCAAGGAGCACCGGGTACCCCGCGGGCTGCGGCCGCGCAACATACCGCGATCACCCCCGGAGCACCGGTCCCGCTTTTACCAGCCTACGCCGGCAACATACGACGAGAACTTTTGACCCAGTCCTTCGTATGATGACTACTTGCCGGCGCAGCCTGATCCTGGTCCCTCTCTGGTGTGTTACGGCTGCGGTCAGCCCGGTAACACCTCAGGATTTTGTCCCCGCCGTCATTCGTACTATGACGGCTCTTGTGCTTATCCTCCGTGGCCGGATTACCAACCCGTTCCTTGTCCGTAGCAATCCTACCCGCCTGATTTCAACACACTGTGGCCTGCACAAATGCGGAATCGTTCGCCGGCATCAGATAGAAGTGTAACACCGGCTCCAGCTTTCCTCATTCCTCAATCTCAATCACCCCGACGCCGTTCCTCCTCGCCTCAACCGGAAAGCCAGTCGGCTCGACCGATGGGGGCGAGGTCGCTGGAAGTCTGCCGCCGGAAGTGATACCCCTGCTTGTAGTTATGTTACGGAACAAAGTGCACGTGCTAGTGGATGGTCTACCTGTGATGGCGTCAGTGTATACCGGTGCTACTGTTTCTGTTATGAGTGCCGCGTTTAACTGCCTTCTCGGACGTAACGTTTTATTTGGAGGGAGCAAAAATGTCCACTTTTGTGGTGCGAGTGACATATCATTGCCTGCAGTTGGTCTGTGTAGTTTTGGGGTTTCCTTGAGGAGTGAAGTCTTCAGCGCGAAAATGGCGGTGCTCACCCGGTCGACGCGCGACGTTCTTCTTGGCCTCGACTTTTTGCAGATGCGTGGCGCTAACGTCGCCTGTCAGACCAGCGAGCTCAGCGTCGGCACATGTTTCACCACTTGCCTTGAGCAAGGCTCGTACAGCGGAGAGAGTGTGTTCTGCGTTACCCTAGTTACTATCGTGCCTCCTTCTTCGGCTGTAGGCGTACCGGTTTTCTGCCCAGGTACCACTCTCGACGTGTTTCATGCGACTGTGAAGCCGAACGATTTCCCCTGCATGAAGAAGAATGTCTTGGTTCCTCATGCCATGGTTTCGGTCACCAACGGACGCACTGAACTGTGGACAGCCAATTGTTCCACAGAGTCTGTACTTCTACCTGAAGGCCTAAATCTGGTGTCATGCAGCCACGACTCGCCGGTATCCGTTGCATTTGTTACCAAAGCCTCGGGCGCAGTAGAGCAGGAGCTTTACGGAGAGTCGCAGTTACTTCGTATGATCGACAACTCGCTTTCCACGCATGAGTGCCCCACTCTGTTTGTCATCCTGTGATACTCCACTGTGTTCGGCTTTTCACAATCCGGTGGCCCATCTTCCATCCCCTCGTCTACGATCCTGCACAGGGTTGAAACTGGCGCCTCACATCCGATCCGACAAAAGACCTATAGAGTGTCACCGTCTGAACGCAATGTGATCAATGAGCTATTGAAGGAGATGTTAACAAGGGGTGTTATACATGAGTCCTCGAGTCCCTGGGCTGCTCCAATAATTCTTTTCCTAAAGAAGGATGGATCAAGGCGTTTCCGCATAATTTACCTTCGTCTAATGCATTACAAGAAAAGACGCATACCCCCCCCCCCCCCCCCCCCCCTTCGTATAGGCGATGCCATCGACTGCCTTTTTTTCAGCTTCCTACTTCTCTTCTATTGACCTCCGGTCGGGGTATTGGTAAGATCTATGCATCCCGTGGACAAGGCGAAAACAGCATTTATTACACCTGATGGCTTTTGTGAATTTAATGTAATGTCATTCGGCCTTTGAAATGCTCCCGCCACCTTCGAGGAATTTATGGGCACTATACTCCGTGGTTTGAAATGGGAAATATACATGTCCTACATTGACGATGTTCTTATTTCCGGGAAGACGTTGAGTGAGCACAACGACCGTTTAGCTCTCGTCCTTGAATATATGCGCCAATCTGGCCTTCTGCTTAACTCTAAAAATTTCAGCTTTCGTGCGAGCCAAGGGTTAATGCTTGGACACCTCGTTGGCAAAGACGGCGTCAGACCTGATCCAGCCAAAACTGCAGTTGTCGAGTCGTTCAAGCCACCACAGTCTGTCAAAGAGCTGCGAAGTTTCTAGTGCTCATGCTCATACTTCGGCCGATTTATTCATCGATTTGCGGACGTCGCACACCTCCTGACAGGTCTACTTCAAAAAGATGAGGCTTTCGAGTGGACCCCTGACTGCGACTGTGCCTTCCGCCAACTGAAATTCCTCCTCACGTCCCGCCTTGTACTCCGCCACTTCGATCCATCCGCCCCTCAGAGATTCATACCTACGCCAGCGGTGTTAGCCACGGTACTGTGCTCGTCCAGCGCTGAGATAACAAAGAGCACGTTGTTGCGTATGCCAGTCGCTCACTCAGTAAGCCGGAGCATACGTTCACCGAGCATGAACGCCTCGCCGTCGTCTTCGCCACGCAGCGTTTTCGTTCATATCCATGCGGACGTCCGTTCACCACCGTCAGCGGCCATCATGCCCTCTGCTGGCACGTTAACCTTCGTGACAAGTGTGCGCGCCTCGCAAGGTGGGCTCTCCGGCTACAAGTGTTTTACTACGCTGTCGCCTACAACAGCGGTCAATGGCGCGCTGACGCGGACTGTCTTTCGCGGTTGCTCTTTCCTGGGACGGAGTCTAACATCCATAACTTCGACCAATGCGTCGCGTCAGTGTCACCGTTTTTTATTTCACCGCATTCAAAGCGGAACAGCAGAAATATTCAACGCTGCGGTCTCTTCTTGCGGAGGCTGAAGACCTCTCCGGTGTGAACCGCTTCTGCGTGCTAGATGGTTTCCTATGGAAGAAAAACTATTCTTTTACAGGCCAGCGCTTCCTTCTGGTGGCTCCGAAGACCCTGTACACGTCTGTATTTCAGGTCATGCATGACGATCCCACATCTGGACTTCTTGGGTCGGCACGCAAACTCCACCTTATCTGTGCACGCTTCTATTGGCCGAAAATGCGCGCTGCGAGTGAACGGTACGTCGCCAGCTGCACTGTGTGTCAACAATACAAGCGCTCTTCTAGCGTTGCGTATGGTCAGCTTCACCCTGTGACACTAACTGCTGTACAGTTCGAGCAAGTGGGCATAGATCTCCTGGACCGATTTCCCAAATCCCATCATGGGAACTGCTGCATAGTGGTTTGCGTTGATTAACTTACTCGGTATTGCGAAACGGCAGCCCTACCTTCGTCTACAACGTAGTGCCGCGAATCTTTGCAATGTGTGTTGGTTCATTTCCAAAGTTGCCACCACGCCGCTTTATCGCTTTGATTGCGATGCAAGGCGCGACCAGATTTATCTCGATAGATTGCATCCAGGCAGAGCGGATTCTACCTTGTTCCAGAATATTCTAGTAACATTGCGCACTTTATCTAAAAAGGTCGCGATCAGCCTTAAATTGAGCACGGCCGACAGCGGCGGGCATTCTGTTCGACGACCGCCGAGCAAGCTTGTTGCTGCGCCGCCGCCGATTGATTCAGATCATTGTGAGCGCAAGTCAGCCCAAATAAAGAGTTTTTTTTTGACGCCATTTTTGCGGTCATTCTGCTCCCTAGATTGCAGTCACCAGTTCGTCACAGTATCATGTGTCCTCTTTTATGCAGCGGTCCATAGTTATCCGCCATGAACCCCAAAAAGCTATCATCACTGTCCGTGGTCGGCAGTTCACTGCTGATGTCGTGGAGCAACTTGTCCGTTCCTGCGCAAATCATTCTCGTCATTCCTTGCCTTACCTTCCACAGACGAATGGGCTATAAGAACGCACGAACCGAACGATTATTAGCATGCTGTCAATGTACGTTGATTCAAAACACAAAAACTGAGAGAGTGTCCTGCCGTTCATGACCTATGCGTTCAATACAGCGCGCTATGAGACTACTGGCTTCGGCCCCTTCTTTTTTCTCTACGCTCCCCCTTCCACCCCCTGCTACACCCTGGACACCATAATACCTTTTTCTGTTGAGCCTCATGAAGATACCTCCATCGCCGAGACACTTTGTCTCGACGAATAGGCCCGGCATCTTTCTTGCCTTCGTATTCACGCCTCCCAAGATCGGTTCAAAGAGCCCTACGATGCCCACCGCCGTCACATCACTTACTGACCTGGTGATTTGGTCTTGTTGTGGCGGGCTGTCAGAAAGCAGGGTTGTCTAAGAAGCTGCTGTGCCACTACGATGAACTCTATGTTATTATTGAGCAAATTAGCTCGCTCAATTACCCCATAGCGCATCTCACGGCAAGCGACCGTCGTTCTGCACGAACTTAAAGTGACTTATGTTACCCGGCTGAAGCCCTACCATTCGCGCGATGCTTCTTAACTCGCCTTGCGGGCTTCGGCTGCGTAATGGGAAGTGTGACGCTCATAAAGAGGCGATGCCTATTCTATTTCGATGGCATCGTTGACTACACATAAGATGAGGAGAACAAGGTGGATGCGTATCGTGATCGGCAAGCCGACCCAGCTGTTTTCAGTCGCCTGTCGTGGCCTGTGTGATCCCCTGGTCATACCAATAATTCAATACATGACGTAAACAGCACCACCGACTCCGACGCTGGCTCTCCTAAAGCATTCAACTAGATTTTCACGTTCGTTTTCACTGAAGAAGATTATTCTAACATCCCGTATATACCATATTTTGATTGCACCTACATGGCACTAATTTACGTTACACATGATTGCATCGTACACTGGATAAATAACCAAAGGTATCCTCGTCCTCTGATGTTGAAGAAATTAATTAAAAATACTAAAATATAACATTTGTGCTTGCAGCATCATCTGACTTCATATCTTTAGGATCTTTAGGCAGTCAGTATCTGCAGGTGAACTCCCCACCGATTGGAAATGAGGAAACCTTGTACCGGTTTTCAAAAGTGGCAACAAACAGTTGCACGAAAATTACTGCCCCATCTTACTTACAAGCATCTGTTGCAAGATGCTTAAACACATTTTCGCATTGCACATCTACAATCACAAGAAATCTAATTATTTTTTTTTCTCTAAGCAGCATGGTTTCAAAAAGGATTTTCCTGTGAGACGCAGTTATTTGAGTTGACTACTAACCTTCCTTTTAACATGAACAGCAACTAATGAACTGAATGCATCTCTTTGGACATTGCCAAAGCCTTTGATCGGGGAGGACATTGTCGAATGATCTGTGAACTTTCTGCGCTCAAATTAAATTCTTTAACTTCGTGATGGGTCCATAACTTTATTTCTAATCACCGGCAGTTCACTGTTGCAAATAATTATTCTTCTCGTCTATGAGGCGTTACATCGGGTGTGCCGTAATTAAGCGTCCTCGGTTCATTACTCTTCGTAATTTACATTAATGACCTGCCAGTAAACATCTCATCTTGTATACGCATATTTACAGCATTATTTATCGACCAATATAAATACTAATGACCACCATTCACTCCAAAGTGACCTCGATTGGATTAGCGACTGGCTTAAAACGTAAATAATGACTAAATATTTCTAAATGTAAGATAATTTCTTTTAGCCAAAAATCAATCAATGCTCATTTTCCCTACCACAATAATAACAATACATTTTCTCGAACTACGCAGTATAAGTATCTAGGCGTCCATATTTCGAAAACCTTTCTTGGGCTGAACATATAACCATCATTTTCCCTAATGCTTCCCGCTCGCTAGGGTTCCTTCACCGTAACCTGCAAAGGACTACACCTCACGTGCATAAAGAAGCCTACATAACCTTTGTGAGACCGCCGCTAAAGTACGCCTTATCAACCTGGTCACCTCATTAGAAATACCTCATAGAAGTTGGAAGCTGTCCAGAATATGGCTTTTCGTTTCATTTCGCAACCTTACACTTATGAGTCCCGTGTAAGCAATCTAAAGATCGAACTTTCGCTCCACCCGCTGAAAATAAGTGGCGACATTGCCCTTTTATCTACCTTTCATAAATACGTCCATGCCGCTGGTTCACCGCCAGCATATCTGTAACGTCCCTTCTCCTTACCAAATAGATTACGTAATAACTACTGCTACGCCCGAATTTATGGCAGCAGGCATGCTTTCAACTTCTCGTCACTCCAGCGTGCCATCTGCCTCTGGAACGATCTTCCGGATTGCGTCGGCCTCCAGCGTAACCCTAACACCTTTCACGAACATCTACTCAAGCACTTCATTGATACCGCTTAGCACATCATTCATATGTTCATGATTCATGTAACTTTGTTTTCAGTTGCTTGAGACTATTGCCTGTTTGGTTCTCTTCATGCGCAGTTTCCATCACGTATGCCTTAAATGTTTTCGTTTGTTTCTGTGTAACTCCTTGTGCATTTCCTCTATTTTTATTCCATGAGCACGCTTGTTTTGTACGCTTATACTTTTTGTGAATTGCGATATTTTTTTTATCTGAACTCAGTTGTTTTTGTCGGCTTTGGTGCACTTTTACTATGCTTTTGTTTTCTAACCTATTTTAGAGAAACTTCTGTATTTGACTCACCTTACACAATTCCTGTCCGGAGGCCTGAAAGGTATGTGTAAGTAAATAAGTAAATAAATATACACCCGCAATCGTAATACTCGCCTAGTAGTACGACAGCACTTAAAACAACGCCATTTTCAAAACCACGCAGCACTGCGCTACGATGTTTCTCTACCGAAACTACGATTCAGCACCGACACGCCGCCCATTTGTGTGGAGACGTGTTCATAATATACGCAATGCCTTGTGACCTCGACCGTACCAGAAGCTTGCAAGAATGCATACGTCATCTTAAGTTATAAGAAAGGAGACGCCAAGCACGAAAAATTAAATACCTATCAGCTTACTATCCGTTGCCTACAAGGTATTTACTAGGGTATTCGCTAATAGAGTCTGGGCAACCTTAGACTTTAATCAACCAAATGATCAGGCAGGCTTTCGTAAAGAATATTCAACAATATATCGTTTTCACACTATCAATCAGGTGATAAAGAGATGCGCAGAATTTAGCCAACCCCTATATATAGCCTTCTTTGATTACGAGAAAGCAGTCGACCCAATGGAAACCTCAGCAGTCATACAGGCTTTGCGTAATCTGGGTGTAGAAGAGCCTTATGTAAAAATACTTCAAGATATATTGGCAATTGCACAGCTACTATAGTCCTCCATAATGTCAGCAATAAAATTCTAATAAGGAAGGGCGCCAGGCAAGGAGACACGATCTCGCCAATGCTGTTCACCGCATGTTTGCAGGAGGTATTTCGAGGCCTGAATTGAAAACAGTTGGGAATAATTGTTAGTGCAGAATGCCTAAATACTCTGCAATTCGCTGATGACATTGCCTTGTTGAGTCACTCAGGAGGTGAACTGCAAATAATTCTGAACATTGTGTTTGAATCATTGTGCAAATGGGAACGGCAGTTCACAACCGGCAGCGAGGGGCTGGAAGTGGTAAAGGAATACGTATACTGAAGGCAGACAGTGATAGCTGATCTGGATCACCGAAGAGGAATCACTACAAGGATAAGAATGGGGTGGAGCGCATATGGAAGGTTCTCTCAGATCATGAACGGCAGTTTACAAACATCCCTCAATATAAAAGTGCATAACAACTATCTTACCGGTACTCACCTACGGGGCAGAGACATGGAGGCTAACGAAAAGGGTTCAACTTAAGTTAAGGACAACGCATCGAGCCATGGAAAGAAAATTGATAGGTGTAACGTTAAGCCAGCGGAATCGGGCAGAGTGATTGAGAGAAGACACGCGGGTTAATGACATCCTAGTCAAAATCAGGGGGAAGGAATGGGTTTGGGCAGGGCATGTAAGGCGAAGGCAAGATAACCGGTGGTCATTAAGGGTAACGGATTTGATTCTAAGAGAAAGTAAGCGTAGCAGGGGGCGGAAGAAAGTTATGTGGGCGGATGAGATTAAGAAGTTTGCAGGCATAGGCTGGATGCGGCTGGCGAAGGACAGGATTAATGGAGAGACATGGGAGAGGCCTTTGCCCTGCCGTAGGTGTAGTCATGCTGCTGCTGCTGATGATGATGATGTGTTGATAATACTCATACATATGGCCTTCAAGACTGGGCGACACAAGTGTTTTGAGTCACATTTAGCAAACCCTGCCAAATACATAACCTCAGAGGCCATGGCTCGAGCTCTCGCCCCTCTCAACAACTGAGATGTGGTGCCTGTTTCCTGGCTGTCCGCATTACCAGAAAAAGTAACTCTGGAGCGATAACTACATTACGGTAGAATTTCGAGCCTTCAGCGTGGCGGCGCCGCCACCCTGTGGCTGCGCCGCTGCGCTGCCACGTGGTTGGTCGGTCACGTGGTGCGGAACTACTGCCGGCGGCGTGGTACCGTGGCTGATCACGTGGTGTGTTACGTGACCAGCCACGTGGTGCGGAGCAGCTGTGCGCATGCGCGGTGTCAAGTGGGACGAAAATGAAGAAGCAACGCCCAGCGAAACGGAACGGCGAAATACTGACCTTGCAATTCAACTGAGCAAGTTCGACCCGGCCAGCTGTAGCTATCGCGTCACTCCAGGTTTAACCAGAGCTAAACAACCGCCAATTTTTTTTTATAAACAAGGCATGACGTCATATAGCACACTGACATCGTGTTGCGTGTTTCCTAGTGGGCGTGAGTGTTTTGTCTTTCAAAAACTAGAGCTTTAATGTCATTACTTCTAGCAAAACCGTCAAAGCCTCGAGGCTTGGCATTAATATTCCTTTTGTGTGACTATTGTCGCGATTAGTGAAAAATAACTCAACTATTCAATTCGTATTTGATTCGATTTTTAACTGCAGTGCTCGTATTCGATTCAGTAGCAAATATCGCCTATTCGTATTAGATTCCAATTTTAAAAGCACTATTCGCGACAAATAACAAGGTTTGCATTCGTGTGCGCCTTAGCTGGGGCTACAACGTATACAGACCGGAGATGTCAATAAAAAAGAGTTAGGGAGCCGTACCGTAGAAGGCTTGGAGCGCGTGTTCTCATGCCTGGGTGACCCAGAAATTATATAATTGTGCTTGATAGCGTCAAGCCCCTGTAAAGGTGTTCTGTGTTGATATGGACATAGCAAGTTTACCGGCCTGCGTTGTTGATGGTTAGCGCGCGTGTGTCAGGCTCACTCTAGTCCTCATCCAGGTTGGTGACCGAAATTCTTCGTGGCTTGGTATTGCGTGGGATGAATGGACGAGACCGAAGTCCTCATTGAGACCAAAATGCAAAACAGTGCTGCGCTGGTACTGAAATGCAGTTATTGGTTACTTTTACTCTCGAAGATACGAGAGATCGAAAGTCTTTTCCCTTCGAACGTGCAAAAAAGTTGAGGAAATTCAGTAATGTGCGGAAGAAAAAACCAGAATGTCTTTGATTAATTCTATTACCTGATAACCTATGAACCTTGTTACGTGGTAAACGAACTCTGACACCCAAGGACAAAACAATGGATACAACTATAACCCCCTGAACGCTTAGCTTGCCCTTCAATAAGTTACAATAAGTTCTACGAGCGATCTGCTTTCAGCTCTTAAAGATTTCTGCGGAATATATAGGATGAAGAGCGCTATGTGGAGAACCTCTCGGATTCTTTGCAATAAAGAAGGTTTGTGGTTTACGCGGCGCTCACCAGTCGTCCAAACAAAATCTCATTTAAGTAGAAGGAATATGTTAAGAGGGAAAAGAGCAACTGAGGGAAGTTTCAAGGAAAGTGCAAGAAGTATTCCACCTCGGTTCGCTCTAAATGAAGCCTGCAACTTTCTACCGCCGAGTGTGCGATACGCCAGCCACCATGATGATTATTATCAAAAGCTTTGGTTGCCATGGGTTTTAATACATTTCTTGCTGACGCTGTCTGGAGGATTCGACCATCCAAAAAAAGCTTTTACTTCGGCGGTATTCTCCATCATAGTGGTTCTTAGAGCTGAGTCATCGTCTACACGCAGTACATTGTGTGAATTCAGCCGATTTGTATCTGAGCTCGTTTAAAAAATAAGTATTCTGGTTTCGAGGCCGAGATTAGAACTTGTCCTCAATACAGTTTGGAATTATTGGCTCAATAAAAAAACGTTCAAAAAAAGCGTATTCTCTTCTTAGGCATGACCGCAACCTTAAAACAGCGCCTATTTGAAAACTATTATTTGTTTTGTGCTTGGAGTGCATGACAGCGCCTAACCAT
Organism: Amblyomma americanum; assembly: GCF_052857255.1. NCBI lineage: Eukaryota > Metazoa > Arthropoda > Arachnida > Ixodida > Ixodidae > Amblyomma > Amblyomma americanum. The sequence goes on along the minus strand of NC_135505.1, from coordinate 67,114,373 downwards.
AGGCTTGACATTTTTCTGCTCTTGCACCATCCACGTGTATTGATCGCACTTAAACCCCGAGCGATTTTCCGTCCGCTGAACCCTTTAGACGTCAGTGTTGACAACTGAATAAACTTTTTTCCCGCTGCTGCACATCTATTCTCTTCAAGAAATGGATGCGATAATCTAAAACACTGGTAGGGTAAAAGCAAAACCTTTGTTCTTGATTCACCTTCACTCGTTCTATTATTAGATATTGTAAAGGTACAAAATTGCGAAGAAGCCTATGACACGCCGCACTGATGAGAACAGAACGAAACTTTATCAGCGCGTTGTCTTCCTCGTTTGCCTGTTTGCCATTTTTTAATCAAGAGTACATAGCAGCTATCTCAATTATCAGCTTTCGTAATAGCGGCATATCAAACACTCAACGAAGCTGAGTATTTAGTTTGTCTCTATTAAGGTGTAACAACTTTTGAATTCGCTTCCATGAAAAGCAGTCGTATCCAAGATGTGTATCAGAATGGGCGCAAACATGAAGGATTTTTATTTTCACTGCTTCATTCTCCTTTCGTACAGTGAGAGTACCAATGAATGAAAGAAAAAAGAGTTTGGTTCGCAGAGAAAGAGAGAGAGAAAAGTTGTAGAGGAAAGCCAGCTGTTAACACGAATATTCCAGTTGGCTACCCTGCACTGGGAGAAAGGGATGAGGAGGGGGTAAAGAGTAAGAAGTAGAGAAATGTGGTACGTATCTAGCATGAAAAACGAACTGAAAGTCACAGGCCGCCGCAGCTGTATCCTGCACACCTTGAGGGCTGCCGAACGCTATGACCTGAGTAGAACAGATCGACAGTGCTTCATCACTTATACGAGGCAGACAGGCAACGTAGACGTTCTAGTGCGTAGAGATGCTGCTTGCGGTTGCGGCTGATAATGCTGACGACAAAGTTAGACATCCCGGCTTCTTCTCGGGAAGGTGTGGCTGGAGGATGCGTTGTGCCAGTTAGTGGAGAGCTGCAAGAAGTGCATTGGTCAAATCCAGCATTTTCAGTGCATTCTGTGCAGCTGGCATGTGCAAGCTGGAAATCAGCGCACGCATGGCATTCACTATTGTCTTCAGCATTGCAATTAGTTGCTCGTCTGCGGCTTGGACCGGTTCCTGACTTACTAACCGACCAGCAGTACGCTCAACACACTGGGTCGGTGGTGATTGTGTTATCATTCAGGGTGTACAGTGTATTGGGAGCGATGGACAAGTCACTTTCCTGCCCCGGTCTTGGACCGGAGTAGAGCCTTGTGCTTGGTTGGCAGGTTTTCTTTTAAATCCTGTAGTGGTGTCAGTACCTTACAAAACACTAACGGCAAGGACTCTAAAAAGGATGAGCGTTTTCAGTTTGAGGTCTCCTCAATTTCAGACAATAGGTGTAAAGAAAAACTTTAATTTAAGAGCAGACATTTAAGCAAGCGTCTCTGAAACCACTATGTGTTGACGCATCTGCGCCGCGGTGCGGTGCAAGGAAGTGCTCGCAGCTCAATTATGAAACAATTGGTTAGTAACCAGATTATACGCGGAAAAGAGTTTGCCTCCTGAAAGTTCTAATTCAGAGCCATTCAATGAAAATATTATTCCAAAAGAATCTTTTGAAGTTAAAATGTATATATAATAAAGATTGCGTGGTACATCGGTACGGTGTGTGTGCATGGTTTGTACAGCAAGGCGAACATTAGATACTTGACAAAGGGCAAAAATGAATTAATTTAATAACTAAAGTGTACTGAAAGATACTTTTAGCGCAGATTTCCTTACGCAAAAAAAAAAAAAACTATGCTATGCAATGCTATGGAAATACTGGAATTGTCTATCCTTTCAAATATGCTTGTCGCAAAGCACGGAAAGTTGCGGCTGTTGTTCGTACCCTGAATGACACCGGAATGCCAACTGGACGCGCTAATAGCAAGCCGTGCATATTGTTCGAATCGTTTTTTCGCTGTGGTTGCCTCAAGAGATTTGCAACAATAAATTCCGAAGAAAGTGGAAGTAAGCTCTTGATGTCTTTTATGCTATAACAAACACTGCTGCTCAAAGAGCTATGACCAAAGTCATTGCCGTCTTCAAAACGGTCCTGCAAACATTCATATATTCATTTATTCAAAGACACGCCAAGTTACTCAGTAGTACTGGAAATGTTCTACACACGACTGCTGGCAAACGTTGCTTCGGTGTTTTTCTAGAAAAATGAAAAACAAAAACAGCGATATCGACTGTATCTTTCGCGTGCACAGCAAGAAAATAGATAACTATAAGTGTAATTCGTCCATTAAAAACTTGTTTTCGCTGTGGCAAGCACTGAAAACGAATTGTAGGGAAGAAAAGGGAAGAGGAAATTTGTTTTCATATACCCTCGTATGCCATGCTCAATGTTAAGTTTAATGAAATCAGCTGGTATGCGTATGTTTTTTTTTTACCGACTTGTCGGAATATTTTAAGCAAGACACTCCTTTTAGGGCATTGCCTGTACTGTGGAATATAATGTGGAGTATATGGTAAAGCACCACTAACACTGGCGAACATCGTCCGCTGTGCGGTCATCATTCGGCCCTTTTCATGATGTTGTGTTGAGGCTGATTCACGTCCATAAAAAGTGAGAATCTGCATCCACGTTGTTCCAGTACGTGCTGTTTAGCACGAAAACTTTTTTTTGCGCCATTCGCTTTGACTAAACACTCTCCTGCGCTTTCTACGCTACCTCTAGTGTTATTGGAAGCATCAGAGTTCATGACCAGCACAAAAACAGAACCAATAAAACTGATACTTTAATGAGAGCGGAAGTTTTGCTTAAAAAAATAAATCTTAATAATAATCTCGAAATTTGCTTGAAGCGCGTAGTCAAATGAGTTTCGTCACACAATCAGACCAGGGCAGAGTTAGTTTCAGTGACCGAGTAACCCACCTTTTCCCTCGAATGAAAATTTTCATGTGCCTTGCCTTCTTCATTTTTCTTTTGCTCCCGGGCCTTTGAATCAGCATTCTTTTCAACTCAATGCCTAATGGCTCTCACGATGAGCAACCGTCAACTAGCTTTGCTTCCACTCCAGGAAGCAGCCGTCAACTTGTGTTATGTTGCTTTGTTTTGAACTGCTACTTCGCTACTTTTCAAAGCTTTCACCTCGCTTTTCAGACAGCTGTGAAATAATTAGAAGCGTACACGAACTAAAGGCAAGTAAACCGGTGACGGAAACTTCTCCGGTGTCTTCCTCTCGCAGCGTGCCTGAGCAGAAGGCCAAGCAACATAATGGTAGCGTCACGCACTTTGCACAGTCGAGTCGCTGTCAGCCTGTTTGCTCTATATGTGCCTGTTAGCACAAGCAATGCCACGAGAGGCGCAGGTCAACAATAACGCCACTTTTTCTACGTTTGATTATTTCGTACCACAGGAGAATAATAGCAGCTCCGTAAATACATTCGCGGTTTTGAAATTATCCGCTGTACCAAAATGAAGGCAGTCTTTTTTTTATAAGTACGTCTTGGAAAACCTGAGTTTAGCTTGAGAGCAAAATTATCTTCCTTTTGTATCAACGCAGATATTTCATATCTATGTCTGTCTTCTAGGTAACTTGTCACCAAAAATTTCATTCTCTTTTTATATGCATAGGAGCCGCCGCGGTTGCTCAGTGGTTATAGCACTCGGATGCTGACCCGAAAGGCGCGGGTTCAATCAAGCCGCAGTGGTGGATTCTCGATGAAGGCGAAATTCTAGAGATTCATGTACTGTGCGATGACAGTGCATGTTAAAGAACCACAGGTGGTCTCAATTTCCAGAGCCCATCACAACGGCGTCCCTCATGAGCGGTTTGGGGCATTATACCCTCACAATCCAAACCTGATCTATAGCAGGAAAGGAAAGGCGTAGTCGCTTCTTTCCTTCTTGGTTGATGCGTCAACCGAGAAGTGAGAGAGAGGGTAAAAATAGCAAGTGATGACTAAATGGTAACTACAGCCTAGGTGGCGTCTCGATAATTGTCGACCGCCTGGAGTTTTTTCACGTGCACCGTTATTCACAGTACAAGGTTGCCCCGAATTTTCTGCTCATTGAAAGGTGGCCGCTACGGGAGGCATTTAAGCCGCACCCTCAGGGTCTGCAACCGAGCGTGCTAACCACCGAGTAAACATGGCAGGTAGAGAAGGTGGACGCGTAAACTGCAATTTAAAAACGCGCGGCTCTTTCTAGGCTCTCTAGTAGAATATAGTTCACCGCAATTGACAATTGGACTGGCTTCTTTGGGTGCTAGACGGGCGGCCGCGTTCATCGTTTTTTTTTTAATCCGGAAGTAGTACAAGCTCAATCTGGCTGCTAGTGAGCATTGAGGGACCACCACCATGACCCGATCCTTTTTCAGATGAGCAATGTGTCGTCGGCATTGGCATTTCGAAGTGGTAGAAAGACACAATAAGCGTGATGAAGACGGCAAATTTAAGCCGAACCCTGAAACACAGCGGTTCTGAAACACAGCGCGTGAAGGTGGTCTAAGGCGTCTATAACGACAGTTCTCTCTTTCGAAAGGGGGAGGGGGAGAGGGGGTCGAATAGTATTGCTGGTGGAGTTTTTTCTGCTGGTACAATACGATCCGGGAAATACAGAATCCTCTAGATAAGTTCGATTTCATGCTCCTCTAGAGATTCGCCGACAATCAGCCATAAGTAGCAGAGATTATCAGCGAAAACCGTTTTATGTACAAATTCCTCTCTGCTTGACAGTGCCGGGCATTCTTCGAGCATGCAAGTCTTTGAACGGAAAAGAATTTGTTGAGGCAAGTCGAATGCTCCTATTTAGGTTTGCATAGACAGAGAAACTTCGTAAATAGTACAGTTTGCTTCCAGGGGTTGTTAGTGACAGCGTAATCAGTCGTCCAAATATAGGTGTCTTAAAAGCACAGACGTCGGTGGTTCGAAAGAGAGGAGGAAACTTAAAGTACGCTTCCTCCATGGAACTTTAATGAAACGTTTCGTACGGTGAGTTCTATAATTTAGTACTTTTCAGTGTGGCTCATTTGAATACCAATGAAACATATACAGTTTATTTGGACTGTACTGCCTGCGAACTTCAAAACATCTAAATTCAAACGGGCTGCCAATTACACCATCAAATCACATCGAAACCACGTAAAAAGATGGTCAAATATTTAGGGGTAGCGACTGCTCCGGTGATGTGGTGGTACCGGTTTTTGTTGATAACTTTATTTTAACTTTAATTTTTCTTCAACTGGTATGTTCCTAAGAAAGCTGTATAGCTTTCGTTTGTAGCCGTATGGCAGCGCTTTGCTAGATGCCAATGAGTAATTACTCCCTTATTACATACAAAGAGGTATGGAAGGTTGATGAATTGACGTACTTTTTCTTGTCATAAGAAAAAAGATTGCCTATAATTGCATGCAAGCTTGCCATAACCTCATGCTGGTATGTAGTATGTAGGTGAAATAAATGAAGAACGTATATGCAGGCAGAACGCTAAAGTACATTTAAGGTTTGAATGCATTTATGACTAAATTTTCACATTTGTCTTCATATTTATGACTTAATTTTCACAAAACATATTTGCCCTTCATTGCAGTCTACAACCATCCGCACAACAATAAAATGACTACAACCTTGTCAGGTGCTGACAAAGGGCGATGATAGAAGCAAACGTCAAAAAACCTTTGAAAAACACACGCTCCGAGGCAACCGCGTTCTCTTGAGTGTCTGCTGCCGCGACATAACCCCCCCCCCCCCCAGATAACAATACAAAATATTGAGGAAATACATGAGTTGCATCAACGACGTCCGTCTATGTGATTTCTCTAGCAAGCGATATCTCCGAACCCCCACATGTATTCTGGCAGGCAGGTCAGAGAAGCTCGATATTATTTACAAATGCTTTTGGCCATGTGCACGTTACAGTAAAGGGGCGCACAGATGCTTGCTCGTGTAATTGTTAGCTTGCGATATGCGCGACAATAACAACAACAGCGCTGCTAAAAACCGTCTTCGAGATCGTTCGAAGCGAAGCGCAACAGGGGAAGCTAATTTTTACAAAAAAGACGCCGGCCAATATATAATTTTTTTTTCCTGAATGCTTAACATCCTCACAGATGACCATCAAGCTGCGACTCCTTTAAAATGCTGCAGCCCTTTGGGCTTCTGAAATGAACAGAGCGCATTTCTTTGTCAAGCATTCTCTTTTCGCTCGAGCTCTTGCCCGCGCTCGCACATGCTTTTCGTGTCCGTGTTTCTCTAATTTGGATTTTAACAGCTTTTGAGTGTCATGTTGGCTAGTTGCCTGTATAAAATATTGGTACATACACTAATTCCGAAGCTGGCATTCTCGCTGCTTGCATCTGCCAGACCGACCACAGTTAAAACAGGTGACGCAGCTTGAAATGAAAAAAAAATAATGAAGAAAGAAAAACCCCGAGACGCCGATAGTAGGCAATGATTTTAAGCCGACGTGTTCAACATGTGTGAGGTGTTCAAAGGATCCTCGGAGGATTTGTGAACGCGCTGCGTCAACATTGGTGCATCGAAGAGCGGAGCTCTGCGCGTGACAGCCCAGCTTTGCGCGTGTGCGCGTGCGAAGGGTGTGTGCGAGGCGACGGCGACAAAGAGAGTGGCGAGCGCGAGGATCAGAGAGCTGACGTGTCAGAAAACCGAGGTGTTAAGGAAGGCAACGCAGCGGATATCGGGTCATTCAAGCGTGGAGGTAGCAGCCGTCGGACGTTGGGTCCGTGCTGTCGTGACTTCCTTTGCATCACCGACGTAAGCCTCCTGCGTTCTTTGCAAGTGTTGACGTAACAGCCGATTGACTGAGGGTCCGTGCTGCCTAAAGGCACCCTTGGACAGCTTGCTTTTAGCCTCTGGTGTTTCGTGACGCCGTCGACGCGACCTGGCAAATTTTTCCTGCTGCTGCCAAGCTCTTCTGGCTCTTGACGGGAGACCACCGGCGTCTGCCTATGTTCCTCTCCGCTCCTAACACCACCTGGCTCCTTTTTGCGTCGCTTCCTTCGACGCATCGCCAACGACTCATAACACTACAACCATCCGCGTCCGCCCTGTCTGCAAGGCATCGCCTCTTCACTTGGGACGCTCAGTACCTGGTGAACTCTTTCCTTTTGTTCTGTAGTGTTGTACGGTTGTTGAATGCGTTTTTTTTTTGTTTTGTGTCTGTTTCTTATTGGCCCCTTTTCCTTTAAATTATAAAACGGCTTCATTTTGTTTTGTCTGATCTGTCTGTTCTCTTGTTATGTTGTTCGAACCTGCACGCGATAGTGTTCCCCTTCTGAAAGTATGGACGCACTACAAATTCTCGACAACATGTTTCATGATTGCTGGACTCTTACAACGAACGTCGTGAAACTAGTGCGCAAAGATATTTTCCCGACCTCCTTTCATTTGTTCTTCCTTGTGCATGCGTGAGAGGAAACTGAACTGGGAGCTTGCATTCCTGGAGGGAGGGATAATCTATGCGCAACCCAAATTAAGCCGCTAATTTTCTCTAGTCTATCTTTAAAGGGTTTTCAGGTAGTACTTAAGTAGGCGTGCTGCACAAAAAAAGGCATTGAAAGCAATACGCCCAGCAAGGTTCAATTTAGTGCTTGATTTAAACTTTACCGCCGCCATATGGTTAACATTCTAGTCGTATCCCCCACCCCTGCCCCAACCCACCAAACTTCCTCTCGTCACATTATCATTTAATTTCATCTTCATCTGCTTTCCGCCCCAAAGGTGGAGCCGGGACTGGAAACTGTGAAAAACAGCTTGACAGCAGGCCAGCCCCCGTACATAATAGCACTACGGCATGTAGGAGAGATTTCACACTATATCACATACCTGGAAAAAAATATAGATAAGATCAACTCAGACACTAGCTCTATATTCTTGTGTAGTATATGCAACAGAACTTAGTAATTAATAAACGTGTGAAATGGCTCAAGACAGCAAGGGTTCCAATACCACAGGCACATTACTCGAAATTCAACGAATGAAATTCCTAAAACATTGCGCACAGTATGCACATAATAAACACAGACAGTTTAATACAACATAATTTCCACTAAATCCTCTTACAAACCTGTGCATAACGTTTTGAATGTCGCGGAAGTATTCACGCAGAGTGAAATCTCAGTACCGCTGGACAGCGGCTCTTGGAGAGCACTACTAATACATGAAGTCCCGAGGCAAAAAGAAAAAGCTTCTCATGCATGCGAATGGCTGATGCAGCAAGGGCTGTGTATTTGAGTATAAAGTTCAGCTGCAATAGATTCCCCACTTAGTGGAAAATGACTATGCTAATTGCGGAAAGAGGAGGAGGAGGAGGAGGAGGAGGAGGAGGAGGAGGAGGAGGAGGAGGAGGAGGAGGAGGAGGAGGAGGAGGAGGAGGAGGAGGAGGAAAGGCAAGGAGGTTAACCAGAAGAATAATCAGTTTGCTACCCTGCACTGGGGGAAAGGGAGGAGGGGAGAAAAAGATGAAGGAGGAATAAAGTGCAGGTAATTGAAGTCACTATGCAAAGTCCCAGCGCTCAGTAAAGTCACATCCTATCGTGCAGGCCAGAAGTCCTCAAAAAGCGGAGCAGTGCCTTGGAGGCTTTCACCGCCGACGATCGCCGCGGCCAGTGGCCGAGAATTTTCGTTTCCCTCAATGGGCGCAGGTCTGGATGCTTTAGTGCACGGCAGAGAGACTGCCTTCCGGCGCTGTAGGCAGGGCGTTCACAAAGAATGTGGGCAATAGTCTCATCACACCCGCAGATGGCACATGCAGGGCTGTCAGCCGTACCAATTAACAAGGATTAATGCATGGAGAATGCTTCACCAAGCCACAGGCGACACAACAAAGCTACTTCACGTCTTGGTGGGTCGAATGGAAGCCTAACATTCAGACCTGGGTCCAAGGTTTTTAAACGTGAATGCGAAAATTGTCTTGAGTTCCACGCGGCAAGCGTGATGTACCGCGACAGTGGCCTAAGTCTACCCGCTGCGTCAGCTCTCGAGGTGGGGATGGACACATAATCGCCCTCATGGTGAGCAGTTCGCGCGGCCTCATCCGCGATGTGGTTGCCTGCGATGGCGCTGTGTCCTGGCAGCCATTGGTAAACAATATCGTGGCCTTCGTTAATGGCTGTGTGGTGGGGCTCTCGGATTTCCGCGACAAGTTGTTCACGGGACCCATGACGAAGAGCAGATTGTAACGCTTTCAGGGCGGCCTTTGAATCAGTGAAAACAGATTATTGCTGGGGTGTTTCTTCACTGATATGCTCAATGGCGACACGAATAGCAGTAAGCCCTGCGCCAGTCGATGAAGTCCGGTGTGATGTTTTCACTATCTTAACTATGGCCCCTACGAGGATGACTACGGAGCCCGAGGAACCGGAAGGGATAACTGAGCCATCGGTGTATACGTGCACTCGGTGTCCGTGTTTCCCAGGCAAATATTCTAGAGTGGTTTGTTTTAGTGTGGTCGACAATAAATCAGTCTTCTTTTTAATGCCTGCTGTAGAAAGAAGCACACGAGGTTGGTGCAGACTCCATATTGGAGAAGACGGTCTAGAGGCTGGTGTAAATTGGGTTGGTAGGAACTAGCGATGGGCATCAATAATTTTCGGAAACGATGTAATCGGCTGGTTAGCAGGAAACAAAAAGGACCACACAGGCCTATAGGCACCCATACCCATATACATATTAGGGATTAATAGGGAGAGCTTAGTACCCAGTGAGCTGCTATAATAAAACTGTTGAAGAATAACGGATCAAGTTTCGACAAATACAGGTCAGAAGAAAACGCTGTGCCAAAATATTATGAAACCGTGTTCTAAACGCAATCTAGAGCATGCTTCCAGTTTCCAATCTATCGCTCGGGTTTTTTAGTGCCGATACGAGAGTTTCTTGGTTCATACGCGAGCGGACCAGGGGGACGTGTTCACGTCTTTATAAAATTCTTCATAACTTTCGTTAGATCAGTCGCTACAAGATTTTAGTCGCAAAAGCAAGTTTCTTACAATTACGGCTGGAACAGAACGCACGAACATCTCCTGTTTAGTTCGTTTTTAACTTTTACAGGGCCATATTGCGCAATATATTCTTTCCTCGATACGAACGCAAATAAAAATGGTTCGTTTTTGGCTTAATAAGACTGTGAGGACTGCATTGTAAGTCAAGGGCTTTCCTTTCTGATTTTCCATGCTCTTAGGTTCATTGCCGTAAATGCTCTTGGCAAATATTTCCGCTGACAGAGTCGGATATTCCCTTCATTATTCCTCCTGTGAGCATATCTTTCAGCCTTTCACGTTACGGTATGTGCTTGATAATCTGCAACGCGGCTTATAAACACTGCTTATGTAATTTTCGAGCATTATGCTGTTGCTGTTTTTTCGCTTGTGGCTGCGCAGGGCATATAATCGAAGGCCAAGCCATGATATTCCGTACAGGGCAAAAATGCAGCCTTTCAGGCTTATTGTGCCCGAATGCTTCTTCGTAATACGAGAAGTCCACGCACTCCGCTTTTTGCTGGGTCGGCAAACGCAATAAAAGACATCCACATGGAACACTTACCGTCTGTGGTGGAGGAATAGAAAGCAGTATCCTTCTCTTTACATTCCGAATGATGCAGTTCTCAAATCCTGATCAGAAAACCTTTTAGCTAGTCGGCACAATGCAACAGGCTTCCTGTATCATTATCCGAAAAGCAGAATGAAATCGCTGTCTGCAAACGCGGTATAGGTTGGTATGAAATATAAAGCACGTGGACCGCGTTGAGACCTTGACGACGAGATGGCAGCCAGAAGAGCTCTGGATGTGCTTAGAGACCCGCAGAGCCAGCATTACAGCATTTCAGTGTGTCTCCTGGACTTGCCATTTGCAGTGGTTCTCTATATGTAAGCCCCTCACAAATGCAAAAGTTAGGTCACTCTGCCACAAATAAGCACCGCGCGAAGGTGCGTCCATTAATGTAATTAAGGTCGTACGGTCAAGCTGAAGAAATGTGAACAGACCGAAAGAGATTTTTTTAAACTAGCCGGCGGCAGTAATTCAGTTATAGACATTATGGTCCCCACATTAAACAAAATTTGGTCTTCGGCATCAGAAGCACTCGGCGAAAACATCTTGCGGTCATTCTCTAACTTGAAAACTTGGAGGACGGTTAACCTACCCTTAACTGCGCAATGCTAGTCTTATAGATACCTCCCGCGCATGTACTCCTGCTTTTTGATAAATTCATTCATTGCGGTGTCTCCTCAGACCAATACTGACGTAGAACAACAGCGGTTAAGCGATGCGCCACAGTCCCTAGAGGTGGTTGTTTGAAACACAGCCACCACTGGGGCTTGTGAGACCCAGGTTACTCTTCCCGGGCCTCCTAAGACTCATTTTTGTACAGATAGTTATTCGGGAGGCTCTCAGTATCTCTACGAATCATCTGCTGCGCCGGGCAACGATGGTCACGTGGCAACTGCTATGAATTTATTTCAATTAACTTTATTGCCGATGCCGTAGGGCCGGGTAACCCACAAGTCAGTGGGCAGGTTGCCATCGGGCCACCTTGCTAGTTGGGCCGCCTGCTTTTTTATGGCATTGATTGACGGAGTTTTAAACCATCTTGCTTTCTCTTCCTCTCTGACATGTCGTTGAGAGAGAAGTGTTGATGCTGGTAAATAATCGCAGCTCATCTCCCATGTTCCAACTTGCTCGAGCACATTACTTCAAGTCAACTTCTGGAGAGTCATCTGTTTATTTATATATTAAAAGAAGAATTAAAGCAGAACGGAAGAACAACAAGAAGAAAACTATACATATGACAGCCTCTCAGATAGATCTGACGAAAGTAGCCACGGGTTTTCCCAGAACATCCACTTTTCATACCTATGTCCCCGCCCTAGTGGGGAAAGATAACGACTGTGTAATTTTCCCGACACTCATAGAATCAAAGCTTTGGAAAAGGACGACAGAACAAAGCAGAAATTCGAAAAGAAGGTAATTCTTCCCGTCCAATACCGCACAAAAGAATTCACTCTCCACTAGCTCAGCGAAAATCTTCGCTTTCCCACGATTTGGTATGTTTGCAGAATCATGAAAGACAAACGTTGTAAATACAGTTTCGCCGAAAACTCCTCCCCGTTGAAGACTGCGTTATCAATTTGTCATAGCACATAAATCTCATCGACCAGCACGTGCACAGTGAGCGGGCGAACACAGCCCGTCTTTCAGAGTATATCTCCCGAGTCCCCACTGACTGAGCGCTTTACTTCAGAATTACGTGCGCCAACGAGCAATCATTGTCACGGGCGAAGCTGTTGTAGGAGCCGACTCGCTTATGATACGCCATCTCTGCACGCAGCAAAAGGCAACATACGCATCCGGAAGCCGCGCTGTGTAGTCGGGACAAAACGCGCAAGACTTTCTTCCCGCATGCGGCAGCCCTTACGGAGGGGACATGGACAATAGATGCTCCCCCCCCCCCCCCCCCCCGTTTCTTCCAGCGTCTCAATACACCACCCAGAGCACTGCCATACAGTGTACTTAGTAGCAAATTTCAGTCGTCTCTTTGGCCTGCTGTCAAATTTAACCGTCCTGCCGCGGAGCCAAAACACATTCACACAGTGCTTACCACGTCTGTAAGCAGGTTCCCGACTGATGCTGACGACATACAGATAACCAACTTTTCTTTAGACCATGCCACCAATACTATCGTATTAATTTTTTAGGCAGTTTACGCTATAGGCCGCATAATATTTGGCAAACGCGTAAAGCTATCACCTACCTCTTAGACAGCAGCGCTGTGGGACAGTGATCAGGCGTATCTGCTCAAAAAAAAAAAAGCAGGCAGTTTCTCAGCCATAAATAATTGGGGCCATTGTGCTCTGGATTAGAATTTTTCTTCCCGATTTTACTATCGCGGTGGAAGAAAAAGCGAACAACGCTGAGTTAAGGCGCTCCGCTGTTCGAATTTCTTTTGAACGCGCTTTTACCAGGGCCGTAAAAAAAGTCGTTAGAGTCATCCTAGCATGCAACCCGAACGACTCTAGCGTCTTTTTGCTACCGCCGAAGTAAAAGCGCGATGAAAAGAAATGCAAATAGAGGCGCGCCTATAATCCAAGTTGTTCGCGTTTTTTTCTATCGCCCCTATAAACTGTGTGAACGTTTCATAGTACACATGTAGAGTTGAAAGCGTGATATTAAAAAAAAATGTCTTACTGAAGCGTGCTCCTTGTTCCAAACGCTAGGCAGCCTCGAGGTTTGTTATCCTCTTACAGCCAAAAGGACTACCAGGTTCTTCGTGTGGTCCTATAAAGAAATCAAAGCGAGAGAAATTTAGTCCCACTGATCCGTTTAATTGATTTTGCTGGAATAGATTGATCCACTCTCCCTGTCAGCTGAAGACGTAAACAGTAGTCCACACAGGCTCATTGCCTCCAAGAGTTCCTAACTCACTGATGATTCCTGTACTACGTGATGTCGCTCAGAATAGCAGTCGGACAGTGTTTTTTGCTCTCTGAAAGCAGTGTACCGATATCCCTCCAGAGAAAAGTGTACAACAGCTGTATCTTACCAGTACACACCAGCAGGCCAGAAACGGTGCGGCTAACGAGAAGAGTTCAGCTTAAGTTAGGCACAACGCCGCGAGCCATGGAAAGAAAAATAATAGGTGTAGCGTTAAGAGACCGGAAGCGGGCCGAGTGCGTGAGGGAACAAATGCGGATTAATGAGTAGTCGAAATCAAGAGCAAGAAATGGGCTTGGGCGGGGCATATTATGCGAAGGCAAGATAACCGCTCATCGTTAAGGGTAACGAAGTGGATTCTAAGAGAAGGGAGCCGTAGCAGGGGCCGGCAGAAGGTTAGTTGGGTGGACGAGGTTAAGAAGTTTACAGGCATAGGATGGGCGCAGCTGGCAAAAGACCGGGCTAATGGAGAGACATGGGAGAGGCTTTTGCCCTGCAGTGGGTGTAGTCAGGCTGATGATGATGATTCATATAGATACAGTTGTGGGGCTATGGCTGGAGCAGAGCGATGGTCGATAGCCGCATTGATGAAGGCGCAGCGCGTCTAGAAGGGTGCTGGGGTGAATTTTTTGGAGCACCTGAAGCCCTTCAGCAGGTCGCTTTCCCCCTCGTTTATTATGAAGGACTCGGCTCCCGTCCGACATAGTGGTGGACCAGCTGGCCTTTGGCATGTGTGTAAGGCATTCTGATCTACGGCCGATTGATGTTTCTAACGTTTCTCAACCTCTGACCCTCTCTCCTTGGCAGTCCAAGATTGATCACATTCGACGCTACATTCGATAAGGACATAATGCAATGCTTTTAGATACCTAGCAGTTCTATGTTTTAGTCCACACAGTGAAGAATAAGAGGTGTTGCGGTAGACTCCATGCGTTCACACGCTGCCTGTGCTCTAAAGAAAACGGAATAGTGCTGGTATGGTGGCCGGAAAAAAGCTGTTCAGGCTTAGGACTAATCATTCTGTCGCTAACAAAGCAGTGCAGAAACCAAAAGTACAAATTGAGCAGCGATTGTCATGCTTAGTTCAATAACCAAAAATGAATTAAATACAACAAAATATGACTGAATGAGATGACCGAAACTTCGTGGCACTTTAAGAGCCAATGAAAGCTTTATTTAGTGCACGCACCCAATCCAAAGCAGAGAAATCGGACACGGAAAGAACACTCACTTCTCAATAAATATACGGATCGAGTGTTTAGCTCGAGCTGTTCTTCAATTTCATATTGTATGCAAAGGGTCGACATGACTCGTGTGAAAGGACAGGAAATTTGCTTTTTGAGTTTACCATTTGAAATCACATGTGCTCAGTGCTTTAATGCACTTTCAAGGTATATTGACTAAATTTCACAACTCATTTTTTATTCTTGATGCATACCACTCCGTCTGGTTACCCACACTCATATTCACAATAGAACATTGTCTATAGAGCTTCCACCATCGTTGCTCGCAATTTCCTTTTTCTGTTCTTCGGGGCATGTTTTTATTGTAATATTTTTTGATATCGGTCAACTGCTAAATTCGTTTAGTAGCAATAATTTGTATCAGGTTCATGAAATGAGGCAAGTTTATTAAGAGGCTAAAAAAAGCTTCGCTTTTTCCACGTTAAACAAGACTACTGCCTCAAGTTGTGCTCCGCAGTTCCTCTATAGAACCTTGCTTGGCTACCCATTTCACTTCCAGCTCTGTTCTTTCTGTTTCGAAAAATCTTCCACATGTGGAAATGACGATGCAAGTTTTTTCTTCCTTTATGATAACTGCACTATGTACAAGAGCTGCATATGTCTCTGGAGGGTAGATCCTACAGACAATCTTCGAAGAGGCAGTCGCAGGTTTCTATCTTTTCCCGGAAACACTTTTTCCCATCTGGCGCTGAGTTGTTGCCGTCGACAGCCTTCAAAAAAGAAGAATAACAATCAAGACCCGTTTCAAATTACTTTTTTCTTCACGTTGTTTCTGTCCGCATATAGACGTTCTCGCTAAGCGTCACTTACAACGTATTTTTTCGGAGTGATCTATTTCCAACACCGTCAGCAGACCAATGTTATTGCTCAGACGCCGTAGCTTGCTCATGTACTGTAATGCGGAAGCACTCAAGTAGAAAGCATTTCTGCTGTATTTATCTGTGTCCAATTGCGTCGGAACTTAACGGTGTTGTCATTTTAAAAGCTCCCAATGTTCGTCTTTCCCACAAAGTTTTCAGAATGCTATTTGGTAGTGTGGGAACAGGTCAGAAGTCTTCAGCCTTTTTCTTTCCTGTCACCAGGCGGGGCCCTTAAAACTTTTCTCAGCACTAACTCCTCGGTTCATGAGATAAGCCGGACGCTCTAATTAAGGACAGTGCCTCCATGATAAAGTGTCAGCGCTCTGACATTTTTTTTTTGTGCGCGTTTTCTCATAAGCTACCTCCATTGTACAGATCCAAGGATTGCAGCGCAGTTTTGGCGGCAGAATAGCAATGCGTAACGAGTGGGGCTTCCTTCGAGCTCTGGTGTATCGACTCACTCTGGCCGCCGAGACACAGGGTATCAGTTCCAGCCTCGGAAGAGTAATTTATGTAATGAGAGCTACACTTTACTTATTTACTGATATGCTGAAAGCTGTGACCCTGTACACGTCTGTTACTATTGTGTACCCCACTCTTTTATATATAATTGGGCTTCAGGCAGCCAACACATGTAAAATTGATTTTTAGCGAGCTCGGTGGTACCAGCATTGTAGGAATATTGTGAATGAATCTTCTTGCAGTTCATTGAGTTCGCTACAGCACCACACAAATTTTCATGCAGGTTCTGCGATGCGATATCCCATGGCCCGTTTTATTTACTTTTTATTGGCGTAGCTCTTGGAACACAAACTTTCAGTTAGAGTAAAGCTAACCACCCGAAAAGGTCTTAGCAACTTGCTGTTTTATTTAAATCGTCGCTTTCTAGGTTGTTGCAGGGTCTGTGAGCTTGCTGGAAAGTGGGTTATCTGCGCTCAGGCTTTGTCAGTTCGTCGATTTTTAAGAGCTCCGGAGATGCCTTACTTTCTAACCATCCGTCGCAATCCATTCGGATATTGTCTGATTGTGTGACTCGTACGTTGGCAGGCCCATAGAGGAGGACACCCTAAAGATATTCTTAGCGTCGTCAAAGAAATTTGCCACCATCTTCATTTCCTTCTCATGTTCGAAGTTATTCATCGAACAGAAATGGTACCAGCAGTCATAACGAGCCAGAATATTCTTCTACATTCTTCAGTTGATGCTGAAGATTCGATCTAAAAAAATGTTCTTGGCCGTGGTTCTAAAAGAGATTATTTCATTCGCCAAACTGTGAACATCACTTTTTAGTGCATTTTTTTTTCGCCTATGCTACCACAGAGAGCGCAATCCATCTTTGCAGTCGCCTTGCGTCTCTACTTGCGAACTAAAACGTTTTTAACTGCCGGAAACCAAAGCTATACTATCAATTATCATATTAAGAGGACGTGCAAAAACTCGACTGTAAAATTCGCAACACTTTCAAGATTTTCTGTCAGCTACTGTGACTTCTTGCCATGTGCTGAAGCGTCGAAAATCACTTAAATTATCGCCTATTGCTGTTCGCTTCGAACACCGGCTGATGGGGCCTCTAGTAGATCACTTTTCCGCCTCCATCCTTTTCTGCGGCTCTTTCAGCTATGTCTATGAGAAAATACTGTCTGCTGACCTAGTGGTAGGTTTCTACAGATTACAGTTTTTCTAACATGGCTTGTTGGTCTCGAGTAGCACCTCCAGCAACGTGATTGTTGTCACTTGGATCAACTTCGCGCTTCCAGGATCCGTGTGGCTCGCATCAAAATCCCGGAAATAGGAAATGTGCTGGCCTGCACAGCTGATGTCATGAGTGACATCAATAGACTCCAGGACCTAAAATAGCTCTAAACATTTTGTGATCTTACGCTAAGGAAGGGCAAGAGAACAGCAATGTTTTGTAGGCGCTGCAAGGATTCAGTCATCAATTTACACGCTCTAACGCACCTCTTTAACGTAGTCTCAACAGCTATGCGTTTTCTATCGAGTTGCTCGCTCCATCTTGTTTGCCCTTTCCTAGAATGCTCTGAACCAGTTGCGGGAATGTCATAATCTGTTGCGTTGTCACAGCTCTTCTTAAAAGCAGCCAATGGTTCATCAAACTATTTTATCCAGACTTCACGAATTGAGATTCTTTTTTTTCCCAAACTATTCACGATGTTGTTATCGCGGCACCCGAACCCTATTTCATTTTTTTCGTAATCCTGGTGGTACAAAAATCTCAGATTTACGGGCAGGAACGCTCTTCGACAATAAAAACATATTTTACACATACAGATTCAACAGAGCTCATAAACCAATCTTCTTTCTAGATCATGAGCTGAAACCACTCTCATAACTTTTACAATGATGTGTTGCTGCCCTAAAATTTATGGGCTTCAATATCGGAAGCTTCAGCTGACCGGTCGTGGTTGTTGGGCCTGCTTCGATGAATAGGGATGGTTCTTTTAACTGTCTCGTTTATTTAAATTCTTTTCGATCAGCTGGACATTTCGCTGCGTTATGAAGACCTAAGTCGGCGTAATGAAATGATTGGATGTAGGCTTGCTCAGAGCTTTCAGCTGGAACTAACACTGCAAACAAAAGCGTTTTTTTTCGTTCAGTTTTGTATCCTAGACAGCTTGTCTGCCCAATAACTTCGTCAGTTCAGTTTTGTTATACATGAGGGTGTTCATGCAGTTGTGGTCTGAAATGAGTCGCGTCGCCTGAGACCGGAGAACTGATGTCTCCGTGTTTCGTCTTTCCATGTCGCTGCAGTCGGTTCCACTAGAAGGCAGTTGCCTTACTTAAACTGTCTTTATACTCGTTAGTGTTTCCTTCCGTATCCCCATATCTCTTTTTTAGTGCATGGTTACAGCACCAGAATGTTTGAAGCCGTGTTCGTGTAAACAACTTCGTTAAGAGAGTAAAAAATGAAAATCGTTTAGGCCAGGTTATATGTATGAACTGGCGCCTCAAGTGTACTTGGTACTTTGTTTTAGCGCGGCTTGTTTCTATTTTTTAGACGTCCGAATTGGGGCTATTTTGGTTCGATTTCTATTTCGTAACGAGGAGTACTCTATGTAAAATCCTACTGGCTTTACAGAAAACTGCACCGGATCTTTTTACATAGCCACTTATGTGCAACTGCTCATCACCGCGCCTTTTAAGCTGCTCATATTAGTGAAGTCTTAAGACGAATCTTACAAGATAGAATAGATTTGTTAGAAGTGAGCAATTACTCATTAGCAACCACACAAACGCAACCATAAGAATGCAAGCAATACAGCTTTCAAGATATTTCCATGTTTAAAATTATTTCCTCTTGGTCCTAGGATGAGTGAAGTAACAGCAACACACCTCTGCTAAGCACATTCTAGCCCATCCTGCACATTTATTTCGGCAACTCATTGTGTTTCGCATAACCAGACAAGATACCTTTAGAGTGTCAGTTGTAGATATGTTGGGAGATTGAAATGTGCGCCTTATGTTCATCACGCTTTGTGGTTTTGCCAAAAAGTTTTCAGGGTTGACAGGACTTTGTACTTTAATTGGTCGGTGAAGAACATGTTTTCTCGTTTCCTAGCCAGTCACCACTCGAGAGAAGCCACACGAGTGAGCGAACCTGATGATGACCATGATTATGGTGTCCTCAGGCTTAATGGCACTAAACGGCAAAGCTGTTGACAACTTTCATCTTCATCGTCTTCCTTTATTATAACGCATTCATCGTAAAATCTAGGTGCCTCCTCTGACACGATTTGCCCACTAGACAATCCGCATAGCGGGCTTAAAGAAGAGAAAGGCATTCAACCCTAGGGCTTCCAAGCCGCCTCTTACGACGTTAATTAGCGATCACACACGTTATCTTCAGGTAGACTGGGGATGGCACTCATGAGCGAGCTAATGGGCTTCAATAGGCGCTTCGCTTTGGCCCGAGAAGCCGGCTCTTCATGATTTATGTAAAAAATTAAGAGCCCAGAGATTTAAAATAAATATTTACATTCAGCTCCCTTTAAAGTAGTTGGGTAACACTGTAACGACGGGGGCGCCAGTCAGGGCGCGGGGGATGGTGACCGGTGCAGGCACTCTTAGGCTCAACGAACCATACAAAACACAATCCTGGAGCGGGCGCAACCGCTGAGTGTTTCCGTTCGTGCGTGAGCGCGTGCGTGTGTGTATGACAGGGGAGGAGCGGGGGAAAGGTTTTGCGTCATCGGCTTTTCCTCCAAATTTCGCATTTACGACACGTCGGCAAAAGTCGGGGCTGTATTGCAACAGGCAATTCCTGACACAGCCGTGCGAAACTAAGTAGACCGGGTTGCTCCCCGGGAGCGTCTTCATCGTGTCTGCCAGCGAAATAATCCAGCCAGGCTCCCCACGAAACATCTGAGCAATAGCAGCAGGCAAAAAACGCCCACAGAACTCGGCGGCGGCAAGTTAGCTCATCCTAGCTAAGCCGATTAAAACTGTTGTTTCATTAGTTCTCTTATGAAGCGCAGTGGGTATAGTGTGCCTTAACTTCAACCGACTAAAGTTGGCCTCTTTCACGTATACTGATGAAGTCCAGTTTGGTGTAGCAGGCTTGGCGTAAAGTTTCAATTGTGTAAAGAATAATATTAACTGATGTTCATTACTATGTTAGCTAAGTGCCTTCTCGTAAATTATAGGAATGTTTTCGGCGCTAACTGCTGCCTCAGTTGTAGAACTAGCACTTCAAGTGAAACAACAATGATAACGGTATTGGTGAACAGACTGGTTAAATGTGTCTATTCGCAGTGGCTCGTCTTTCAATATAATTAGCTTCTTCTTCAACACTATGGTGGCTAGTTCGGCATTGCGGTCGACGTATCAGCATGTGAAGCATGTCTTTTTTTCACTGATTCAATGCAGCTAATTGTGAAATTATATTGGCTACTATCAGCAGAATATAGCGCTATATATTCTGCTCTGCATATAGCCAAGTAAAGTTCATTGAAGGTAGCGGGTCGGTTCACGCAAAATGGGTTGGAAAAGAGAATGATCTATGCTAAACCATTCAATGCTTGATTGCAAAATCACCCAATACCACCCTCTCCAAATGGCTATGGCTAGCGGGTTCGGTGTTTTTTGCTGCAGTAAGCATCTGCCTACTGATTTTACTTTTATTGGAATTACATCCACGTTAACCTTTACATTTAGTGCGAACGCGCTAATTCACCCGGTCTAACCATCTCAGAAAGTTTGTTTGAACCTTGACCTTGAGGGTGACTGTGGCAAAACCATAATTATATTCAATAAATATTGCCCTGGCAGGGATTCGAAGCAACGGCTGCGCGAACAGATCAGCTTCGTTGTCCATTACTCGAGAGCACTATTCTATCGTCGCAACTGGTCACGCCTTGTGCTTAACTGCAACATAATCTCGCGCTATGCATTGCACATCGTCGTGTTCCTCAGCAAATAATACTTTGAAACTAATATGCACATTCTCCCGCATTCACCGCACATCGTCACCTTCATCAAGCAATGTTAATAACGAACTGATACTGTTACCAGACGTGCTGACTACCCAGCAAAGCAAAATCATCAGCCAACCAGGCTGAACAAACGCTTTCGCGGGCCTACTCGGTTTGCTTCTGTTATAACCCTGCTACATTTTCCTCTCTACAATTCCTCTGTACACACAGCTTGTAGCTTATAGACATTTGTTAATCACGACGTAAAAACTCAAATATGTCAGCTGAAAATGGTGGTACAATTTTAACGAAGCTTGAGCTTTCCGCATGGCATTTTTTTCTGGCACGATCTCTTCACATTTTTTCTTTATGTTGAGAGAGCGACGAGCTCCTCTCCTTTAAACGAAATGCTATACATCCCATCCACCAAATTTAGCAAACCTGGCGTACCGGCTCGTCAGCAACGCTTCGGTGAGCATAAAAGTGTGCTGTTATCCTTTCTGCTGGAAATTTCCTGCGCATCGCGACCATCGCGACCGCAAACGCAAACCCTGAAGTGACCAAGCCCAAGTGCCATCTAGTTGCCTCTATCTTAGGAGGCGTCCATTTAGACTCGTCTTTAGGTCTCGGTCATTGCGTTTCGTAAGGCTTACGGCTCTGCCGGCTCTTGATTCGTTCCGCACTAGCTGCGTCACCGAAAACAATGCAGGGCTGCAGAAGTATAGAAATTGTCCGCCAGTCAGAGACAACTTTGCTAAGTGTGCCAGTAGGATACAAAGCAGGAAGAAAGGCGACAGGCCGTTGACCACCATCCTGTCTTCTTTTTTACTGTTCGGTGTGCTTCGGGTGCCTTTAGTTAAGATGAATGCAAGTCACCTTCGAAACCAAATTGCCGCCAAAGTTGCGTTCTTTTTCACTTTTCTTCCATCGTTTCTAGACAACGCTGATTGAA
Source organism: Amblyomma americanum (assembly GCF_052857255.1). Taxonomy (NCBI): domain Eukaryota; kingdom Metazoa; phylum Arthropoda; class Arachnida; order Ixodida; family Ixodidae; genus Amblyomma; species Amblyomma americanum. Next base: position 67,092,444 of record NC_135505.1, on the reverse strand, counting down.
TATGCCATGGGCACCAATGGACAAAGAAGCACTTAAGCGGGGCATTTATGCCCCGCTCCCCCCTTTCGTTCAACGCCCCCCCCCCCCCCCTCCGCGAATGGGTGGTATGGTGGTGCTGGTTCTACCTTCCTAGACTGCGAACATCTGGGCTGAGGCAGAGTACTGTGCACTGTTTCTGTGAGCTCGCCCAGGGTCTGTCTGTAAGCACTAAACGCCTCTTGCGGAAAAACCTGTTTGCTGCTGTTGATCAAAGACTTCCTGCCACGGTCAAGAAACTTGCCTTCGCTGCTAGCATCCGATAGCACCGGATTGCGTAAATGTCCCACCGTCTTCTCGATCTCCCAGTCTGAAATTGCGCGCTATATTTCAATTCGCCACTGGAGGCTTTCGCCCGACAACCTGGTATATGGATGACGTCATTGCACATTTTTTTAGTTTTTTTCGCTTTCAACAGATTGTGTGTTTTGCGGCCTCCAAGCGGCTGGAATTGCTCTTGGTAACCTGGCACCATTTGGAAAAGCTTCTAATTTAATTGAAACCTTGCGCAAGTGTACTTTTTTACAGTGGAGTCTCACACAGGCGTTTGTTTGCCGACGACACTGTCCCCGCCGCATCTCCAGAAAAGGTGCTGCGGTGGCTGAATGTTTATTCCGCTCGGCTGCTGCCCCGAAAGACACCGGTTCGATCCCGGCCGCGGCAGTCGAATTTCGATGAAGCCAAAATTTTAGAGGCTCGTGTACTGTGCGATGTCAGTCCACGTTAAAGAACCGCATGTGGTCGAAATTTTCCGAGCTTCTCACTACGGCGTCTCTGATAGCCTGAGTCGCTTTGGGATTTTGAACCCCCAAGAACCAAATCAGCACCTCCGGAAAATGGCGCTTGTAGAAGCTAGCTCTCGGCGTCAACATCAGGAAGGGGCTTTGCTTGTTATACCCGTTGCCTAATGCACGAGATGCGAACATTTTGTTAAACATAAGAAACCAAAGTGCAGTTGTCGACCACAATGTTTTTTAATTGTGAACGTTTCGTAAAATCCGATCATTCTATTAACGGGATCTTTATGTATATGGTACCTTTGCTAGCGCTTTACGACTTGCGTTGAGTGTTCCTTAAATAGGCAACGGATGATCAGCCCACGGTTGCATCTTCAGAAACGTAAATAGCACCCGTGGGCTGCGCAATGTCAGCGCACGTTAAATGACCCTTGGTGGTTTAAACAAATCCGGTCCTGTCCACTACCACAACGCTCAGTTCTCATGCGTGGCTTAAGAGCGTTAAATCACGCAATTTCAGCATAACGCTTAGGAAAAATCTGACAATATTGAGCTACCCAAAAAGTATGCTAATAAAACGTCTCGATTGAAAAAGTTACGGCAGCTTCATTGTTGATATTCAGTTAAGCCTTTATCTTATTCCTCATGGGAAACATCTTGATAGTTTGGAAACAGAATTTAGTCAATATAACCGATCAACACCCAGTAAAAGAGTCCAAAAGTACAATTTGCACCGCTGCAGCATTCAAGAACAAGCAATAGACAACGCAGCCATGCATCTATGTAACTTTGCTGAAAACACAGTAAAACGCATGTCCTAAACCCAGCTAACCACTTATAAAGACGTTGTTCAGTTATATCAAACCCAGCAGAGCCGCTTTGATCCCCCTGCGAAAGGGCTGACCAAAAGCGAGGAGCGTTGCCTCCTTTGCTTATATACCAGCACGGTACTGTACCGGACAATGCTTTAATATTTTATACCAGCTTTCAACAGCAGTGCAAGCACTGTGGATGCGCGTTCTCGGACGTGTACCACATGGTGTGGGCATGCCCCTGGAACCCCGCTTACCCTCATTTCCCTTCACCTTACCCAGAGAGCTGGCAGACTACACTGCTCGGCTGCTCTGCGTCAGAGAGCCAACGAGCTCTCGTCGCTAGGGCCTGAGCTGCCGTGGAAGCCACAGGTGTCCCAGATTAGAAACTCCTCCTAGGATTTGTAAGAAGCTGGCCCTCAAGGCCAGCTCCAACTCTCTCCTGTGAACAGCCTTGAATAAATGTTTCACAGCACCACTACCACCGTATGCACTTTGCGAAAGAACAGGGCATGCTTAATGCAATGATGACTGCAAGCGCGTTGTGCTTTTAACGTTCTTAGCTCTTTTATGGGCGGCGCCTCGATATAGTAAAGGCACAAATAATTTTTTTCTTCGCGTACTGCATTTTCTTCTTTTAACGCCTTTCGCTGATCGATAGCTAGACAGTGGCAAAGACAAAAAAAAAATGAAAGCCAGAAAGACGTCAGCACATTGTACAGCCAAATATATATTTTTTCACAACTTGACAGGAAAACTGCTCAAAAGATGGATCTGAAAACTTCATCTCTGCCCACTTAACATGAGAGTATTTAACATTAGTTTAACCTGATGAAGACGACGATGTGCAAAGTAGAGAGCGAGACGGGGTGTACAAGTTTCATAGTAGTATACTTTGATGAAGACCATGAAGCGCAATGCACAGCGCGAAAATCTGTTGCAGTGTTACGCGAGTCGTGATCGACGGCGACGAGGGTGTATTGCTCTCGTGCAGCGGCCAGGGAAGCTAATCTGTTCGCGCCTCCATGGGCACGAATCCCCGTCGGCGAAATATTTTTATTTTTTATTTGCGGTTTCTCCACGGACAGCCTCAAGGTCATGCATCACACGAACTTGGTGAGCCTGTCATATCTCGCGAAGTTGTGCTTTAGCACTAAAATTTACTCACGCACCAGAACTGAAGTCATGGATGAAATTAGCATGCGCTCCTTGCGGCAATATTAACAACGCTAGAAAATGAGTCTCAAAGAGTTTTTGATATGGCAGTGGAGGCTTGTTAAAATGCTCGTGACTTTTGCAAAGTAACGTTTGTAAAAGTCTCGCGTATGTCCTCAGCATTGTACCTTCATTTACCTTCGTTGCTGAGAATACAGACAAAGCACCCTGCACCCTCCACTACCTAATACCTCACTCTTCAACGTGATTAGCTGGCGCACGCATGCGCAGTGTACAATCAGCAAGAAATGATACGCAAAAATACATATTAACTGCTTATTAAATTCGAGCCTCCAAGCGGCCAGTACTAATCCTCGCAGGCTGTTTCCAAAATCTGCGACTTGCCGTAAAATATATCTGACAATAAACGACTGGAACGATTTATTACGAGTGTTCAAGGTAGAAAGAGCACGCCTTAACATTTCACCACATGAATATGAAATTACTGCTAGACGACAGTGATGCAAATATTTCGAAATATTGGTGGCACCAAGAAGAGAACTGTATAAGCCTAAAAGAAAGCCAGGTGAATAAATGAAAAAGGACGTTGTGTCCGCATGCACGCCTGGAAAGAAAGCGTTTTTGCCCTCCTCCGCAACATTCAAGCCAGTGATTCATGTACAAGCACCCACTGGAACCGGAATGACCTGCGGCTTCTTCCGGCAGCCCATTTCTTTCCTTGTCCTTCTTCTCTGTGTCTTATACTGTCTGTCTATACGGAATAATGCTTGACCTAGACGTATAAAGAAGAGACATTACACGCCGGAAGTCGTCCTGCATCGAAAGCGGTGGCAAGCCGAGAAACGAGAGATTGCACTGGGCACATGTTGTATTCACTTCAGAAATCATATAACGGATCGCGAAAGCGAAAGGCGCATTGCAGTACGTACAAGCTACGCAGCGGCAATAACAAGCCAAGGTCCAGACGGGACGCTGGGCACCGATCGATGATATCTTGGTTCCACTGTCCCTCGCCGCTATCTTCTGGAGTTTCGTGTTGGTGTTATTGGCTGGGGATGGACACATGGAAAAACGAAATTAAACGAAAACTAGCATGGAGCGTGCATTCCCTAACATCCTTAGTCCCCTACGGTTTCTTCCGATTGCTACAATGTGGGGAAGCAAGCCCGCACTCACAACCACAGAAGCCAACGTCGCGGCAAATCAACATGGTGGCGTTCTCTGGTGGCCAGTGAGCGTAACTTCCGATTTATGTCGGGTGTTGCAAAAACCTTAGCAACAGTGTGCGATCTTTCCTTCTCTGCGATTCACATGCGTGGATGGCGTTGAGTGCACTGACAAGAGAAGCCAGGACGTAAGTAGAAGAATACATGAAATCTTAGTATAAGCACTGCCACGAATAGTAGCGATGTGAAAAAGGATATTCTGTCCGATTCTATGGCTTCGGCGTTTTGCTCCCGCGTGGAAAACCCGAGCGCTTTGTGTTTCTTGTTTCCGTTTGCTCGCTATCTCAACGAAGGGGAAACGGTGGAATTTGAGGATTGGACCGGCTTCTTGGATAAGGTCGATGAGAGTCTCTTTGGATGCTTTGTTCCAATCTGAGAAATAAGTGTGGTGTGCCTTTAATTACTTCGATAAATAAACAGAAATGGGTGGTACCAGAGTGCAGAGCGTTAATGTTCTTGAGGGCTAACAGGTTAGCCAAGTGGTTAGCCGCACTCAAACGGCTCACATTTCTGACAAAAAAAGATTCCGCTTAGAACCACTGCAAGGGGAACAGGCGCATACGAAGTTGATCACCGCAAGGTTGTAGCCGATATACGCAGGGCACGTAACGTAAAACGAAGTCATGTCATAGTTAGAAAACAAAATAAAGAACCATATGCACCCACGATTACGCGGTGGACTGAATATATAGAGTCTCCAGATGTAGGATTGTTGTAGTGCAACAGTATTGTGGTGGCCTTCTCAAAGGCATGTCTTTTTTCGGGCTCTCTTCGCGCGACTGCATCAAAATAGTTAGGTAATTCATTTACTGCTTTCAAATACTGATACATAAATAAAAGCTCGAGTAGGGAGAATAGCAATGCGAGTACTTGCAGTAAAAACGTTCATCCGTAGATTTTTTTCATTTCGTACGACACTAAGCCTTACTGCTCAAACCGTACCTGAGGCCCATAGTCAGGTTAATGAGCATGGGTAACAGAAGCAGAGAAACAATAGCCGAGCGCCGATATGATTATCTGCGGCTTATGCTGAATTCACTAAGGAACATCTTATGTTACGATCGTTAGAGTGCTGGAAAACACTCTAAGTGGCTCTTATATAAGCGTAATAGAGCACAACGTGGAGGACAAGCCTTGGCGTTTAGAGTGCAGAAGCCCTCATGGAAGTGCCACTAAACTAGTTAGCTGACTCAAAAGCCTTCCTCAAGAATGCCTTACTTCTAGTAGTATTATGTTGTATAATCAAGACTTAGAAGTATGGTAGGCATTCCTCGTCTAGGACTAATAACACCATAGAAGAGCTTTCCATTTAACCTCTTCCTAATAAAGGAGTCTATATACCAATCGCCGTTCGCGCAGCGCGCCACTACTACACCTTAGCGGCCTTTATAAGGCCACGCGCTACCACGCATATCCAAGCAGTGTCTTCACCTTAACAAAGGCGTGATTCTGGACCAGCTAACTATGTCCTGGGATTTCAATAGTTTGATCTTCCGCGTATGTGTTTATTGCACGTGTCTTTTCTTTCTGTGATCACCGCATCTTCAGTTCGCTTCAATACATTTATGAGTGTTATTTTATCCTATAAGTTAGTTCTGATATGCACAAAATGGAAAGTTTAATTTCGAAAGCTTTACTAGCCTTTATTTCTAAATACGCGCCCAGCGATAACTTAAGTCGAATACCTATATAATGGTGAGCAGCACAGGCGACATCTACGATAATTTGCGCTCTCTCAGATCGATGGGCATTAAGGCGCGGAAAAAAAATGCATGTAAGGAGGCAGACATGAAACGCTTTAGACAGCACAGCTGGCTTTGCCGGTTTGCGGCTCAAATTGTACTTCTATTTTATTTATCGCCTACATTTTTTATTTGAAAAGCTCTCTGTACGTGAAGCATCGGCGTGTTTTTAATTCTTTTCTTGTGCCTCACCGTGAAAAAAAGCGCCTTTGCCATTGCCGCTTGCCTGTTGACGACACGAACATAAACACGAGCACGATTTTTAATCCAGGTAACGTAATGTCAACTTTAAATACGGCCTCAGCTTTTCGCAAACAAATTACGAAGGACACTTAAATCTTTTAAGTGAATGCGTAACTGCGTGCCCTGTAAGAAACATTTTCGAGAAAATTTGAACCGTTCGCCAAAACTGTTTTTTTGTTCTTCAGTCATTCATATACATTAATCTAAAACACAGGTAAAACCAAAACGAGACAAGCTGTACACTTCTTGGCCCCCAGGCGATGGCGCATATATTTGTAGTCGGCCTTCTAAACACATCAACAAGGCACTTCTTGTTTCGACGGATCCGCTTCATAGCGTTACCACGGCTGACAGTGGGCATTGTTCAGGAACGCGGAAGGCGGATGCCGTCCAGCGACTTATCCGTTTCCCATGTCTGAGATGATATCACTGTTCTGGCATGTCGGAAGCTCTGTCATGGCACACGAAGCCCACGGAATCCCAGAGAATAATGCCGAGAGCCCAGAGCGAGCTGAAAGCATACCTGCACTGGCCGCTTGGAGATCGACCGGTCGATACCCCTCCCTCGAGCTGTAAGCCCACCCGATGATCGCAGGAACTAACCCGAAAAAGGTAAAAAAATAGAACTCAAGCATATCGGGGATAAAACTGGCCAGGTGCGAGGTCATAGGTAGCGTGCGGGGCGTCTCTCCTGTGCGCCTACTGTCTCCCATACAGGCATACTGCTGATGAATTCAAGCTGTTCTCGACTGAGGCCCCAAGTTCTGCGTGCAACACAGCCATGGTAGTTCGGCTTAAAGAACCAAGACGAAGTGAGTCCAACACAATCCGCTAAGGAACAAACAGAGCACTCTGCATCTGGCGTAACACTCGGCTCCCTCCTCTTCAGCCAGCACTTCTAGGCTCCCAACTTTGCTCAACATAAATATCTGTTTTTCTTTCTTATCTCTTGTTCTCGGCTTTTAACTTCCACTTGGCCAAGCGTGTTGCTTCTTACCTTTTCTTTCTTTTTTATTTCCTCTTCCCCCTCTGCTGAATATCTACCGGCCTTGTACGTGAGAACCTGGACTCAAGGTAAGTAGAGTAGTGCTTAGTTTTAGAGTTTTGTGCTTTGGCATTTCGCTCCTTTTCACGAAGCAAGAAACGTTGGTACAAAACGGCTGTTGAGAAAGACTGCGGAATTTTTATTTCTTTTCGTCTCTATTCGGGCATATCTCCTTAAATAGGATAAGCTGTCGGGCTAGTTGGTGCTGATCCATTCTTGTCGACAGCGCTTAAAAAAACACGGACAGAAGACAGAAAACATGGAAGCACCTGTAGCGTCGTCTTCCCTGTGTTCTGTATTCTGTCCGTGTATTTTTAAGCGCTGTCAACAAGAATGAATCCCTCCTTATCTTCGTTCATACCGAAACTGCGCGCATTTCACTATTGCAAAACAAGTAGGAGGATATATGGATTCGGAACTAGGAAGGCTGACGAGATCCAAGAACCAAGATCAGAGGTGTTAACCAGGTGAGTTATCAGTATGGCGAAAGTAGGAATGAGGACACTGATTTGATACAGATAGGATGTCGTAAAACAACAACATATGCATAAGAGGCCTTGCCTTGCCCAAAATCGCTTCAGGGTTAGTATTTCCTTTGTTGCAAGCCGTCTATCAAATTTTTTTTTGTCTGATAACTTGAACAGTTAAGCACTACGTGTTAAATGTGCGTGTCAACATGGCTTCCTTACCATGACTTCCTACGTACACAAGGTTTCTCCTACTGAATTCACAATAAGTGTTTCACGACGTGCACCGGGCCTACAATTTCGCTGATGAGCGGGAAACTAACGATTTAGCGCGCTGTCCCCACTGATCATAATCACATGGTTTTAAAGTCAGCACTGACGAAGGGCGAACACTTAAGGATTTCAGATGACGGGAAACGACTTCCTTTGTAATATTTAACTATTTTCGCCGCTTTCATCAAAACAAGCCCCACACTTCTGGCATGAAAGTTGTTTCACTTTGAGCCTATGGACGTGCTTGAAAGTTCCTCACGGTAAAAAAATCAATGCTATCTTGCTTTTGACGTGTGATTTCAAAGTCGATCAACCGCAAGGGTGAAAAAAGGAAACACTCATATTGTTTCAAGGTATGAGATATGACTCGTTCCATAAACGTTCTTCACGGACTGCACATGGCTAGGAATTAAGAATTCCCGCAAATTTTCGCTGGTCCCCGTTTCTTCCCAATTAATTTTGAGATCGATAAGGCACGGCTTGGAAGCAATTTTTTACGTCGTCATGTTCGAAGGAAAGCATGATTCCCAAGAAAAAAAAAGCTCTCCTCTCGAGTTTATTGTTTATGTTGCCGAGGGCGCAAGGGTGCATGATGTATTCAATGTTCAGGTGATTTAGAGGTATGCGAGTTATATGCGCGCCATGTTATTCTTCACGCGATAGCCTTAAAGCCCTCGTTGGCTAAAAAATCCGGCGTCGGCCTTGTAAGCGAAATATTATGACCATCCCTCGGGCTAGTGGTGCCCACAGAGCAACCTAGGAGGCAAGTGCACAACCTGGGTGACGTCACCATGCGGCGTCATCGCACAGTGCCTAACGGATAGTGAGAAAACTGCCTACCGTGTCAGGTGCAGTTACATGAATAATTGGTCGCTCGGTAAGAGCAACGGGGGCCCCAGGAGGCCCATCACTGGGACCGCCTCCCATCGCAGGGCAGTGGCGCATCCATTGACCGCTGCATGATTGCGCCAGGAAGGGTATAATATATGAATGTAAAGGATCTATGAATGTAAAGCAGAGAATTACCTTCTGCCTCTATAGCAATAACGCACTATGCTATCGCGTCAAACCTTTGAGGCAGATTTTAACTTCTTAAGTGGTCCCCTCAAATTTTCGCTGAAAAGAACGATGCGGACAACACCGACACCAGATTTTTTGTTAACGGGGCCTTTAACGCCCTGGCGGTAAAAAGGAAATTATTATAAATAATTTCGTATTTAAATTAAAAGCATTAAAATATACGTAGATTTCTCCAAACAATTTCACAGTATTAATCACGAGTCTCTTCTTCTGAAACTTCCTATATGCGGTGTTCGAGCCACTGTCCTTTATTATTACATTGCCGGGAATTCGTGGGGAGCGCTTCTTGTTTTCTTGAGCGGTAACCGCATGAGGCGATATTCCTTCGCGATACGTCGCGCGATGACGCCGCCGTCGCCCATCGCTGCCGCTGACGCAAACCGCACGAAGCGACGGGACTCGGCGTCGGAGCGGCGCGTTTTCTGTGTTGCTCGATTGCGGCCGCTTCAGCGTTCAGTCATTTTGCGTTAATTAACGCGTAGAACAACGCTCTTAAGGCTTCATACAAGATAAAACACAATAAAAACTTTGAAAAATATGTTTAGGTAATAATTTTATTTTTAGTCTACACAAAGTCACATGACGCAGAAAAGTGCGCCCGAGGGACGCTGCGATGAGGCGCCAGGCGACATGCCTGCGCTCTTTCGGCTTATAGTGCGTGTAGGACATACCCACAACACCCTTCACTTTTGAACTTCATTAATAAGCATTTCATTAAATTCTTGCATAGCTGCCATGGTGAGGGATGCGTCGGCTGTTGCTCCGCGCGGAAAGCCCGCTGAAAAAATAAAAATCGACTTTCGCGCGCAAGACGGATCGGAAGTTACTCACCCGCAAGGCCTACCGTCATTGGCTAGTCTCGCACAGCACTTTCGGGCGATGGGCGAAATGTTTTGCAAACCCAGAGCCTGGGCGACGCGATGAGCGACAGTGCTTCGGCGGCCCTCAGTCCATCGCGCGGTGCCATCGCGCGGCGTGTCGTCGCGAATTTTCGCCTCATGCGGTTACTGCTTTAGTTGCCATCAAGCGACGCATAGATTAACACAATTAAAAATGGCACGTTGATAATCAATCAACAATCGAATAATGTCACGTTGTTGTTACTATTACTTCAGTAATATTTCCTCTCCAGATTTGTGAAGCCAGTGAATCACAAGGACACAACTTAGTTATTTCTGATTTTTGTGCTAGCTAGAGGGGGCTGTACAGATAACAAAGGAAGGTCCGTTTGGATCTTTTATCAGTCGGATATTTTAGCCGTTTATTACGGCCCGATCTGTTCCCCACCGGCATCACAGAAGTTTCCCAGCATGTCCTGGCAATAGGCTTTAGCGACGTAAGCCTGGTTCCACGCGCGCCATTACCACACAGATAAAAAATTTGCTGCCTCCAGCAAGAAATGCTTCTGCAGCTGTTCTCTTCTTGCGGTTTTGCGAGCTAAACTCGCACCACTTTACTCCGCCTTCGCTTTGTATTTGCTGCGAATGACAAAGCATGTTTCCAGCTCTGCAGAATATACTCAGGAATACTGTTGACTCGTATACTGCTTGCCTTATTGTCGGGTTTGCATTATATCCTTGATGTGAAAAAGAACCCACTCGCATTCTACATCCTATATGCGTCTTCTTCCCTGATGTGTGCAGTATGAGAACGTTCAGCTTGTGGAACGCTTAAAAAAGTGACTGAGCATTTTCATTTCTTTTTAACTTCCTCAGTAGGCATCGCGTAAAGTGAGGTTGCCATTGCTAGAACCTTTGGATTTCCTTTCTAACAAAATCAGTCTGAATTCGAAATTGAGGTGGAGCCAGCACCTCAAGACGAAATCGTTGCCAATTCAGTAGTCACTACTAAGTGAACATTGCTGTAGGTCTGAACGTCCATACGCCGACGTTGTTATTATTTTCACTTGATGTGAAATCAAAACTACTAACGGACAAAAGAGTGTCACATGACTAGTTCGGGGCTTTGCAAGCAGAAATTCACATGGACGCACCAGCCTATCACTGAAATTAGAAAATGAAAAAAGTGTTGTATTTTTCTCGATGCCAAAAAAAATAAAAAAATGTACTTTTTTAACCTGCGAGTAGTTACCTTTCGAGTTATTCTTCATAAAACCTAATTTAGCTGGCACCACGCGGTATCAGCAGATGGTGATGAGAAGGCGGTTTGCGTTCAACTGACTGCAGTACACGGGTAGGGTGAGTATAATTCCGGAGGACCAAATATATAATACCTTTCTTGAGCGCCGAAAACACCGGAACTGAGAGCGTATCCTTGTCGGCTGGGGCGAGTTACATCAGGAATTCGCCCCAGTTGTGCTTAACTCAATAGAAGCAAGTGATCGTTATATAAGACATCACTAACAGAAATAAACAAACAAATGCATGTGAGCAATTTAGTTTACATCTATCATCAGGAGCATCAAACAGCAGTCGCGGGTATATGACGCGTAAGCGTATTCATCATCTCGTTAATATCGGCCGCCGCTACACGCACTGTTCACGCGCTAGAATTCAGACAAGGAAGCTTCACGTGGGAGTTTTTAAGCCTAAAGATAAACCATATAAGTGACAAAGTTTACCACATATTCTTACGTGGCGACAAGCCAAAGAATGAGGCGAGATGAACGAGGGCAGTGAGATGATTTTTAATGACTGCTGGCCTTGCGCGAGCGCTCCGTCCCGCGCCACTGCCAGATTCGTCGTTTTCGTGACAATAAGACGACTCATGGGCGACTTTATTGGCCAGTGCTGACTCTATGCTCTCAGGTGGGGACAGGTTTGTTTGGCCTTAAATGAGAAATAAATGAAACGAAGGATCCTTGGTAGAGCTGTGCTTGTCATTACTAGGCAGACTTGATACTTGATGTTTCAAATTGGGTAACTTCTCTGTGGCCTCTATCCTGGTTAGTGTCATTTGGTGAAGAGCAATAGGAGAAGTAACTGTGAATAAGCTCGAAGCTTTCGGAGTCTTTGTGGCAGCCTTTGCGTACGTCTCCACCAAGGCCAGCATTCACTACGCTCGGGAAATTCTCGTTCTCCATTGGTGACCCGGAGCTTGCGTCCCGGGTGCTGAGCTCAGGCCTTGGCGAGTTTTTTTCTACTTTTTCGTGCCGCTTCTTCGTTGTCAGACAACCTTGGTCTTGTGAAGGCTTTGGTGGGTAGCTGTGGCTGCTTTTTTAGATTTTTTACAAGCTTTTTTTTGCTCTCTATCTCCCCAATTGCGTGAGCTAAGCACCCCAGTGACACTTTGGGGGCGGGGGGATGGGGTTAGGTATGAGTCTCCTCAAATAACGGCACAATTAAAGAATCAGTGAACACCATTTAGACACACTTCCGAAAGTGAAGTCAGTGGGAACTTCGAAGGTGTGTGCTAATACATCTTTTTCATCACAGACGCCGCGCCTTTCGGAATAACGGGGAAAAGATATCCTCTGTCTCTTTGTGAACGACTTGAATTTTCTTGACCTTTGCTCACTTCCGACTGACGCTTCGAATGGACAATAGAAGGGTGCTTGCTCTGTCAAAAAATAACGACCGTCGCACAGCTTCCAGGCCATAACTGCTGCTAGGCACGTCTACGAGACCCGGAGAATCCGCGACAACTTCAGAACACCAATAAGGTTGTCAGAGCCGCTGCAGCGTGGTGGGCTCAATGAAGTGGTGCAGCCGCAGGCAAATACTACCTAAAGTGTTGTATACCTACCACTTATAATAATTTAATAGACGCTTATTGTTAAGAACGCGTCTTATCATAATGCATACCTAGGGCCTTGATGGCAAAAATTTGCCGCCGGCTTGGGCGCCGTAGGGATTTGTGTGAACCCTCCACCTCCCGGTTGGTGTCTAAGGAGATTTACCCCTCTCCGCCTTCCACCTGTCAACCACTTCATCTCCTCCTCCCCTTTGCCCCTCCAATATAGCAGAAAGAAGGGAGACGCTGGGCGAAGAATCACTCAGTACCAATGAAAACGACTAAGATTAAAAATAACAGCATGACTACATGCAAATTATACAACCTACAAAAAGACCGCCTGTGAGAAAATGAAGCTTTGGGAACTGTACCTTCTCACACTGCTCGGAAAGGACAGCCTGGGTCTCACAAGCCCGACAGGTGGCTGTGCTTGAAACAGCTACTTGTCAGTGCAGAAGAGCATCGCTAACCGCTACGCCAAAGCGCCGTTAGTACTATGAGGACTCGGCGCAATCTAACAGTGCGGATAATATTCCGTGGTGTAGAAGTCGGATTTGAATTAAATTATAACTGAAATAGATGGAAGCAAATGCCATTGAACCTACACTTAGAATATAAGCACAACTCGGATAGACTAGACATCTGACGGGGCAATTCACGGGGATCAATCCAATTGATCACCCGTAAATCTTTACAATTCTCTAATCACTCAACTATAGAGAACGCGTGATTACGTGCTTAAAACTAATTTTTTCATGTTCGGGAAGTGTGCATTCTTCGTATTATAAACTTAGCCGCTACATTTCTTACCAATGGCGAGAACCGTGAACCGAAGAGCCACCATCTCTTGTAATTTGAGAGCGGTTTGCTGTGGACATAATGATATTTATTACACGATGACACTGACGTGGCACTGAAACATGAGGCTGTCATCTACTTCCTCATATTATTTTTTTCGCTCGTTCATTGGCTCTTAGAATTATGGTAGTTGTATCTTATTTACTTAGCTCAATGTTATGCGCTTTTGCTTTTAAATACCTTTTTTATTGTGACCTTGCAGAGCTTGTTTGTGTAATGCCTAGCCACCTTCCCTTTTGTTTAGATTGTGCACTACTTAATTATCCTATTATCTTTCTCAGTCATCTTTTACACGACAACCTCGTTTCCTGACCGAGAGAAATATATATTGTAAAGCGATATTTTCAACACATCTGTGTTTTCTGTCACAGTGAATTCATTCACTGCTTCCTCTTCACTAGACGTATCCATTTCTTTTTTAGCATGGGCTAACTTTAGTGCTTAATACAGAACGGACACTAAACCTCTGCTCTTCAAGCGCCTCGAAGCCTCGACATTTTGAACGACTCAAGGATGGCGGGTTCAAGGATGGCTGATTTATTTTTAGCCTCTGCATCCCGAGTTTTCCATGTAATTTCCTGTTTTCTCATTCACACAATCGGGTTTCTAACAGCTTTTCTAAAAGTTATTGACTTAAATTTCATATAAGATTCAATGCATTTGCACAGCCTTCTGAATTTTTTTTCAGTGAAGCTGGATAGTAGTTCGCAGGCGTGTAGAACCTTCTATTCGTACCTCTTGCAGAGGTTCATTCAGATAACTACTCGTTGTTTGTGATATGGAGCATTTGATCGAAGGTGCTGCTGATGTCCATAAGATTACACCTTTCTCGTGCTTTGCTGGTAAACCCCAGTTGGAAAACTCGTGTCCCTCTTCCCGCCGAAATGTCTCAGTAAATACCTCAAATGTCTTACGAATCCCGCTAAGCCTTAAGCCACCTCTCTTAATTCCCCCGACCTTCTCGAGAACAACGCTCGGTAAGCTTAGTTTGACAAGGTTCTTGTGAAGGTCAATGACAGGTTCATCTTCCTAAACCGTAGAGATAAACTGATCCTAAGCAGCCTCTGCGGCGTCCCACGGTCAGTTTCTCCGCACATGCTCAGGGCAGACCTATGTAGATTAAGTGGGACGGTTGTATAGGAATGGGAAGCCAAGTACTGCACCACGACAGCCATTTTCTTGCGGCGACAACGAGAATAACTATTTGGTGCTTTTTGGAATTATTTGATATATCGCTGAGTTTTAACAGCGAGAGCGAAAGGGCAACATTAAGAACGACACAAGAAAATCATTTTGTACGCCGCAAAGCGCATGCAAAGAGCTTTTATTTGTGTTGTTCTCTGTGTTGCCTTTTAGTGTTCACCGTAAAAACTACTTGCAGAAAATATGTCTTTGCCACTTGTTGTTCCATGTGGGGCTCTTTTCTCTGTTGTTACCCTAGTGAACCTTTTAAAGGAGTTTAACTCAGCGAGGAATAGCCTCACTCACTCTTCACTGTTCTCCAATATCATGCCTGGAAGTTGAAATTGCACACCGCTTACTTTGGAAGTTACCTTTCAATCCAAGAGTCAGTCACCGGCCCCAATAAACGCAGAGTGAACTCTCCACTTTTACATTTTGGTGTCAATGGCCCGTTATGCGCCCATAAGAACTCCAAAGGAAGAAATTTTGCTAAACCTTCTGGTGAAAGCTTCAGCACATATCTGAAATAATATTTCAGAAAATACGGCAAATATATTTACAGAGCAGAGCGGGAAAAACACGCATAAAAAAGAAGTACCACGACACAAGCGCTCCTCATTCCTTGCGGGAAATAATTTTTGCTTTTGGCCTCAAAATGTTTTACTCCCTTGGCCTTAGAGAACATTCTATTATGTAAGATGCGGGCCTTCCGTTCTTATCGCGTGCGGCCTGTGCAAAAAACGGTCATTTACTTTCATTTGAACTTCTTCCTATACAAAGAAGCTCACGGTGATGTCCATGTTCATACACACACATATACGCATGCAAATTACGCTTTCTCGCACACTGCGTGACCGTCCTCAACGTAATAAAGTCCAAAAAGACTAAGGTTTTCAGGCGAGCGAAACGAACCAACTACGGTTCAGATCTGTGTGGCCTACTGCGAAGTAATATTTTCGTTCTTTGGGTTAGGTAGTTAATAAAGAATCACTGATTTGCCATCTGGCATATTAACAGGCTAGAAATAAGCTAAAGTAATTAGTGGAGTCTATTCGCTTCTATAAACTTTATAATACTACTCTTAGCATGATTCTTTAGTCATAAGAAGAGCTGTTCCTCGCTGGCAACTGTAAGAGTAAGTAAAGACAAAAATTATTCTTTGGTGCTGCTCAATGCTTTCGTGAGAGCCTGAAGTGGTTTCTGTTTCTTGGATTGTAATGCTACTTATTAGCAGCTGATATGGCATTTATTTAGTTTTTTTTTCATTTTATTCAGCAGCTCAGGGAGCAATTTTCAGCTAATATAAAAGGCGTTCATGGACGTTTAGGAATAGCTTTTGATCTCTGGAGCCCATTTGGTGCGCTTAGTTCAAATTAGCTGCTTTGAATGTGCAAGTATCTATAGATAATAATAATGCAGGGACAATGAATGGGCCTTATATCCTCAATGTCTAAGGCCTTTATTTGTTGTCACTTTGTCTTGCGATTGGTTTGCGACTTTCACGCAGGCTCTTACTTCCTATCGGTTTTCTCTCAGGCCTTCCTTCACCGAATTTTATCGTGTTTGATCACTCAAAAGAAGCAGAATGCGTCGCAACCTATAAAAAAGGTTGATTGCTTCTCTCAAAATGAATACAAAATAAACTTTGGTAAATTTTCTGGAACACTAAGCTATCCGGCTATCACGAAATTCTCGGAAAAAACAGCAACATGTATGCGAACAGAATTTGAAATCATGAAATGCAGCTAATGAATAATGCTGTTTTTTTAAGACATGTGCACGATGCGAGAAGTCTAAACGACGCAAAAATACAGAGAAAAGCAACAGGCGATGAACATCCAGCGCTTGATATCTTACAAATGATCACCCTAATGAGCTCCGGAAGAGCAGGTCTGGCTGAGTTCGCAGGTGTCCAAGATGCCGAATCGTCCTGTTTTTTGTTCTCTATATTGCTACTAAGCTTAATTTATTCAGTCTCCTGCGATGTATGATATACAGGACAGCCCAAGCCTGTTTCACTGACGCATGCTCCTCGGGGCTCATCATCATTTCGATGCATTTGATATGTTTGAGTTACAAAATCATTCGTCTTCAACTGCTTGTTAACGGTGACGTGCTCAGGACTGCCTGTCGATAAATGCGAACTTAGAATGCCTTTTTTTGACGCAGAGTGTGAAAAACCACAAATTAGCCAGAAATGCCACGAAGCGAGCTGGGTCTCTTCACCCATTTAACAATGAGAGAGCGAATACTTTATTCACGATCAAGTGCGTTTAAACGGGGGGCTGCTATCAATTCAAAGTGCAAACATGTCAATTATTATCTCCATACTCGGATTAAAGCAGGTCTCATTCGGCAAAAAGGCCATACAGAGAAATAAAGGAAACACTATGGCAGGTCAGTACAACTTCATTTTGAAAAGCGCTGAAAATAAGGGCAGTAGGAGTTAGCAGGAGCCTCGGTTTTGGCGCCGTAATTATTGAAGGCCTACAAATATATGCGGGTCTCAAAGCCAAAACGGATCACAAAATAAAAAGAGACGCATGGTCACGCCTAAGTATCTTTTTCATCCTGAATGATCTATAATTTAAAACTCTATAATCATAATTCGTTCGGTTCTGGTAGTAGGGGTTGGAGCTCTCATGCTTTGGAAGCAAAGAACCTAACCCCACAGGTAACACACAACTGGCCGAATGATCAAAGTTATTAAAAAAACGCAATGTAACCGACGTAAAAATGTTTAATATAGAGAAAATCGAGCGTGCTTAAAAAAGGTAGCCTAAAAGCATTAAAGATTAAACTATAATTAGCAAAAACCAGACGTTTGCGTTGAAAAAGAGAGCAATCTCATTAGCAGTATGCATAAGGTGGTTAAAGCAGCCGAAAGTTCTACACAAGTCGATACAGTGGCCAGTGTAATCATGTGATTAATGAGGGGGCACTAGCGCATAACATTAGGACGTCCGGACAGCAAAAAAAAAGGCATTAAAGAAACCGTTATGAGCAATGAAAAGGGGGAAATCAGCTGTTGATGATCAGGTAACGACAGATGTGTTAAGGATGGAGGGAATATCGTGCTAGAAAAACTAGCCACCCAGTACACGCAATGCTTTATGACTTTGAGAATACTAGAAACTTTGAAGACGCCTACATCCTCTTAAACCTTTAGAAAAGAGATGTCAAGGACACGAAAGACTACAGACCGATAATTTTACTGCTGGTTACCTATAAGATATTTACTAAGGCACTCGATTGTATAGTCAGGCAACCTTGGACCTCAATCAAAAGATTCGGCAGGCCTTCGTAAAGGAAAATGAACACTCACTATCAATCAGGTGATAAAGAAATGTGCCGAATATAACCAGCCCCTGTATGTATCATTTAGTGATTACACGAAAAAAAGTTGAACTGAGCCGAAAGCTTAACAATGATGCTGGCATTGCGGATTATTGCTTTAGAGGGGTCTCATGGAGAAATGCTAGCAAATGTCTATAATGGCTGCGCAGCTACAATTGTCCTCCATAAAGTGAGAAATAATGTTCATCTAAGGAAGGGTGTCAGGACGGGAGAGAAAAATCTCTCCAGTACTGTGCACTGCTGTTTAAAGGAGATATTCTGAATCCTGTATTTAGATCAGAAAATGATAAGAGTTATTGAAGAATACGAAAGTAATATGCACTTCGCTGATTACATTATCTAGCTAAGCAACTCGGGAGATCAGCTGCAAGGATGATGAATGAATTACACAAAGAGGGCAGAACAGTAGGTCCGAAATTATTAGGCAGAAAACCGAAGTAATATTCAACAATCTAGGAAGGACACAGCAGTTCAGAGTTGGTTTCGAGGCACTGGAAGTTGTAAAGGAATACGTCTACATAGGGTAGGTGGTGACCGCCGATATGGGTGACGATAGTGAAATTATGAGAAAAATAAGGCTGGAGTGCATCGAAATTAGCACGCTCACGCAGATAATGAATGGCAGTTCACCAATATCCGTCAAGAGAAAAGCGTACAGCAACTGTATCTTACCGATACTCACCTATAGGGCACAAACGTGGAAGCTAACGGAACGGATTCTGCTTAAAATAAGGACAACGCTGCGAGATATCGAAAGGAAAGTAATAGGTGTAACGTTGAGACAAGGCAAGAGGACGGAGGTGGTCAGGGAACACGGGCGGGTTAGTTACATCCTAGTCGAAATGCAGAGAAAGAAATGGGCCTGGGCAGGGCATGTAATGCGAAGGCAAGATGGTTCTTGAAGGTAACTGACTGGAATCCAAGAGAAGGCCAGCGTAGCAGAATGCGGCTGAGAGTTATGTGGGAGGATCGCATTAAAATTTTGCGGGGATAGGGAGTCTGTAGTTGGCTTGCGTTAGTTTGGTAGTGGAGTTAATTGGATAGTTGTGCGACAGGCCTTTGCTCAGGGGTGGGAGTAATTAGGCTCAAAATGAAGATGAATTAAACAACATTTAAAACAGTGGCGTCAAGAATGAAGTCTTAAAGATTAAATTTCCTATCAATTAGAAAACTGTCAGGTAAATTCGTTTCACAAGCGTAGGGTGTATATAATTGCCTTTTTCACTTGCTTTTTGTGACAGAAAGCGCTCAAAATAAAAAAAATCTACCACACAACCACAGTGCTGCTTTATCGTTCCTAAGGCGTCTTAAGGGACAAAATTTGCATTTCTCCAGAACTCGGTCCTCGATGGGACTCTGCTTGAGCACTGCGCCGTAAAAATCCTGTAGCAGCTATCGCGTGGCAGCTTACCAAATTCACGCTAACGACTTGTCACATCTCGGGAATCTTACTGAGTTATATTTCCGAAAAAAAAATTCCAACCCCATGATATAACGGCAACACGAAAAGGCAACAAATGGCCAGCAGGAAGCAATTAAGTCAAATAAATTCGGATGGAGTTTTGACGCGATCAGCATATTTGAATATTTGCATCTTTATTTCAATCTCTAAAAAAAACTTCTCTTCAAAGACATCTGAAAGAGCATTACTGTAGATACATTTTACATTGAAATTCGATTAATATTCCTCACTCAGAGGTTGGAAGATTCATTTTGGTGTGTAAAATAAAGTTACCCGCTGTTTTGAGATTACCAAGATACTGAATCACGCGTTGTGCTTCACTGAAATCCTCTCTAACACGAGAAGACGGATTGAGAAAAAATATTCCTTGGACCACTCAGGCGATTATTCGCGGAAAATGAAGGTCAGCAGCACAGCTTTAAATATGAGCCTAGCACTCTGGGGTCATTCAAACTATATCACAGAAGAAGTGATATAGTTTGGGCTGGGCACGGCAGCGCTACCAGGATGCGGTTCACCGACAATCCTTTCTTGCTTCTTGTGCAGCTTTTCTTGGCCCTGCTAGATCATGCCGGTGACAGAATCATGCAGCTGCCTTCAAGAATGACTCACGGATCAGACACTGCCGACGTACGCCCACCAGACCAGCTACACGCGCCCACATGGGATCACCGATGGATTCTACAATCAGCGACCACATGCGCAGACCACTACATGCATCTGGGACAAGTGGCGACACCACCAGACTGGGCTATATATTGCCACCCCACGCGCGCGGCGGCCACTGGGCACGGCAGCGCTACCAGGATGCGGTTCACCGACAATCCTTTCTTGCTTCTTGTGCAGCTTTTCTTGGCCCTGCTAGATCATGCCGGTGACAGAAGCATGCAGCTGCCTTCAAGAATGACTCACGGATCAGACACTGCCGACGTACGCCCACCAGACCAGCTACACGCGCCCACATGGGATCACCGATGGATTCTACAATCAGCGACCACATGCGCAGACCACTACATGCATCTGGGACAAGTGGCGACACCACCAGACTGGGCTATATATTGCCACCCCACGCGCGCGGCGGCCACTGGGCACGGCAGCGCTACCAGGATGCGGTTCACCGACAATCCTTTCTTGCTTCTTGTGCAGGTGAGAAAACGCTACGGCGTTTGTATTCGCTCTAACAACCCATTCTTGTTGGTGCTGCCGTGCCCGCGGCTGTTGTTTGATGTTACTGTAAGCTTGCGCAAACTGCTATTGTTGGGGGGTGATATCGAAGCCAATCCTGGACCGGACACAGCTCAGATACTTACGCAGCTTCAAGAAATTGCCTCTGACATAAAAGAAATAAAGGAGAAGCGGCTGGCGGACATAGACAATAAACTCGATGCTCTTGCTAGACTAGAGAAACAGGTCACTTCCTGCCAGGAGCAGGTCGCTCAGATGAGCGAAGTCATAGAACGGTTAGAGGAAAGAATAGACGACTTGGACAACCGAAGCAGAAGATGTAATTTAATTGTCTATGGCCTATCGGAGAGTGAGGAAGAGACCAAGGAAACACTCAGAGAAAGGGTAAATAAAGATATTGTCCAGGATAAACTAGATCTCGACGCAGTGGCCATCGAGCGTATCCACCGTTTGGGGCAGCCTGCTGGAAACAAAATTAGACCTGTTATTATGAAGCTTTTAGACTACAGAGAGAAAGAATCAATACTGAAACGAGGCTTCAAGCTTAAAAATTCCGATCTGTCCATTGGCGAAGATTTCTCGCGGAAAATTAGAGATATTCGGAAAAAGTTGTGGGACAGCGCGAAGCCTAACCGGGACAATGGCGACAAAGTGTCCCTTTCCTTTAATAAATTGTACATTAATGGTCAAGCATTTGTCTGGGACAGTGAAAACGCAGTGAAAGTGCCGTTTGGGAAAAAAAACGACAAAGCAACTACCCGAGAAAGCCAAAACGACAACGTCTCCAGCCACCGAATGACGCGTCGAAGAGCAAATTCAAAAAAATAAAATTATTGAACATAAATGCCAGAAGTGTAGTGAATAAAGTAGAGCAACTCGAAATTGTCCTCATTGACCAAGATCCAGATATTGTGGCTGTCACAGAAACGTGGCTCTCGAGTGATATTGGTAGTCAAGAAATCTTCCCTCCGAACTACTCAGTGATACGTAAAGATAGGCTTTCCCGGGGTGGTGGCGTTGCGTTATTGATAAAGAACCACTTTTCCTTTATCCCTCTGCCGGACATCCCGGGAGCAGAGGCAGTGTTTTGCAAGATTCTATGTGATGGCGTCAGCATTGTCGTGGGATGTGTTTATCGGAGCCCCTCTTCCGGACATGATTGCTTGAGTGCTGTACACGATTATATGCAAGAGCACGTACGGAACTCTAGACTAATCATCATGGGCGATTTTAACCTTCCGGATATTGACTGGGGTACCTTGCACCATACTGATCCGGCCTCAGATGCACTCATTGATTTTATGCTGAATTTTAATCTATATCAAACAGTCTCCCGTCCAACTCGCATACTAGGCACAGCAAAAAGCATTCTCGATCTAATACTAGTAAGCGAGAACTTCCCAACACACCAGACTAAGCTTGACATAATCGACGGAATTTCTGATCACAGTATACCAGTCTGCGAGTTACCACTCAATATTCTAATAACAACCCGCTCCTCCCAATCGACAGTAAGTAATTTTAATAGAGCCGACGACGCTAGTATAACAACACATCTTGCACACGAGTTTCAGATGTTTACCGAAGCAGCATCTGAAGCAAGCTCAGATGTAAACTCCCTCTGGCTCCAGTTCAAGGAAATCATTTTTTTCTGTATATGCAGATATGTCCCCTCAAAAAACAAGCGCGTTAAAACAAAGAACCCGTGGATCACGCGAGAGGTCATTCATGCAAAACGCAAAGTGAAAAGGCTGCGTCGCTCTATTAAGTCCAAAGGTACTAACCCCGACAGAACACAAAAATTAGCCAGTGCAGTTGAAATCTTCAAGGATAAAATGATGAAATCAAAGGAATACTACTTTAGTGTTACGCTGCCTGACTTCCTTACTTATAGCCCACACAGGTTCTGGAACCACTTCCGCAATAGAAACACAGCAGGACACGAACAGACACCAGAGGAAAACAGTGCGAAGGCAAATTACTTTAATGACTTTTTTCAGTCCGTATTTACCACCGATAATGGCGTTATTCCCCAGATGGCAACCACCCGAACTTCAGATATCAGAGAAATAAACATAACTGATGACGGAATTTTCAATCTTCTCTTGAACATCGATACGAAGAAAGCCAGCGGGCCTGATAACATACCCAATGCATTTTTGAAAAGATACGCCGAATGGTGCAGCAAATATCTCGGCATAATATTCCGCAAATCACTTGCTGTGTCAAAACTACCGAATGACTGGAAGCTGGCGAAAATCATTCCGATCCATAAAGGAGGAGATATCAGTAGTGCATCAAACTTCAGGCCCATTTCACTGACTAGCACAGCATGTAAAGTTTTCGAACACATAATCTCAAAACATCTAACAGATTTTCTAGAGCATAATAAGTTGATATCACCTGACCAGCATGGTTTCCGCCGAGGGCTGTCGACTATCACTCAGTTAATCGAAGTCGTTCATGACTTGGCCCTCAGCATTGATACCTGCAGTCAAACTGATATATTACTACTAGATTTTTCCAAAGCGTTTGATTGCGTGTGCCATAACAAACTAATCGCAAAGCTGCAGTGCATGATCGGGCGGGGGGAAGTTCTGGGTTGGATCAAAGAGTTTCTATCTAACCGTTCTCAATTTGTAATCTTTCAAAATATGCCTTCTAAAATAACCGCGGTCACTTCGGGAGTTCCGCAAGGCTCCGTTCTTGGCCCACTTCTCTTCCTTATCTATATTAACGATATAACCACTCAGATTAAATGTAACATTAAGCTATTTGCAGACGACTGCATCATCTACAGGAAAATAGAAAGTCCGGAAGACCACATTGCGCTTTCCCAGTCACTTGACGCTGTGGTGGATTGGTGTGATAGATGGCAGATGACCGTCAATTCTAAAAAATCAGTGTGCATGACAGTAACCAGGAAAAAAGTATCCTCATCTTTCCCTTACAGCATTCACGGTACGCCACTCATGAAAGTCTCCCAGCATAAGTATCTTGGTGTTACACTAACCGCTGACTTTAGATGGGACGTACACATCGCTAATGTAACATCGGCAGCCTTACGAAAACTGTTTTTTTTGAGAAGATGCATCCGACTCGCACCAGCATCTACTAAACTCCTAGCATACAAAACTTTCATAAGACCTATTTTAGAGTACGCTCACACTGTTTGGTTTCCGCAAACAACCACTAACATAGCAAAACTAGAAAAAATACAAAGAAAGGCACTACGGTTCATCCATAACAAATATAAGCGTACTGACTCCCCATCGAACCTTGCAGCTATTTCAGGACTCCCGACGCTATCAATGAGAGCAAAGCACGCGCGTTTAAAATTTTTGTACCAACTGTTGCATAACGATTATAACATCAATGTGTCAAAATATATTTGCCCGTCCCAGACTCGACCGACACGACACAAACATGCGCTCACTCTAACTGATTATTCCTATCGCACAGATGCACTTAAACATTCATTTTTTCCTGTAGCCATCCGAGAATGGAACAAACTGGATGCCTCGATTACTCATGCGCCGACCTTAACAACGTTCGCTACAAGGCTCGAGGCCGGTATTGCCGCAGAGTAACGCTCTCAGTGATGCACATGGGCCTCTGGGTATTGATAATCCGTTTCACATCCGTTCTTTCTTGTCGTCTTAATCAGTGCATCACCCCTTGCGTAGTCATAGTTTGTTTTCCTGGGTTCAATTGTCCGCTATCCTTCAGTATTATTATTGTTTCCAACATATACTTATCTTGTCTTGAGCGCCAAGGTTTTTTTTTTTTTCGCTTCTACGTGCATGTTGTTCACTGTTAGCCGTGTTTGATCACTTCATATGGTAACCTTGTCTGGAGCCGATTGTACATAGTTTGTCCTCAAGTAGGCAAATGAACCACTGTTCTACCAGATTTATCTTTGCATGTGTCCTTGCCGCATTTTGAAATTTCCTTGTGTTGTGTGATGTAGTTCTTGCCTCATTGTAACTGTTGTGTATGCCCACCTGCTAGGGCCCCGTAAAGGGGCCTGCAGTATTGAAAATAAATAAAATAAATAAAGTGATGTCTCGGACTTTTATACTGCGAAGTGTGGCTGATGATATACTGATGAAAGTCTTACTTCTCTGCCTGAGTCTGGCTGTTTTTTGTAGCTTCTCTGAGTAAGACTATATATACTTAGAATTCGTCCTTTTAGCCTAGTGTTGCGGTGTTTTGCATTAAACACAATAGGCTTCTTTGCGGGGAGCTATGTGGTTGTTTGAAACCAGCGTGCACCGCAAACAGTCCGCACACGTAAGATGTGCGTTGAAGGACCCGTACTTTAATGTTAACAGTAAGTTGTGTGTCCTGGAAAGTAGCTTTCCAGCAATCCAATATTATCATTATCTACAACCTGGCCACTCCCATAGCTGGAAAATTGCCTCCGTAAATTATGCTCAGTTATCCCTTTTATCTCACCCGCCCTTGACTATTTCCTTTTCCTATTGTCGGCAGGAAAGTGCGCACCTACTTTTTTTCCCTAACCAGCGCCGCGCTCGTACTTTCGGTCAATGTACTTTCTTTAATTTATTTTTTCAGCTGGCTGTGCTGTCGTCAACTAAATAACTATGCTTTTCACCAGCCTAGACTCTTCTTCGTATCAGGAATCCTCATTGTATTAAGAAAGTTGTTGAAAACGTCGTTCAGTAGGAACATCACGAATATAGGTGCAGTTTTTTATAATGCAATCCACTTTGCAATGACAAAGTAACAGATTTTCGGCTGTTAATACATATCGTTATTCGCTATCTGCTCAATCTTTCATTCGGATAATCCTCTCTTGTCTTTTTCAGATGCGGACTTCCACCAGAAGCAATGCCATCCGGAGGTACCGCTTGTGTAGGCAGCAAAGTGTAAATTACACCCCGTTAAATACGTTCTTCAGCATTACTTATTTGCAGTTATGAAAGGCTGAGTGACAAGGGGGCAAGTGAAAGACTCCTTTCTACCGATTGGGGAAGTCTTTTCGCTGCGTGTTCCCTCTGCTCACTCCTGCGTAGAGAGAAGTTTTACCAAAACTATTCTTTGCAATATTTTCTCACCAAAACTTTTGTGCATGTTAAAAACGTGAACATGCTCATGCCCTATTCAACAATCGATCCTAAATTTTATTCTCGGGAAATGACCATAAGACTTGTTCATTTTGCTTTTTGTCTTGAAACATATAGTTACGAGTTCTAGAATGATCAACTCCTCCTTTGTGGGCATTAACCCATTAAGGCTAACGCGTTTTACTCTTAAGGCAGAGCTCAAGTTCCAGTTTGCTGACTTTTCTCTGAAGCCTGCTGTGACATTCCGTGTGTGCTACGAGGATCCACGTTCGACGGCGCGGCGTAGACGGAGACCCGTGACAGCGGCATCATCAATTACCCAGCCATGCTCTTTGAGTGACGACCAGAAAAACCGGACCCGCCGCCGCCCCGGGGAAACAGGCTTTATCCTCCCCAATTTCCGGTTACATTCCAGGACAAGGGAGCTGTCAGCGGGCCAGAGCGCGCCGTACCACAGCCGACGCTATGCGATACCGCGAAGACGACATTCTTTCCCTCCCCCCCCCCCTTTGTCGTGGGCTATCGCCGGGAAGGCACCCACAGCTTCCCAGAAGGGCCGTGACGGACACCTGTCAGACAGACAGGCAGTACTCGCCAAGAATGTGGAAAGACAGGCGCTAGTGAATTAGCTCCGAAGAGAGAGCCTGTGTATACTCTCACTTGAGAGAGAGTGGTGGCGTTTTGTTGTTTATTTAGTTTGTATTGTTAACAGACTCTGGGTTCGAGGCTAAGCCCAACCCAGGGGGTGGTCCCCATCTCGCATGTTATTTTTCATTGGAGAATTGATGCTTTGGGCGGGCCACTGAAAATGACCGCCCTTAGTCCTTTGTTAATCAAGTGCTTAAAAGCGCATGTAAACGGATGCAGTCCAGTCTGAGCTGGGGCTCCATGCTTAGCATGTAATGTGATGCTACTTAGGCACTAACCTGCCCGGTCGATGAGTAAAGTAGTGCAAAGTTTGTTCTTTTGTAAATTCAGTTCTGCTTTTTCCAGTTTAACTCTCTGTATATGTATGTTGTAAAATTATGCTCTGCTGTCATCATCTACAAGCTCGCCTCCTGTTCATCTTCCAAGCCGAACGACACTAGAGGAAGGGTTTGTGAACCATCCTCGAAGAAACGGACGACTATTGAAATTCTACTGCATACACGCTGAGGACGACATCGTTCGCCAAGAGAGCCTTCAGTGCCGAAGCCCGACGGCGTGCAGCTTCTGCCAGCAACCGCTCGAGCCCAACTCCGGAGCCATTCCATCGCCCCCATGAAGTCGTCGGCACGTAAGCTCGGACGCCCCAGCCTCTGATGTATAACCTTAACCATGTGTAATTATTGAATATACCTGTTTGTTTAAACTGAGCCATACGGTGTCTCTTTGCCTCTCCGTCCCGTGTGGACCTGCGCATTATGGGGGTCATCACACTGGTGTCAGAAGTGGGGTCTCAAAAGCAAATGTCCTCTGAATGCTGTGACATTCATGACTTCAAAATTGTAATCAAAAGGCAATCACGGGACTGATTGTGGGACTTTTACCCCCATTTGAGAGGCTTGAGGCACTGGAGGGCTTGAAAAAAAAAATGACTGTATCTGAGGGAGCTCCCACTCCACAGCCGTCGCTCGGAGCAAGTATGCTGGCATTAGGAAGCGTCATTCCGACGTTTACGGGAGATAAGACAGGGGTTCCAATCTGCGATTTCTTTTCCATGCTAGAAGAGATTGGGAAAATGGGGGGATGGTCCGATGCTCAAATGCTGGGAATGGCGAGGTGTAAGATGGCAGGAGCTGCTCATGATTTTGCCTGGCGAGACGAAAAAGTAAAATCCACAAAATCATTTGCGGAATTTAAGAAGCTCGCGTTTGAGCATTTCGACACTGAACCACGTCACGTGCGGGTACAGAGGTTCCGTGACGCCGGGAAGATGGTAGGGGAGGACGTGCGAACATTTGCGTCGCGGCTTCAGCGCCTAGCACGCGATACGTTAAGCAGGGAGGAGGAAGGAGACCAGCTAAGGAAGAAATACGCGGAGGATCTACTTAAAGAAGAAATGACCGCTTTGTTCGTGGCTGGTCTGCAAGACCCCGTGCGCCGGTTCGTGCTCTCGCGCAAGCCGAGCAATTTCGACCAAGCCGTGGAGGCCGCATTGGATGAGGAACAAAATGAGGCGTTAACGACAGCCGCAGCGAGAGTACGCGTCATAGAGAGAGCGGTGCTCAACCCTGAGGTTGCTCTCTTGACAGAGCGGTTAGATCGCTTAGAACAGCTGCTATCTCAGCAGGTAGAACGCCAGGTTGAAGCGCGCGCTCAACAGCGCCCATTCGCGGGAAACCGGAGACCGCCACAAAGCTACAGGCGCGGTATGCGAGATTTTAAAGAAATCGTATGCTTCGCTTGCCAGGGTCGCGGACACATCGCCAGGTTCTGCCAAAACGTGCGCCGTGGGGAGCCACAAAGAGAAGCAGGCGAGACACGCCCTAAGCAAGGCTACAGCGGGGCTCCAGATACCGAGTCAAAAAACTAGTTAGTCCTCCCCAGCCTGAGGAGCGTGGGGAGGGAGCAGTAGATGATGAGGTGGTGGTAGTTTGTGTGGCCGACGAGGCATGCCCTGTTGTGCGTTGCAAGTTAAATGGTTGTTGTATGGAATTGTTGATAGATACGGGGTCAAAGGTGACATTGCTTAAGGAGAGCAGTTTTAACACGCTTCGAAGGAAGGGGGACCGCGAGGTGTTGGAAGCGTCTGGTGGTATGGCAACCAAATTTGTAGGCATAACGGGGGATCCTCTTGGCATAAGTGGACTCTACCGGTTACACTTCTCTCTCGGCGGAATTGCATTGGAGCACCCCTGCTACGTATGCCCGGACACGGTGTCTCTGCCAAACGGAGTGTCAGGTATATTAGGGCAGGATTTTTTGAGAAAAGGGAAGGTAGTAGTCTCATTCTCTGAGGAAGAGGTTAATGCGGGCGGCTCAAAAGTTCCGTTTTTGAACAGGAGAGGGGCTGAGATTCGCATTACCGATATTGACACCCGTCAAACAGTGGGATCATTGGAGAAGGTATATTCGCGGGTTGCCGTCCGGCTGGTCGAGGAGGCGGTCGTCCTTCCTTGGTCGGAGCACATTTTGTACGCGTTTGTGCCTTCAGATGTAGAGAGCGGCGCCGTGGGAGTGCTTGAGCCGGTCGACTCTCTCAGCAATGGCCTGAAGGCAGCCGCGTGCCTCGTGACAGTTAATGACGCCCACAGAGTGCCCCTACGGGTGGTTAACTGTAGCCAGCAGCCACTGAGCCTTCCCAAGAACAAAACATTGGCTTTCTTCACCTCTACGATAGAGCAACGTGAGCCCACCGATACGGTACTTGCAACTGTACGGCATGCTAGTCCTTCGGCTGCTCCAAAGGTGTCGTTCGATCTTTCTCACGTAAAATCCAGGGAGAGGGAGGCTCTGGCTGGTTTGCTGAACGACTACTCGGAGGTATTCGCCGCGTCCAACCTGGATTTGGGCTGCTGTGGCGTTATAAAGCACAGGATAGAAACCGGCACTTCATCGCCCGTTTAACAGCGTGCGTACAGGATTCCTTACTCCCAACGTGAGGAGATGGAACGGCAGGTGCAGGACTTGATTGATCGCGGCATTGTCGAACACTCAAAGTCACCCTGGGGAGCACCAGCACTATTGGTGGAAAAGCCAGATGGCTCGTACCGATTGGTAGTGGACTACCGCAAACTAAATGCCGTAACTCGCATCGATCCATACCCCATCCCCAATATACAGGAGACGCTTTCTCAGCTGGGCTCTGCCAGGTACTTCACGGTAGTGGACATGGCGGCGGGATTCTGGCAGATAGCAATGGATCCGGCAGATGCCGAGAAAACGGCATTCAACACGCCCTCAGGGCACTATGAATGGAAAAGAATGCCGATGGGTCTGGCCAACAGCCCTGCTGTCTGGCAGAGAACCGCTGATGTTATCCTGGCAGGTCTTCTGGGGAGGCTGTGCTTCGTGTATATGGATGACATTATCATATACAGTGACAGTTTTGATAACCATTTGCGCGATATTGAGCAGGTTTTGGTGCGACTAAGGGCAGCGGGTCTCAAGCTGAAGCCCTCTAAGTGCCAATTCCTCAAAAACGAGGTGAAATACCTCGGGCACGTTGTTTCAGCTGACGGCGTGCGACCGGACCCTGAGAAACTAAGGTGTGTCTCGGATTTTCCATCCCCGACTAGCGTCCGCCAGGTCCGGCAGTTTCTCGGCCTGATCGGTTACTACCGAAGGCACATAGAGGAGTTCGCCAAGCTCGCTAAGCCGCTCACCGCCTTAACAGCCAAAAATGTCGCCTTTCGCTGGGACGAAAACGCGGAGAATGCTTTTGGGGCCCTGAAAGGGAAGCTAATGAGTGCACCGCTGTTGCGCCACCCGGATTTTAATTTGCCCTTCGTTATGGCCACAGATGCGTCAAAGTTCGCAGTTGGTGCCGTGCTATCTCAGATTATCGAGGGCAAAGAACATCCCGTTGCTTTTGCTAGCCGACAGCTGAGCCCCACAGAGCAAAAGTACGGAGCTACGGAAAGGGAGTGCCTCGCCGTTGTCTGGGCAGTAAAGCACTTCAGATGCTACCTTTACGGCCGCAAATTCAAGCTAGTCACAGACTGCCATCCTCTGAAATGGGTGATGAGTGTCAGGGACCCTAGCTCGCGACTCGCTAGATGGAATCTACACCTGCAGGAATACTGCTTTGAAGTTGAGCACAAGTCAGGAAAGACACATCTGAATGCTGATGCACTCAGCCGCACAGCTGCCGTGGCAGCTATAGATGAGTTTGTACCCGTAGTCGACCCCGCCGAATTACGCACAGAGCAGTGCAAAGATCCTGACCTGAAGCGAATAATCGAAAGCTTAGAGGGCGCATCGTCTCACCCCGAACAGCTAGGTTATTTCATTGGCAAAGACGGCATCCTGTGTCGGCGCACGAGGCCAACCAGGAAAGGGAGACCAGAGAAAACCGCTTGGGAGAGAGTCGTCATACCTCGGTCGTGGACAGAAAGGGTTCTTCGCGCGTTTCACGATGCGCCATGCGCCGGTCATTTTGGCGTAGCGAAGACACGCAGGCGTGTGGAGCGTTTGTACTTTTGGAGTGGCATGCGACAGGATGTTAGAGACTACTGTGCGAAGTGTCATTCCTGTTTCGAAAGAAAAACACCCAAGGGACGAAGACCAGCTCCAATGCAGCCGTTCCCTGAGGTTTCGGCTCCCTTCGAGCGGACAGGTATGGACATAATGGGCCCATTGCCCACGATAACTTCCGGAAACAAGTACATTTTAGTATTTGTCGACCACCTTTCAAAATACGCGGAAGCGGTAGCACTCCCAGATCAGAAGGCAGACACGGTTGCAAGGGCATTTGTCGAACAGATCGTGCTCCGACATGGACCCCCGAGGCAACTCTTGACAGATCGGGGAACGAACTTCGTGTCGCAGCTAATGAGGAGAGTTTGCGAGCTGCTTAAGATCGCTAAGAAGCAGACAACACCGTACCATCCGGCTTGCAACGGCGCGGTGGAGCGACTGAACCAAACCGTGGCCGGGTTCCTGTCGCATTTTGTTTCGCGCGACCAGCGGGACTGGGACTTGTGGCTCCCGTATGCAATGTTTGCCTACAATTCCGCAGCACACGAGAGCACGGGCGAATCGCCATTCTTTCTTCTCTACGGCCGAGACCCGGACCAGCCTAGTGAAGTGCCAGAGGGCCCCCGTCGTGTCCCATACGCTTCACTGGACGACTATAAGGTTGAGCTAGAATCGCGCTTGCAAGTGGCGAGGGACATCGCAAAGGAGTCCTTAAAGAAAGCGGCGAAGCGCAGGAAGGAGGTGCACGATCGCAGTGCTAGAGACGCGCCGTTTGATGTGGGGGACAGCGTGTACATTGAAAACTGCCAAAGGCAGATTGGGCTAGCTCGTAAGTTCCAGACGAAGTGGAGAGGACCGTGCGAGGTTGTCGAGAAGCTTTCTCCGGTAAACTTCAGAGTCCGAGACGTGAACCGGCGTTTGATAAGGATACACGCAAATCGCCTCAAGTCGGCACCGGTTCAGTATTCACGAAATGAGGAAAGGGAAAGCGCGGATTTTGATGGGGACAGAAGTGAAGCGGAGCGCGCAGATAGTTCGCAAGAAACGCCCTCTCCTGCATTTGTTCGGCAGGCGCCCGAGGTGACGGCCGGAATGCCACCGGATTTACTTCATGCATTACTAGAAGAAGAAGCGCGCGAGGTTGCCGCGCAGATAACGCCAGGAGAGGCTCCTGCCACGAGCCCTCGCGAGTCCCAAAGCAGACAAAGGGGCACAGACTTACTTAGTATGACTCGGGAAGGCCGATATCCGCTGCGAAATCGGAAAGCTAAGTCGGACTAATGGCGTAAACAGAGCGGAGTTGTGAACTGGTTAGAATTGTGTAATGCCGCAGCTCATAACATTGCTATGTGCTTATGTGTTAAGTTATCGGAGTTGGTAGTTAAACCTTTCTGTCATTAAGTAACACCTGCACAGGAGAGCATGCGGAGCGCATGCGGAACCTGCCCTACTTCCTTTCGTTATCTATATTTTTGTCTGTGCCGTGATCGTGCTAGAAGTGGGAGCTCCTTTGTAACTGTGGTAAATTTATTTCGTCCAGTTTGGACTAGAAAGGAGAGGCTTGTGTGCTGAGTTTCATGTTTATCTGTAAAAGAAGATCAGTGCTGCCCCTGGAGACGCCAGTATTGACAGCGGAGGCATATGGTGTTGTGCAGTGGTGTTGAGTGCAGCGAAAAGTGTTTTGTCGGACGCACTGTGCGAGGCGATTCAGAAAGACAAGGGGAGCTGCGTGGACTCAAATGTTCGGAGAACATTCTTCTGGAGGGTGAGCGAGTGTGACATTCCGTGTGTGCTACGAGGATCCACGTTCGACGGCGCGGCGTAGACGGAGACCCGTGACAGCGGCATCATCAATTACCCAGCCATGCTCTTTGAGTGACGACCAGAAAAACCGGACCCGCCGCCGCCCCGGGGAAACAGGCTTTATCCTCCCCAATTTCCGGTTACATTCCAGGACAAGGGAGCTGTCAGCGGGCCAGAGCGCGCCGTACCACAGCCGACGCTATGCGATACCGCGAAGACGACATTCTTTCCCTCCCTCCCCTTTGTCGTGGGCTATCGCCGGGAAGGCACCCACAGCTTCCCAGAAGGGCCGTGACGGACACCTGTCAGACAGACAGGCAGTACTCGCCAAGAATGTGGAAAGACAGGCGCTAGTGAATTAGCTCCGAAGAGAGAGCCTGTGTATACTCTCACTTGAGAGAGAGTGGTGGCGTTTTGTTGTTTATTTAGTTTGTATTGTTAACAGACTCTGGGTTCGAGGCTAAGCCCAACCCAGGGGGTGGTCCCCATCTCGCATGTTATTTTTCATTGGAGAATTGATGCTTTGGGCGGGCCACTGAAAATGACCGCCCTTAGTCCTTTGTTAATCAAGTGCTTAAAAGCGCATGTAAACGGATGCAGTCCAGTCTGAGCTGGGGCTCCATGCTTAGCATGTAATGTGATGCTACTTAGGCACTAACCTGCCCGGTCGATGAGTAAAGTAGTGCAAAGTTTGTTCTTTTGTAAATTCAGTTCTGCTTTTTCCAGTTTAACTCTCTGTATATGTATGTTGTAAAATTATGCTCTGCTGTCATCATCTACAAGCTCGCCTCCTGTTCATCTTCCAAGCCGAACGACACTAGAGGAAGGGTTTGTGAACCATCCTCGAAGAAACGGACGACTATTGAAATTCTACTGCATACACGCTGAGGACGACATCGTTCGCCAAGAGAGCCTTCAGTGCCGAAGCCCGACGGCGTGCAGCTTCTGCCAGCAACCGCTCGAGCCCAACTCCGGAGCCATTCCATCGCCCCCATGAAGTCGTCGGCACGTAAGCTCGGACGCCCCAGCCTCTGATGTATAACCTTAACCATGTGTAATTATTGAATATACCTGTTTGTTTAAACTGAGCCATACGGTGTCTCTTTGCCTCTCCGTCCCGTGTGGACCTGCGCATTACGGGGGTCATCACACTGCTGCAACTTGAAAACGAGCCTTAAACCGAAACCAAAGTATTAGCTGGAATAGTTCGCACTTTCTCTTGCCCCGCTAGATTGACAATTGGAAAAGCAATTTAGGCAACTTTACAGCATACATAAATTTTCTTATTGCTCTATCCACCATATCAGCACTGAAATAAAAGGCTCAGTGAACTGCATCGGCATGCTGTCCGGCCTAGGTTATTTCGTGCGAGAGGAAAACATGAATACATATCTAGATACGAGGGGTTGAGATTTTTATGGTATGCTTGAAATGAATGTTTCCTCATACACTGATATTTGCTATTAACTTTTATTTTCAGGTGCGGCAACCCACCTCCGCGTCCTCGACCCACTCTTAGAACATGTATGCCTCAGGTGAGCATAAACCAAACTTTCATTACTTAAGAGGAGTGTCATTAAACGGCTGCTCTAGAGGCGTATGGCCAGCGTCCACTGCATTGCTCGAAAGATTTATACTATGAGGGGAAACTTTATAGTCTTCATGCACAGTGTGTGATTTTTATGGTCCCGCCTTTCAAATACAAAGGGACACTGGCTTCATAGTCTTTCACGGAGCACAGGCAGTGTAGTCTCTACATCTAACCAGCGCAGTCTTCACCATCTCAGCAATTTTGCCAACAGAAAAATTATCAGAATTCGTTCAGCCTCAAACATCAACAGGTGACAGTGTTCAAATGTATTCAGCCCGCCACAAACGCCCGGAGGAACGTGAAAAGAAAACTGATAAAATTTATCGACATTTTGTTCAGTTCCTCAAAATGCAATTTACGGTTGTTACAAACTGATATTCAGACACCAGATGAAGACCCCAAAATCGAGTAACCTGTTCTAATATTGTGACTGCTAGAGTAATAAAATAAATTGTGCTCCCAAGCCTCTGCCTAGCTCTACTAAACTATAAAAATAATAAAAGGAAAGAACTCATCTATTTGACACAATGACGGCGCTCCCGCTGTCCTCATTCCGGCTGGCCCAGGCAGCCATGTGCAATTATAGGAGCATCAGCAGTAAGATGGCTTTTCCACAAAAAAAGAACAATTTTACCGCTTTCTTACTGTTTTTTTCAGTGCCCTCAAGGACGAGGACGCTACCGAACACCATGCGGCAATTCCTGCTCCTGCCGTGTGCACGTAAATGATCCTCATGGCCATCTCCACTGCGTAGCGTTGAAAAACGGGAAGCCACCAGCAGGATTCGTGTAGACATCAGCGTGAAAACATAAGGCACATTGCGCACCGCTTACTTGTGTGACGTTCACCTCTTGAATAGAATGGGAACAGATGTAAGGAACAAATAAAATTTGATATTTTTTTTTGTTGCCAATTAGTGATATAAGCTGAGGTGAGTATTTCGGCGCGTTGTATTCAAGTGTGTAATCTAAAATATTGTATACTTGGTGGACAGAGAAGGGGGGTGGTAATTTTAAAACCGCGAAGCGACTCTCACTATGAGGAGTGCCGTAGCGAAAGGCTCTGAAATAAGATAGACCATATTTGGCTCTCAAAAATGTGATGAATTTTCGCAGCACAATGGTGCGCTTGTATTCCACCTTCATTGAATTGTGACCGCGTATTCCAAAAAGAATGAAAGCAAAAAGATGGAAAGAAAATGGTGTATTTAAAATATACAGAAGAAGCACGAAGTTCATATGCTTACGCATACACGATAGTAATGTATGCATAATGCATTAGTAGAAGAAGTGCTGCTCGTATTACTGGAG
This sequence comes from Amblyomma americanum, assembly GCF_052857255.1. Classification (NCBI taxonomy): domain Eukaryota; kingdom Metazoa; phylum Arthropoda; class Arachnida; order Ixodida; family Ixodidae; genus Amblyomma; species Amblyomma americanum. The sequence goes on along the minus strand of NC_135505.1, from coordinate 67,056,955 downwards.
TTAACTTCACAAACAAATTACAAATCCTCGCTAAGAGCAATGACGTTGGCCTCCTTAAATACGTGGCCCAGTTTCAAGGTTTCTGTACTGTGAGACGAATCCTCAAAAGAATGCTTATACACGACACATTCTCCAGTCCGGCAAAATTAACCCAGGCTTGCACCGGTTCATAAGGACGTACTGTCGAACCAGTGAGCAGATTTTACAGACTCCTTGGCAAGAGCCGAAATGTCGGTTTAAGTAAAATCGCCGAGCACCGCATTATCATGGATGAGGCTATGTTACCGTGTGCCAGCGCATATACAGCGTATCCCCGACCGAAGGAGCAGCTATTATGAATCAGTTCACTGAAATGCTTGCCGCATATCTCATTAAGCCGTCGACAAGCCAATTTGCATTGTCGCTGGTTGTTGTTAGAAAGGGCTAACCCTGTGTTTCTCTTACGTTAGAGAAAACTTAATGAAGTCACCAAACACGATGTATGGCCGCTGCTCAGGATCGCCAACGCGCTAGACCAACTTAGAAAAGCCTGACAATTGCCGTCACCAGATCTCAAAAGTGGTTATTGATAGATAAAAGTGGACGAGAGACCGGGAGAAGGCGGCTCTACTGCCGTCGGATGCCTCGTACGAGCTTTTGGGTGCTACTGTTATCTCTGTGCTCAGCGCCCGCCAGATTTCACCGCATAATGGACGCTGTTCTCTCGAGCTTGATGTGTAAGTTGTTTCCGCCTACCTGGACGATGTTTTTACAGCGATAGCTGTTAGGCAGCCGTCTTTGGCTTTCTCTTTGCCGTCGGCGTAACCGGTGGGTGCGTGAATGTCGCATAACCTGGGTCGCATAAGCCTACGAGTGGCTCGGTTTGGAACAGCCGCCTGCCAGTGCAGGGGTGCATCACTTGACCACTACACCAAAGCGCCAGAAATATATCCCCAAAACTAAACGCATTAACAGCTATTGCTGAATACAGCGTTACACAACCCTAACCGTCCTGTGAGTTTTTTTTTTTTTTGCTTAGGCGCAGATCAAATGGGTACCAACACCGAGCAAAATCGTTCGCGGTCGCGTTCTCTGTTCACCTATCACGAGCGCTGCGTCCCGTGGCGCTCATTATTGTCTTCAACGTGGCACTCCATACGTTGCCGCAGTATGCTAAGAACCTAACTCACAATGTGTCAAATGGTCCCCCGGAAGAATGTCTTTTCCAGTATCTGAGGCACATAGCCACATAGCGGAAGCTGGAGTCTCCTTTTCGTCACCCCTACGAAGCGATTGTGATACACCGAGTCGTATCACCTCAGCTTTTATATACACAACCGCACATACGCAGTTTATCCACACGACGCCACACAGGGCCGCGGTGGCGTCCGAGCTTTGACGTCATGCGCCGCGCATCTGCTGCCCTTCTCCGGTTGCCGCGCACGCGCATTCACGCGCGGCGCCGGCGGGCGTAGTCGGGCCTGCGCGGTTCCTCGCGCAGTGGCGGCGGCGGCGAACTCTGACGTCAATTCCGCGCATCTGCTGCTTCTCTCTGGTTTCCCGCATGCCCACTAACGGCCTCCCAGGCTCACGTCGAAATTCTCGGCTAGTTAGCGTAGCGTAGCTCGCGCTACAAAAATGCAAAGGAAATGCAATAATAGCCTGGCTGTCTATATGGAAGGGGGAGAACTTATTGCTTTTCAAAAGAGACTCATTATAAATAACTTTCAAATTATACACCGCGTATGCTTTACACGGATGCGCTCATAGGCTTAAGAGCCGTCGAAACAAGGAAAAGAAGACATTTAAGATTTTGCTTAACCGCATTCATGTTCAGGATATCTGAGGTTGTTTTTAATTCTATCGCTGTCCTGTTTTTGTTTCATGCTTTACTATTCAGAGTTTTCTAGAAGTCAAATATAAAGTAAAATATAATCGCAAAAAATACACTATAACAGTAAAGTTATAACGGCGCAATAGGAAAATTTGTAAACATGCTATTTTGCTGCAATCAAAACAAGTGATGGCTGCAGCTTTAATTCTCCTGGCTATTTTTTCTTCGGTTTATTAAAGAAGCTACCTGCTAAGCTAACAGGAATCCCGCGATACCTGTTGGTCATTACATACTTTGTATACCATCTACATACGACTACACAACATCATGGCTCAGGCTCAGTTACATAAAATTCTCCGTGCATCGCTGTATCGCCACTAGAGGAGTTATTACTAAAATTACGGAACGTCTACTTCGCACTACACGACTCGGCCAAGACGTGCTATGAGAACAAAGTAGCTTCCTTCACTAACTGGGAGGATTTTCGCCGAGAGCTCTTAGCCACGTTCAACACCAGCGAAAGAAAGGAAAAAGCTGAAATCGCCTTGCAGTCAAGGTCGCAGCAGCCGAATGAGAGCGTGGCAATGTTTATCGAGGACATGACGCGAATCTTCAATCGCGCCTACCCTGCAATGCCCGTGGCCAAGAAGGTACGCCACTCAATGCGTGGCGTAAAAGAGCAATAGTTTACCGGACTGGTACGTGACGCGCCAAGAAGGGTTTTCAACTTTGCCAAGGAGGCAACAAGCATGGAGCGTTCTCTGCATGAACGGGGCGTGCAACACGGTCGTCATGCTGGTGTAGCAGCCGCTCACCACTGTAAGCCTAAGCCGCTACCGATTGAGGAGCTACGAAAGCTTGTGAGGAGCCTGGTGCGCAAAGAACTAGAGAAACTTCGCTTCGAAGCTCCACAGGCCAATGTCGTGCCATACCGGACGTGGTCCGAGATGAAATCCGGCGAGTTGTTCAGTCGCCCCCAGCTCCGCAACCGGCGCCCTACGTGATGACATACAGTGAAACACTACAAAGCCGCCCTGGGCCAGTGATGCAAGCCTTTTTCCCCGTCACTCCTGTGCCTTCACTATGGCACCTTAGCAACCACAGAAGTCCCGGTCCACCATGAGCAAAGCGCATGTTTGGCGTACGCCAAACTATAGGCCGCCCTGCCACCACTGCGGGGAACCCGGCAACCATCCTTCGCCACTGCCCCTACCGCAGAATGGATCTAGGGGCTTTTTCACCGGACGCACCTCGACCGCGCTACGGAGAACGACCGCGGGACATCGAGCAGTACACGTACGATAACGTGCAGCCATCGGCCTCGCAGCGACGCCAGTCCCAGTCGCCATCCCCAGGGCGGTTTTCTTCCCCATCCACCCCTCGTCTTCTGGCTAGTTCAGAGGCAAGTCCCCACATCGGGAAAACTGAAGACGGCGTCCTCCGGGGCTAGGGCCGCCTCTAATTGACCTAGTCAAGAGCCTCCACCCGACGATCAGCGACTACGATCCGACCGACGACTACTTGACGTCACTATCTCAACGACACGCTACGACTGACTGGTTTCTGCCGAAATCCCAGTAAGCACTGATAACTGCGATGTGAGCGCACTTGTGGATACCGGCACTGATTTTTCTTTAATGAGCAGTGGGTTAGCCCCATAAAGGTTCTGACCCTTTATTCTGGACCGCTGATCCGCACTGCCGGCGGCCATGTGGTTACGCCGATTGGCGTCTTCCAATCACGATTAAAGATTCGCGGTGCTACTTTCCCCAGTTTCTTTGCTGTGCTGCCCGAGTGCTCCCAAGACCTGACAGTTCGGATTCCTTTCATCAACCGTCAGTAGCCGTCATCAACCTTCAGGAGCTGGCCGTGTAATTTTCCACTCAACCCTCTGTTGATGGCGATCCTGAGCCATGCGGGACTAAGTTACGCGTCTGTGGCGACCACGTATTGATCCCGTCATGAGGCAGCATGTTTGTTTCCGTAGATTGCGATAAGAGCATCGGAGCTCGTGGCATCGCTGAACCTAACGTGTCGCTGCTCTTTGGCCGGCATATCTGTGTTGCTCGAGGAATTGTAGAACTGAACAATGGCTGAACCGAACTCTTGGTGACCAGTTTTCGATGTGAACCTCAGTGTTTGCCTGGCAGAACAGCTATTGCGTATTTCAAAGAATTCCGCAAATACGCGGGACAACACGCTTTGTCCGAAGCCCCGGCATCAGTGGATGCACCGATCATTAACATAAAAACTGACTTGAACCCGAACCTCCCGCCTAATAAAAAGCAGCGCCAAGAAACCGCTATCCAGTCTTTCTGCGACTGCTTTTCATCGACCTCCAAGGTTAGGCAGACAAAGCACCAAATTATAGTTGAAGCCAGCCAGCGGCCTTTATGTTAGCCGCCTTATCAAACCTCTTCGAAGGAGCGCGATGCCGTTTTCTGCCAAGTTCAAGAAATGCTCAAGGACGACGTGATACAGCCGTCGACGAGCCCGTGGGCGTCGCCTGTTGTTCTAGTAGCAGAGACAGATGGAACTCAACGGTTCTGCGTTGATTAAAGATGTCTAAACAAAGTCGCCATTAAAGACGTCTCTCCTCTGCCACGCATTGTTGATTCCCTGGACCGGCTGCGCCACGCCACGTACTTCTCGTCGCTAGATTTACGCAGCGGCTATTGGCAAATGAAGGTAGAGGAACGCGATCGGGAAAAGAAAGCCTTTATTACACCGGACGGTCTGTACGAATTACGGGTGCTCCCTTTCGGCCTGTGCTCGGCTCCTGCTACCTTCCAGGTGATGGTGGACACCGTTCTTGCCGAGCTGAAATGGCACTCCTGTTTCGTGCACTTGGATGACGTTGTCATCTTCCCTGAAACGTTAGAAGAGCACCTGAGACGCCGGCGCGCTGTGTTCCAAGCAATTCGATCGGCCCGTCTTTCTCTGAAGCTCGAAAAAGTTCACTTTGTTTTTCAAGAGTTGAAGTTTCTGGGCTATATCGTGAGCGCTAAAGGGGTTAGTCCAGACTCCGATAAGACAGTCGCCGTTGCTGCGCCGCCACGCTGTCACATGGTTGGTCACGTGGTATGGAACAGCTGCCGGCGCCGCGGCGCCGTGGCTGATCACGTTGTTCATCACGTCGTTTTTGACGTCACCAAATTCCACTCGGCCAGCTGTAGCTATAGCATTACTCCAGGTTTATTCAAATCTAAACCACCGGCAATTTTTTAACCTAGTTTCACGACATTTCTGAGGTGCAGAACTATTCCAAATTATAGCAGTATACACTGGTAAGTGGCACTGCTGAGCCAAATACGCAATCCTTCTTGAGCGGTCACCCTCCCTTGTATTCACCTTTTAGTGTTGTTTCGCTAAGTATTCACCCTCTCCAACAATATCCGCTGAAACATTTTAGCTGGCTAGAACAAAGAAGTAAGACTAGATTTATTCATTTTGCCATTATTTGTTCAGGCACAGCGTACTAGCAAACGTTTCTTCAATTTCGAATACGTTTAATTCATACGACTGCAACTGTTAGGCAGATTACTCCATATCAAGCATTCTCCTCTTGGTACATGATAAATATTATGATTGCGCCTCAGTTTTCTCAAAACTGCACCGCAGCGGTGGCCAAGTGGTTCAGCATCCGCCTCGCATGCACGAGGGGCAGGGTTCGATCCCCAGTGCCGCCGGGCACCCGCCAGTGATACAATGTGTACAAGCTTTCCCCTCGCCTGGTGCTCGGCTTATCTGAGGTGAAATGCTAGGAAGATGGGCTTTTGACCCCACCTTGAGAAGTACAAAATACGTTGTGCCACGGCGCTATTTGATCATGGATGCATTCGTGCCACAAAAAATCCGTAATCAAGATTAGTTCTCTCAAAGCAATCTATTTTTCGCGCCCATACTCTTTATTCCGCGTTTATTCGGAAGTGCGCGAGGCAAGCTGGTGACAGACACCACCTCTCGATCTTCCTTTGGCCATCCTGACTACAATAGCAGAACGTCTACAATGAACATTTCCTCTAGGTTACTGGCGGTCAGCAGAGAATGCGTTGTGGAGACGACCACGCCTGGCCGAGGCTTCAGCAGCGTTCGGAGAAGAGCCACGGTCTGGGCGGCGCTCTACTTGGACAGACACCTGCCACGACGCAGGAAAAGACACAGTGACAGGCCATCTGCACATGGCTGTGGCAAGTGCGCAGAGACGAGACGTCCCCGGAGAATTAAGACGTTGAACGTTGTTGCGAAGTCCAGTACCCGCCCGTGTGCCAGACGGGGACGCGAAGAGTGACGGCCGCTGCCTTGGTGGTTATATAACCCAAAATTGAGTGATACCCGATTTCGGCGTGTGCTCAAGAGTGACTAGCAAAACTCTCTAAATATTAGATACATCATTTTACGGAGTGTTTAAATTCCCGCAGTTACCTTCTTCGGTGCCCTGAGAAAGGTTTTGTTTACTGGTCCCTGCCCTCTTCGCCCAGCCGAATCGCCCAGCTATCCCCGAAAAGTGCACAAAAAGGTCGAAGATGAGCAATTACCCGCACGACACCTCAAAAGCTTCTAGGATGAACTTAAGAGTCTTGCAAAAGATTCCCCGGGCAAGGTCGGAGCCGTGAGCACTCCCATACTGCGCCATTGAAGACGTTTGGTCTCTATGTGGATTCTTAGAGAATCCTTAATGCTTCCGTTGCATCAGGGGCAATGTTACCGTGCCTGTATTAATGTTTGCGAAATTTTTGTGATACCGCTCTGAATTGGTTTAGGTTCCCAAGCACCTGTGGTCATTACGCTAACAGCTGCCCATTCCGAATTTATACCATTGAAATATGGTGATGCATCAGTGTTGCTCAGTGAGAGCTTTGTACGCCTAGGAGCAAATTTGCCATCTTCCTGCGGACTCTGCTATGCTTCCCTATTTTTAGAATCGAGCTGGTTACTGTTAACAATTATTGGCTATCTTGCCATCGCATTACATTCCCTGCCCAAGCCGATTTCTTAGCCTTAATTTAAACTAGGGCCTCATTTACCAGCGTTTCTTCCCTAAGCCACTCTGCTCCCTTCATGTCTCTTAAGGTACGCCTATTATTTTTCTTTCTATAGGTCGCTGCGTTCATCTCAATTTAGCGCCATCCCCTTTCCTTCGCCTCGACATATTTGCCCTATATGTGATTACAGGTATGATACAACCGTTATATACATTTCTCGTGAGGAATATTGGTAAACTGCCTTTCATGACCTGAGAGACCCACAAAATGCACTCATCCTATTCATATTGCAGTTATTTCACGCTCGTTATTACTTCACGACCAAATGTGGGTGCGGACCCCTGTACGAAACCCAGGCGTATCTAAGAAACTGCTATGCCGCTACTTTGGCCCCTACACAGTGTTGCGTCGCATCACGGATGGCACTTAAAAGTTCGGCCCGACGGTTCTGTGTAGAGTGCGCGCCGTCGGCCCGACCCTGATGCAGTGCACGTACTCCGTATGAAGCCCTTTTTTACGCCCTGACAGCGCTTCCGCAGCTGTTGTTTTTGTTTTTTGTTGGCATGAAGCCCATTTGCCACCTGTCATTTTGCCCCTTCGTTTGTTTTTTCTCTGTTAACCCTCTAGTTATCTAGCAACGCCGTAACAGTTTTCAGTTTGTTTTTTTGAGGGGGGGAGGGTAATAATGCCACCGGGTGGCCCTAGGCAGCAACAAGAAGAGAAAAAAGGTTAAGGTATGCACACGCGCCTTGATGGCTTTTCTGGGAACGCTGCCCGAGAAAGGTGTCTTAGTCCTTGGCTCCGTGTCAATATGTAAGCAACCAGGCACGTTGCCACGTGTCCACCATGGCAGTGGCGCCTTCAGAGCGCATCAATTGCTAGAGCACTAAGAACGAAGGCGAAAGCAGACTTAAAGGCACCGTAGAAAACCCGGCTGCCCTCGACATTTTGCCCACCGGCAACCCATGCAGTTCACTTTAAGCCACCTGCGTCGTGCAGAAGCCATGCAATTTCTACTCGACTTCACGCTTGGAAAAATACTGCACCTCTGTAAAATGTCGGAATATACTAAAATTATTTATTATAGTGCAGTACAGTTTTCATAAAGCGTAAATCCAGATTAAGTTTTCTGTAATCAGGTTTCATGAGTGTCCTCTAAATTTTTCTCACGCTTTTTGAGCGACACGGACCTTGTCTCGCATTTGTGATGTCAGAAAGTGTGCCTTGTTTTTTTTTAAAGTAGTTTTTAATCTGCCTCCTCCCATCATCATCGTCCCCCACGTGACCTTCTTTTATCTCCTCTTCCCGTCCCCCAGAGCAGAGTAACAGGCCAGATATTTATTTTTCAGGCCAACCTCTCTGCCTTTCCTATCAATAAACCCCCCCTCTCTCTCTCTAAATTTTTCTTATCAATACTTCTCCGGGTGATGGTATAGTGAGAGAACGAATGCACTAGCCAGCCCATTGCAACTGCTAATCCCTCACTCGGAATCATGGAACACAGGCTAAGGCAAGTACCCTCACACTTAAAAAAGCTCGCGTGCATCACCTTGACCAGACCTAAAATTGAATATGCATGTGCAATCTGGGACACGAACCAGGATTACATCATACGTAACGTTGCATCTGTGCAAAGCCATGTTGTTCGCTTCATGTTTTCGGACTATTCCTCGTCCACCAGTGCTACATCTTTAAAAAATCGTGCCAAATTAGATTCACTATCATTACGACGAAAACACACTCGCCTATCTCTGTTTCACAAACTTAATCACCTCGACGGGGAAGAAGTGATGAATCTTCGGCTGACGACGGCTTCATCAGAGTCTTATAAGCAAGAAGGCGAAACGGAGATTGCGCAAAGGTGAGGACTCGTCGTCGAGTACGTCCACGATCACTACGAAGCGAGGATCATCGGCACATACTGTCCTATTTGTGCCAGAGACTCCCACCGAGAATCTCAACCACATAAATAGGCAAGCCAAGTCTGCGGTCCTGGAGGCTCACGTCCCGGGAGAAATTAAAGACGTGAGGGTGAATCGTTTTAGGAATGTCGTCGTCGTTGATCTCATGAACCGGAACGCGCTTGAGAGTTTGAGCAGCATCAGAACGCTCGGCGACATCAGCGTTCGTGCCCATGTCTTTCTAGGCAGTGGCACTACGGCAGGTGTCATTTACGACGTCGACGTAGCCATCCGCGACTCTGATCTGTCCATTTCGATTCAACGAGCTACCGACTGTGTAGCCATACTGCAAGCTCGGCGTCTTGGGAGGATAAAGGGCATCAAGTTGACCTTCCAAGGGGAGTGCATTCCAACGTAGGTAAAGGTTGGACACTTTCGGCATGCAGTTAGTGTAGTGTAGGCGTGAACCACCTTTGAAGACCGTGAACCATGACAGCGAACGCATGGAACGAAACCCCGTTTATTCAGTGACTCACGCACATATATATGCACACAACTGTAGCCCTCTGGCGGTGTTCACATTGAAAAGGAAACAAGAACTAACTATACAACATATTCCCTCCCTTTGTGTTAAGGTTAGTGAATTAGTGGATTAGTGCGTATTGCAACATCTCAAAGGATTTACTAATAACAAATGCACATGTACATGTAAACCATTGCAGTTTGACAAAAATGATCACAACACAGTCCATTCATGAACTCTTCACCTAGAGTTCACACTAGCCTACATGTAGCCATATCGGTCAGGCGGTCGTCTCTTGCGAGGTGGCAGCACACGGCGCGGAGGGTCCGACGTTGGAAGCAACGCCTCTGTTGTGTCTTGAGGTGGGTCCGGAGTGTAAAGAACTGGTCCGAGCAATCGCGGGGCGTCAGAAGGCGACCCATGCTGGATGCGGACACACTCACCACTCTCGCTGGGGTTCCACGATTGAAGTGCCGCTGGAATCATCGATAGCATGGCCGCATTCCATATCTTGCCGTCGTGTAGACGGAAAGACGATCGCCCATATTTCTTCGTTACCTTGCGGGGACCCGTGAAAGCGAAGTCTCCCTTGAACGAAGTAGCTGGCTTCTTCACCCGCACATAGTCCCCAACTTTCACAGTAGTCTCTTTCGCAGACCTGCGGCTATCCGTATACTTCTTACTGTACTGCTGTTGCTTCTTCACCCGTTCGCGCAGGCGCTCCAGCTCAGAGTCTGGGGAGCTGAAAAAGGCAGGCGACGGGTATCCGACAATATCAAGTCTTGTTCTTGGTACGCGTCCATGGAGCAGTAATGCAGGGGTAAGCCCCGTAGTAGCGTGCGGAGTGCAGCGGTAAATTCCAAGGTACTCGATTACTGCTTGACGAAACGGACGCTGCTCTAACGCTGCCACTTGAACATACGACTTGAAAACTCTGTTGAAGCGTTCAACTTCCCCGTTCGCTTGAGGATGATACAAGGATGAGTGCAGAAGGCGGATGCCACAATCTTTTAGAAATTGCTCAAACTCTCTAGACGTGAAATGTGGCCCATTATCACAAACGACTTCATCCGGGTAACTTTCACGGGAAAATACAGAAAGCAAAAACTTTGTGACTGTAGTGGTGGAGACGTCGGAGCTGAAGTGTACCTTGGGCCACTTCGAAAAATAGTCCACCAGAGTAATCGCAAACCGACAGTCATGCGGAGCTCGCTCCAGGGGTCCCACGATGTCGAGTGCTATCTTTTGCCATGGACCGTCTGGGAATGGCACTGGCTGCAGTGGTGTAGCAGATACTTTGGCGCTCTTGTCTGCTCCCTGGCAGATGCTGCAGGTCTGGATCGCGAGCTCGACTTGCCGATCCATGCCCGGCCACCAAAACAGCTCTCGTAGACGCGCCTTCGTCCTGACAAATCCGGGATGGGCCTCATGTGCTGTGGCGATCACTTGCGGAGTCAGTGCTTCTGGAACAATAAGACGCTCTCCGCGGAGCAACAAGTTATCAACAACGGACAATTCTTGCTGTACCTTGCCATATGGCTTAAGTTCAACCGGAAGCAATTTGTGCGAAGGCCACGACGACTGGACGTAAGAAATGACTTGTTGTAACGTGTTGTCTTCAGCTAGACTCTGCTGGAATTGCTCTTTGGTGATGCACGATGGCGCTTGAATGAATGCTACCACTTCGTCTATAGACGTTTCGTCCTGCTGTAACGCAACTGGAAGACGGGACAGAGCGTCTGCAACTTGGATTTCCAATCCCTTCCGGTATTGCACCGTATAGTTATACCGAAGAAGTCGCTCTGCCCAGCGTGCTATGCGCAGCGGCCGTCTACCAGTACCTTGACTTGACAAGAGAGATACCAAAGCCTGGTGATCTGTGTACAGTGTGAAGTGGCGCCCCCAAATATACGTGTGCCAATGCTCGATAGCCCAGACACACGCGAGCGCTTCGCATTCTCCCACGGCGTACCTCCTTTCTGCAGGCGTCAGAGTCCTTGACGCAAACGCCACTGTGAATAACTTGTGCCCATGCATCTGTTGAAGAACTGCTCCGAGGCTGCAGTCGGATGCATCTGTGGCGACAACGACTGGAAGAGATGCGTCGAACATCCGGAGCACTGTTCCGGAATCGAGCATGGACTTAACCTTTTGAAAGCTGGCATCAACATTATCAGACCAAATAAAAGGCACATTCTTGCGAAGAAGGGCCCGCATAGGCTCGACAACATGTGTTAAATTTGGAACGAACTTTGCGTAATATCCACTAAGCCAAGGAAGGATCGAAGACCAGCAGCATCCGTGGGAGCATGGATGTTTTTGATGGATTCTACCTTCCCAGGTTGTGGAAAGATGCCATCGGGCGTGACTTTGTGGCCCAAGAATGAAAGTTCATTTGTGCAAAATACACACTTGTCATTTAGCTTGAGCCCTGCTTCTTTTATACGCCTGAGAACGGTCGCAAGGTTTGCCCAGTGGTCTTTTTCACTCTTTACAAAAACGATGATGTCATCGATGTAAAACAAGACACCAGAACATCCTTGAAGAATTTGCGACATCATGCGTTGGAAGGCCGAGGGGGCGGAAGCTAATCCAAAGCACACGCACTAGAAGCGATAAAGTTCGTCGTGTGTTATGAAAGCTGTTAAATCACGGCTCTCTGGATGTAGCAAAACTTGGTGATAAGCAGATGCCAAATCTAACTTGGAAAAGTGTGTTGCACCCACAAGGCTGTGCAGAAGTTCTTCAGTGCGGGGAAGCGGAAAATTATCCGGCACAACGGCCTTGTTGGCTTCTCGAAGGTCGACACAGAGGCGAATCCCTCCATCTTTTTTTTTTTTTTACCACGACGATAGGGGAGACCCACGCTGATGCGTTGACGCGCTCAATCACATCCGTCTCTTCCAGCCGACGAATTTCTTCTGAGACCAAAAATCGTAATGACAGTGGTAGGCGGCGAAGCTTAGACGCAGTGGGTTGGACGGATGGACGCGTTTTGACCTGGTGAACAAAAGTCTTAGCCAGACCAATGCCCTCTCCAAACAGACAATGGAACTCTTTTCTTAAGTAGCTGGGGAGCTCAGCATAACACGGATGCGTTTCTTTTACAGAACATCGTTCTTGGCTACCAGCTGCAGTGGCAGTTGTCTCAAGGCAACAAAGGGGTGAGCCCTCAATTCGTAGCTTAAGAGCTCTAATCGCATCGATACCGAGAAGCGAAGTGCCCCGATACACGACATAAAACAAAATGGATGCTGTACGAGCCATGTACGTAACCTCAGAGAGAAAACATCCATGCACCGGTATGGGCTGTCTTGAATAGTCCAATAATTTAACTAGCGGGGCAGTACAGTGTGCTTTACTTGAGAAATGCTTGTTGAAGAGGCTGTACGACATAATGGAAACTGCAGATCCCGAATCAACTAAGAATGCTACGCTGGTGTTTCCTACTAAGACATCAATATGAATACCAGGGTGAGTGGATGCGGCCACTACCAGAATGTTTGCAACGTCACTGCGTTCTTCGCTGCTTAGTTCCCGAACAGAAGCAACGCGTCGATCGTTATTGCACACTGACTTGAAATGACCGACCCGACCGCAGCAATGGCAGCGTTTCCTTTTAGCCGGGCAGTGGAACGACGCAGCCAAGTGCTGATTAGAACCGCGACGAAAGCAGTGGAAGGGGGCATTGTTCTTAGTTGTAACATGCTGTACACTTGTAGACGCAAAAGCTTGGACGTCTTGAGTTGTCTGTTTCATCTGAGTGGCCACAAGCACAGCACGCGAAAAAGAAAGACTCGAGCCATCGAGCAACAGACGCTCACGGACATGTTGCGAAGAAATGCCTGTCAGGAACTGATTACGGAGCGCATCCTCAAGCACGGCGAACGAACAAGCAGCTGCATGCTCACTTAATGCAACAACATACTCGTTGATTCACCTGGCTGCTGGACGCGTTTGCGAAAACGGTGACGTTCTACGACGTTATTAGTTCGGGTGGTAAAATGGTTCCTCAAGGCTGTAACCGCATCGTCATATGGCGAAGGCGCCGTCTCTGTCTGCTTTGGCAACAGTCCGGTGCTTGCGCCCTCACTATCTGCTGGCAGATCCTTAGCGGTAGCGCTCTCACCTTCTTTGGTGTCTTTGGCTGACCGAGGAAGCGTGAAGAATATTCGCTGGCCTTCGACGCCCAGACTGTGGATAAGAAGGGCTTTGCGACGCTCTGCCGAAAAATCAGACGCTCCCGAAGCCAGCATGTAGTTCTCGAATAGTCGCGCCCATTGTGACCAAGAAACAGCCGGGCGACCTGGAACAGGCAGAAATGGGGGTGGTGGTGCGAGTCCGGAAAAGCTCATGACTGGAAGCGAAAAGGTTGATACGCCCGCTCTTCCGTTCACCTTCGTCGCCAATGTAGTGTAGGCGTGAACCGCCCTTGAAGACCGTGAACCATGACAGCAAACGCATGGAACGAAACCCCGTTTATTCAGTGACGCACGCACTAATATATGCACACAACTGTAGCCCTCTGGCGGTGTTCGCATTGAAAAGGAAACAAGAACTAACTATACAACAGTTAGGCCTTTCGTCCCGAAGCCTTTCCGGTGCCGGAAATGCATGAAGATAGGGCACGTGAGTAGTGTGTGCGATTTCCCCATCGTGTGCGCACGGTGTACACAGCCACAAAGCGGCTATTCTTGCCGGGCAAGTCATAACGTATGCCAATTGCCGCGGCCCTCATGACGCTGCCTCCGAAGAGTGTCCTCGCCTGAAAGGGAAAAGGCGATACTCAATCTAATGACAACAGACAATTCCACACACAGTGAAGCTGCCTCTAAGATGCGACGGCGTCGTCGCCCTCGTCACAGACCTTCTAAAAGTGTAGCGAGCATTGGAAAGGATCTTCCAAGGATTTCCGCAGCTTGTCTTCCCCCTCCGCATACTGCTTAAGGATTGGGATCAATATTACTGGCGAGGCACACACTGTTGTCGCAGACGGGCCTTGGCTATCCCTGCCTGAGCTACACACACCCGCAGTGACCAAGCAGGTATTCCGAACTGAGTCCCGAGCCCATTGCTAATCAAGCACAAGTAACAACTCCGATCCAAGACCGGGACCGGCAAGTGACTTGGCCATCGCTGGCGAAGCCCCCAGCACCACAACCCAGCACCGCGCACACAGTGTGTTGAGCCTACTGCTGGTCGGGTAGTAGGTCAGAAACCGGACCAGATCGCGGACGAGCAACTGATTGCAATGCTGAAGCCAATCGAAAATGTCATGCGTGAGCTGCTTTCTAGCATGCACATGCCAACTGCGCCGAATGGAATGCAGATGCCGTATTTCTTGAATCAAATGCTTGCAGCTGTCCAATAGCTGCCAAACGCATCCCCAGCTTCATCCTTTCGAGAAAAAAATCCAATGCTTACGTTGTCATTAACATTATCAGTATCAACAGCAAGCAGCCTTTCTTGACGCTGAAACGTCTGCGCTGCCTTGTGATGGAGGGCCCTCGATCTGTTCAACTCAGGTCGCAGCAGTCGGCAGCCCTCAAGGTGTGCAGGCTACAGCTGCGGTGGCCTGTGACTTACAGTGCTTGTGTCATTGCCGGTCGTGCTTGCTACGGAACGCATTTTTTTACTTCTTATTCTTTTACGCCCCCCTCATCTCTCTCCCCCAGTGCAGAGTAGCCCACCAGAACATTTTGCTGGTTAACCTCCCTGCCTTTTCTCTACCACTTCTCTCTCTCTCTCTCCCTAATTATCACGACGTTTTGCATGACGACTTCTTTCAGCCAACTTGCCTCATCTTCCCTCGCAGTGATCATCCTTAAAAAGTCAATCGCCCAGTCTGTCAGTCATCACTTTACGCGCAATCATTCATACCTCAAACCATGAGTGAGTTGAATAGCATACCATCAGGCATTGCTACCGGGATTCACCGAGACAAACTTCACAAAATGCTGCATACTTATATCAGAATGGGACGTCCCTGTGCACCACATTACTTTTATAGAGTTAGTAATCCTTCATTTGCGCTCCCTCCAATACCACTACCTTCTTCTAGATGTTTCTTCTCCATTATTTTTTCTTTCTGCATTGTTTTTATTTTTAATCCCAGCTGTTTGAATTTTTGCGCTTTTCTATAGGTGATATATTGTTGTTGTTATTGTTGTTTTTTAATGTACATCAAAAAGGTGTCTGTATTTTTTTGTTTTTGTGTCTCTCTTTTCTGTTCCGTGCAAAGTGTTTTCAAAGTTCTTCGTGTGTCCCCCCTATGTAATTCTCTTCCCGAAAGGTCTTTAGGGTATTTGAATAAATTAATTAGTAGGGTTATATTCTGGAACATCAGTGAAGCATGATGAAAGAGGACAATGAGGGAGTGAGCGGCGTACGAAGAATCAGTTTACAGTTCTTGGTTTAGCTTGTCGGCCAAAAAGCCAAATGCCACTGGAAGTTTTTTTTTTTGGGAGGGGGGGGGCGAGAATACGGCCTAAAGAACATTAATTGCGAATGAATCAGTTGTCATATACAGTGAAAAGAGAAATTGCAACGAGAAGCACGCTTATTCGTGTTTTGAGCTCGCTTTTGGTTTTGGCAAAATGGTGGGCTTAAAAATATATTAAGGCAATTTGTGTGCAAACAAAAAAAGGGTACTATGTGAGAGAGATGCTGGGTTTCTGAGTCCTTCAAAATTCTTCTTAAGTAATTCTAGGCTAGAGGCTATCTCTATGCGCTCGGGTCAAGAAATAAGCCTCAGATGACGCACGATTCTTCAGCGAAACGCAAAATCGCAACAAGAAAAACTTCCTTCGCCTTGAGTCCAACAACAAAACGAGCAGCATCTGTTTTAATGCAAAAGTAGTTTTTCTAACAGATAGCAGAGACTTTTTGGTTCGTGTAAGTTGTTTGACCTGCTAAACTAATTAGCCATGATCTGCAGGCCATAATTTTTCTCAGAATCGGTTAAACGATACGAGTGAACGCAGGGGACCGCTACACAAAAATAACTTGTCACTATCCACTGTGTCTTCAGAGCTAACCTTTTTTTGCAAAAAGATGCGTTGATAATAGCTTTTTGGGCAACAGATTGAGCGCAAGTTTGGTTTTTCAACGCTCAGTTTAAGGCTTGTTTTTTTTTGTAAGCCGAAAATATTAAAGGAAGGCTGGTTGGGACGTCAGACATGCAACGACCTTGTAGTGGATGCATTTCACAACAATGTGATGGTAATCACAAACACGAAACTCTACAGGGGCAACGATCCTCCTGGCGTGCCAAGAGTGGAAGGGGAAAATAAAATTTTTGCTAGCAAAAATTCAAGACGAGAACAAAGAACCCAGGGCTGATTAGATTTACCTATCGACATTGGTGGCACAGCCAAGCAGATAGCTATAAAACGAGGCGTTGTAATGGCATTCCTGCCGAAATCTTTTTTTCCAGGATCACATAATATAAATCCCCAAAAAGTCAACATCGCCCAGAGTGGCTACTATTTCGCTTCTGTTGTGTGACAGCAACCAAAGACCTGTTACATATACCGCAGTCCTCGACCACAAGAAGGCTTTATGATCTGGAAGAAAATATTAAAATTGAAGCTATGCGTTGTTAAAACGCAATGGCAGGCAAAAAGAAGAGTGGTTCAGAGAATCCCACTAGTGTAGACCAAATCTGAGCACGCTCATTAAACGTTACCAGAAAGCGCCAGATTAGAGGTTATGAAGATGAGCCCTTGATTCCCGCTTAAGTACTACGCACACCTCCTCAGCTAGTTTGTTAGAAATGCTATTTCTCAATTTCCGAAACGCTAACAAGTCGAGTGTCCGAGAAATTGAGGGAGAGATATTTTACATTGCGCAATATTTCACTGAGCAAATCTGAAAACGGAGGCACCTACAGGAAGCACCATGTTCAGTACTAAGCGAGCTTAAACTCACATTTCTATCCTAGCATTGCGTGCACGCCGCAGTCGCTAAGTAAGGAAGCAACGCTGAGATGAGGGAAGCAAAAAAGGAAAAGCTGCCTCTTACACATGATGACAGTGGCGGGTTTACGCCAAACATTAAACAAGAAATTGTCGCACACTGGATTTAACAATTCAAACTACACTTCAACAAGAAGAGCGGCGTCATTCTCTTTTTGCGGGAGTGTTGATACATTGTCAGAATTTCTCAAATTAGGGGCTCGCAGGTATGTGTAATCTACAAGTTTTTCGGTCGGTTTACACAAAGTGAAATAACAGTTTCACTGTCTTGCCCACAATCAGCTAAAATGAATTTATTGGTCACTGCAGAAATCGCGCAAAATCTTATTAGAAAATTAAAGGTATTCTAATTGCTACATAATTACAATTGGTAGAATTCTTCTAGCATGCCCGTAATCTGAGATATCCGAATTCAAATTTACATTTCACTTATTCGGCCACAGCTCCGGGAGTAACTAGGTTTTCGAAATGGTGAAAACCGTTATGGATATTACTGACTTTTGCTACTAGCCTCTAAAGAAATATAAGGAGACTAGCAGAAATAATACAAAGTTAGCTATTGAATCCTAGTTAAGCAGCCTATTAGCTAGCACATTTGACAGGTATTCTGATGCGCTGTCCTGCTGTGAACGTTCTGTGAAAAAAACTGCCTTCTATAACGAATGGTCTATTTTTAGTTATCACAGAACATTCTTGGGAAAAAAACACCCAGTATGGTAGCACATATCGCCCGTGTGCTTGCGCGTGAACCTAGGAAAACCTCCATATCTTCTCTACATAAGAACTGAGAAAGTTTCCAACTCGTTAGAATGTTCTGTAATGTTTCCCACAGCAGTGCGTCTGGTGCTTTCAGTCAGCATCTGACTGATGGTTAAGCCTGTCAGGCTTAACTATCATGGTGATGTTTGCCTTCACATTGACCTAAGTAGGATAGTCTCTGGTTGCTGGGCTTCAGCAGTTGAGCTTAATAAATATTCTGCACAGAGAAATTGAAAACTTGCTAATACGTTTATCTTGCAAAGCATTGATATCCCATCCTGTGATCTGAAAACCGGTTCTTCAAACGTTTTATTCCATTGTTGTATCATTAAATAGGTTTTTATGGCGCACGCACCTACTACTCTTCTCATATCTCTTCCGACTTGCTCCTCCGGAAACCTTTCAGCCAGAAGATAGCGCCTACGTTGTGTGTATCTGTTGTTTGTTCGCCGTCTTGGTTTGCGCTACCCCGACTGCTATGGATAACCTATATCTTCCTTCGGCTCGTTGCTGTAAACAAGCTCTGGGAAGAATCAGTGCCCCGGGCCTTGCTCACTATTCTTTCCTTGAGACGTTCAGCGATAGATTTCTTGAGCGGCTGTAGGTTTGAGATCTCAGAATAAGAGAACTGTTTTCTATTTGCCAGTAGTCGAAATTTATTTTTCCATTATGCAGCATATAGCGCCCATTATCTGACTCTAGCTTAGATGATAACACACCCTTTGAGTAATTGTTTTTGTCGTAGTTGAGGGTTCGACGGAAACCCGTCTGGCGAGGAAAATTCACCATATCCAGGAACGAACACTCGCCAAAGTCATACGAGAAAAGCGTAAAAGCATTGACGTTTCGGCACCACTACGGGTGCCTTATTCACAGCAGGATGAAAATGAGATGGGCCGCTGCTAACTGCAGGAAAAACGTTGCGTATCGTGCGGACGTATACCTCAGGTAGATTGCCTCGTGTCCTGTTAATCGGTAGTTTATCGCTGTCTTATATGACGCTAAGGGTAGACAGGTGGGCTAGTTGGTTGTTTGCATTATTGTGAAACATTTGTCGTGTTTGTCGTGTTTGGTTAAACACACCGCTAATAATTTGTTAAGGAAGCTGTTTGGTAGCAGGTATTCTTCCTTTCCTTTACAGCAGGTTCGATGCAGCACCTTTTCTGCTCACTCAACGAAAACGGCTGTGAAACGTGAACACGGGGCCTTTCAACACTTCCACAGTCAGCCCGTCGTTCTGTGTGATTGCATATTTTTTTTCCATACTGCGAGCTGTTTTGATTGCACTAGTCTTAAACCAACTAGAACAACAATCTTCCTTCCTGCAATTACTTTTGTGCTACAAGCAGCTGTAGTTGCACAGGCAGCAAGCAATAAGTATTACAAGGTACAACGCAAGTGGCCTATCGCAACTTCTGGAATTTTGAATGCCAGTTAATTCTAACGAATAGTGCTCTCGCATATTTGGCATGATCGTGTTGTGTACTTTTTCCTGATCTTCGCCTGTATATAATTCAAGCGCTGGCCCAAGAAATGATGTTCTCATAACATAAGCCAAAAAGTAGTTATGGTTTCACTAGCAAGAATATTGCTTCAAGGAAATTCTACAGGGCGTTTCAACTAATAGTTTCAGCAGATTTTAAATATAGGTTTTTTGAGTTAGAAAACCGTTTTTTTCGGCATTACATTGAAAGCGGTGCAGTGAATCAGAATGCAGCTGAGGCGTGCTGATTAGTGGGTTAGTAAATTAATACGACGTAAACTTCTGGACTAAAGTTTTAGGCTCCTTAATTACTGAGAGGCGTATAGCCCACCGTAATTAATGTACATATCAGTATTTAAAATTTCAATAATGCGGTTAGCCTCGGGGCTATAGCAAAACAAATATTGCCAGCATCGGGCCAAGATGTATGCACTTTCAGGAATCTTGCAGGGAAACAAACCCCTCCAGTACACGTAACTCGTCGAAATATCGAAAATTTGTTGGGCCAGAACGCCGATCCCAAGCGCGTTTTCGAAAATATAGAATCCTAGATGGACATAACAATTATTGAGCCTATTAATAATACCTATAATGTTAACTATGCAAACCTAGTAAAAAAATATTAGCAACTCAATATTAGTAATATGAAAACCCATATGTTTTCAATATTAGTTACCCACACTGCTAATCAGCATGGTTTTCCTGTATACTAATGTAATACGCCGCTCACAACGCTGTGACAGAAGAAACCCTCTTCCAACTAAAAAAAAACTATTTTAAAAATGGCAGAAAATCTTTGGTGAAGCATGTTGTACAGAAATATAGATCTTACTCTATATGAGCAGCCTTGCTTTAGAGGTACTGGTGACCTTAGTCGCTGTAAGTGGAATCAGTATACGTAGGCTTCTGAGCAATCGATATTACGCTGGCTGCAGTGTTCTGTGGAAAGGGACCATTGAAGAATATGTCGCAGTTTTACCGGGAATAACTTTTGTGAACTTGAACGTACCTTCAAAGCGCAACGCTCTGCAAAACGGTAGACCGGGTGTTATTCCAGCTTTCTCCTTATCCAATGTTCCCTGTGGTCCTGTTTAGTAATCAGCTCGCAATGAAATCATAGTTGTTTGCAGCGACATCTTGGAGAAAAATGCGGGCAAGTAAGAGTGACATTGAAAGTGACAAAAAATTACAGCCCAAACGAACTGAGAAGCTATAAAGCAACATTGGCATGCGCAACAAATTTCTTATATTCTGCATTCCTTTCGAGGGGAAAGTAGGAGTGTCCGTCCTGTGCAGCTTTTCCGAAACCGTTTCAAATTTTATATTTTGTTGGTCTGCGAATGTCTGACAAAGCAGCGATGACAGCAAACTGTCTGACCACTGCAGACATGTCAATTTCAAGATAAACTCTCATGTTTTGGTGACAGCTAAGCATTCAATCTTTATTGGACAAGAGCGGTTATGCAAAGAAGAGGGACGCTTTCTTCTGAGGAAGCAGCAGTAGGCGTTACGAAATCCACTGAATATAGTTTGTGTGACTAATGTCTATTGCGTAAGCTTTTAAAATACTTATAAATAAACTGAACAAAAAGAGAGTTCTGTTATCTAAAGCGCGATAACGCTTTATAAGTTCTCTTTTTTTGTGAAGAATGGTTATATTGTTTAAAAACGAAATCCAGGCACATTTGCGATTTGCAGCCACTAACTACTGAAAATATAATTTCTATACTTAGCTTCATCACACAGGACAAAGACACCAATTTTATTTTTATTACGCAAGAAGGTTTAATATAACCTTAATATAACTTTCGCAGCTGTTAGGAAGCGATGTTGCTAAAAGCTCTAGGAACCTATCAATATAGGAGATGGGCTCAGTAAAATAAAACGGCAGGGAACATCATCAGCGGCGTAAGTCTACTAAGCACCCATATTCAGAGTATTGACAAAGAATATGTCACAGTTTTGAATTCTTCAACAACATCGATTCAAGAAATAAGTTTGTAGATCTATGTTTTTAATGCCCAAAATATTTGTACTCAAACAGTACACAAGAACAGTAACCTGAAGGACTGCCATGCCGCATCAAATTTTGTTTTCTTAGGGCAACATACCGAGCACCAGTCAACAGAGCAACACACAGAGCACTTTTTAACATGCAACGCGATGTCGAAAAGGCCAGGCGCTCTTGAACATTCTGCTCTAAAAAAAACTCGAGCTTCAATTTTCCTACGTTACGTAGCTGCAGCAAGAACAAGGCATCCTATGACTGCCACGAGGAATTGCAGAGTGCGTTAACACGCAAGCAGTTATTAAACTTAAATGCTTAGAAGCTCAGCTTACAGCACGTGTTAATTTTCATGATCCCTGGCGTCGTGGGAGCGTGTGTTTCCGGAAATGGTTCGCTAGATCTGGCTTCAGAGACACGTCACAGCAATCTTCCTGCATGATGCCTCCCTCTAAGCAGCGCGCGCCCTTTTTGTGTCCCCAAAGGGTTGACTCGTAAATTAGATTTTTCATTGGTTATTCACTTTTCTGCGACAAATAAAAGCAAAGATAATCATAGCATTTTCCAGCACAGCATAATTTTTATCGGAAAGCTTTTATATGCGTTTGGATGCGTTCAAATCACAAAGAAATTTTTCTTTGTTTAATCATTGTGATTAGGCGTTCTAAATTCTTCACATTATTTAGCTCTCCAGGAATGCTGGGCGAACCATTCCAGTTCGCTTTTTTAAATGAGTGAACAAGCGCCAGGGCAGGTAGTGTATACATTCTAAGAAAATAAAGGCACATATAAAAACTACCTTAAAAAAAGACAAAACAAGAATATTGGAGGCTACAAGGGACGAACATCCTACATGTTTCGTTTGGCGTCGTTGCTCTGTTGTGGCAGAAAAACCGGCACAAAATCGCAGCTTGGTAGCAGCCTCCCCGCAATTCCACATGAAAAAAAAAAACTTGCTCCTCCCGCGTTATGTCAGTATACTCTGATGAAACCAGTTTGGTTACAAATTAATCGAGGAACTCTGATACTCCATTCATCTGAGCTAGAGAATGTTGAGCTGCACAAGCCACACTCTACCGTGCCATCCCTTTGATTCCTGAGCAGGCAACTAGGAATTAAGATTACTGTATGGAAACAAATGGGAATGGAGGGCTAAACGCATGTTTTTGCATGTCTGCAATGTTTAAGCCCGTTAAAACTCTACAACTTCCTTTAGCGCTAAGCCGATGTATGTACACAAAATATTCGGTATGAAAAAAACTAAATATAATGTTAGAACAGCGGAAAGCTGACCATTAGGTTAAAATCAGAACAAAGGTAACCGTGATCCCATGTAGGACTTGTCGCCATCAGAACCTCGATAGAAAAACATCAGTGGCTACAAAATTTCTAGTCCATGGGGGCAAGGTTCATTTTATTTGGTGTTGCTTGTGTAAGGGCACTTCGCACACGTGCCGCTGAATGTTTTTCTACCGCGCCCTGAAACAGGCCAAGGTTTGGGCCAAGGGCTCAAAGTTTCTCCATTCTGCCGCTGTCACCCACGTTTCACCGCGTAAAACTATGTCGGGTACAAGCTGTTCACGTCCTCTTTTTTTTTCTTCTCCGTCCTTTCAATTATGGACTTCTCGGGACTGACGCCCTTCGCACGTGTTGCAGGGCCGCCGTGTCAACGGCTCCTTGGCTGCTGTTGCCTGTGTCAGTTTTCAGCACTTAGTTCTGCTACTTAGGTTGCTTTGATCGCAGGGTAAAAACTTGCGATAATGAACCAAAGAAGGATATGAGTAGGGGGGGGGGGGGGGGGGGTGAAACGAATTCCACATACGCTGCTGTTTTTCGTTAGCGCCGTTAGCACAAGAGAAAAAAATAACATGTGCTTACAGACCACTTAAAAAACACGTGCGAAGGAGGGAAGTAATAATGAGGAGAAAGACTGACAGCTAATGATAATCCGTTCAGGTTGGCCACAATTTATCACACACGATAAAAAATATTTTCGCAGCCGAAACGGATACTTTGATGGTTTGTGGAAATATCGAGAGACCCTCTAGTGCTTTATTTCGCTGCCTTCCAAAGGCTTTCTTTTGGAAAAGCGTTGTTATGCCGAATGCTTTTACTCCACATAGTAGGGCTACTTTCAGGAATAATTATGACTTTTATCTTTTCTTTGGCATCCATTGCACTCTTTTGTTGCTTCCTGAATCGCTCTCTCAAGCTACATCAGATAAAAAAGCGATTTTTCATTTACTGCTAGCATTTCTTTTATATTTTATTTCAGCTTGTGCAGTCAGATGTAGATCTGAAGAAACGTTATTACAGTTTTTCGTATCAACTAAGCAGTGTTTTAGGCTACTTCAGCAAGCGCTTTAGACAACCTAAGATGCAAACCGCTTCGCTGCTGCAGCTCGTTTAATGTTCTTAATAAAAATACGAACCCATAAGTTTCTTTCTACTACATTCCATGAAGTGCATTCATTGGAAATAATTACAGCGTAACTTACATTGACCGCTTATTTTCTAAAATAAACTTGCACGTGGATTATACAACCACAGGAGTGAGGAAGTCAAAAGATGTGTAGCAGTTTGTTTTAGCACTTCCATTGTCGGCATGTTGCTCTCCTCTTCTTTACAGGCCTCAGAGGAATCAATCGCGTGTCAAAATAATATAATGTAAAGTATTGCAATATTGTAATTTAATGTATTAATGTAGTTTGAGCTGCATGATTGTAAAGCACTAATTTCTTGGTCCTGTTACATCTGCGCCATAACGACAGGGCTAGTGCACTTGCGAATTTCTTAAGGTTTTGGTGTGGCACGTTTCTAAAGCCCTTCGATCTGGCGTGTAACAGGTCCTGCCCCAAGCTGACAAAGGAGCATTATCGGGTCAAGTGTCAGGAGGCGAGCCAGTGGAATTATGGAGGGGAGGTGGGGGGCACCATGGATAGGCAGGAGATTAGGAATCTGTGCGACATGGTACAAGGATATCTGCGTAGTTGCGCGAACAGTTTAGACCACTATGATGTGATTTACAATTAAATTCTCGCTCGTTTACAAAGCAGATTCAGCTTGTATTCGGCGAAGAATGTGAGCTTCGCGAATCGATAACGTTCTATGGGGGCGGGGAAAAGGTAAATCGGCTATGTCCCATATTTGATCCTTGTAGTTTTAGTTAAAAGCGATTTCGTAAGATCTGACTTCGTGCAGCGTTGGTGACCTCGTCCATGGGATCACCGACCCCACCCGGTGAGTAGTATCGCAGGCAAGCTTGTGAGCCCGCTTACTGCCGTGTTTGGACGTGTGATTAGGAATACACAAAAGGGTAACCGGTCTTGGATATGTTTGATGGCATTGGAGATTCCGTGTACTTCAAAGACGAGGGTTATAGGTGGGGAGGTGAACAGGCCGGTATGACTTTACTGGTTGTAGAGACGAAAGTGTGAGAGAAGATGACTTCTGTGGATCCGGCGGTTTTTATAAGGCAGGCATCTTTGTAGGCCATCGGTGGAGTTTTAAGCTGGTTTTTTGGTTCTATGTCAAGGTTTGGCGCCAGTCTGTGCGTGTTTATGTGTGTGGACGTGTTGTGTGGTAAAGGTATGTGGTAGGTGGAGTTAGGTCGGAGACTGCACTAGATCAGTGAAGGCGATGGGTGCGTAGGGGGCCCAGAGATGGGTCAACGCCCAGCCCGTAAGGCCACCACTTGATAACGAGAGGTTGAAGATCGGGAATGCCGGCTGAAGGTTGGTGAGCGGGAACATGTTTAGGTTAAAGAGAGCAGGGCAGAGTGCCACGGTGAGACAGTTTTTCGAGGTAGAGGTTACTGGCGTAGCTGAGATAAAGGAAAGCTTTTACTTAATTGTACATGTATGCGCAGTGTGCGTCAGCCAGTATGGCGAGGATACGCTCATGTAATACCTAGTCGAAAACCTTATGTATGCTGTCTGCAACAAAGGCTTTCACATGTGCAGCGTCTGAAGCATTCCCTTTGTAGAAGGTGCGTTGAAGGAGGAGGAAAGGGTCATGAGTGGGCAGTGCTCGGCGAAAGCCATTTATGACTATGTTGGAGGTAGTCCATGGTCTGATAACGGGAAATAAGGCAGGCAGCCACAATGTGATCCTTAAGCATGCCCGCACCTAATTCGAGAGAAATAAGGACTGTGGCTGCTGATATTGGAGGCTTTGTTTAGTTTGCGCATGGATAAGACCACGCACGACGTCTAGGCCGCTGGCTGGCTGCCAGAGCAATTTAGTGGCAGTAAGGTGAAATGTGTCGGCTTCGGAGGAAAGGTTTTGAGAGGTATGTATGTGATGTCAGAACCAAGGGCAGTGTGTTTGTTACAACGTGTGTGTAATGTGGAGTTCTGTGCGCACGAAAAGAGCGGCAACTGCGGGAAAGGTTGGGCTACTGTTTTATGAATATATAAATAATTCTGAGGTTGACAACTACATTCGTTCGAGGTTTGTTAAAACCTCTGATGGAGATGGCAAGCGAATCAAGTTCGATAATGGCGATGGTGTCAGGCTGAGGTCCTAGGATTGAGCGGAGTAGTACCAAGACGGTTTTTATTTAATTTAAAGTGCCGTATAAGTGCTAACATGTTCGCGTCCAGTGTTTTGTGTCGTGTTGTCTCACAGTGGGAGACATTTACACCAAGAAATTTTACACCAAAAAATATGCTGACACCACACCTGGAAAGTCAGCAAATCATAGCTCGTAGAAACTGGATCGTATTTCAAATTCCATTAGCCAGCAAACCTCTGCGGCATTTTAAAATAGCCGATCGCACTACCTTGTGTTCAGTAATGAGCCTCGGAACGAGAAGCGCTTGACCAAGTTCCTGGCGGTGGGAACTAATTTGGAGTCAGCGCAGTTTGTTAATTCCTCGAAGTATGCTTCGCCAAAGTCAATTCAATAGAGATCTTAGAGCTTCTACAGTAACTGTTGTTATCTGAGCCATTGTCGAGGACAATCAAGCACGCTTCCTTCCATACAAGCAATAAGGAAGGCTCTTCTTGTTAAGCTGTCTGTCATCTTGAGGGTACAAAAAACTCTGTTTTGAAAGTAGCGCACGGTTATAGTTACCTTGCTTATCTTGGGAACTATAGTTTGCAACCTTAAAATACCATCGGTTATCTCACCTTGACATTACAATCCCTGCCTATGCTTATTTATTTGTCTTGATTTCTACAAAAAGATGTCAGGAGATTGCAGAAATTATAATTCTGGGGAACGTTCAGAAGTTTGCGACGCTAAGGTGGGTACAGTTTGCACAGGAACAGGTTAATTCGAGAAATATGGGAGACGTGTAGGCCCGTGTAGGTCTCAGTGAGTCCGTGCAGCGGACTCACTGAGCCTGTAGATGAAGAAGTTAGTAATCTTTTTGGTGTGTACTAGCATTAGGACCCCGCCATGAAGAAAATTCCGCATCCGGAATTGCAGTGTGGTCATCATAATCATTCGGCTCACTAGCCCACTGAAGTAAAAGGCCTCTCCCATATCTTTCCAAATAACCGTCTTTGAAGTGTAGTAAACACTATTGTTCACATGCCACAGATTTTTGGTGGAAACTTGGAGACAGAAAGACCCGCTCTCTTTTTTTGATAGTGAGGAAGGATAGAGAGGGACCACTTGCCGGAAGCCCCACTGAGAAAAAAAAATATGAGGTGCACGTAAGTCTCCTTACATGCAGAAATGCAAAAATTGTGTGCTGCCCGCACCGGCGCCATCTTTTGGACCAGCGCCGTATATTTCGCGAATTTTTTTTTTTGTGGGTGCCGCTTGATGACGCTATGACTGCACGTCATTCGCGGAGGAAATTTTCCGGAAATGGCGGAAATTTGGTACTCGCTTGATTGCGACATTTGTAATTAACATGCTCATATTTACTCATGTAGGCTTCAGTACTTATCTCGATTATACGTTTTTAAAAGCTGTGCATTTACCAGCTACGACTTTATTAAGCTCGAAACGTCGAAGTGTCGTAGCAGGGTGGCAGCGTTTCCGTCTACCACAACTCCGCAGCCCGGTTTCGATTCCCACCTAGATCCCAACGCTTTTGTTTTCGTAATTACCATACAAGAACGGACACTATTTTAGGCAGCCTTTGTCTACAACTTCCGCCCACGCCACTGCTGACAGCCTCTGTCTACAACTTCCATCCACGCTAACTTACTCATGAGCCAAGGAAGGCCTCCGCCTCGAGAGGCAGCGTTCGGCATTGTAGTGTTATGTACATTTCCCACCACACTTGTCATATCTTAAAGAAAGCAGAGGGAATTCCCCTCCCCGCTTGTAAGTCTGATGAGAGAGGCCAAAAGGTGACTGCGTCGGGAAGAACACAGAGGGTGGCTAGGGGGGACGGAAAAAGTTCTGGCGCTGGCAGGAGGAGTGCGCAGCTTGATTAAGGTTGCCACGGAAACAACCTGGCCGCTGTGTATCCTGGAAGGTTGAAGAGCGATCAGCTTTTGCTGATTAATGCACTAAGGCGGCAACGTTACCTCTACAAGCGAAGTGAATACTTACCAATAACTATTTGCGTTTGCACAATGACAATTATTCGCCCCTGTAAATTTTCTCTTTTTTACATTGAATTCTGCTCTTTAGATTCCGTTCCCACCCCATTAACGGAAGGCGTTTGTATTCGTTAGGTAAAAGTGCGAACGGGCGCTTCTTTCATTAGAGAGGGCAGCAGGCTTTCAGGCCCGGGCCATTTTTTAGGACTGTTCTAGTGAACTCTTCTTTCACTGTTAGCGGCTCTCATGCCATACCTTAGGGTGACAGCCGTGTGATGCGCACGCAAGATTCGGCTTTCTCAGGTTTGCATTTGGCGAACGCACGGACTGACGAAAGCGGTAACGGTTGGCCGCGTCAAACAGAAGAGTTTTTCTTTTAATATTTTAACAGTTAGGCGCGTTTAGCTATAGTCTAAATAGATTATGTGAAGGCTAGGAAGCACAATTTTGTTCATTGTTTCTAGCGAGTTGGTTATTCTATGCGGCAACCACAATTTTCAGTGCATATGCGTTTGTCATGTGCCGTTCGATGTAAAATAAAAACAAAGAATTTCGTGAAAGTTAGTTACTCCTTCCCGGATCGTCGGTTTTTCAAGTAAACAGAATAGAGACCCTGGATAGCTTGCCCGCTAAACAGCTAACGAGGGCCTCAATTCTAGTAGTCGAGATGTAATGGATAGCATAAGAGGGCTATCGCACAGCTCCCGCCATCACCGTAAGATCATGTTTACGTAGCAACCTTGGCTATACAGGGCAGGGCGTACTACGTCCGCCACTATGGTGCAGAGTGGCGCTGGTAAACACTATAAAGGTTAGGTTAAACTACGCATAAATGCTCCCGAAAAGAGAAGATTGGACAGCCGTCGCCGTAGCTCAGATGATAGAGCACCGGACGCGTCGTTCAGAGGTCGTGGGTTAGGATCCCACCACCGGCACGTGGATGTTTCTTTCTGCTTTATAGTGAATTATATATAAATAATTACCCTATTAATCTTCCCTTGATAACCACTCAAAAAAGGAGACATCCCCCATGCTGCATGGTTACGGTGACTGTTGGCTTCCATCAAGTGCGTCCTTATTCCCGTAATAAAAAGAAATAATAACATGCAAAGGAAGACAGGCCGCGCGAGCAGACTGTAACAACCAAAATGCCTAAACATACTCTGTTCTTATTCGTCAAGTTTTTATCGAATGTAGGGCGGTTATAATTGTGACGGCAATTTTCTTCCCTTAACATTGTAACAGTTTCCGAAGCATACACGGGAAAGTGGGCCATGTCATCTAGACTGCAATGCTCGCAATGCCTGCCATCATTACAATTCAGATGATATTTGCTGTTTTTCCTCTGTAGCAAGAATTCCGCTGCTAATAAAGCACCATAGATTCCATCCTGATCTTTTCTTTTGAGCAGTGAATGCACCGAGTTTTTTTTCCCCCGCTCGTCGGGTGTTCGTATGAATACACTGGTGCGCTGTGGCCAGCATAGTCACGGGTTTTATTTTCAATTCTTTTCTTCTTGCATTTCTGCGGCAGGATATTTCGCTTTGTGCGCTGTGCAAAATAGACAACAGTATTCTTCTCATCGGAATTTAAGGTACTGACACGGGGGCACACATCAATATCAGAGTTGAGTTGAGTGGTTGTAAACTACCGGTGGGATTAGCCTTGCAGTTGCTGCCGGCAATTGCTCCACCGTAGCGACACTTAAATAGAAATCACAGAAACACTGTCCGCAAAAACCCAAATAGACACTCTTGAGGTCACCATGTGGAGGCCAAATCCGTGTCCTGCAGGTAAAGTAGAAGAAGGCGAGAAGCATCCCTTCTACTCGACTGGCTCCCGCGCGGGAAAACAATGTCCTGAAGAGAACTGTGAGGAACTCCTGCCTGCTTGAGGGATCCGAATAACACAGCCCGTTCCGCGTTGTACAAAGTACAGCACAAGAAGCAATGTTCTATGTCACCACACACACCACACGTTGAACACAATGGTGACAACGCTAGGCCAGTCTTATACATCCACGCCGGCGTACGAGCAGAATCCGTGCGAACGCGGTGCAGCAAAGTGGCTTGGTACCTTTTGAGACCCTTGGTCACACATGGCTGATGAGGAGAGCTCCACAAAGAACTGAAGTGGCACAACAGCACATCTCTGAACATTTGCTTGACTTCATGTGGGACTCCATGTACTGGGATCCCGGAGAGAGCTGTATGGGCGAGGTTGTCTGCTATCTCGTTGCCTAAGACACCTATGTGCGAGGGCACCCATCGAAAACGTATAGAGAAGCCTTTGCTATGTAGATTCTGCACCAAACGTAGGGATCTAAGACTCAAGGCATCAGTGGGGAACCCGTACTCTAACCTTTGAAGGGCAGATTTTGAATCCGTAATTATGACAGTAGGTTGAGGCGTACAACACCGTAGCTTCTTTAGAGCTTCCTCAATGGCAACGCTTTCGGCCATTGTGGAGGACACGACTTTAGTAAAACGAACAGACCAATCATTTCAAAGACGGGATATGAAAAGCAGCTTCACTAGATCCTCTGACCTTGTCCACAGAGCCGTCTGTAAACATTTGAAGATGACTGGCATATTCGGTCTCAAGATTTTCCAGTACGAGCGAACGCATTGCCGCTAAAGGAGAATTCCGCTTAGCGTGAACGTGGGGAATTGTCAAGGAACCATCGAGGCTTGGAAAAGACCAAGGTGGCTTCAACGTCTTAGGTCGATCTCGAAGGTCGAGACCCAGAGAACGAAGAGTATTTAAAGCCATGTACGCCCGGGACTCAGATTTCTTACGACGGCGCTGTAGAAGCGCTCTACCGCCAACAATCTCTCTGAGGCGGCCAATTTGCAGCAAAAGTCTTTGTGAAGCGGCTAGCCGAAGAGATTTTGATTGAGACTCATACAGTACTGCATTGGTTGGAGCAGCCTGCGGAACGCCGAGAGCCCTCCTTAGTCCCATTCTGTGCAAAACCTCAAGGCGTTCCAGCTGCGATACCAAAGGGGAAATTAAAGGAAGCTGGTACATTATGCGACTTGTCACCAGGGCATCGTGAAGCCTGATCATTGAAGCAGGATGGTTTCCCCATTGCTCACTAGCAACTCTACGAAGCACATCGAGACGCGAAGATAGCGAAGCCACAATCGAATCCACAGCTCGTCGCCACTGTAGACGTGAGTCGATAGTGACGCCCAAAAAACGTATGTGGTTAACCTGACGAAGGCAAGACTGATCAAGGTCTATGCTCAGCCGCGCATACCGTCGTCCCCTACCTGGAAACAGGACGAAGCCAGATTTTTCCACCGAGAGAGTCAACCCAACACCTCGAAGGTAACTTTTAACTGAAAGCTGGGCATGTCGCGCTAATAGAGCTAAGCGTTTGGTTGATATACGATTAAACAAGACAAATGTCGTCTGCATATATCGACATATGAACATGCCTACAATGTTTTTGCACTTTTGCGGGAGGACCAGCCATGACAACATTAAAGAGCGTTGGGGACAGGACACTGCCCTGAGGTACCCCTCGCGATACCGCCCTTTCGGAGCTCATTGTACTGCCTAACCGCACTCGAAATTTACGATCACTGAGAAATGAGTGAATGAATCGCAGAAGATAGCCCTGTACGCCTATGACCTGCAGATTATTCAGTATTGAGCTCTGGAGGACGCAATCATAAGCCTTTGATACGTCTAGAAAAATAGCTAGTGTTGAAAGTCCAAAAGCACTCTGATGTTCAATGTGGCTTATCAAGTCCAGGACGCTATCTTGCGCACTTAAACCTGTCCGGAATCCAGTCATGCATGTTGGTAGTGCCCTTCTATCCTCAAGCCACCAAGACAAACGCTTACTTGCCATCTTATCCATGAGCTTAGCCACACACGACGTCAGCGATACAGGACGATACGAGGCCGCGTCTGTCATCTCTTTGCTGGCCTTCAGCAGTGGGACTACACAAGCCACCTTCCATGAAGGGGGAACGTCACCAGACTCCCACACTCGATTTAGATAGGTTAGGAGCAACTTCCGGTGTTCCAGAGGCAGGTTCTGTAACATTTGATTGGTAATGCCGTCAGGACCTGGCGCACAGCGACGCCGCAGGCTGCGGAGCGCTGTCTGTAGTTCTCGAAGTGTGAACGGGGCGTCCATAACAGACGGAGACGTAGCAGGCAGAGCGCAGGGATGAATGCCTGGTCTGGAATTTACAAATGCATCCACAAATTCCTCTGCCAAGCACACGAGATGTTTCTGCGTGCGCAATGCAAGCGCCTTGAAAGGTTTACTCGGACAAGAGCCACCAGCAAGACTGCCAACGACACGCCAAATTCTAGTTATCGGTGAGAAAACAGTCAAACTAGCGCAAAAAGGATGCCCACTGCGACCTACAGAGCTTGTTCGCATGACGTCTAATGGCAGAGTTGAGCCTGTTGAAAATTGTCTTCAAGGCTCTGTCGTCCTTCTTCCGCAACAGTTGTCGCTCCGCCCTTTTGCGCGCTGCGCAGAGGTTCCTGAGTTTTAAATCCGGAGTCGGAAAATGATCAGGTAGCTTGAGCGCCGTGGTAGCAGTCATCTTAGCATAAATCATTTTGTCTGTCACATCACCGGAAACACAAGCTAAGTGCTCCCTGTATTTGTCCCAATTAACAACATGGCAAATTTTAGGACCACGCAGATGGAAGTCGGCAGTAAACACAAATATCGGGTAGTGATCACTTCCCTTTCGGTCAGCTCTAGTTGACCACTGCACACGGACGTCAGGTGAATGTAAGGTTAGGTCTATAGATGTGGGTGAGGTTGGAGGCCGAAAGAAAGTGGGACTTCCGTCATTGGCCACGCACAGGTCCAAACTGTCGATGACTTCTACAAGTTGGCGTCCGCGAAAATCTGTGTTCCTGTCACCCCAGGCAGGGTGGTGGGCGTTGAAGTCACCGCAGATTATTCTGGGTGCTGGGCAGCGGTCAGAAAGTTGCTGAAGGAAGAAAGCCATAACGACCTTCTTCCGCGGGGACACGTATACTGATGCAATGGACAGAGTTCGGAAGGCGAGCCGAATCCTCACAGCCATTACCTCAATACTGTCGGTGCAAAGATCGGTGACGTTCAAAGCCAATGAGGAATCTCCCTTCGTATGTAAAGGGCGGCACTTCCTGCGGGAAAAGACTTTATGCTGCAATTCTTGTGGGCGACGTATCCCGGCAAAGACCTCCCGCTTGGCAAGCCAGCCTCCGAGAGGGCCAGTACTGAAACACAGGTCTCTTTCAAGAACAATTTTAGTTCTGCTAATCGACTTATAATCCCAGCGCAGTTTTATTGCATGATAAACGGCACTTTTCTAGGGTTTTAGTTGCAACAGGTTGAAGAAAACCAGCCATCTAGGAGTTGAAGTTCTCTGCGAAGGCGGTGATCAAGGTCTCAAAGGAAAGAACCAGCTGTATAAACTTCTTCAAAGTGCCAGGCTGCATCGTTTGGCTATATGAACGCAGGACATAAAACAAAACGCGTAGAAGGTCGGAGGGATTCCGGCTTTTGAGCTCCTTATTTTGCTGCACGCACTGGCGCACCACATCGACAAAAGACGGGGACTGGGGCCCACTGTTGGCCACGGTAGCTGGTGTCTGCATCTCTTTTAAGGCAAGGGGATGTCCTCCATGTTGTCGAGCCTTGCTGTGATCTGGTCGCTGAGGAACATGGACACTTTTTGCAGAAGCAGATCGAACAGCCAGCTCACCCTCGGAGGCCGTTGCCGACTTCCTCGGATCAGGTCGTGCAGCGACGTCGCTTGCTACCACGTCCCGAGCTTCCGACTCGAGCGCAGGGAACTCTTCACTTCCATGTATCGGTTTCTCAGTAGGTTGTGGTTTGGGGCCACTAATCAAGGACTTGTGACGGTGTAAGGCGCTTACACGGAATGTGCAGCCACTGAAACTCGCTGGATGGTCACCTCCACAATTAGCGCAAGCAAAATCTGCCTTGCACTCTTTGTAATCATGGCCACCACCACACCGCTTGCAACGTTGATCTTTGTCGCAAACTCTCGCTACATGTCCAAAGCGTTGGCACCTGAGGCACCGGGGAGGAGTTTCAACGAACTCGTGGACTGCATGTTTGGTGAAACCAAGGTCAATTATTCCAGGGCGCTCGGTGTTGGGAGCAAACGTTAGCACAATAGAGTTTGTAGGCTTCACTGCCCATTGTTGTTCTCCAGGCTTCCCCCGGCGCATTAACCGTCGCACGTGCAGAACTCCTTGCGGTTTCAAGTAGTCAAGAAGGGCACTTTCCGAATACCACACTGGTACTCCCCTTAAAACACATGTGTTAGTCATGTAGGAGTGTGGCAACCGGGCTTGAACTCGTATGCCACCGATCTGAGAGCACCGCAGAAGAATGTCTACTTGCTCTTCCGTTGCGATATCTAGATGAAGAGCCCCTTGCGTTGTGAAGCGACTGCGAATCGGAGCAGATCCCAGTAGTACTTTAATATCATCGAACAGCCTGATAGGGTTCCACTCTCTGAAGTCAACACCTTTCTCTTTTGGCTGAACTATCACTGAGATGCCGACTGTCCGGTGCTTCCGATGACTCACCACTTTGAAGCCATCGTTGTCCATTTCCGCCATGTCAGCCACTTCCTCGTCAGAGGCGACGATAGTTGAGTCGTCCCCACTGAGCGATGATGACGCACTGCACTGCTGGACGTCCCTGATGACTGGCAGATCCCCGCCATGTGATGCCATGGCCGCCTCCGCCCCACTGGGCTCCTTCGGATGGCGCTGTCCCTTTAAGGATACCGGCGCCGGAGCTGCCGTACCCTTCCCGTAGGGACAGTACCGCCTTAAAGACGCGGCCGTCTTCCAAGGATGGAAATAACCTAGTTAATAACTAGAAAACAAGGCAAAATTACTGAGCTGAGGTGACAACAGATCGAGCAGCCTCAATATCAGAGTCGATCACCGGGTCATTAACGCTATTCCCACACCTCATTACTATGTCCAGAGGATCGCCCAACTCAGGCACACCTTTTATTTAAGGACGGATTTTTCTCTATATATGTAAGGCGTGTGTCTAATCTGAGCTATATATTTTTTGCGTTTGATGAAAGTTTCATATCCACCTGTCTGGTACGGGGGTTTTCGACAAGTTTAAAATGCGCAGCAGCATCTAATTGAAACAGTTTATATTGCCTTACCTGTACGAAAAGGCAAAAGGGCTGTGAAGTTTCAAAGAAAGGGCGAAGCGAAAGGTAATATTTACATTTATTATGCTCCTTTGCTTCCCTCAATATTTTATTTCTTCCTATTCAAAAACTGAACTAGGTTTGTCTGGCTCCGTCTACAAACCGGGAGATGCACGTATGTGTTCGTGGGAGTCTCTCTTTATATACCCATCTATTCAGAATAATACTAGGTTTGTTCCAATGCACGTGTCGTTTGACCCTAACCTTGTTCAATAAAGTCTTCGCATGAAGCTTATCCAAGCTATTGCTTTTCACCGCCGTCATTTCTCAAAGCCGTTTCTTTAAGTTGGTTCATGCAAGGAAGCAAGTAAAATATACCGTTTAAAGAGACACCAAACGGGGAAACTACGCCGCGGGAGTTGTAAATACCATCGAGCTTCTCAATATTACTTACAGAGAAAGACGACGCCATTATCTATGTGAGTTTCGTAAAAATGACTACATCCACCGCAGAAATGCCGGGGAGACGAGGTCTCCTGTATCGCTTGGCAAGTGTTGAGCCGAAATTATGGATTTCGCCTCCGAATTTGCAGCTTCACCAATGCGTGCCTTTGCATTGACACGATGCTCTCCTGTGCGTGCAGAATAATTTATTATGAAAGTGCGTTTTTCACGTCCTCGTTAAAGGTGAGGCAACTGTTACGTAGGTATTGAAACTTTCACAGCATTTCTTCGAGGTTTGCCGTGTATAGGACTGCATTGATACTGCTGAATTCATGTTTCATGGCCAACAGTGGCCAAGCCAGATACGAAACCACATCTTCCTTTCTATGCCGAAGCTCTCCATGGTAAATGAAGTAAAGCGCTGTCTGCTTTCCAAATTAATTATTATTGAGAACTACATGGTCGGTATCATTACTCATGCAGAAACATTACTGGGATTATTCACACAAACCCCCTTCTCACCCTCTCTGTTAATTCTGCTCTCTCATCACAGTGATTCCAGCATGCATCCTCACGCCAATATTAACTTCCATCAGGTGGTGGATTTAGTGCATTGAGGCTTATCCGAGGAATCTATTCAGGCTGTCACGGCCATGGCTTGTAGTGTGGTTTCATTGACTGGAACAAGCCAGCATGACAACAAGGCGACAGCGGGAGCCAACTGCTTGTTCACTTTGCTAGAACCGCTCTAGACAATTTACCATACTACACCCCCGAAGGTACCACAAGACAATCAAAGCGGAACGAAACGTGCTTCCCTGTTTGAGGCCATTCTGTTTATATTTGAGTCTTGCCATAATCAGTCTACCGTTGTTCCCTTCCCGGCCAGCATGATAGTATTCTGCCAGCCAGGTCTGCAGTGCACCTGAACAGATACTAACACGGGGTAGCGTTGTAAAGAAGCAGTAACTTGAAAAGCATGCTGGCTTTATGCTAGAATTCGCTTTACGGCACCTGATTTGCAAAATGAGCGTTTATTTGAACATAATATCCGCTTTTTTCAGTCATTCTTTTACGATATCTAGTCTCAACGACAATAAAAAAAACAAGGATTACAGTGAGGATAACACACTGAGTGCGGACGCGAATACTTCCTCGAAAAATTATTCCCGATATGACCGAGCTATGGAAGGCTGCCATCTAGTCCAAAATTCCGGATTCACCTAGCTGAAACGTTTCGAACTTTTGAAGGAAGGTGAGGGAGCCGAACACTTTGAAGCGGCGAGCAATTTATCCCTGAGATATCAATAAAAAGATAAAAGAGAAATAACAGAGCAACGCAGCACACAAATTTCACAAGAAGCGCGTCGCCTTAAGCGCCCTGCTCTTAGCGATCGACCTTCCAGCCTTGCTGCTATGCATTTTGGCAGGTAAACAATTCACCCTTCTGTCTGAAGAACCTAATGACAGGAAGCCCTTTGCGCAGACACTTCCGGCACGTCGGCGACTAAGGAATGGTTCTTCCGTCAGATCAATACTGATTTGTGTGATAAATTGCTTCCGGGAGGAGCTTCCTGCTTGAGCAAGTATGGTAGTTACTTGCTGTTTTTTCACTTCCGGGATTAGTTTCCTTCATATTTATTCTCACTTTCAGGTTGCGTAGGTTAAAGTTTTTTGTTGAGTCTCTGATTTTATTTCAGTTAGTCCTATTTACTTTCTTTAAAGAAACAAGCAAGCCATTCATTTTCTAAAGGTTAGCTTTGATGTTTCTTATATTTTTGTCTGCAGTATTGGCACCTTGTATGTCTGTCTGCATTCAATGACAACGACCAAAAGAAATATAACGTTCATTGTTCACCCTAGAAAACGATATTCTTCTAACGCCCAAACTGATAGAGATCCGAATGCTTAATGAAAGTCGGGCGCTTACGCCGTGTTTTATTCTTCTGAGTCTCTGGCCTTCATGGCAGTCCAAAGGCGCCAAAACACGAGCAAGTATTCACTCAATGAGTACCTCCAGATCGCGCATACTTCGTACAATTTCACTTTGACGTGTGCAATGTGGGCCCGCAGACTTTAATCTACCTCCTCCTCTTCTGTTTCGCAAACATGACGGAAGCCGACAGTCACCAAAGCCAAGGAGGATAGGGCATGTTTTTTGTTCTTAAATTGTGGCGCCCATCAATGGGAGATTGCTATGCTATTTATTTTTAATACTGTGAAAAATAACTAGCTCTAAAGCAGAAGAAAAACAACCACATTCTGGCAGTGGGATTCGAACCCTTGACCTCCGGATTTTGCGTCCGGTGCTCATAAAGCGTCCGTCATGTATGCCACAACGAGCCCCCCTTTTCACTATCATTGCCTGCTCAATAGCTAACGAGGCCCTCGGTTCTGGCACTATTCATGCCATAGGCAGCATGAGATGGTACTGGCAGGGCTTCCGTCCTCACCGTTCCAACAAGTTCTTACGTGGCACTCGCAGTAAAACAGGACGTACAACGTCCGCAGCTACGGGCGGAGGTGGCGCTGGTGACAACCAGTCAGACCTCTACTGTTTCATTAAAGTTCCGCCTCTCCGAAAGCAGAAAATTGGACTGCCGTCGCCCTACCTGAGATTGTAGAGCTCCGGACGCGAAATACAAAGGTCATGGGTTCGCATCCCGCCGTCGGCATGCGGTTGTTTTGTAGCGATAGCTACATTGCGGTAGCATTTCGAGCCTTCAGCGTGGTGGTGGCATGTGACCGTGGCGGTGCCGCCACCGCCACGCGGTCACGTGGTCGAGCACGTGACCAGCCGCGTGGTGCGGAGCAGCAGCTGCTGCCGGCGGCGCGGCGCGCCTCCGAAACCGAGCTGCAACAACTTGACGTATGCGCCGTGTCAAGTGGTACGAAGATGAATGAATGCCCAGCGAAACGGACAGGCGAAAGACTGACTTTGCCATTCGACTGAGCAGGTTCCACTCAGCCAGCTGTAGCTATCGTGTCAGTCCATGTTTAACCAGAGCTAAATCACCGCCAAGTTTTTTCTTCTGCTTTTTAAAGAATTATATTTGAAAGAATGATAAAAAAATGTCTTGCTATACTATTCTCCCAGCGATACATGCCGCTGGTTAAGGACAAAAAAAACATCCTCTATGATCCTTGGTTTCGGTGTTGTTGGTTTCCGTCACATATGTCATAACAATCCCCTTTTTTCCTTTGCCTTCTGTTTTCTGCAGCAACGAAGGTGAACCAAGAAGCCTTTAAAATATTGGCAGTGCGTATGCGGCCACTTTCTTATTCACTCGTTAATTATTGCGGCACATTTTAAGCACGCCGCTCATCCGTGAAGGTTAAAAAACCCTTCTTCATCCCCTCAAGCCTGCAATATCTCGCTCGGAATCCATGGCTGGCAGCAATCCTGCTTCTTGTCGTTTTCTGTTGGCAATTGAGGTATCAAAATAGGTTGCCTTTATGTCCATCTTGCGATGCCAGAGCAAAGGCCTTGGTTGCAGTGAATAAGATATAGGGCTGTGCTTTTTTT
Organism: Amblyomma americanum; assembly: GCF_052857255.1. Lineage (NCBI taxonomy): Eukaryota > Metazoa > Arthropoda > Arachnida > Ixodida > Ixodidae > Amblyomma > Amblyomma americanum. Next base: position 67,017,855 of record NC_135505.1, on the reverse strand, counting down.
TCAGTCTTATCTTCTCTTTGATGAAAACATAATTTTTTTTTATTTTAGCAAACCAGCCGGAGTCTCTCGCTTATAATTCATTGAAACGGCAGAGACTTGCGACAGTGAAACCTCAGGTAAAATTATGTAGCACATTGAAAAGCAGGTTTTGTATAATAAAATGTATCCAAATTTGAGAACCTTGAGAACCAAAGACATCTTTCGGTTCGTAATGTATCATTCTGCGGCCTTGTAATTTAAAAGAGTCTTGAAATGGAAAAACCTTCTTTGTAATTTCGTCAAAGCATCCGGTTTGCCTCGCTTATAATTACCTGAAAAGGTAGAGGCTCGCGACAGTAAAACTTTGTTCAAAATTATGTGTGCTGCTGAAATGCATGTGTTGTAAAATATTGCTATATTTACGCGTTCGGGCCATTTGAAAAATGTGTCATTGTTCAAGTGCGAAAATAAAGTTCTAGTATATTCTTAAATTCGGGAAAAGATTCAATGCTTTTTAATACTCTGTTGGACGATGTTTTCCTAGTGCTGTAAATCGCAATGCAAGAATTTCCTATAAGCACTTGCATTGGTCGACGTCTTGCCTAACCGCCTAATTGTTTGGAGCCTCGCAGGTAAAACCTCCTGTTCTTCATGATCTAAAGGGTTAAAGAAGAATATTTAGAAACTCGAGAAAGGCCGCTGCGGAACCATTAGTTTCTCTAACGTGGCAGTTTGGGCATGTTGGTAATGCATAGCAGGTATTGCATAGATTGTGCGCTGTGCAATCCTCCCACGTTAGTTTTTGTATATTGTTTAGCGGTTATTGAAGGCACTAAACAATGCTGCCATACTGGACAGCACTCATAGTTACCTCTTTCATCGTGCTCTATGATGGACATTTATGCACAATTTATTTAGTTATCCTTTATCATATATACAGCCGCCTCCACACCGTCATAAGAACAGCGACATTCTGACGACTAAATGCTGTTAATGCTGTTGAAGTGCACCACCTTGAACTACTATAGAAGAGTGACATTTGCAGCGACACAAGCATTTACAGTGCAAGTTTATAACAAATTTCAAGCCACAATGGTTAATCTTCCCTGTTAAATGCTCTAAATATAGCCTCAGTTGTAACAAGTTCACCTTAAAAAAAAACAATAGTCCGTGTGCATTTTTGGATCCCTGCTACTCATTTTGGGTTTCTCAAAAATATTACGCGCAGTAAAGATGGCTGCTATGTTTCACCTCCTTCCTGATGCTAATCGATCCTAATATTCTAGTCAAAACTTTTGCATTTGTGAAAGCGTAATTCTGCGAACAACTCGAAAAGTTTATATGTCAACTATGCTCACTTATTATTACCTAATGCATGGGAAGCGTTGTTTTTAAAGTTAAAGATTCACTACTCTAGGTAAAGCCGATTTCGATATAGGTTACCGGTAGAACTTCAAGTAAGCCAGGGATCAAGTGCTCTATAGGCCTTAACTTGTGTGGTCCACCATAGTGTCCCCCACTTGACCTTTGACCTTTCTCTTTACTGGTAGAGGGCGGTAGAATAGTCAAGTGACAATCGCGTGATGTCACGTGATGGAAACTGTCTTTATGGCGTCAGTCGGGGGGAATAGATGGGCCACAGCGTTCATTGGTTGACCAACCTCTCGCGATGACCCATTAATTTAACTGCCACCTTCCAGTGTGGCAAGGTGGGCGCACTGCCTATCCAGTGTGCGGAACGCACTCAAAGTTACAGGCGCCAAACCGTGTCTAGTTGTCCGATACACCACAGCTTTCGCCCTCTAACCAGGTTCAGCAGTAGTTAAATCTCAGCTAATTTTTTTTCACACCAAGGTAAATACTACCAAATGGTCGCATTGTGTCCGTCTAAAAACGATTTTTTTAACGAGCAAAACGCGGTTAAATTACCATGGTAAACCAGATTCATATTTCCAACTATCTATCAAGCGTAGCAGAGGCGGCAGATTAGGTGGGCAGATGAGATTGAGAAGTTTGCAGGCATAGGATGGGCGCAGCTGGCAAAGGACAGGGTTAATTGGAGAGACATGGTAGAGGTGTTTGCCCTGAAGTGAATGTAGTCAGGCTGATTATGATGATGAAGATTCGTTGATTAACGTCATGCGTGTGTGCATCTATTGAACAAAGCAACAGACCAGATTTTTTCACACGAGAAGGAACATTTATATGAGACACCTTGCAAAAAGGCCGCACGTACACACTCACAGAAAAGAAGTGCAGAAACTACGTTTCAACCGCAGTCACAATGAACACTGACTCGTAACGCAAACCCAAAACCAGGAAAAGCACGAGGTCTCGAAAATCCGCCGCGGTGGCTCAGTGGTCAGGGCGCTCGCCTACAGATCTGGAATACCGAGGTTTGAACCCGACCGCGGCTGCTGTGTTTCGATGGAGGCGAAACGCAAAGGCACATGTGTGCTGTGAGATGTCAGTGCACGTAAAAAATCCCTAGGTTTTCGATATTATTCCGGAGCCCTCCACTTCGGCACCTCTTTCTTCCTTTCTTCTCTTAGTCCCTCCTTTATCCCTTCTCTTACGGTGCGGTTCAGGTATCCGCCGATATGTGAGACAGATACTGCGCCATTTCCTTTCCCAAACAGCCAATTCAGGTCCCTGAAGTTGTTCGCGATGCAGCGTCCATGGTTAGAACGTCGACACAGTGCTTCGAGCAGTTAATGATTAACAAGTGCTCTGAACCGGTGGTGCTGTTTTGATGAAATCTGGTGGCGACGTGTTAGAGCCATGTCAAACGCCTCCAGGCCCGATGACTATCAGCCCTCGTTCTATAGACCCTGGTCCATAGGTAGCACTAACTGGCTGGGTCGCATCACAATGGTGTTGGCCCAGGGCCCTTGCAACGTAAAGGGAGAGAGCCGTCGGCCTCAGAAACGGGCCGGTAGGCGGTGCGGTACAAGCCTGGTCGAAAGTTCCCATGAGCAAGTGATGAAATCAGCCAACCGGCATTCAACATCACTGAAACCTCGAATGCTCTCCCTTCATCCACGTCATTCGTGAGGAAAACATTTAGTGCGCGGAATAAATAGAGGTTACTTGAGTTGGCTTTAGCCTTTTCAAGCCGCACTTGCCCGTTTCAGCCGCCAAAGCTAGTCATTCCGCTTTCAGTCTTCAGTGTGGTTATTTATTCACCCAACATATGACTTTTCTGGCAGGTCCTTACCATGTGGTATAAGTGAGCGACTGCAACGCAGAAGGCGCCACGCGGATCGCACAAATTTGCAAACATATAGCTGAATTATACTTGGTAGATATAAGTATTTGGATTCAATTTCGTTAAGACCATCCTGTCGTCCACGTTCCAAGTTTTGTCTGGTTCAGCGTATACTTTCGTTTTTAATCTCAAATGTTGAAATACTTCCTTATAGCTTTCGATGTTCGTTACGATATATAATTGCGATGTTCGTCTGAATGCTGGCGGACGCGGGATAATATTCAGCGGAGAGGGGTGTGAGCGCAATCGTTTCCAACATCCACAGAGTGTCCTGGGCTACATATAGCTATGGACTTAGTCTTTGTATTCTCTATTTTGGAGTATTCTTCTTCCATGGTTACCAATTCTTGGCCTGGTATACTTCCAACAATCAGTCCCGGAGTCAGCAGGTGCACATGAGAGCATCCAGGACACCAACGCCAAAGGTAAAGCGCCTCCTCATCCTGGGTGTTCCTCTGGCATCGAATTGATGACATAATAAATGATTTCCCTTCCGGATCCATGCAGGCTGTAGTTGTTATCCCGCTGACCAGTAATCTCTCTTATTTTTACACTCTTCGCCCCTTATCTTCTTCTATTCGAATTTCCGCCTTTAATAGTCTTCCATACCATGAAACTCTCTAATGATCTGACTAATTCTTTGAGCATTTCTCGGGAGATGGCATGGCGTCAATCACCTGTTGTTGCTCTGTTTACGTTGCATAAAAGTATTTCATGGATGAAAGAGACCTCCCACGCTCCCCCTGCCTCCGAAAGTAATCGTACTGAATATTCTGAATTTTTTTCTATTTCTGGAAGCTCAGTCATGCGAAGAACAAAAAAAACAGATATGTCGACTATGCTACCGACTTACTGCGTATTATGTAACAGAATTTTTTTTCGCATACAGATAACAGCTTCTAAATTGCTGCACTGTGCCTCTCGAAAACCAAAAATTATATATAAAGCAAAATGGCATTCGTTCATTATTGTAATCATAATTCAGAATTTCTTTCATCTTTGGAAATGTCGGAGCTAATGCGAGGAAGAACCAGCTCCGACCGCGTTGAGGTTCGAACTGTTTATTTGCGCTGCTCACGCGGCGGCGGTCTAGCCCAACTTCCTCTTTCTTGTCCGTCGCCGCGTGCCATGGCCTTAGAGCCGAGCGCGACGCAAGGGGTGCTACAGGGCTCCCCCCCCCCCCTTCCGTAGAACGAAGCCACAGGATTCGCCCAGCGGATGTGCTTGGAGGAATCCGCGCACAATGATGGCGCAGTCGAAGCGAGAGCGAGGGTAGGTCCGACGGGCAGAGGAGTGCCAGTGTAAGCTGGTTTGAGACGGTCTGCAGCCACGACGTCTTCACGGCCGTTGACGTCTAGTATGAAGGTATTCTGCGCACGACGGAGGATGCGCAACGGTCCATCGTAGACCGGCGTGAGGGGTGGACGGACATGGTCACGGCGGATAAAGACATGGGTGCAGGAGGCCCGGTCATGGCTGACGAACACGGACTGAGGGTGACGGGCTGCAGGGGCGACAGGAGTAGTGTGGCGAAATGTGTTGCGTAGGTCTCGGATGTGGGTGGAAGCGTCATGAATTAACAGAGGGGAGGAAGGAGAGAAGAATTCTCCAGGGAGACGCAGGGGAACAGCGCAGACTAGCTCAGCCAAATAGCTGCCGAGGTCAGCCTTCAGTGCCTAGCGAATGCCCAAGAGGACGAGGGGAAGGTGGTCTGACAAGCGTTCCCTTGGCTGATAAGTAGTAAGGGCAGCCTTCAGTTTTTGATGCAGACGTTCCACTGAGCCATTGGCTGAAGGATGGTAGGCGTTCGTATGGATGTGGCGGCCGTCCAGAATATTAGCAAGAGCAGTAAACAGGGCCGATTGAAACTGACGGCCGCGGTTGGTGGTGACGACAAACGGGCAGCTGAAGCGACACACCCAGCCAGCCATGAAGAACGATGCGACGGATTCGGCTGTAGTGTCAGCAATGGGCAACGCCTCGGGCCAGCGGGTGAAACGATCCACACAGGTGAGCAGATAAGAGGTCTAACAATGTCTATGTGAACGTGGGAAAACCGCGCACGAGGCGGCAGAAAAGGAGAGGCAGGCGTGACGTTATGAGGGTGAGCTTTGACGCGCTGACAGTGAAGACAGGTTCGTGCCCAGTGGCGGGCGCCATCATTGATGTTTGGCCAATGGAAACGAGATGTCATCAGTTTTTGCGTAGCACGAATACCAGGCTGGCTCAGGCGCTGGTTGTTTTCAAAAATAGTGCGACGGAAATTCTAAGGTACTATTGACGCGAAACGCCAGTTGATGTTTCGCACGTAATGAACTGGGAGGAAAACGGCAGTGGACAATCGGTAAAGGACAGGGACTTGGATGAGGAGCGAAGGCGATGCAGCTCTGGATAATTGCGCTATGCAGCCGCTAGCTCCTCCATGCCCGCTAATGATTCGGACGCCATGGCACTAACACGAGATACTGCATCAGCAGTAGCATTTTCCGGGCCATAAAGGTGACGGAGATCCACTGTAAACTCGGAGATAAAACACAGCTAGCGGATCTCGCGTGCTGTGATACTTTTGGAAAAAAAACGTCAAGGGCTTATGGCCCGTGAAAACGTGAAAGTCCCGGCCCTCTAAAAAGTGGCGTAAGTGCTTGATGGCGAGGTACACAGCAAGCAATTCTCGACCGAACGTTCTATGTTTTGTATCAGGTGTCTTCAGCTTATGGGAGAAAAAGCCGGGGGGCTGCTAACTAGTGACAGACTGCTCGAGGACTGCGCCGACGGCAATGCTCGAGGAGTCGGTGACGAGGTGCAGTGGAGCAGCAGGAACTGGATGTGTGAACAAAGTGGAGTCTGCGAACACCTTCTTGGCAGCAGCAAATGCAGCGACAGCGTCCTCATTCCACTCAAGTGGCGCAGCGGAATCTTTTTTTCGTCGCCAAACAATCGGTCAGAGGCTTCAGGAAAGAGGCGCAATTCGGGAGAAAGCGGCGATGAAAGTTCAGGAGCCCAATAAATCTGAGCTATTTGAGTGACGCGGGGGCAGGAAATTTTTGAAAGGCTTAGACTACTGTAGAGAGGCCGAACACCATGTGGAGTGACAAGGTGGCCGAGGAACTCTGTTGTAGATACGCCAAAGAGGCACTTGCTCCGGTTTACTACGGGCCCATATTCATCCAGTCGGTGGAAGAGGGCGCGCAGATGAGCTTCATGCTCAGAACCGGATGAACTTGCACCGAGGAGTGATCATAGTAAGCGAACACTAAGTCGAAGCCTCGCGTAAAATCGCTGATAGCTCGCTGAAAAATATGTGCGGCGTTACGCAAGCCAAAAGGCATCGGCACGTATTAAAAGAGGCCGCACTGTGTGGTTATGGCCGTCTTTGAAATTTCAGCGTGCTCCACATGAATTTGATAATAATCCTTCACTAAGTCAATTTTAGAGAAGACCGTGCCCCCAGCCAGATTTGATGTGAAGTCCTGTATGTGAGGCAGTGGACAGCGGTCTGGTAAAGTGTGAGCGCTGAGGGCGCGGTTATCTCCACATGGTCTCCAGTCGCCCGGATCTTTCTTTGGCACCATGTGAAGTGGCGATGCCCAGTTGCTGGAGGAAAGGCGTACTACGCCGAGTTCAAGCATGTGTTGGGACTCACAGCGAGCGATAGCGAGGCGTTCTTCCCACAAATGGCGAGGGCGAGCAAACAACAAAGATCCCGAGGTCACGATGTGGTGAGTGATCGACTGCTTCACCGGTCGGTGAATCTCTGGTATGCGGCTTTGCAAGGTTGGGAAAATAAACCAGAACTTTCGCATATGGCGAAACAGGGACGAGAGCGCGAAGTCCCGTCGCCGCAGTGGTGGAAAGTAGGTCGTTGACGAAGAGGGGCGTGCTGAGATATATGAGGCGATGAGCTTGAATGTCGACTGCTACGTTGAAGAGACTGAGAAAGACCGCGCCGAGAACAGCTTGCGAGACGTCAGTGATATTGAAGATCCAGCGAAACGTGCGGCGCAATTCGAGGTCAAGCGTGAGGGACCGTTGGCCTTACGTGCGAATGGGGGAGTTGCTGATCGCTTGGAGCGGGGAGGTCTGTTCGTTGCGACGGCGATCTGCCCAAGAGGCAGCTATGACGCTGACTTGTGCTCCCATGTCGACAGGAAGCGAGAGCCAGTAACCTTGTCCGAGACGTAAAAGAGGCATCATGTCCGTCCAGCAACACTACTTGTAGCCGTCAGCGGCCGGTCGCAGTGTATCCCGGCGGGTGCACGGGTGTGTGCACTTGCGGGCACAGCTGCCGAAAATACGGTAGTACCAGCAGAGAGCCGAGGGCGAGGTGGCTGGCGGCGCGTTGGATGGTTGGGTTTCCGGTGAGCGGCGGCGTGGCCTGAACCTCGGCGGAGAACGGCGCTGCAAGGGCGCGAGGACATCGAGCCGCCTGGCAAGATCATCAAGTCGACATTCGATGCTCACAAGCTGAGACTCTGCGGCAGTAATTGGAGACGGACTGATCACAGAGCACGCGTTGGGGAGCCGTGAGTAGTCCGCAAGAGGGTTAGCGAATTCAGCGAGCCTGTCTAATCAAACATCACCCGCAGCTGCTGGGATGGGGACCATGCGTTGGGGAAGACGCTGAAGGAACTACTCAAGCTGAAGTGGGTCGAGCTGAGCAGCAGAGTCTCCCAGAAGCTGGCGAATGCGACGGAGGAGCTGCGAAGGGCGGGTGTCACTAAGCTCTCTGGCGCTGAGGACCTCCTGGAGTTTGCTGCGCTCAGACGCTCGATTGCTGTCGATGATAGCCGCCTTCAATGTGTCGAAGGGTCGAGCCGAGTCCGGCGAGCAGATGACGTCCACTAAATCCTCAGAGACGTCAGGAAGAAAGAAAGACATGAGGTGGAGGAACTTGATCTCCTGGCTGGTAATATGCCGCAGGTAGTAATGCGCCTCAACCTGCAGGAGTCAGGCGCAGGGGCTATTTGGCCTAAATGGCTACGGGCCGACTAGTTGGAACGCGGCCACCGAAGCACCGAGAGGCTGAGCTTACAGGGACGGGTCGCCGCCGGTAGTAAGGGCAGAAGAGCCAAGAGAGTTCATGTAGGATGATTGGGTGGTGTGTTCGAAGCCGTGTCACCGAATCTGTCGGAGCTAAGGCGAGGAAGAACCAGCTCCGACAGCGTTGAGGTTCGAACTGTTTATTTGTTGCTTTTGTTGTCTTCAAACATGGCATATACCCACGACGGGGGATTGGCCAGGGTTCTGTGAAGAGACCCCATAGAATAGGGTCAACTGGTGTAAGGCTAAGCTAATGATCGTGCCTTCAATGAAATTTCCGAGTAATTAAATAAAATAGAAGAAAACTAAATATCGGGAGAGAATATCTGAGAAATAAATCTATGAAAATACTCAAACGCTCTTTTAAATGCGGATATTTTGGAAACAATTGGCAATGGAATCTGCCGGTGGGTGTTATATAATTGTGGAGGTATTCGCCAGCTTGATGGAATGCAAAACTCCTGGCACACACACCGAAAAGGAGGAGGAGGGGAATCGGCAAAGTGACACCCAACTTTTAATGGGAATTTTTAGGTGTGCTCTCCTCTGATGTGTAGACGTCCGGCAAGAGAGTAGGAAATGCTCCAATGTCTCCACTTCACAACAAGCCGCACAAAGGTTTGTGGGGCTGAACCAGCATCCACATAAGTAAAGATTTAAACGGGGAATCCTGCACCGCATCAGTGTCATCGCTACCTCACACTTCCGGGTTTTACATTTGCGAGCCTTCCATGGGTATATGAGATGTTGGTAGTCGACTGTAGAGAGCAAGGGATCGTTGCACGTGGCGGCTATAAACTCAAAACGCTGAAATCTAGTCATTCCGAAAAGAAGATTAGGGACGCTACAGGCAACAGGCGCACTTAGAGCTTATTTTGCCAAAAAGTCTGCTGCTTCATTTTGTAAAATCCCGCAGTGACCTGGTATCCAAACGAAGCGCACCTCTTTAACCCATCTTGGAATAAAAAACTTGAGTGAGCGTCTCAAAAATGCGTTTCGTGTTGACTCCAGCGCCAAAAAAACAGAGAGACACTCTGCGAGGAATATCACCTGAGAAACAGTTATGGGAATTTTAAAAGCGGCATGACCAAGAGCCATAAACTTCGTAGAGATATGATTGAGTATTTCGGGACCCTAACCGAAAAGCACCACGAGAGATACTCTGAAAAAATACCAACTGCTGCCTTCTGGCCAGGCCAAGAGCCATCTTTAGCAATCACAGTATGGTGCGGGAAATGAGCAAGGTGGTAAAAGAGGAGTCCAGGTCATGTCCTTGCGTGCAGATGCCTTGCATTAGATGGGAAAATATAATCAAAAGAAATATCAGGGGACGCTGCCCTACCAACTCTGCATACAAAATTGATGCCCACACCAATGTTGGATAAAAGGTTCTGAGTAAAAACAACTTGAGGGAGGCGGAACTTTGGCCAATCAGGGGTGAAAGAGCTGGATGTGAGACGAAAATAGGTGTAGCCGCACCAGGAGTCGACTCAAATGCTCGCAAAAGTCCTGACAGTTAAAAAGTGAAAATGGGAGTTATGGTCGGGATTACGAGCCACGAAGTACAGAACTGCCGTGGAAACTGATTGAGGGAGACCTAGGCAGAGGCACGGTGTGCGCATTTCTAACAACAGCAAAGAATGAAGTTTATATTCTGGAGAGCCGAAAAAAGTGTGCAGCCAAATTCCAAAATTTGTCTTACAAATGCTTTGTAAAGAAGAACAAGCGTGTAACGGCGCATGCCAAATTTTCTATTACTTATTCGTAGTAGCCTACCTAGTGCACGCTCACCTTTCTCAACGTTAGTCTTGATGTGGATCGCCAATCCATACTGGCGTCATAAATGATGCCTAGATACCTCAAATATTCTACCTGAGGTATGCTGTCCAAATGGTAGTTTAGCGATATATATAAAGGCATGTTGGTTTTAAAAACTAGCACTATGCTTTTGTGCACATTTAATACCAAATTTATTGTCCAGCCAAACCTCGGGCACATTGACGTAATCCTGGAGAGAACGATATAGTGCATGAATATCTGCTGCAGAAGCAAAGAAGGCTATATCATCTGCATAAACATATACTGTAAAATCATGGCGTCTTGGAATGTCGCATATCAGCAGATTGGATAGAAGTGGCGAAAGTAGAGAACCTTGTGGCACGCCTCTGGTCTGGGCTTAGGTTTCTGAGGTGAAGGAACCGTAAGAGCCAAAGAACGGCATTCCTGTAAAACATTCGCGGACCCATGCATCAATGTAGTGCGGCGGGTGTAATAATGCCAATTTAGAGACAATTAAAGATAGAATATTCAACACTGTCGTACGGCTTAGCAATGTCAAGCGTCAGTAATGCTGGTACTTCATTCTTGCGCAGACTCTGCTCTCTGAATCGACATGGGCACACCATATAGAGCTTCCGCAGCGAAAGCCAATTTGGGCAGAGCTCAATGCGTTGGCTTCTGAAACATGCGCTGATAGGCGGCTGCGCACTATACTTTCCATGAGCTTTATAAAATTGGATGTTAGAGCTATTGGCCGAATGTTATCAATATGGAAGCCTTTCTTTGCATCTTTTAAGAGCAATATTATTTTCGCCACCATCCAGGAGTGCGGCGACCATGCAGTTTCGAATGATGTATTCACCAGATCGAGGAGGTCCTGATTGAAGTCTTGCGCTAAGATTTTCAACATACCCACCGTAACACCATCCCAACCCGGGGCTGAGGATTGCATTAAAGAAGGTGCCGTTGTTAGCTTTCATCTGTCAACCGCAACCTAATCTGGGCAGGGGTAGGGGGTGACCAGAGAGACTCTACACTGCTCCTGAAAACGGGAAGCAAGTCCTTCTGCGATTCGCTCTAAATTATCTTCCGCCTCATGTACAGAGAGCACCACCGAGCTGGTTAACTGCATGTCTGAGAAGTTCACATTCCGTTGCATCAAAGCCGTCCTATTTTTCGGATTTGACAAATATGTGCTGAAATTTTGATTGTAGTCATCCTTTGAATTTGCCATGGTTCGCTTAAACAAAGGCTAGAAAAATTCGTAGTTGATACAATTTTCCGAGTTCTGATTATGCGAAAGGCTGCTCCAGGCTGTTTTGCTACGACGGAAAGCTGTCTCACACGCGTCATTCCTCCATGTGGTTGGTTATTTATTGAAAATAGGAGAACGCAGTGAACTGGGAGCTCTCCGTAGCCTTCAAAACTAAAGAAAACACTCGCTTAGCCCTGTCGGTAGCACATGAACAAGGATCATATGTAAGAGAGGTACGCAAATATGATGTGTAGGCGGCAAGATTTACTAGCCTTCGGGCAGACCCACGATCTTGGGGGGGGGGGGGGGGGGGGGGGGGGCTCACCAATATGGTGAAAGTAATCAGCAGGTAGTCACAAGATGTGCCGCACTCAATTGTGGACCATGCCCCTATACCTATTCCTCTTGCTACCAAGGATAAACCGAAAACTGAGCTCGAGTGTCTGCGGATGAAGGTTATGGCCCGAGAATTACAGCACCGCACATCATTTGCTGACATCCATGCCATAACATATGTCCATGTGAATCAGTATAGGAACTCCAAATGACGCGATGTGAATTGAAGTCCGCTGCAATGATTACCCTGCTAGAGTTTGCAAGCAAGCTGTATAGGTGGTCTGTTCTGCACACTTCATTTGGAAAATAGATGTTTGCGACTTTGACAGTAGCGCAGTGCAGCAAAGTGAGATATTTCATTTCATTCATTTCATTTTATTACCTTAAAGACCCCTCGCGGGGTATTACATAAGGGGTGGGATTAGCAGAAAAGGCACAAAACAGCGCCACTAGTGATCATGAACAAAAAATGTTGTTTAGATTGCTTGCAAATGATGAAGGACAGGTGATGTCGACGATATGCTGGGGAAGGCCGTTCCAATCTTTAGCTGCACGTGGGAAGAAGGAGGCTGAAAAAGTAACAGTTCGGGCACGTGGGCGAAAAACTTGAAGCGTGTGGCTAGTGCGATGAGAAATGTATGATGCTGGCGTGATGTAAGGGGCACGGTTAAAGTGATGAGTAAAAGAACTTGTGGTACAGTGATAGCGTGGCTATGCGACGACGAACGGAAAGAGGCGATAGTGCTGATTTGGTTTTTAAGGCTGAAACACTGACGTCGTAGGAGTAAGAAGAATGAATGAACCTTGTAGCGCGGTTTTGAGTGGCTTCTAGATCGTTTACGAGGTTAATATGATGCGGGTCCCATATGGCGGATGCATATTCAAGTTTAGGTCTAGTGAGTGACTTGTAGGCGAGCAATTTCACGTGATGTGAGGTGAGGCGAAGGTGACGTTTAAGAAATCCAAGAGTTTTGTTAGCCGATGATATCACGTTAGTAACAAGTGCATTCCATGTTAGGTCATTAGATAATGTGACGCCTAAGTATTTGAAAGATGATACAGATTCTACGGACTCGTTAGCGATTTTGTATTGGAAGGCATGAGTCTTTTTGCGCCGGGTGATGGAAAGAAGCTTGCATTTGCTAGGGTTGAGGGTCATAAGCCAATCTGCGCACCACTGTTCAATTTGGTTAAGGTCCTGCTGGAGGGCTTCATGATCAGTTATGTTTGTTACTTGGCGGTAAATTACGCAGTCGTCAGCGAATAATCGAATTTGGCAGGATACGTATTGAGGGAGATCATTAATATATATTAAAAACAATAGGGGTGCAAGAACAGAGCCTTGTGGGACGCCGGATGTTACAGGGAGAGGATTGGAAGACTGGTTATTTACAATGACTGACTGAAAGCGATTTCTTAAGAAGGCCTTGATCCAGTTTAGCACGTTAGGATGAATGTTTAGAATAGAATGTTTTTGTATTAAACGTTGATGTGGAACTTTATCAAATGCTTTAGCGTAATCCAGAAAGATGGCGTCAACTTGAAGGTTAGCGTCCAGGTTAGTATGTAAGTCGTTGAGGAACATGGCTAGTTGTGTTTCGCATGAATACCCCTTGCGGAAACCGTGCTGGGATGGATGGAAGAAATTGTTAGCGTCTAAGAAGTCCATTACCTGAGAGTATATGACATGTTCCATGATCTTGCAGGGGACGCTAGTTAAAGAAGTAGGACGGTAGTTCAGAGGGGAATTTTTGTCACCTGATTTGTAGAGTGGAACGACCTTCCCAACTTTCCAGTTTTCCGGAATGAGACCTGTAGAGAGTGATTGCGAAAACAATAATTCAAGATACACTGCACTGATACAATTTGTGTTTTTTAGTAGTTTAGTGTTTATCTCGTCGATGCCGGCTGACGAGGAAAGTTTCATTTTCTCGATTAAAGACGAGATGCCAGTTGAAGAAAAAGTTATTGCGTCCATCGGTGAGGTGGCATTAGTAGGAGGTATTCTTGGAGGCGGGTTGCGCTCCTGGGTGAAAATTGACGAGAACGCCGTATTGAAGATGTTAGCGCATTCTGTGTCGGAGGCTTGAATACCGGATGCATGAGTGAGAGTGACTGAGTGTGATGGTGCGGGATTGATAACGCGCCAAAATTTTTTGGGGTTATCACATAACATGCGCGGTAGGTCCCTGTTAAAAAATGAGTGTTTAGCGTTGGTGACGGAAGTCAAGTATTCTTTTTCGGCTGAAAAGTATTTCTCCCACGCTTCGGAATTGCTTTTAAATTTGGCAGCGCGAAAAAGCCGCTTCTTTTTATTCTCCAGTCTTTTTAGTGTCTTAGAAAACCAGGGTTTAGAGCGATTTTCACGAAAAGCTATTCTAGGGATAAATTTTTGTGTTAGTTCATGAAGTTTATTTTTAAACATTAGCCAATTCTCGTTAACAGATCTCTGGTTATAACCGGCTTCGAAGAGTGGGAAAAAATGCTCAGTTCATGATTAATGGCATTGTAGTTACACTTGTCATACAGGGTGATTGTTTTCTTTTGTGTTTCATGGCGCTCGGTGCGGAAGGAAAAATCGGCTTGAATGACTTTATGGTCGCTAATGGGCTCTAAGTATGTAATGGATGACAAACTGTCAGGATGAGAGCTTAGTATTAAGTCTAAAATGTTGCTCGAATCGCCTGCGGTGCGTGTTGGGCTGGTTACTAGTTGGTAAAGAATAAAGTTCAAACAAACATCTAGAAAATCCCTTGATTCTGCACTGATTGGCTGTGAATGAGAACGGTTGAGCCAGTTTATTCCTGGATAATTAAAATCACCAAACAGAAGAATATGCGCGTTCGGATAAGATATCATGAGCTGGTTTAGCATATTGTTAAGTTCACGAGAAAAGTTTGGGCTAGGATGCGGAGGCCTATAACACACGCCGATTATGACTGAATGCAGCGAAGTACGGCACAATAGCCACAGTATCTCTAAGTTAGATGGGAGACGGATGGGTGAACAAGATAATTCTGGTCCAGCAGCGATCAGCACGCCACCCCCTCGAGAATCTGTGCGGTCCTTCCGATAAACAGAATAATTCGGCAAATCGGCAATAACTTCAGCATCAGTGATATCATTAGTAAGCCAGGTTTCAGTTAGTAACAGCATACTGCTGTTAGATCACATGACTAAGCTAGACACGCGTTCTCGTTTCGGCATAAGACTGCGAATATTAGTGTAGGTTACAGAGAACGAAAGATGATTGCTTGGTAAAGTGCGGGGACGGGTGTTGATTACATTTGGGGGAGGTGACCGCTATGGTATCTCTTTAACCATCTGCGATGAGATATCGTACATGTAACGCTTAGCATCAATGTGCAATGTCTTGTAGCGAAGTGAAAATTTAGCTTTTTTGGCTTTGGCGAATGCTACAAGGTGGCTACGCGCGGTTTGGACGGAACGAGAGAAGTCTTCGCCGATGCTATAGGATGTGTTCTTTAGTTTCCGGGCATTTGAGAGAATATTGTCTTTAGTTTTGTAGGACGTGAATTTGGTTATTATTGGGCGGCAGCGGTCGTCAGAGTGGCGTCCAAGGCGATGTGCGCGTTCTATTTCTTTAGGGTCGATTGATATGTTAAGGCGATCCTGGCAGTGACGAATGATGATTTCTTCAGCCTCAGCATATGTTTCGGCCGCATTAGTGTCTTCAAGGCCATAAAATATTACATTATTCCGCCGTGATCGATTTTCGGCGTCGTCTAGGCGTGTTTCTAGTGCAGAGACTAAGCTGGCTGTCTGGGCGACGTTAGTTCGGACAGTATCAAGGTCTGTTTGTAAGGTTTTTAGGGTTTGGTAGTGGTTCTCGAGATCAGTCATTCTTTCGTTCAGATTGGAGATGGTTTGGTTTGTCGTTAGTAGTTGGTTTTTTAGTTCACCCACATCAGCGATGAGTTGAGATTGACTGGCTGAAATTTTTTGCAGCTCGGCAAGAATGGCGACAGAATCAGGACCGGGGTTAGTTTCAATATCACCGGATAACAACAACAGAAGAGAACGGGCAAAATCGGCAGCGATAGCACTCAGACATAGTTAGAAGCTAGCAATCAGAATCCGTTACGTTTTTTTATTTATTAATGCCCGGTGACAAACTTTTAGCGAAATCAGGGTCACCAACCCGCCGCCCCTACCACATACGCGGTCCGCTCGGAAAGCACGAAACCTAGCTCTTTAAAGAAAATGACCTTAGAGGGGAAAGCCAAGATTCTTGCAAGAGCACATTATCTGGGTTATGAGAAGACAGAAGAATTTTTAAATCAGGAACATAAGATGCAATAGAGCGGCAATTCCATTAGAGAACCTTTACACCCGCCATGATGCCTATTCGACAATAGAGGATGAAACAGCCTCTTGTAACATATCTGACTTGGAAGACACTCTAGAAGGCCCTTCTTTTTGTCTTGACCTGGTAACGAAGGACATCGAAGGTGAGGTAGAAGCACGTCGCTTCTGCATAGGACAAGGCATATTTACGTCATTACTGCAAACAGTGCTGCGAGAAAGACTTACAGGGGCGCTGTCGAGAGGCGGCAAGTGAGAAGGCACCTAGGGTGAAGACGTGGCAACAAAACTTAGAGCACAGGCTTGCTGTGATATTGATGCTGGTGAGACTAAAAGCTGAGGTTGAGGAACCGCCTGATTTGCAACAATATCAAACAAAGCCTGCGTGAAGCTGCTGAGCATGCGCTCGACCACAACTGAGAGTGCTTTTTCGAAGGTGTACACTACTGAGGCAGACGATGTAGCCTTGAGGTCAGGAGTAGAGGAACGCACAAGACTGGCGCATGAATGTTTTTTTGCGGTTAAAAAGTGCATAATCGTCTACTCGTGAGCAGCGATTCTGCTCAATTAATTCTAATAAACTTTGCTCCTGTGACCGACTTTCACCAGTGGCATCATCGCCGTTGTGACTGTTACTGCATAGACAACAGCTTGGTTGTTCAGCGGTGCGGCAGTCGGAAGAGTGACTTTGACCACACACCCGGCATCTGGTCGCTGACTCCAGAAGTTGGTGCACTGCAAGGGTCGGGGATGCAGCGGTTCCACGCGGTAGACAATAGGTCAAATTTTCAACTCCGAGGGGCATGTGTGACCAGAAAAATTTGTTATGACTGACACCGTTGCAACACGAACTCCAGCCATCTCGTGAGAACAGCGGTATGCAGAAATAATTCCCGTCCGGCATCCCGGAACTCCTCCCAAGTTTCTTGAATTGAAGACGACAGGTCCACTCCACGTACAATGCCCCTAGTGCACGCAAGCTGCTTAGGAATGAGGGCTTTAACCGGCAGAGAAGCGAAGGTATTACACGGGAGCAGATCCGACACACACTCAATGTTTGCTGACTTACAAACAATGCCACCCTCCCGAAAGGTCGCACTTCAGAGCCGAGATAGGGCTGGTTAGGCTTTTTAGCTAATGCTGTATTGTTTTCAGATTCTTCATATTTGAATTCCATCGCCTATCGGTACAAGCGCCACTGGTATTGAATTGACATCATTTTTTTAGAAATGAATTTAAAGGCAAGCTTTCTCCTGGCAGGCTGGCGAGCCAGGCTGCCAAGCCTCCTCCCGGGGAGGTGAAAGACATCCCTACACTGAGTGCGCCGAAAACCTTACATCATCCGATTCAGCAGAGCTACACTGAACGCTGGCAAAAACCCCACGAACGTGGAACGGCCTCATCAAAAGAAAGGCCCGGCACCACCAGGAAAAAAAGCAGACAGGCGGTGACGGCAGGCAGGCGCGGCTTAACCTCATGCAGTTCTTCTTCCTTCTCCAGCTTCCGAAATTCCTCTTTCTTATCCGGCGCCGCGTGCCATGGCCTGCGAGCCGAGCGCGGTGCGATGGGCGCTGCAGGAATATATAGTAGGCCTACTGATCATGTTTACAGTCTAGATGCGAAACCCATTACGGGAGATATAAATAGGTCTTAAGTAGGGCAAAGAGATATTTGGTTTTGTGTTTCTCTTTCTTTCAGCATTGTTTGGATAGCCTATGAAATTTGTATTGTGATACAGTCGAACTTCCAGAGGCCCGTCTGCTCTGTGATGCCACCGCACCCTAAAGAAACCCAAGTGGTCGAAATTTTCGGAGCCCTCCACTATGTCGTCCCTCGTAGCCTGAGCCGCCGTGGCATGTTAAACACCCATAAACGAAACCTAACCAATTTTTTTGTTGTTCGCAGAATTCTATAATAAAACAAGAAATGTCACCTGTTCCCTGTATCGAACTTTGTCGCGTCTTTCATTTTTTGGGGGTCAATTGCCTTGAAGCCTTTTCAGCTAGAATCCCGGACTTCGCTGTGCACGTGATTTTTGCTGGTCTGTAACAAAAGGCTCCTGTACGCAGTGCATAGAAGCAAGCTGGCGTGCCGGTTTTCTGCATTGTCCGATATGGTGGGAGTGATACAAAGTAACTTTATTGCCTTCAACAAAATGGCAGCTCTTTAACAGCTGCGGCGTGCTTTCTTCGCAAATTAAAATGACAAATTTTGCCCTCCACAAATTCTAGTACAAGAGGGGTACCAGCGAGCACAAAGACACGCACGCAAGAGAAGACACGTTAGGTACGAACGGGCACTTGACTTCTAACTGTGCTTTATTGAAACGTACAATTTCCGCTCAAAACATTCGGCACGTGCGCATCAACTACGGACTTTACACGCGCAACGCTGACAAGTTTTATTATCCTTATCTACCCTTTAGATAGCACGTTACTTGTTTGTTAAACACAGCGTCGTGTCACACAATTATCTCTCTGATTGATAATATAAAAGGCTTCTCAGATTTTCTGCTCATGCCTTGTCCTTCGCCTCCGCATAACGGTGACACGATCGAACAACGACACAGGTTTTTTGCGCTTTTGTAGCTTCTTCAATGAAGGGCCAAGTGGCATCGTAGGTCCTTTCCTTCTAGGCAGTTTTTTTGCTTCTGCAAGCGTTTCTTAACACACCTGCCTCTCTGCCCTATATACTTTTTCACATGAAGCAGAATGCGGTGAGCAACGCGTCTTACACTCGACGAAGGGTTTCACATGCTTGATCTTACATGCCTCATTTTTGCCTCGTTTGCAATTCTCGCGCAAAGGCCAGCCAGTTTGTATGGTGGATAAAACAATCCTCACACCCGGTCTTTCCGCTTTTTAATATTGTGGGAGATTTTATGTAGGTATGGCATTACTTCACATTGCTTAATTCTATACGATGTCAGCGGCTTCTGGCATTCAAGACCCCTAACTTTCAGCAACCAAGCATGGGCAACAGCTCTAATGGTCAAGAACTGAAAACGCGTTGATATTATCCTCTAGAACTGCTGCATCAGTATACACGCCATGCTGTGGAAACAT
This sequence comes from Amblyomma americanum, assembly GCF_052857255.1. Classification (NCBI taxonomy): domain Eukaryota; kingdom Metazoa; phylum Arthropoda; class Arachnida; order Ixodida; family Ixodidae; genus Amblyomma; species Amblyomma americanum. The sequence continues at coordinate 66,998,807 of NC_135505.1, read as the reverse complement.
GGTGTGTGTGCAATATGCTAGCAGCCGTTGGATTGGTTGGTAGTAAATCCCTCACAGTGGCTCTGAGCATGTCGAGAATGTTCGTCTTCTGCACGAAAGAACTTCATTTGTAATTTCAGGTATCACACATGTATTATATGGCTGACGGTAGAGATCCGACTGAAACACCTAAAAAGAATTTGAATACGATTTTTGGCAGGAAAATAAAGATCGGAAGATATAGTTCCCTTGAAAAACTGTCGATGAGGTCTTTTTGCCTAGGCCAAACATAAATTGCCGCTTCGATCTTTGAAATAAATAAACTACTTTGAGGAACATTTCTTTTAAAAGGTTTTATTACTCAAAGATTTTTTACTTTAATTACAAGAGAGAAAGAGAAGATCTTTAATAACAAAGAAACAAAGAATATAGCTGGTGTTTAAAAATCGCTGCCATGCTACTCTGCGTGGGGAAGGGAATGAGATAAGGGCGGAAGAGTGGTGCGGAGAAAGTAAACTAAAACAAAAGAAAAAGGTGAGAAGAAAAAATGAAGCCATTAATTTCGTTGTAAGGTGCCTCGGCGAGCAATGATGTTACATATCGAATGATGAAGTGCATAGTCAGACAATTTGGCTAACAAAGTTCAGTGCGTGAAGAATGTATGACGAAAACATGCAAGTGGAATTACAGCTTATGCAGGTAAGCAAATAAACATTCATTGCATGTCTCTGTCGCATATCTCACGCTAAGAGACCTTAAACATTCCCCATTGACAGAGGCATACGCAGAGCACTCAAGCAGAATATGTTTCATTGTTTCGATAAGGCCGCAGTTGTCACAAAGCGGAATGATCTTTTCACCAACACGATATCGCAAACCATTTGTAAATCCTTCATTCAGATGAAGTCACTGATCAACGGTTCCCAGATGGCGTGGAATTTTTCGGTGGAAGTCTTGGCTGGAGGTATGGGTCGACTGAGCACAGACATTGGTAGCGATGTGAGCTCTAGACCGGGTACATTTCTTCACAGGCGACTCTTTCAGCTGTTTAGGACGCATCAGATTTCGTGAAGAAGGTTCGAATGTATCGCCGATGTTGGTGATCTTTACGGGCCGCTTCATCTGCTCTTTCATTGGCCAAAATGCCACAGTGTACTCGTATCCAGTGGAATGTTATGCAGTGACCTGCGACAATAGCCAGATGTATATACCCGATGTGTGAAAAATGGGCTGATAAGTGGTGTTCTTCAGCATGTTGGACAGGATCTGCAGGGATGCTTGGAGTCGGTTAAGATAACCCTTCGGCCGCGGGATCAGCGCATGATAAAGGAAACAGCTTTTTTAATGCCGTGAAGATCAGCTGTCGTAAAGGAAGTATTCGCTCCAACCGGTAAGAAAGGACATGGCGTATTGAGGGCACATAAAGGCCACAGGAAGATGTTTCTTGAGTATTTGACCATCGGTGAAGATGTGGGATTGCTGCCTATATTCCTCGGCTAAGTAGGCTATATTAGCTTGCAGTAGCGCTCTGCCTGTGGCATGTGGCTCTTTGCATCCGCACCTGGAATAAACTTGAACCTTTAGAAGCGAGAGTGTTCATTGGGGAAAGGACAGATGTAGAAGTTTCTGTGGCTGATTAGTAGTGGCGAGGGGCAGGAGCTGTACAGCCGGGAAAAAGCCAAAGGTGCATTTAAGTAGACACTGTGTAAGAAGTGCTTGTTCCTTTGGATGACATGGTGGAAGTGGGTGCGCATAGATTCCTGGGCGGCAATCACATCTAACGGTAGACAACCTGTTTCCGCTACTGTTCCTGATGCAGAGAAATCCTTTGGGAGACCAAGGCATATCCGCAAGCAGTTGTTATGCACGACCTCGAGAATCTTCTTGCTGGTTTGAGAATTTCTTTGAAGCACCGGTAGACAATAGCGCAACGTCATTTCAACGTATGCTTTTTCAAGCAGAACTATTGAACGGCAGTTTCTGCCCCACCGTGTTCCCGCCAAAAACACGAAAACTTGCAAAGTTTTTGATCTGTGGTGACCACGATAGATTACTGTCTGTCACAACACCCACGAATTCCTGTGATCGTGCTTAAGACAGTGACCGTCCACGTAGGAGGAGCGGACATCGAGTGATCGTTTTTCTTGTAAAACCTAAGGCAACACTCTTTTCTGACAAAAGAAGAAGACCTCTGGTGGCTAGGTGCATTGAGATGTGCAGTAACGCTCTCTGAAAACCTTGCTGGGTACTATACCGTGAATGCTACGCGTTCCAGATGCAGATGTGATCTGCATAAATCGTTAAGCGTACTCCTCGCGGTAGGTATTTTAGTTATGTGCATAAGGTTATATTGAACAGGAGAGGGCTGAGCACCGTTCCCTGAGGTACGGCCCTTTTCACTTCGTGAAAGAGTGTGCGGCCTTTGGGAGTGCACATAAAAAAATTCTGTTCTATATAGTGTCCAATCCATTTATAGAGCTTTCCTCCACTGGGCACGGTGGCATTTCAGGGATGCGGTCACGTAATCAGTTCCTCTTCATTCCGCAGTTGTGGATCGGTGTGCTGTTGGCCATCGCCAGCTGCTTCGCCGGGCCGCCTGTGCATGAAAAGGAGTTCGTCATCCAGAACATCACCGCCTTTCACGTGGATCCTGTGCTTCATGCGACGCCCTGGAATTTCATGATAAGACAGTCAGCGGCTACACGCACCGATGACAGCGTGCATGACCAAGGAACAGCGCCACCACATCCCCAGACTATAAATGACCCACTAGGGACCGGCGCACCCACTGGGCACGGTGGCATTTCAGGGATGCGGTCACGTAATCAGTTCCTCTTCATTACGCAGTTGTGGATCGGTGTGCTGTTGGCCATCGCCAGCTGCTTCGCCGGGCCGCCTGCGCATGAAAAGGAGTTCGTCATCCAGAACATCACCGCCTTTCACGTGGATCCTGTGCTTCATCCGACGCCCTGGAATTTCATGATAAGACAGTCAGCGGCTACACGCACCGATGACAGCGTGCATGACCAAGGAACAGCGCCACCACATCACCAGCCTATAAATGACCCACTCGGGACCGGCGCGCCCACTGGGCACGGTGGCATTTCAGGGATGCGGTCACGTAATCAGTTCCTCTTCATTCCGCAGGTGAGGAAACGCTACGCAAAATGTATTCGTTCTAGTGATCCCTTTCTATTTCTGCTGCCGTGCCCACGGATGTGTTGGTTCTTCTATCGAGTTGCTCTGTACTTGAAAGAATTGTTAGCGCTGGATGGTGATATTGAGACAAATCCGGGTCCCAATAATGCACAACTTTCAAAACAACTGGAAGATATGGCTGCAGACATCAAAGAGATAAAAGAAAAACGGTTGACTGACATAGAAACTAAACTAGACGCAGTATCGAGACTGGAAGCCAAAATCGTTCTCTGTCAAGACCAGCTCGAATCTATGAATCGTGTAATTCAAAACCTGGAAAACAGAATAGATGACTTGGAAAACCGCAGCCGTAGATCGAACTTAATTGTTTACGGCTTCAAAGAAGGTTCAGGACAAACTTGATCTCGCACCAGTTACCATAGAGCGCATTCATCGTTTGGGAAAACCTGCAGAGAACAAAACTAGGCCAGTTATATTCAAGCTCCTGGACTCCCGTCAAAAAACCAAAATTCTAAAGCAAGGACGTAAACTGAAAGACAGTGGTATATCGATCGGTGAAGACCTTTCCTATAAAACAAGAGACATAAGAAGAAATCTCTGGAACAGTACCAAGCCGAACCGCGATAAAGGCGACAAAGTTTCATTAGTTTTCGACAAAATTTTTATCAAGTCTAGCCTACGTTTGGGACTATGAAAAGAACGACAAGGTGCCTTTGCGAAAAAACAATCGTGCGAAACAGACACGACCCTTAACGCCTTCAGTGGTGCAATCAACTCCATAGATCACGCAATTCTAAGCCATAAAAAGGTCTCTGCTTCTAAATACCGATTTCCCCAACATAAACGTAATAGAGGTGACAAAGGAATTTCGACAGTGACAGTGAATAAGCATCTCCGAATAATTAATGTTAACGCTCGAAGCGTCGCCAATAAAACCGAGCAGCTTGAAATCCTTCTCCTACAACATGACCCTCACGTTGCGGTTATAACAGAAACTTGGCTGCACAGCGAGATTACCGACGACCTCATCTTTCCACCCTCGTACAAGGTACTTCGCAAAGATAGGCCCTCGAGAGGTGGAGGAGTTGCAGTACTTATCAAAAATAATATACAGGCTGTTTCGCTAGAAGATGTACCTGATCTTGAGTGCCTTTGCATGAAACTGTTTTGCTGGGGACATTGCTTTATTTTGTATGCGGTTTACAGGCCTCCTAATGTAACGCAAGATTATCTAACTAATTTACAAGTTCACATTTCAAATTACAAAAAGAGTAAAATATTGCTATTCGGTGATTTCAACTTACCTGGCGTTGACTGGGAACGTCTGCAGCCATGTTCCGGGTACAAAAAAAACGTGGATATTGTATTCGACATTATGTTCACGCACAACTTGTGTCAAGTGGTTCGCGAGCCAACCCGCGAATTTCGCATGAGTAATTCAGTGTTGGATCTTGCATTTGTTCCCCATGTTTTCCATGATTGCAACGTGTCTGTCGCACCAGGACTTTCAGATCATCATCTTGTTAGTGTTTTCATTCCCATAAAACCGCTTGCCAAGACAAAAACATGTAAAGCACATCGTATCATGGACTTCACACGTGCCGATGACGCCTCAGTTATTGAGCATTTTGAAACATGCATTGTCGAATTTGATGGAACTGACGCCTGCGCACTCTGAAATCAGTTTAAGAAAATGTGTCACTATTGCCTTATAAATTTCATACCTGTAAAATACAAAAACATTCGCAAGCAGACGCCTTGGATGACACGCAGTATCATTCATCTCAGACGCCGAATCAAAAGGCTAAAAAAGCATCGTGCACAGCAGAGCACAATCAACCATTTAAGAGAAAACCTCGCCCTTGCTGTACGCCGTTCAAAAGAATATTATTTCAAAACAACTCTGCCGAACTTCATAAAAAACGACTCAGGTAAATTCTGGCGCCACATTAGCGATAAAAAAGCCCCTATATCAGAAATGACTATCAACGGTACAACGGTTACCAATCAGCCTGCCATTGCTCACCATTTTAACAATTACTTTCACAGTGTATTTTCTAAACCTAAACCGTACGATGCACCAAGCACAACTTCAGCACATCCATCTGAAGTTAACTTCATCTCGTATGATGGTGTCGTTTCAATGTTACTAAACCTGAAAACTAAATCATCCCCAGGGCCCGACGATATTCCTAACGGTTTTCTTCGGAGGTATGCTGAATCTCTGGCCAGGTTTTTGGTTATTATATTTCGCGCGTCATTGTTAACCGGGTGTGTACCTGAGGACTGGAAGATAGCCCGAGTCGTACCTGTATTTAAAAAAGGCGACCGCCTTCAGGTGACCAATTATCGACCTATATCCTTAACGTCATCTTGCTGCAAATTAATGGAACATATTGTCGCAACTAGCATTAATGAATTCTTAGATCGCAACAACATTCTGACAGATTACCAGCATGGCTTTCGCAAAGGGTTTTCAACAGTAACTCAACTACTTTCAGTTATCCATTCATTTGCGGCATCACTTGACAATAACAGCCAGATTAACGCGATCTTTCTAGATTTCAGTAAAGCGTTTGACAAAGTTCCACACCACAGCCTTGTTCTAAAACTAAAAACTATTGGACTTCCGCCTATATTTATTTCCTGGATAAATGATTATTTAACTAACCGGAGTCAACATGTTTCAATCGGTCGTCACCAGTCTGGCTGTCTCCCAGTCACATCAGGTGTGCCACAGGGAAGCGTACTGGGGCCACTACTCTTTCTAATATACATTAACGACATCATCGGTGAAGTTTGTACTGGCGTACATATTCGATTATATGCTGATGACTGTGTTTTATTTCGCGATGTTAGCAATGAAAACGATCAGAGTGACCTACAAAATGCGCTTACTAATATTGTACAGTGGTGGAAGCGCTGGGACATGACACTGAACGCAGGTAAAAGTGTTTCTCTTCGCATAACTAACAAGATAAACGCTCTACAATATGCATATAAATTAGAATCATCATCATTGCAACAAGTAGCGTCCGTAAAGTACTTGGGTGTAACAGTTACTAATAACCTTTCCTGGAACTCTCACATAGATAACATCTGTTCACTCGCATTCCGTAAGCTCTGTTATATAAGGCATAAACTTCGAAACGCCCCCGCTAACGTTAAGCTCTTAGGTTACAATACTCTAATTAGACCCAAGCTTGAATATGCTTGCATAATTTGGGACCCGTATACTAAGTCTAACATAAGAAAGCTCGAGAACGTTCAAAGGAAAGCAATTAGATTCATATATTCAAAATATCTACCCACTGACTCCCCCTCAGACTTGATGCATGCTAACGGTATTGAAGAACTACAGGCAAGACGACGAAATTTTTGTTTAGATTTTCTTTCATTACTTCTTAATAATAAACTCAGACTTGACCCTTCTGCTTATCTTTCCCCAATGCCAACACGGAATACACGACACTATCACAAAGCTCTTTTAAAACCATATTTTGCCTGGACTAACTCGTTCAAGTTTTCCTTTTTCCCACGCACCATATCTGACTGGAACTCATTAACCGAACCAAATCAACCCTGAAAAACAGACGCGTTCCTCAGCCATCTTTGATATTGCGTATTATGCATTTTTTTTCTGCTTTGTCTTGCATTGCTGTATTGTTGTTTTACTACATTATCTTTGCTGTATTGTTGTATTTTTGTTGCTATACTTTTGCTTTTTGTGCACCTGCCCTTCCTGCTTGGACCTAACCATGGTCTGAAGTATGCACATAAATAAAATAAATAAAATAAAACTCGAAATGGCCGCGAGAGTCGCATTGCGAAAACCAGAGTCAAAAGCCACCTTGATGTCCAGGAAAACAGCTATCGGGATGTACCCAGCATGAAGGAACTCTTTAAGTGATGAAGCGAAGGCGATGACGTTATCAGTCACGGAAAAGTTTTGACGGAACCCATTCATTTCTTGGGGATGCTCATTTCCGCTTTCGAGGAAGCAAGTGATGCGTTCGGAGATCATTAGCTTCATATAAGCGTATCTACGCAGCTGAGTAGGATGCGTAGCTTGTTGGCTGCTTACAAGGTTTCAAAGCAGGGTCATTTTTCGCCAGCCTCCATTCTGTGGGGAGCACACCAGTTATTCAGGAAGAATAGTAATTTTACAGGAGTCGTAGACAGAAGTTCTGGGGTAGCTTTGCGTCATAGATCACTTCGTGGAAACCAAGAGACGTGCGTCTATTTTATTCTGCGATAGCTGTGGATAGCTTTTCAGTTTTGAAAGGCAGGTCGAACGCTGTCACTGAAGCCTGTAGAATGCCTGATTGACAAATTACAGACAGTTTCGAAGGCCTTGACCCTGCTGACAGTAGTCTACATTATTCTTCTTAGATTTTTGTTGATGTTCTTTCACGCAGAGAGAGTGCAGTGAAGAGGTGAAGCTGTTGGAGTGGCGTACGCATACCTGTACCGATTCGCCCAATTTTGGTTACTCTTTGGCGCATACTCTTTGGTGCATCAGAAAGGTAGTTGCAAAGGGAGATAACTTGTTGCAATAGTGCTGCCAAGTAATCAACAGTACAGTGGTCCCTCTAAGAGCAGTGGGCTTCGTTTCTTGACAAATCATTCGGCACCCAGAAAGGCACATCCCAACTCGATAGCGAAGCAATCATGTGCTAAGCCGCGTACGTGCGGTAATTGCATCCTGTGTTCCGAGAAAAATTACCTTCCTTGTCCCACAAAGCCATAGAACGTAGCACGGAACTCTCTGTAGTGCCGAAGAAGGGATTCAGCTTACCTCTGCGACAACACATGTGGAGAAACTCTTTTATTTTCAGGGCTAAATTAAGAATGTGGCTCAGGCTCATGTAAAGCACAAATTCGCAGTGCCCACAAGATAAACACAACAAAACAAAAAAACGAGTCTCTATTCTAAACGTAAGTAGTCTTTGTAGCAACCTTGTTAGGAAAGTTTCTGCTAGAGCTCAAGTTAATTTTACAATGTTTTTAAATCTCTCTAGCTGCAAAAACCTTGAACATCCACAGCTATTGGCGCTAAGATTTTCATGGTTATATTTCATCGACAATTATAATCTCATCAGAAAACGACCTCCCAGGGCCGGAATTATTCTAGCAAACGTTTATACTAGCAGGTCATGGCTTATGGATATATTAGAGCTTAGAATGACGAGATAATACCAAAAAGTTTAGAATGACGAGATAATAAAACAAATTTCTATGAATTTGTATAATACATCAAGCAATTCATAAAATGTAATCACGGGTGTGGAAGGCATCGAAACGCGTCTTAAAGAAGAAAAAGAAGTGAGCAGTTAGGAGAAAAGATCGTGCCATTCAACCAGAGGCCATCATCATCATCATCATCAGGAAAGATCATTGTCAGCTTTTGGTAAGAGATAATATCTTTAAAGGAAAAAAAGTACATTTGGAAGCAGGAATCGAGGATAATACTATTGTTGGAATTGATGACAAAACACATTTAACTGTAAGCCACAGTCGTTTCCACAGTGGAGCGACGTGGCAAGAATTTATTCTATATCGAAAAAATACGTCTAACGAATAGCAGTCCATGTGTCAGAAGCACCAGTAACTCTGAAAACTTTAGGGAAACAGCCGGTAGTGTGCAAAGGGAGAGAAAAAGAAATAACTTTATTAAAACCTCTCTCATAATTTAATCAGTATTCAAGTGTGCAAAACAACGCAAGGGGCGAAGATCCCGGCAAATTACGAAAGCGAACAATTTCAAATGCAAATCCCTAAAACAGATTCAGGGTCCGTGATCTGAATTTGTACCGAGCAAATCAAAATATGCTAATGCGTCAAATGACAAAAAAACTAGCGTAAATTATTTCAGTTCCGTGCATAACTTGGAGTCATGAATTAGATGCCAAAAATGTTGTTTTTCGGCGAATGCTCAGTGCTGCGTCTACCATTTTCGTTTGAAGAGAAAAATGCAAGGAGAGATGAACATACCAGCCTCGCATTGAAGAATGATAGAGCCTTACCAACCCCTCTATAATATGAACTTCGCTTTAAACAAGATTGCGCAGAAATAAATTGATGCTTTCTGAGCACACTCTGCAATTCTAAGAGGAGGATCTTATCTTCCTGCGTGCAGATGCTTGTGCGAGCATACGTCATGTCTTTGTGCTCTGAAGGAAAACTGTTTCGTGAACAAATGCAGTGAATACTTAAGATGAAATGGATGTTCTTGAGCTTAGATGTGTCTGCATAATTGGAGTAAAGTGAAAGTACTTCCATAATAGAATCTTGGCAGTTTACATCGTGTTAGAGAGGAGCTCATTTTCTCAAATGAACAAGATTGTAAAATCAAAGTTAGTACTAATGAGCCAATGAACAGGGATTGAATTCACGACTTTGTTTAAAATTCAGAAAAAGCTGCAGATTAGGAGAAAAAAATGTCGTAATGTTTTCCCTCACAATGAAGTGTGGAGTAAATCATTACGACATTTTTCCTCCTAATTGGTAGCAATTTCAGAATTTATAATTAAGAAGCATTAGGATGCTGCCAGCAGGTAAACTAAGCAAGCGATTCATGAACTCCGTAAAAGCACCGATACGGCTTTGTAGAAGGGTCTTTGATGAGAAAAACACTCTAGCTATGCTAAATTTTCAGGCTATTCAACTATTCAACAAAGTGTGGAAGCTTGTCATGCGTGATTCTAGAAAGATGCTATTCGAAGACATCTTTTGCGCAGTTAAAGGTAAATACTGAATTCGGATTTTTTTCAGGGGCTTCAGAAACAGCCAGTAGGCTTAAACAATTCATACAGGCAGGTTCGAGAAATATAAACTACTCTTTCTAACTAACAGAGTTTTCGCAGGAACCTCGCTTTATCAGTCAATCTTCGAAGCTTTTCTGGTCGTCAAGGATATATTCCACACAGTCGGCAATGCATTATCCTACGAAACAGTAGGTTTTTCGCATTTCACCCGACTGCCTTCCTTCAAGTGCTTTCATCTCCACGCCAAAACATTTTTGCTGGATGAGTTCAAGAAGACCTTCTGCTGGGTGATGACTGTTCTCTCAGTTGTGATGACTATTCTCGCATTTGGACTTTATACGTATGTCAATTACAATAACTGAGATAGTAGCCAACGTTGGCATGGAATGAAGTGGTCATCTAAGGTAACATTTTTGCTACATGTGTTTATAAGAAAGATAATAATATTCTCTAAGATCCAAGAAATGCTCCAACCGCAGGATGATTCAAAACGGTTCGCTATCGTGGCTCCTAGGACGGCAAAATGAGGCCTCTGCATTGGCTCAGTTAGGAGCCAAAGAACGCATTAATTTTTCTTCATGTGAGCCAAGTATTGCTTAATGTGTCATTTTGTCTCACTGCGTTCGTAAACCCAAAAATTACACTAGAAAGCCTATACGTTAAATCCAACCTATATTTTGCATTTCTGGGAAAAACATCGACACTTTGCCCAGATACATTTCCTCAAGCAACATCCCTGATTAAAAAAAAGAAAAATTTTAAGTTTAAACAAAAAGGATACTTTTCCCGGCGGTGGGTCTAAATGCTGCCCCCTTTTTTGATGTGAATACTCGGCATGATTTAGTACTACCAGAGGGTCTTATAGAGTAGACAGGTGTATTTTTCAGTCGACACTCTTCCTCTGAATGCGAATTTTAGAAAGGTTCGGCTTACAATTTCTTCCGAAAAGGCGTGTAACGCATGGCTAGCTTGGCCAACATAATTCAGCCTATAAAGAGGCACCGAATGTCCCGCTGAATGGTACGCAAAAATTAAAGCGTTAGAAAACGTGCTGCAAGCTACCCACCAGTAAATACAGCCCACTCCTTCGTGAATAGCGGATTTTTATCTATATATACTTACCAACAAGACAGCATGCATTGCTTATTAGGTTCACGCTGCTAATTTCTTGTATAAAGCCTACCTGCTCCAAGGATGTTTAACAAGCTTTTGTGAAAACTGGTCTGCAGAGACCTAACTGGATCCATAAATATTTATTTGACCTCCAACGGCTCATTGATCTATATTATAGAAGATTTTTATCGACTATATACACTCGCCGAGCATATAAAGTGCGGAAGTTTGGCTGTGAGAGCAGTGAGGGTAAGAAAAGTTTATTAAGAGCGGACTGACAGATTCCTGACTTCTTGAATAAGCACGCCATGGTTATGAATATTATTACTGACAGTTCTTCAGCTCTAGCCTTTAACAGAAACATTAACACATTTTTTTTAAGCACACAATTTTGACTATTTCCTTTTTTTTCTTTCTGGGTTCCAAGTAGACACCAGATGGTTTTTGTTGTGAATGTTTTATTGTTCCCGCTTGTTTATTTTCTCTGCCTATTACTGCATGCGATTTATATTGGCTGTTTGTTTCCTCGCAGTATGACTTAGCCCTGTATGTATTAATGTGTTCGTTTTATGTTGATCGAAACTTTGTTCAACGATGTGACTGTACCTGCTGTTGAGTGATGTGTTTGGGAAAGGGGGAAGGGGGCCGACACTGAGTCAGGCATTAATTTGCCTTTATGTCTGCCTCCTAGGCACCTATTACTGCTGCCTGAATAAAAAAATGACTTTGACTTTGAATGCTGAAAAAGACAATTAAAAGCAGAAACGCACGGATGCAACTACACATGCTTCCGTCGACGGCTTTTCGATGAATTTATCATTTTTGCTTGCTTCGTTATTGTACGGAGGCGAGATCTGACAGTAGCGTAGAGAGTCACAGCGCTGAACTCCATCGTCCTTCAGTATATTGGCGCCTGGCCTGCACCCGCTGTGCAGAGTGCAGAGATGCCTGGAAAACCGCATTACCAAGCGATGTAAATCAAACAATGACATCCTGTTGCGGGCATTGAAGCTAAGACAGCACACCATTTTCTTCTAAACCAATTTTTCAGATCATCCTTTCTGAAAATCTGCCTGACATAAACTCACGTCCATCGCCAAAAAGGCGCTATGAGGTTCTTGCTCTCGGTTGTCTTCCAGGTGCCGTCTTAACTTCATGAATCTCAACTTGTTTTTATTTTTATACAATTTAAGGCCTTCGAATTAAGTGGTAAGGGTGGAAAAGTTTTTACAGTGGGCAACAACTTTCATCGTACAGGGCTGTGCGGTGAGGTCTACATTTTTATCAGCGCTAATAAGTATCTTGTGCTTTCTAAACAGATAGTACGCCCAAATTTCTCGAAAGACACTTGAAATTTTTAGACAACTGTGCAATACTTTTACATCTTGTCTTGTACACATTGATATGAATGGTGTATCCTTCCGGTTCTCAGAAAAAGTTCGGTTTTAAAGGCTGTTCTGTGCGAAGTCTTTCGTTTAGTGTACGGATAGAGTGATGTGCTCTGAAAGAGATGTACAGGCAGGTCATCAGCGCTTGCGTAGAGCCACTGGTCGTTACGGCGTTCAGTTTTTGATCGTGGCCAAAGTTCCTTTCATTCGAAAAAAATACAGAGCACTACACGCTTCACAAACTTTCTCATCTTGCTTAGTAAGTGCTTGGACCAGCGCACATAATTATTCCGTCTTTTGTCGATATGAATTGCCTCTGTCATATCACGTAGGAATGGATCAAGACCTCGTGTACAGCCAGCCCTAACGTCAACTCTGAAACCTCAAGCTCCTTTGCAATGCCCCTCATAGATTTTCCTTTGTCATCACTCACGATGATGTCCAGCCGCTGGAGAATATCACGCCTGTGGCGACAAGGAAAGAGCACGTTCACCATTAAGATGTAGCCATAGGCATCAACTGAACAGCGACATCGAAACGGCGACATCTGAACGGTGAATATGCTCTTCCCTCTTCGCCACAATTTCCACGTCACCATGAGAGCACAACTCTTACTTACGCACATTGTAAACGAAATGCTTCGCATCGTAGGTGGAAATTCTAAAATCACTGGCGTTTTCCATCCCGCGTCAACCTATGCGCTTCCACCTTGAAAAGAACTTTGCAGTTTGAATGAGAACACTTCTATATATAAGATCCATGCCTAGACTGATGTGTTGGAACTGTTGGTGTCTATGGTGATAGAGAATATTGTTCTCGAAAACCTCGCACACCCGGTCAAGCTGCCGAAGGGAGGACTGTTCTTTATATTACTGTCCCAGTTCTCACCTTTATTGCATGAACACCGCTACTCGATAATGCATGGTCACCGCTGCTAGAATACGTATTGATTGTTTGTTTGTTGCACCCTCTGCAGTCACCTTCGCGGACATCAATCCCTGAGCAGCTTCTACCACAATACGATTGTTCAACGAGCGCTTCGAGCTAGGTATCCAACTTTTCCAACAGCGTTGATCTCGACCTACAACTGTTCCTTTCTCCTTAATTGGCAGTCGACAATGGTCTCATTAAAGCTGGATCCCAGCATATTTAATAGGTTAGTGATGTAAGAAGGATGTAGGAACGAGCGAAACTTTTTCTACAAATTTCTAATATTTCCTTTGCTGTCAGTTTTTCAATACGAACCTTACAGCCGGATGCAGTTAACCAAGCAATCAAACAGGCAAAGGGCGTGAATTCCTCATGCCCAGCAACCTCCGCGCTCACAAAAATTTAGCAAGGATCACTGTGTAACATGAACCTAAATGGCTAAATTCGGATCGCGTTATGAAATATTGTCAGTCGGCTTCTCTCACACTTGTGGCGTAAAGCAAACACGTGTCCGTAGTTCTTTCCGTCATTAAACTTTGTAATTGGTCTGTAAGCAATTGGGAGCGTCTGCACCTTCTTATTCGTGCAGTGCCCCCTTGTGATTCCTTGCGAGGAAACACCTCGCCTCATCTAGCTTCCGGCCATCCGCGTAATTCTTCAGCCGTCTTGTTTAGGCGAGGTTTGTTTCCAACGTGTAATTGGATGTTCCAGAAATAGATACTAATTACCGATTGTAATCCGGCATTCATTCGCTCGTATGATAAAAAGTAAACAGGTTATTTTTACGGAACCTTCCTACTTTTGTATTGCACGTTAGCTTGCGCATTTTATGCTGAAATAATTTTTTACACCCTTCTCACATTGTTTCACTCTATCGTCCTTTACTCAGAGCCCTCTCCAGAAATAAATAGCTACTGCAGTGATAGTTGCGCCCTGGTGTCAAAGCGTCATTTCGCAAAATGACTTAATGACATTTCAATCTTCCTAATCTTCCTCGGGATACGAGGCTGAATGTCACGCACCTTTATTTGCTCACAGCACACACTGTCAATCGCGTGTTGAATTTAATGGGAAGGAAACATGTTAAAAACAATCAAAAGGAAACAGCCGAAATACGCGACATAAGCATAGCATAAAATGCGGGAATTGACAGCTAGCATTGTGTATAAAGATGCCTAGTTAAACGTTGTACAAAAAAATACACTTTAAGAAGCCTTTGATTGTCATACCGTATAAGTAAATACTATTAACGCAATATGGAAGCAAAATACTGGCTGCAAATAAATAAGTGTTATAGTGAACAACCATACAGGCAATAAAAACAAAGGACAAAACAGAGACATTAAGATATGCATAACAGACAATGAGCCCCTTACAGTCCAGTAATAAAGTCAAAAGGAGCCGCTAGGCTAGAATTATTGCCTCTGTAAGGGGCGTTCCAACGGAGCTAAAACATTAGTTAGTGATTGGCTCTTTATGCTAAGTTGGTCAAGAGCATTTCGCTGAAGTATGTTTAGTGGGAAAAATGAGTACCTGCTGCAGTCGGTCTGGAATGAGTAGCCGTTTTGTGTGAGCGAGTATTTATGTTCGTAGGCCTACTCTCTGTTGTAGAGACGCACTGACGTTTCGATTTTAACTTATGATGTAGCTGGTCCACGAATCTTACTTGGGCTAGCTTGGCTCCTGTCTTTAATGTAAGCATGCCAGCTCTAATATGACGATCAGTAGGTGAATAGGCGTGCCTTTAATTATTGTCAGTGAATCGCTCTGCCTTTTGTTGTACTCATTCTATTTTGACTATGTGTTATTCAGTGAAGGTGCGTTAAAATTCATAAGCATAACTGAAACACATTAGCAGTCTGTTTCCAATTTCCTAGCATTTGAGGTGAATCAAAACGAACTGGCAAACTTCACGAAGGTTTGTAACTTGCAACCAAAGTTGCTGAGCATTTTATCCATCCGTTGTTGCACAAATGATGCCCAAAGACTGAAAAATTAAAGTTATAGTATACCTTCTTATCAATGCTTTTTAGCTCAAACCCAGCTCGATAATCAACAATCATGTGGCCAAAATAAATAAATCTTCTTTACCGCAATACTTTGTGCTGAACATATAAGTTTTGCTGGCTAAGTGCTCGAGCAATACGAGCTCAACGACGCAGTAAGAACAATCGATTGTTCTCAGTGCAATACAGGCACAGGTTCATGGAGGCCGCCGGATGAATTACAACATCACACCTCCATGCACAGAAATCTCAGTAGAGAGTAGTAGTCTTGATTTTGCAGTGGTGGCATGCTGCTGCCTTGATCCCGACCTAAGATCGCACTTTTAAATTATAAATCAAGGCACTACAGCCAGGAAATAACATCGACAGGATCTTCAAAACCTTCTAGCATGGTTCCCAGTAAAATATTTTTTCCAGAATGCAAGCTTACGAAATTCAGAGGCGCAGTACACTATCAAATCAACATTATAGCTTTGGTCGCATTCGATTAGTTGCGTTAGACAAAAAGTATTACATCGGTTAAGCTCTTGCTAAAAACGGTCTAGAAACTGTAAAAGTGTTCCCGTGGCGGCACCACCGCTGCTGTTCCACCCTGCAAGCAAAATCTTTGTTTTAGCACGCGTTTAGCCATAGACGGCTCCGTCAACGGTCCTGGCACGGCCATGCAGGCAGCAAGAGCGAACGCTTTCCTTCTGCGCAAGCGATAGTAATAAAATTATCAACGTACGGCAGGTTTTCGCAGAAATATTTCTCTTAAGCCATGGAGCTGTAGCGCACAGTGCTAATAAAGTTGCATCACGACACGATGCCGATCTCTTACCTGCCATGACTCCGAGGCCTTCTAAACGGTTCCCTTGATCGTTTGCACTTATTTTTGAACAAACTCATTGCTCTAAGTTAAAACGAATGGGAAGGCTCTCTCTTGCGCCGATGAAAGAAGGCTTCAACACGACGACAGTAGACGTTTTTCGCAAACCGGAGATCTATTAGCGGAGAAATCAACCGATTTACCGGACGCCTCCTGCTCACGCGCCTCTTGCAAACGCCTCCTGCTCATGCAACGCGGAGCCACTGCTAGTGAACAGCCGGCATTTAGTGAACGGGTATTCGTCTCCACTAGTACTCTTCTCTTAAGCTAACAGCGTTCAGTTTCTTTGGACACACTCTTTACAAAAAGGTATGCGCTAGTTCCCAACACAGCTCACAGAGGGCGCCACGTATCTCGGCAGAACGAAACTGTATTTCCTCCTTGCACGTACCTGCTGCGCGAGGGGGAAAGAAGTTTTGTTCCACAAAGCTCTGTGGCTCCTTCTGTGAGCAACGATGGGAACTAGCGCATGCGCCTTTTTTAATGAAAAGGTCCGGCGATGCTGTCGTAGTGTTAGAACCTCCGCGAGGAAGTAAGAAGACGTCCGCCAGCTCCGCGCGCGACGGGATTCTAGGCTTTCACGGGAGAAACACCAAAAAAAAAGTTTTTTTTTGCTGTAAAATACGGCCTGAGCTATTTCTTCATACTTCTGTACGTCATCTTCAAGTCAGGTGTCGTGATATTTTACTGCTGAAGTAAGCCTAAATTTAAACGCCCTTTAAAAACTTAATTCCTTTCACTTCCCCACCTAAAAAACACTGCCAGTAACCTATTGCGCTCACTATTACGCCAGGATTTTGCCAGGATTTTTCTCATCTTTTCACATCTAATAACATTTCGAGGCTGAAAGGCCTTTCATTAAGGCGGGTCAAGTCCCTCTTCAGTAGGGCGCTAAAAATGTCTTGCCCTAAGAAATTCAGTATCAGATGATGTACATCCTCATCCTCTTGACCACATGCGCATCGCATGTTATCTGCACACCTAATTATATGTATAAAATACTTCGCGTAGGTTTCTTCCAAGCGTAAGAGATGAATTATAGTTTCTAGAGTTCTGTTGAGTGATAGTAAGATTGTAAACCGCGAGAAGGGTAGGATTTAATTAAGATTCGAAGTTATGCAGTAGGGCTGGGACCATATTTTTTTAGCTCATACCGACTTGCATGCATATTAAAAACACGGCAGATTTCACATCCTGATAATGACAGGCTAGAAGATGCAGAATTGGCATTAACTTCCCTGGCCGCTGCATCGGCCGCAGTGTTTCGTTGGATAGGGCAATGCCCTGGTATTGATTGAAAGACTACTAAAAGATGCATCGCCTTGGAGATTTCTTTAAGCGCATCGTAAACCAAATTTGTCTTACATGCTGCAGAACTTGCGCTGTCGACGAATTTTAATGAAGCTTGTGAGTCGCGAAGATTAACTACCCATGTGCATTTCCCACTGATAGTATCAACTGTAATAAAAATAAATAGCATGCATCTTCGCTGTCATTGATGCTGCTGTGCGGGCCTGTTCAAAGTGCTCGTAGCTCATTCAGCTATGGAATTATGAGTACAAGTGCCGATGAATTTTGAATCATCATACGTAAAACACCCTTATTTGCATAATGTTTATGCTGACGGGACGCTACAAACAAGAAACCAAAATACATAACCGCTAAAGCAGTCGTTTGTACACGCTAAGCAGGAGGGAAAGAAAACATCTTAGACAAGTAATATTATGATAAATTGGTTACTCTCTGTTATATGCACCATTAATTTCAAAGCTACTTCAAACTGGAGCGATTGCGTTTTCTCGTCTTCAGTGCAGAAAATAATAATTTATTTACTATTTTTATCCGCAGCTTGAAAAAATCCTGAAATAAAAAGATCTTTAGAATAATTTGGTGGCTTCTAGTGTATTCGTTTTCTCGCCAAAAAAACAATATTTTTGTCAAGAATGTCCAACGCAACAACAATTCAGGAAACAACCATAGAGGCAATTAAAGGCCAATGCACTTTTTTCTTCCCAGAATCTCCAGAAAGGTAAGCTTGGCTCAACTTATGGAAGTGCCCAGTTAGCGAGAACAATCCCGACGAGATGAATGTACTAAAGCATTATATGTTGCGCAGAACCTTTTCCATCCGACTCCAACAACATTGACAAATGATAGAACTAATATTGGATGAGCCTCTTCCCTTCTGGGGAGAGGTTCATCACTGTACACTGTGCTTCTGTGACTGTCATCTAGAGGTGAATGCAATCTAAGCAACGCGCTAGCAGTTAGGAGGCACGACGGGCGCCTTTCGGTCCTTCAATCACCTAACTCTAGTTGCATTGCTTAACCCTGTGTACAAGCTCCGAGTGCATGCATGCGCTGGTTCAATCGCCCAAATCTAGGTAATTTTATCTAACCCTGTGTGAAAGATCAGTGTACGTGCAGGTCATAAAAAGAGAAACCGGCATCAAAAGAGTTCCTACGACTTAACAGAGAAGCCTTCAAAGAGAAAACTTGTTTTTAATTTCCTTTTCTTGTATTCTGTATCCTTGTGGTACTTGCGCCATTTGTAGAGCATGCGCCCAAATACAAAAATTAGAAATCTGCAAACACGGCACTTCGCAAGCGCTTTTGGGTTAGTGACAGCGATAAAGACTTTTGAAGTGGAAATTCACGCAATCTCCGGGCTGGCACCGTCCGATTAAAGCGAACCGTGAAGCGAATCACCATGACTGTTTTTGTTTTAAATCCGTAAGGCTTGTTTTTTAGGCGCAACTTGGTGTACCCGGTCTGCTTGCGGCAGGTTTTCTGCAAGCGCCTTGAAAACTTCCTCCAAGACATTCTGGCTTAAGGTTTGGGCTCCGTGGCTATGTTTTGGCGCTTTTTTTTCTGCCTGGAATCGAAGGGCATCTTTGATGCTAGTCAGGAGTTGAGTTGCTGACTGCCCACCCACTTGCAAACCACGCGGAAAATATTTGGGTCTTATCGTTTCTACTGGTCGACCTAGCATACTCTGCCACTGAAGTGTGTTAGAGCTTTTAAATCTAGAGTTTCACCAAATATAATCTACAATATTTAAAAACAGGGTTTTGAAGTTGGAAGAGGGCTTTATTCGGCATAAGGTGGTCAGCGATGTTGCTGTCAAAATACAGCTAAGACGTTCTAACTTGTAGGCTCTGTAAGGTTTATTGAATAGTTCGCTTTTTACTATTCTGGTTACTCTAAATTTTATAGAGAGGCTAGGAGCCCACATTAAGTGATTTTCATATCAGTTTTCAGAATTTCAAAAAGGCAGTTGCCCTCGGCGCTGTGGCGAAATGAAATTTGGCCACTTCTATCAGTTATGTGGACTGGAGGGGCTGCCAGTGCATGCAAGATTTTCGAAAACGCATGTATTGATTCCTGATGTAGGCACAATATTTGGCCGACATTGAGCAGGGCCCGAGCAGGTCGATTCCCGCCTGTGCGAGAAGTACTGTAGGTCTTGGTAGTGGCTTGAGAAGCCCAGAAAATTTCAAGGGCGCCATTTTTCGCCGCTGGCATTCACAGCATAACTTCACGTAGAGTTCTGAAAATAGCAGCTGGGGCCATCAGTACCTCACACGTATGAATGTGAATGTTCGGGTGAAAACCAAATGGCCGGCGAAAGGCTTGTCGTACCACGCATGCAAACATTCTTGGGAGAGTTAGGATAGTACAACGAGAATAAAGGTTTCCTAGTTACTGTTCCTTTTGCTGGACGTGATCCAGGAGGCTTTACAAGCCCGAGCACTGGATAAAAGCACATCTAACAGCGACGTCACGGCATTTGATATGCTAGATAGGTGGGCATAGTTTGTAGTGAGCCCATTGACGCCGGACTGATTTGGACGCTGTGAGGGCAGCAAGAAACGGGA
This sequence comes from Amblyomma americanum, assembly GCF_052857255.1. NCBI lineage: Eukaryota > Metazoa > Arthropoda > Arachnida > Ixodida > Ixodidae > Amblyomma > Amblyomma americanum. Next base: position 66,978,719 of record NC_135505.1, on the reverse strand, counting down.
AGTCTTGAGCAGTGTTGGGGGGGGGGGGATTAAAGTTCGACAGACTGGACACAGAAAGATGCACAGAACACAGTGTGGTGGCCATCCTTCTTCGTCCCGCCTGTCACCCTGTAACCATGGGATACAGAAACCAACTTACTTAACTTGTATTGTCGACCAACGCCCGCACGCGACAAGCACTCGGCACCATTGCGCTTATGGCCGTACTTCTACACATCTGCGATGAAGTGTTCTTTTAGCCGGAGGCTCCACCCAGCAAGCTATCCGGAGGGGCCTTCTAGGTTCGCTAGCGAGCATGAGGAACGGTCGTCACTCTGAGCTCCAATAAGGTGCCCACAAAGAGAAACCCGCATTTAGGTGAAGGCCCAGACTGCAGTAATACCTTCCATTACTGATGTCGAGTAGGTTGCCTCTTATTTGTTCTAATACTTTCACACTGCCGTTTTGACACTAAACGAGAACAACGCCAAGGCAAAGATTACTACGGTGTGTATGGATTTTCATGTCGGCTAGTTCATCAAAGTGGGCGAGAGCTAGGACTATCTGTAGCCGCCTGCGTAGCTCGGTGAAGGCGTCCCCTTGATCATCTTTGGATGAAAATGCACGTCGCCTTTGGTGCGTAGCGTAAGGGCCTCGGAAAAAGTTTACAAATTGTTGATGAAGCGCCTGTTCTGTCAAAGGAAACGAAGCTTAGGTCCAAAATTTTAGAACAGACTTTGTGCATAGCTCGCCGGAATATTTCCGCGGCAGCAGTCTTGGGGTGCAGACAAACTCCCTTAGCACTAATCACTATCCTGGAAAACAGAACGCCTGAATTCGGAAGTGATACTTCTTGGGTTTGGTCGTCGACTGCGATAGCCGCGGGACTGGAGGCAACGCTGACGCACTTGATCGGCTTGGCTCCGAATTTTTCTAAAGAATATTTTATCACTCGTTTCATTTTTGCTAGTTTCCTATTGCTCTGGACGAACGGCAGGAAAAAATTTCTGGAAAGATAGCGGTCAAAGTGCAGCCGGTAAATACATCCTTGCAACAAGATTCTTCTCTGATATTTCGTTCAGATATATGATATGTACATTCAGAACTTTTAAGACTGGCACCAATATTCCACAGCACGGAGTATCATTGCTATGTTAATGCCTGTATTCAGGTAGCCGACGTCAAAGTGACTATTGACGTCTCTGTATACCACGCAGGGATGCAAGGCCAACTGTAGAGGGGCTGAGAAAGGCTTGTAGATAGAAGGGGAAAGTAGCGAAGGTCGTCGCTTCTACCGGTGTCACCTCTAGACAGTCCGTATTCTGATGTATGGTACTGGTGCACCGCTCACACCCACGGTCGATGCACTCGGCACCGTGCACTGCTTGCACGCCGGTGCGTGGGCCGAAGTTGGTAACTAAGGTGTGCCCCTCTCCGAAACGCGCTGTGGATCAAGCAATCAAGCACGAGAATAATGTTCGGCAGCATCACCGTTTAACAGCATTTATTATTACCGGCCTTTGATGATCCTCACAGCATGATTAAGATGTGAGCGCTGGCAGTGAGGGCGCAGAGAGGTAGAGCATGTGCTGCGCTATAGAGGGGACCGGGGTTCGAGTCCTAGTACGGCGCATCTCGACCGGCTTTGGAACAAAACCTCCGCGTGTCTATGGAATCGCATAACCGGGCCTGGGGTGCGGCCTGCGTGCAGTGGCCACCACAGACAACGCACTCCTTCACCAGTGCAGGACTTGGCCACCGTGGTACAGAAATGGGTCACATATTTTCTATCGACATACCATTTAACACTCGGCCCCAAGTCCCCAGCGACTGCGGATCAACTGACCAAGGTGGCGGTCCAGATTGTGACACAGCGGAGGCTGCTAAGAATCTCTGGCTCCGTACGGCTGCCATTGCACACAGAACCTGGCAAGTTTAATGCTAAAAAATTATCCAGTGAGGCTAAACTACCAGTGCTGTTCGAAGAACTATGGGTGCTAGAAACAAGGTGCGAGATTCTTCCTCAATATGGATATCGCTGGCAACATAGAGTTCTGTAGTATTAACCTTCTATAGTATACAGGAGAGGGTTGCAGCTATCGTAATTAACTTTAAAAAGAGGTACAAGCTGAAGGTGGTGCAGGTCTATGCGCCTACGTCCAGCCATGATGTCCAGATTGTTGAAAACTTATTTGAAGACGTACACTCGGCAATGAACAAAGTTAAATCACATTACACTGCACTGATGCCGGACTTCAATACGAAGGTATAGGCAAGAAGCAGGCCGAAGACCAGGCGGTAGGCGACTACGGCATAGGCTCCAGGAATATCATGGGGAGTTATTAGGAGAGTTCGCGGAGACAAGTACTTCATGGATCATGAATAGCTTCTTCCGGAAACGAGAGAACAGGAAGTGGATTTGGAAGAGCCCTAATGGTGGGACTAAAAAAATGAAATCGACCTCATGCCATGCGCTCACCCTGCTATTGTTCGGGGTGTGGAGATCCTCGGAAAAGTGCGTTGTAGCCACTACAGAATGGTAAAGTCTCCAATTAGCCTAGACTTGTAGAAGGAAGGTAAGAAGCTAGTGAACAGGCAGTTCATTAACGAGTTAGCGGTAAGAGGGAAAGTACTGTGAATCAGGATATCGCAGCAGAACAGATATTCAGCTCTAACTGAGGAATACGATACTAACAATCCAACAATGCACGGCCATATTACAGCTATCATTCCGAAGTGCACAGTTGAAGTAGGAGGTGTGATGGCTCGACAGGATACCTCAAGCTCTCTCATGAGACGAATGATCGGATTAAAAACACCAAATCTTGAAAGCGTCTGACCCTGCAGACAGAAGCGAACTGGCAAAGATATAAATGTTAATAAATAAAGGTAAGGTATGGCCGACATAAGGAAGTTTAATATGGATAGAATCGAGCGGGCTGTAAAGAAGACAGTTAGCCCAAAAACAAACAAAGAGGAAACTAGGCATAGGTAAAAAGCAGATGTATGCACTAAGAGACGAATATGGCAATGTCTTTAGCAATATGAACAAGATAGTTCAAATCTAAAAAGAGTTTTACAGAAATCTATACGGGGCCTCCGCGGTGGCTGAGTGGTTACGGCGCTCGGCTGCCGGCCCGAAAGACACTGGTTCAATGCCGGCCGCGGCGGTGGAATTTTGATGAAGGCGAAATTCTAGAGGCCCGTGTACTGTGCGATGTCAGTGCACGTTAAAGAACCCAAGGTGGTCGAAATTTCCGGATCCCTTCACCACGGCGTCTCTCATAGCCTGAGTCGCTTTTGGAGTTTAAACCCCCATAAACTAAACCAAACCAGAAATCTATACGGCAGCCAATGTAAAGGTAACGTTAATGAGAGAGGCAGTAGCGCTCTGCAATGGGACATACCGCCAGTAACGAAAGACGATTAAAGAAATCATAGGAGCAAGAAAAGGGGTGATCAGCCATTCAGGATCAGTTAACAGCTAATCTGTAAGGGCGGAGGCTTTACTGTGCTAGAAAAAACTAGTCACCCTTTTAACACAATGCATTAAGGCCAGGAGTGGATCCGAAGCATTGAAGAACGTTAACGTTATCTTAATGCATAGAAACGAGGACGCCAAAGATTAGAAAAATTGCAGACCGATCAGCGTAGTGTCCGTTGCCTGCAATACATTTACTGAGCTAATAGCTAGCACAATCAGGAGAGCCATAAACTTCAATCAATGCAATTATCAGCCAGGCTTTTCTAAAGGGTACACCATAATAGGCCATGCACACACTATCCATCTGTCCGTTACCTTGTCCGTTGCCTACCAAGTATTTACTGAGGTAATCGCGTATAGAGTCAGGGCAACCTTAGACTTTAATCAAACAAATGATCAGGAGGGCTTTCGTAAAGGATATTCTACGATAGATCATGTTCAAGCTATCGACCAGGTGATAGGAAAATTGCAGAATACAACCAAACCCTAATTATAGCCTTCATTAACTGCGAGAAAGCATTTGACTCAGTGAAAACCATAGCAGTCGTGCAGAGCCTTATGTGAAAGTACTGGAAAATATCTATAACGACTGCACAGCTACAACAGTTCTCTAAAAAATCAGCAATAAAATTCCAATAAGGAAGGGCGTCTGGCAAGGAGACACAATCTCGCCAATGCTATTCACCGCCTGTTTACAGTAGGTATTCCGAAGCCATAATTCGGAACACTTCTGGATAAGAGTTATAGAGAAAAGCTATATAATCTACGATTCGCTGATGACATTCCGTTGTTCAGTAACTCAGGGGTGAACTGCAAATCATAATCAATGAGTTAGACAGGCAGAGCAGGGCGGTGTGTCTAAAAATTAAGATGCAGACAACCAAAGTAATATTCAACAGTCTAGCAAGGAAACAGCAGTTCACAATTGGTAGCTAGGTGCTGGAATTGCTAAAGGAGTACGTCTACTTAAGGCAGGTAGTGATAGCTGATCCAGATCGAGCGAGGGACATAACTTGAAGGATAAGAATGGGTGTAGCGCATATGGCAGGTTCTCCCAGATCATGAAAAGCAGTTTACCAATAAAAGTGTACAAGAGCTGTATCTTCCCTGTACTTACCTACAGGGCAGAAATGTATGGGCTAACGAAAAGGGTTCAGCTTAAGTTAACGACTACGCAGCGAGCCACGGAAAGAAAATTGATAGGTGCAACGTTAAGAGAGCGGAAGCGGGCAGAGTGGGTGAGGGAACAAGCGCGGGTTATTGATATCCTAGTCGAAATCAAGAGGAAGAAATGGGCTTGGGCAGGGCATGTAATGCGAAGTCAGTATAACCAATGCTTCTTAAGTGTTGCGTAGTGGATGTTAAGAGAAGACAAGCGTAGCTGGGGGTGGCAGAAAGTTGGGTGGGCGGATGAGTTCGTGGGGATACAGTGGCCGCAGCTGGCAAAGGACGGTTAATTGGAGAGGCATGGAAGATGACTTTGCATTGCAATAGGCGTAGTCAGCCTTATGATGAAGTGAGAGCTATGTTGCCACGAATGTAGCTGATAGGGTGCGTCGAGCTCGGGACGCTGCGGGGTAAGACGAAGACGAGTGCACTCAGACGAGCACCGAGTGAAATAGGTTGAACGCGCTCTGAACGCTCGCTGCAAACACGCCACGCGACATAATTCTTTGCAACCTACGGTACAAATATTGGTACATACGCGCATTTTGTACTAACGCCTGTTTTCAGTCTAACCTCACCCGGACTTTCTTCGGGTGGACTCCCCTTCCCCTCACATTGCAGCCCTTGAAGATAACCTGCGTTTTCGCGATGCACTATCTAAGTTTGTATATTAAGGAGAAAGTTTAATTTGTGTTCCAAAAGCATTTATGGTGTTGTATTCAATGTTTTCCTTTATTTTATGTAACCAACTGCCCTCTGTAATGCCCTTGGCTCTGAGAGAACAATACATAAACAAATTTATAAAAGAAATGAAGAAATAACACGTGCCGCCGCCACTGTCATTGAAATTTTTGTTACAATTGATAATAGTCATAATTTATTATCTTGCTCCTGCGATTGGATGTTTGTTCTGGATTAGATGTTTGTTGATTGAGTCAAACATCGGAATAATTTTTTTTATTGTTGAATTAACATTTCCGTCTCCTAGAAAACCATACCAGACGTAAGGGTGGTACAAATATTTATTTGTGTAATTGTCGAACAGAAGTAAAAGAATTGTGCGGCTGCACTCGAAGAACGTTCAAGAATTGAAAGAAAATACGGCACTCATTACGAAGTCGAAGACGTTGTGTCTTGGGGGGAGTGATAGGTGGCGCCTCCTTGATGCAACCCCCTCTCCAGGCTAACTGCCTTGTCCGCCACGCACGCCACCTGCACCTAAATAATCAGGGATTAAGTTGCGGCCTACCCTCTTTTTATAACGGGAGAGTTGGGAACACGGCGGCCAGAATGCTGCAAATTCATGGCCTCCCCAATATACTAAAATACGTTTTTGGACTCCGGGACATCAAGCCCAGTGGAAAAACACAACAGAAATGTTTCTGTCGTCAGAACACACTTTCGGTGATATTTCTGACCCTGAACTTGCAGTAACAACAGAAGTTTTTGGAGTAGCAAAAGAATTTAATGTGGTTACTGCAGAAAAGTACTACAGAGCTAGAGAACATTACGGCAGAAAAAAAAGTACTACAGAAAAATACTGCAAAAGAACAATCGGTTACAACGACGGAGTAAAAAAAAAACAAAATTTTCGTTATTTTTGACACAGTTGCCGTTTCTTTTAAAAAGGGAACAGTAGAAGGAAGGCAGAGCGGTTATCGCGCTGCCCGAGCTCTTCTCCCCCGCGCCTCTAGCTGTGTATAGTCAGATACAACTCAAGAACCCAGCGGTTTTTAGCCTTGATAGGACGCTCTTGCAACCAATGAAGTCGGCCGGTTTCATGAACCTACTAGTGTGACAATGTAGGCAGCGGCGCCACAATGAACCGATCAGCTGCTACTAACCCCGACCACCGAGGGAAGATATCGATTTTCATTTACCACCCCTGTGAGCAGGCAGCAGTCAGTGAAGAACAGCGTTTATTGCTGATAGGAAACGGCTTTATGAAGGGAGAGGAGCGTGACGTAAAGGGTAACGATGCTAGGTAGCTGTCAACATGACGTCAGAATGACCCAGCTCCTCCTAATCCATCTAAATTCAGCTGAATCGGCCATACATTTTACAGTTGAACGTGAGCAGCAGGGCAGTCTGCTTTTTCTCGACGTTCTAGTCACAAGGCACGACAAAGGCTTGCGGTTCTCGATATACGGAAAACCAACCGACACGGCACGGTACCTCCATTTCAATTGCGAATCATCCCAGTCCCCACAAGGCATCTGTTAACATCTTTATTGAAGAGAGCTGATATGAGCCGATTGAAGAGAGCCTTCTAGTTCTTCACATGAAGGAAAAACAACCGAGTAGTCTCCGATCTCCAAAAAAATTGGTACCCCAGTTCATTCATCCGGCGCGTCAGCCAAAAGCAAAAAAGAAAAAAAACAGAAACAGCTCTATTCCTTCCGCAAGCACACGCCAGAACGGGAAACGTGTTTGCATGCCATACGTGAAAGGCGCGAGCGAGACGCTGGCTCGAATTCTCGGCAAAGAAAGGGTGCTAACAACGCACAAACCGGCTACCACCATCGGACGCTTCCTCCCCCGCCCGAAAGACCGTCACCCAAAAGAAAGGGCCCAAGGGGTTGCATACAAGATTCCCTGCTCGGTCTGCCCGGCTTCGTAGGTGGGGGAAAAGAACTTCGCCGAAAGAATGAGGCAACACAAAGCGGACGTCCGGCAAATTAACCGTCAGCGCAGCGCGGTGGCCGAACACTGCGAGGAATGGGACCACCGAATTGACTTCAACGGCACTACTCTACTAGACACCGAAGCTAGCCAGTGCAGGAGGCTTCTGCTGGAGTCGTGGCACATACAACAGACACGGAGGAATGTTAATCGCTCACTGGGGACACTTCCTTCGCCTTACATCCATGGTTTGCGACCATTGACCAGGAGGTACTCAACACGAGGGCTTAAACAGCCGAGCTGCGCCTCGCCCGTAGTCACACCTTGAAGAAAGGACCGAGCTGGTCCCGAAACGTCGTGTTTTTCAAAAATTAACCTGGTTGGCGTCAGTCATCTTTCTACTAAATTAATTTCCCAACCAGACAGACTTCTGTCAAATGTTTTCTTTTGAGCTCTGCTACATCTTTCTTTTCCTAAACAATTAGTTTAACGTCTCTACGGCAGTGGGTATCGGCGGGGCTGGAGACAATGTTGTGTGTTTCGCCGTAGCTCTGGGGAGTCGTGTGCGACGTCTGGGTTGTCAGACGCTGGAGGATCACCTGGCCGAAGGGTTACGTCGCGTATATGTTCCCGGGTCCTCCTGATCTTCCGGACGTCTTCCGTTTTCAGGATCGCGAAACGCGATGTCTCCGCTGGCCTCAGGAAGACAGCAGATGCCCAGGTCCGAAGAAGAGTGTCTTACGTTATCTGCTGTCCCTGCGACAGGGGAGGCAGGTGTCTGGAGCCACGGTTGTAGTGGGTCCTCTGGCGCTGGCGAATTTCCTGGAGTCTCTTGTGCACGGTTCTGCTGGGCACCGTCTCTGGAACCAAGTGTTCTGCCGGTACCGGGAGCAGAGTTCTCGTCTGCCTTCCCATAAGCCTCTGCACAGGAGACTTCAGCACAGGATCCCTGTGGTTATTGCGCCACTCGAGTAAAGCCATTTGGAAGTCTGGCATCCTACGCGAGAACTTTTTCAGTACCTTCTTAGCCTCTTGGACTGCCCTCTCGGCCATTCCGTTAAAGCGCGGATGGTACGGGCTCAAAGTGACGTGTGCAATACCTAACGTGGTTAGAAATGCCTTGAATTCGGCGCTGTCTAACGGTGGGCGTTATCACTGCACAGCTTTGAGGGCAGTCCATGAAGAGCGAAAATTTACGCACACCACGATTTGAGCAGTTTCGCTGCCAGATGTTGGAATTCGCTCATTTCAAAGAAGATGAATAGAAGTCGATAAGTATGGCAAACTGCCGGCCAACGTAAAAGAACAAGTCGAATCCCACGGCTTCCCATGGCAAGCTAGGTACTTCGTGGCTCAAAAGTGACATCTTCGCATTGCGTGGTTGATGCGTTTGACAGATTTTGCAAGCTCTAGAGTACTGGTCTACCTCTGCACACTTGTTTGGCCAAAACATGACACTTACCACCCGCTCTTTCATTTTATCTGCTCCCGAATGTGCGGCGTGAAGAAGACACAAAATTTCTGCTCTCTTCGAGTGTTGTATGATTACCTTATTGCTGCGAAATTACAGGCCGTCCTAGGTGTGTATCTCCTCCCGGTATGACCAGTATGGGCGGAGAGCTTCGGGGACATTACGCTTGCCATCCGGCCAGCTTGTTTTCGCATATCCACGCAGCTGGAGCAGAGCAGGATCGCCATCGGTTGCTGCAAGGAGGTCCCGGAGACGGTCATTTGAAGCAGAAACAAAATCTAGCACATTTACTTGAAACTGCTCTGCCTCTTCAGGCATGTATTCTTTGCTGGGAAACCGTGACAAAACATCTGCAAGAAGTAGTTCTTTGCCCGGTTTGTAGATAACATTGATGGGATAGCGTTGCAGGGTTAGTCTCATGCGTTGCCATTGAAGAGGACACTGATGCAACTGCCTCTTGAATATCGGCACCAAAGGGCGGTGTTCGGTCTCAACGGTTACTTCTGGCTGGCCGTAAATACAATCGTGGTATTTCGTGCAACCGAGCACAATAGCGTCTGTCTCTTTTTCAATTTTCGCATAGCGCTGTTTTGCGCCTGTCATCGACCGAGAAGAAAAAGCTACAGGGCTGCCTTCTTGAATTAGAAGCACTCCAACTTCCAATTGGCTGGCATCGACTGAGAGGATAATAGATTTACTCCGGTTGAAGCACTATAGCACAGGTGCTTCTACCAAGGACTGCCGCGACCTCTTAAAACTTCTTTCCTGCTCTTCGGTCCACACTCACGCAATGTCTTTGCGCAGAAATTTTCGGAGCAGGGCAGTCACATCGGACATGCTGGGAATGAACCGCTGCACAAAATTAATCATGTCAAGAAATACTTGTAGCTCCTTAGAGTTCTTGGGCTCTGGAATTTGTAGTACATCTTGAACTCGTTGCTGGTCTATTTGCAGGCCTTCTGCAGTGATGATGTGGCCCCGATAACGCACTTGGCGCTGCAAAAACGCTCATTTTTTGAGGTTCAGCCTAAGATTGTTCTCTTTACAGCGTGCAACAGGATTGTCAAGTGGTGGTGACATTCCTCTTTAGTTCTTCCCCAGAGCAATCTGTCGTCCATAACTACAGACACGCATGGTAACCCTTCTAACAAGGGGTGCATTACTGCTTGGAAAATCTCTGGAGCAGAGGCGATTCCGAACGGCATGCGAAGAAAACGTTGGCGCCCGTACGGCGTGCTCATTGTGCAGAGTTTTGAGCTTCCCTCGTGCAATTTAATCGACCAAAATTTTGATATGGCATCTAAAGTAGAGAATAACACAACCCGGGAAAGTCGCTGAACTACGTCCTCTAATGTCGGCATAGGAAATTGTTCTCGTAAAAGCGACTTGTTTAGTTCTGCTAGATCGAGAAAAATGCGTACTTTGTACTTTTTAACTAAAGTGATCATGGGACTAGACCTTGTCAGTAGGCTCGGTTACCTTTCTTATGATGCCTTGCTCTTCCATACGCTATAGTTCCACTTCCACCTTGTCTTGAAGGGCCACAAGAAATCTTATAGCTGGTACGGCGGCACCCGCGGCACCAGGCTTCAGCTTCATGCTGCACTCGAAGTCTTTCAGCTGGCCTAGCCCTTTGAAGACTTCTGCAAAAGGCTCTGCTGGTGGGTAGAATTGGTCATGCTGAATCCTCTGCAAGCGGCTGATAAACCCGAAACTTTGGGCTGCTGTACCACTCATTGTTACTGGCATCTTCTGCTCCACAATGAAAAATCTTTCTTCCCGAGCTTTGCCGTTTGCAGAAAGCAACAGACGTACTTTCCCACGGGAAGTGGTTTTGTGCCCAGAAAATGCTGTAAGCGTGACCAGGCTGGTGTGTTCTGGCTTATCTGGCAGTTTTCTGATGTCTTTTTTCTTATATAAAGCAGCAGTTTGCTCCCGTGTCTTAATTTGCACTTCATTGGTGTGCCGTCAATGTCCACAATCGCACTCAAGTTGTCGGCCGTTGTGTGTGCACTGTCAAAGTTTCCAAGTAAACCTCGTCTTCTACCTGCAGCTCCCGCAAATCTTTTCTTCTCTGAATCGCGCTTCGTGAATGCGGCAACATACTTGTTCGAAGTAGTTCCGCCTGCCGCATTTCTTGCAGGTTTTACCGTTCGCGGGGCATATTCCACTACGGTGCGTCTGATAACCGCGTCTATTGCAGACGTCGTTTTTAGCAGCTACTGCATGAACTCTAGTTTCATAGGTGGTTCCTCTCGCTTCGCTTATCTCGCGGACAACTTTTCTCCCTTGTTCTAGGGTGCGACATATTTCGACAGTCTCCTGATAGGACCAGTTCTCAGCGACTAAGTTTTGCTGCAAGTTTCTGTCTCGAATGCCCAAAATAATGCGGATGCGCTGCATACGGTCTTTTAGCTCTCCAAATTCGCAATTTTTTGCCAGTATTTGTAGTTTTGTCAGCCACTCACTCAAGCTTTCGCCTTCCTTTTGGTTTCTTGAGCCAAAGCGGAATTTGCGAAATTTTAGGTTGGTTTCGTGATTATAGAAATCCTTAAACTTTTTTAGTAGGACGACCTGCTGTACGCCTCTTTAGATTCTTCACCAACCGTCACAAGCCGTATGGCTACCTGCACCTCTTTGCTTTGTTTGTTCAGCAGGGTAGTGGTAGAAAACAACGTGAACTCACTCTTCCACACTTGCCATCTTAGCCAAGCGTTTCCTGATGTGTCCAAGGGCTTCGGTGGCGGAAGAAGGGACGCTGGCGTCGACATGCCGACTAGGGACCGCTGCCACCATGTGAGCAGGCCGGCAGTCAGTGAACAGCGTTTATTGCCGATAGAAAACGGGTTGATGAAGGAACAGGAAGGTGACGCAATAGGTCACGTTGCTAGGTCACTGTCAGCGTGGCGTCAGAGTGACTCAGGTGTACAGTCCCTTGCTTTTTCATACTAGCAGGTTCATAAGAATCGGCCGATGCCACTGGCTGGAAGGAGTTCCTTTGACAGGGAAAAGCCGCTGCGCTCTTAAGTTTTATACAACTATAACTCGCTCCCAACCTCACCCCGGCCCAATAACGACATATGGCAAGAGGCTACAACGCTGCAAACTACATGTATCTCGCAGAAAATATCCGCCTCGTCAAAGGGGCTCTCCAAAGCGGAGGAGGTTGGATGACGACACCTCCAGACTGGGACTTGCAAGTTAAACGCCCGTCTCAACTAATAAGCCTCGGGTCTTACGACCCAAAAGGCAGATTGTGCGGGAAGAAAGCGGGCCTGCTACGCACGGTGTCGGCCGGCCCAAACGATCCAAATGCAGTGCAGCTACTGAGGAGTGGAAGGTTACCCTTTCCAGTTGTGAACTCAAGGATGAAAACAGGCCTTTGTAGCACGAGCACGGACTACAGCGCCAGCCGCTGGTATACTGAACTAGGAACCGCACCCACACTACCTCTCAAATCTTCCGTTTTGTTTTCTTTCAGTCATTCTCCAAGCTTGGAAATAGCGAGGTTTAAAGAGTGGCCTGGTTTGTTGCCTTCCGCCCATGCAGCTGTAAAAGAAAAGAACGCAAAATTCACTGCACACACGGAAAAAAAACAGGGAGAGAGAGCACACCGTAAGTGTCACTGTGAAGAAGAAGCAGCGCAAGGAATTAAGGTACAGTGAATTAGTGCGTTTCACCTATGCCTTGGCAGTACAGCAATTTTTATTGTTCAGAACTGTTGTTTTGAGGGTATCGACGGTGCACTACCCGAAGGTTATTTAAAAAATCTAATAATAAAAACACGCCGATTTGGCAATTTTGGGCATCGATGCCAGGGCAAATATTGACGCACGCACTGAAGAGCGCTACCTGCGAAGTCTTCACGTGCATATTAGCAAACATGACCTTCTTCGAACAAGCATTTCCTCTAAGCAGAACATCCAGGCTAAAGCTTGCTCTACGATGTGCTGAAACACAGCTGCTGTTTTCACTAAGGAAGCCTAAGAGAAAATCCCCACTCTATTTAGCAGTTTGGTAGTTGACATTTAATCTTACCTGCTGTTATTCCTTATACCTGTATATCCTTAAGAAAGACAATGGTTACGTATTTTGGGCTCTGTTCCCAGCAAAAATATCGTGTTCACCTGTTCGTTGGCCCCCGAATCTTCTTTCTCGGTGATGGCGAGAAAGACCACTTGGTGGGAAGCGCTTTATAAGTGGGGCGACGAGTCGCTTTGCCATTCCCGTTTGGCTCGAACTTGGACAAAGTCGGTCGTGGTGACACCGCTGGCCGTAGGAATGGGATACCCGCTGTCCATATAGAGTATAATCCCCTTTCTTTTACAATTGTCTTGTGTCTGGGTGCCCTCAGGAAGAGGAATCGCACACACTTCTCAAGAGAATTTTTGCGGCGCCATGGTTATCCGCATTACCTTGCAGCTTCTGAAAAAGTTCTTAAGAAGGTGGTAGTTTGGGCTTATTGGTATAGCGTATTAAAAGAAAGCACAGCGCTGCACAACGGGACAGAGAAAAGGAGCACAAACGACGAGCGCTGACAACAGAAGGATTATTCCAAGAAACCACTGGAAGGAAACAGCAAAGCATATCTCCAGCCACATTGCGAAACAACGTGACCAGACCCGCCGCAGTAGATCAGTGGTTAGGGCGCTCGGTTACCGATCCGGAGAACCCGGGTTCGAACGCGACTGCGGCGACAGCGTTTTGATGGAGGCGAAACGCAAAGGCGTCCGTGTGCTGTGCGATGTCCGTGCAAGTTAAACATTCCCAGTGGTCAAAATTATTCCGGAGCCCTCCTCAGCGGCACCACTTCCTCTCTTCTTTCAGTACCTCCTTTATCCCTTACCTTACAGCGCGCTTCAGGTGATCGCCGAGATGTGACACAGATATTGCGTTATTTCCTTTCCCCGCCAACCAACTCAATTCAATTTTGTGAACACAAAAAGCTAATCAAAAATACCACTACAGTCGTAGAAAACAATAACATAGAGGGCTCTAGAACAATTTCGACCACCTAGGGATCTTTAACGTGCACTGATCTCGCACTGCACACGAGCGCTAAGGCGCTAATGTGCAGTGCGATTTCCGTGGAAGTTAAAGATCCACAAGTGGACGAAACTTTTCCGGAGCCCTCCACTACGGCACCAATTGCTTCCTTTCTTCTCATAGCCCCTCCTTTATCCCTTCCCTTACAGCACGGTTCAGGTGTCCGCTGATATATGAGACAGATACGGCGCCATTTCCTTCACCCAAAAACCAAATTTCCATTTTCAGACAGCCGGAATAAGATAAAAGTAAAGGGATACTACCCTGTCTGATATGCCCTGTGCTGTATTGTACGCCTTTGGGTTGGTCCAGAGAGCCAGGACGGCGGTTTCGAGAAATGGGATCACGCACTAGGGACACAAAGTAGCATGTGGGTTCCAATAGGGGTCCACACATCTTTAGTGTGCAATTAAGGTTCTTCATTACCACTACCACTGAATGGACTTTGATGAGGACGACGATACCCAAGTCTGATCACGAGGCAATAGATAACTTTTATGAACGTTAGCTCTTACTCATCACGTTTCGAGATTTCGGGGGGTCTCCTACCCCCTCTGAGATCAAAGCATCATCTGTGGCTGCAACTAGAAAACAGCGCATCTCGCATTGAGACTTGTAGCGCCATCTACAATAGCACTGGAGAAACAACCACCTGCCGCGTGCCAATTATCACGTCAACAGCCAATATGGAGGATAGAGGTGGAACCAACGTTTTTACATAAGGACAGTTGGAAAACTTGCCCCCGCGATGCGGCCTTACTTCTGCTGCCGCTTTCATCTCCACAAGACGCGACCGCCATCTCTAGGGTTTTGACATTAGCAAGGTAGTTTTCTTAGTTTTCTCTGCGCCGCCGCTACGGCCATTGGCTGCGCTTGGTCACGTGGACAGTTTGCTGCATAACTGGTATACGCAGGCTCGCGCCTCGCATCGATTGCGCCGGGCGCGGCTGCTTCAAGCAGCAATCGTCTACGTATTGCAAGGTTCGCGTGCGCTCTAAGCCTGCGGTACGAGAGTCCAGGATGCTCGGGGTTGAGCTTGTGTCTGTAGATATTGGCCGAAACTTAAAGCCCTTCTTTCCGCGGTACCACGCGGGTAAAATCAGAGAAACACAACGTGCCGCTTACCCCCTCGTTATTTGGGTTCCTCGCGTGTGTAATATGCGGTTGTGCAAAGTAGACTGTAAACTTTCCTCTATTGATTAGATCACTAAAAGTGGAGCGTCTGTAAATAATTCCTAGCAAAAGCTTACAAAGACACTAAATGCTTTCTATTTCTTTTTTTCGGCATACGCACTTTAGTTTCTTCTTAAGCCACTTTGTGTTAATGCGTCGAGATTTAAATATAATCGTCATGGTGGTTTAGGCATTTTCTATAAGTGATCGAAACTGGGAGCACGTTAGCTTTACTTCTTGAATGCGTATCAAATACGCATGTGATAAGCTGTTTGCTAACGCGTCTTCTACGTACCCGGCTAAGGTTATGGCTATAAATGCTACTAAGCCGTCTTGTTTTATTGATTCCGGAAATACCAATCATGTGAAATCCAATTAGCTTTGTTCCTGCATGACATTCATTCCTATCTTGACCGCAATATTCCAACTGATGTGCAATTTCTAGATTTCGAGAATGCTTTCGATAAAGTACCCCATTACCGCCTTTTACTTAAAATGTCTCTGTTAAACATTCATCCTAGAGCCTTGAACTGGATTAGAGGCTTTTAAACTTACCGCATGCAGTTTGTTTCCGCTAATGGCTTCTTATCATCTTACTCACACGTTCCTTCAGGAAAACCCCAAAGCACAGTTCTTCGCCCCTTGCTCTTTCTAATCTACATTACAGATTTGCCTTCCACAGTAACATCTAGCATCCGCCTTTTCGCGGATGTTTGCGTACTCTACCGCCCCATAACTAACGCCTAGGATGCTTACATCTTCCAAAATGACCCGGATAACATACAGCAGTGGTGCTCTACGTGGCTAATGTCCCTAAATACTGCAAAAACTGTACAAATTTCTTTTCACCGCCGCCGAAATTAAAATTCGCCTACTTATAAAATTAACGATACTGCCATTATTTCCACTAACTCTTTTAAGTATCTTGGTATTAACCTCACTAGTGACTTATCATGGTCTTGCCACATTAACCACATAATAAACTCATCTAATCGAGCAGTTGGGTATCTCCGTCGTAACCTGCGCATGCCACCTTGTTCCTTAAAATTACTAGCTTATAAAACGTTTGTGCGACCTAAACTTGAATACGCTTGCGCAATATTTGACGCTTATCAGTCTAACCTTACCTCAGCCCTTGAAACTGTTCAGAATCGAGGCACTCGCTTTATTCCTTCAAAATACTCGCGATAGTCTATCATATCCGCCTTGAAGTTCCAACTAAAATTTCCTTCTCTCGCTTCTCGTCGCCGAATTTCACGTCTCTGCCTTTATCACAGGTTTTTCCATTGTTCTCCCCGTGACAGCAAGCTCATTCTACCAGTACGTTGAACACCCCGCACAGGTCATACAAACAGCGTCATCCCGCATCGGGCCCGCACTACTACATTTCAGAAATCATTTTTTGTCCACGCAGCTCGCGACTGGAATGACCTTCCCCGCAACTTAGCACTAATCCCTGATGCAGCCCATTTCAAGACTGCCATCGAGGAAGCCATGTCATTGTCATGATTGCCATGTAACAATCATTGTTAACAGCTGTTTTTGCGCCCGCACCAGGGACTCTTAAGGTTCAAATAAATAAATAAATACAAAAGAGACGAAGGCGCAACATACGTTTGTATTCATTATCATTACGTTTCTGTACGCACTCGAGTCACCGTCTGTTACACTCCTCAAGTTGGGAGTAGCAGACGACGCGCCCATCCCAAAGCGACCGCTGCGCCACCGCCCATGCGGCACCCGTTTTTGGTCCTCTCGGCGCCCGGCTGCAATTATCTAAAAACGTGGAGCAACGTTTTTAGATAACGTTGTATAAAGCAAAGAAAACTAACGTGGCACTGTCAAAACCCTAGAGATGGTGCTCGCGTCTCTTTGAGATGAAAGCGGCAAAGGAAGTGGGGCCGATTCCCGGGGGTAAGTTATAGGCAAGTTTTCCAACTGTCCTTATCTAAAAAAGTTGGGTGGAACTATGTGAGTATTACCTCAGGCGACGAAATGGAGGCATAGTTATCGAATCCAAGATGGCGGCCATTAAAATTGGTTGTGCCCTCTCATCCCTTCCCCCACTAACCAAAAATATCATAAAACGAGTAGGAAAACCTTGCCCTTACGAGACCGCTATACAAGTATACATTCGTTCCGCTATACCGGGTGTCCCAGCTAACTTGATCCAAGGGTTCAAAAATAAATTATTAGAGGCACGCGAGTGGAACAAGTTGCATATCGGTGACAGCCACGTTGCGCACCACAGGCAATTTTTGTTTTCTAAAGTAATGAATCGTATAATTAAGTTTAATGATCTAAATTAATACTGACCTCAGACAAACAACTGCATTTGAAGAGTTGTCGAGCACCTTCAGAGACCCCCCCTGAATGATAAGGAAATCCTCACGTGCGTCTTATTTTCCCAGCTGCAAACAAAGCCGGCGAAACAAAAAATAAACCACGTGACTAACACCTTGCGCGCCATGATCGTGCTGCTCTCAAGCGTGGTTTGAGCAAACAAAATCACCTGCAGCCTTGACTCGAAGGCCTCACACCAGCGGCAGGCCGACATGTTGGCGGTGGTTTCTCGTCTGCGTCAGCCACTGGCACACATCGCAGTGCGAGCTGCCGCCGCCAACTTATCGGAATGCCGCTGCTGGGCGAACCGGCGAGGCAAGGCTGCAGGTGATTTCGTTTGCTCAAACCACGCTTGAGAGCAGCACGATCGGGGCGTGCAAGTGCTTTAGTCACGTGGTTTATTTTGTATTCCGTGAGCTTTTTTTTTTTGAGCTGGGAAATAAGAACGCTGTGAGGATTTCCTTATCCTAAATGATGGAATGGGGGTTTCAAAAGGCGCTCCACAACTCTTCAAATGCACTTTGTTTCCTAAATTTAATGTTGCTTAAGTAAGATAATTAAACTTAATCTAAATATTAGTTATTTGCGAAACAAAGATCTTCTGGTGCGCAAGCTGGCTGTCACCAATGTGCAATTGATTTCACCCGCCTGCCTATGATAATTGATTTTTATCTCTTGGCTCAAATTAGTTGAAACACCCGGTATATAACCCGACAACAACGGGCAACCATACGGGGACAGTTGTAGAACGAATTTTTTTGGCAAATAAAACCCTAATGGGTTGTTTTATAGACATAAGACTACAATTAAAAAATAGGTAAACATTGTATACATGCAATTACTAATTGAAGCGCCGGCATATCGCACCGCAAGCCTAATTCTAGGCCCACCTTGACCCCCAAAATGAAGGAAACTTCGTTTCAGACGTATCTTGAGGGAATGCAACTCGAAATAGGGTAGACATGCATCGTAATTTCTCTTATAAATGGCGTTTGGGGGCAATCGTTCCGCTAGGCGGCGTGCGTGCGCGGGTATCCGAGTATCTGTAGAAACAATAGAACACCTTATTCTAAAATGTATTTTAAAGAAAATGGCGAATTTTATTAACAACTCACAGCAGAGTTAAACAAAATAAAGAGGAAAAAACTGAGCATGGTGGCAACAACCACTGCCCCGTTTCAATGGGGACGCTCCTACCTTCCATCCATCCATCCGAGCATGGTGGCAATCCACCCCGTTTCAAAGGGTATAAAAATTCCGCTTCTCGAGACGAGCGGCGCGTTCTTCTTCGTTTTCATCATCTAAAAAACCAAACAGCTATAACGCTCGTAAGTTCAACATCTTCCAGACGGTGGCGGCCTTTTTTCCTCTTTTGCCGGGGATTCGCTTCTCTCCGTAGACTATACTTGGAGATGCCGCTCGCTCGACTGGGGCTACCTCAATGTATTCTGAACCTCCTGTCCTTCGGGGCAAGCGCCAAGGGATATACCTTGAAACCAATGTGCGATTTTATTCGCGGATATATAATTGCATCAGTTAGATTCTTATGCTAGAATGTGTATTCACAGCTTTTTTTTTCGTCTTTTATCACCTTTTTTTAATACAAATTCGGTTCTTCGCCAAAAAATTATCTAAATACTCCACTCCTTGCCCAAGTGTGCACTTGTATCAGCAATGCACCCTGGCCAATTCACCGCCGCGCACGTATGCGCCATTCAGCCTGAGGACATCATCATCCCGAGAGACTGGAAATTATGAGAGTTCAATGTGTTTTTCTGCGGGGATGGCTTACCACTCAAATGTAGAGGCCAGCGAAGCAGATCTTTTCGAGCCCTACGAATGGAAGTTGATGCAGACAGCGCTACTGAAACCCAGCGGGAGAGACGCAGTTTAGCGCTGAGGCGTTGCGCTGCGGTGATGGCGTAACATTCTAATGCAGTGGCCAACGAAGCTGATCACTTTACGCACACTCAACAAAAAATGATGAAGACGACGCTAACAAAACCCTAGCACTAGAGCCTGGTAATTTAGCGTGAGGGTGTTGTGCTGCGGTAATGGCGTACTACTGTAATGCCGAGGCCGGCGAAGCAGATCTCTTCGCGCCCTACGAATGGAAGTTGGTGCAGACAGCGCTACCCAAACCCGGCGGGGGAGACGCAATTTAGCGAGTGGGGCGTTGTGCTGTGGTAATGGCGCAACAATATAATGCAGTAGCAAGCGAAGCTGATCACTTCGCGCATACTGAATAGAAGGTGATGAAGATGACGCTACCGAAACTCTAGCACTAGGGACAGGTAATTTAGCGTGAGGGATTTGTGATGCGGTGATGGCGTGCCAGTCTAATGCAGAGACCGGCGAAGCAGATTTTTTAGCGCCCTATGAATGGAAGTTGATCAAAACGACAATACCCAAACCCGGCGCGAAAGACTGAAAATTCAATGCGCGAGCTTGCGGGCTACGATGATCGCGTACCACTCTAATCAGTAGGAGAAAACCTTATAACTCTGCAGCTTTGGGGCATCTTCAAAGATGTTCTCTCCTTGGCTGTAGCCCTAGGAGTCTTCTCTGTCAAGCTTTTCCTCTTTTAATCAATGGTGGGTTGCCCTCAGTCCAGGGCTTCGCTGGCCACTGCCGCCCGATGAGCTCGCTGTACCAGACCTTGTTGGTCTTCACTGCGGTCGCTGGACAGCAGAGTCTCCCAGTACTCCGCACTCGGGTTTTGTATTTTGGGAACCACGTCTGTGCTTTGACAGGCCCGTGGGATGTGATATCGAGTGGGTTTTTCGTCGGCCCATGAACATCCGCGTATATCGTAGGGTGTATTTTGTTACTATGTGTAGGTTTGGATAACAACCTGTCTGTAATTGTCTCGAAGAGACAGCTTCCTCTCTGTTGAGCAATTTGTGCGGCGAGAGATATCGGATTCTTCTGCCTCTGTAGCATTGTAGTGTGGTACAGTATTCCTTGGGTGCTGGCACGAGTTCCGCGGTCTCGTAGTATGCATGGAAAGTAATGTACTCTCGAGCTATCTTGTCGCCCTGTTGGTTCCCTGCCACCCCCATGTGTCCCGGTACCCATACAATTTTGTGCGTGGTCTTCTAGTTTTCTTCTTCGTGGCTTTTAGTTCTGTCGCTCTTAGCGAGCAGTATGCGGAGCACATGACGACCTATCCTGCCAATCATGTAATTTCAGCAAGCGGTTTGAGAGTCCGTCAGTATCGTTAGCGACTGCCCAGTTCTATAGCCCTCCGCCACCGCTAGAACAACGGCTCTTTCTTCGGCCTCTGCTACTGTGCAGTCTCGCATAGACGCGCTGGTTATTTCCTGTAGTGACGAATCGACCACCGTTACCACTGCAATTTTGGTGTCTCCTCCTCTCCAGGACGCGTCTCCATAAATGGTCGTATTGTGAGGCGCGTATGTTTTCTGGATAAATTCGGCCGTCACTTCTCTTCTGCCTCGGTGGAGGTTGGGGGTACATGTTTCTTTGTATTGGCGCTACCTTGAGGGACTTGCGAAGCTCGTCGGGGGCCGTTTCCTTCCTTGTCATTGCTCGCATCTTCTCGCGGTATCCGAGTCTGTGTAAGAGCGCTCTTCCAGTCGTTGTCTGCAGCAGCCTGAGTTCTTGCGACTCAAGCTGCGCCTCCCGTCGCTCCTCGAAGTTGTTTTGCACTCCCAGGGCGATGAGGTTTTCTGTAGACGTGTTTTGGGGTAGTCGGAGCGTTGTCTTATAGGCTTTGCGCGCAGGACGTCGGTTTGTTGTATTTCGCTCTTGTTGAAGCACTGATGGGGTAGGCTGTACGTGATTCGACTAACGACCATCTTTTTGAGTAGTTTTAGTGTGCCCTCTTCGCGCATGCCATGTCGCCTGTTGGTGATCCGGGTGATCATGCGTGCGACCTGGAGCGTTGTTGTTTTGAGCAGGAAGAAAGTGGGGGTACTGCGTTGGTAGGATTGAACCCACGTGCCCAATATTCATATTGTTTTCTTTTCCGGTATAGGCGATCCTTGTAGATAGACCTTGAGTTCCATATCCTTACTGGTTGAGACGGTCTGGTTTTGCTCCCTCTCCACACTTGCAGCAGTTGCGATTTCTCAGTCGAGCATGTGAGTCCTCTTTCTCCGACGTATTGCTCTACACATTAGGTCACTTCCTGTAGCCTGTCTTTCTTCCCCCCGAGGGAGCCCGTGCTTGTCCAGACTTTAATGTCGTCTGCGTACATGGCGTGCCTTATGTCTTCGCTCTTGTCTAATTTTTCAACTAGGCCTATCATACCTATGTTGAACAGTAAAGGTGAAATGACTGACCATTGGGTGTTCCCTTGTTTGGCATGTGTTTTTGTCCGGTCGAAGATATTCTATGCCGATAGTGGCAGTTCTATTGGACAGAAAGGCTTTTACGTAGCCGTGGATTCTGCTTCCGCAGTCCAGGTCGCCTAGACCCGTAAGGATCGCTTCGTGGCTGACGTTATCGAATGCCTCCCATATGTACAGGGTCATTATTACATTTCCGCCCATTCGAGGTGCGTTTCGGAGTACATCTTCTTGTATTTGAAGAAGCCCGTCCTGCGTCGAGAGTTTGATCTGAAGCCGAACATAGTAGGAGTACACGGTCGTTATCTTCCATGTAATTTTGCAGTCGTATCGTCACCACCCGCTATAAAATGTTGGAAGCGCTCGACGTGAACGAGATGGGCCTCAGATATTTAATTTGTAGCTTTTTACCAGGTTTAGGTATTGTTTTTACTTCGGCGTGTTTCCAATCTTCGGGAACCGTCCCCACGTCCCATTGTTTGTTAAGAAAGTTTACGAGCTGTTGTAAAACGTCGTCGATTACGTTGCGGATTAGGGCGTTGTCGAATCTGCCCGCTCCTGCCGCCGTGTTTCTGGTGTGGTTCCTTATGGCTGCGTAAACATTTTGGCAGTTATAGAGAGGTCGAGTCTCTAGTTTTCGGCTCCCCTATACGTTCATTGGTATCGCGGGGGGTTGTGATCGCGGACACATTTTTCTCGTGCCATCTATAGTAGGGCGGTGGCAAAACCCTGGAAGTAGTGGATGAACCTGTGAATAGCTTTACTATTTTCTGATTTGATTTCGTCGGGTCAATTAGTGCTCTAAGGAGATTCCAGATACTGGCCGCGCCTAGAATTCCCCTAAGTGAGTCGCTGAGTTGTTCCCAAGTTTGTTTCCCTAGTTGCGTCACGTATTCTTCAGCTTTTGCGTTGATTTCTGCTACGTTTAGTTTTAGTTTCCTGTAGCGTTGTTGCTTCCGCCATCTTTTGGTGAGATTGCGTCTGTCTTCCTATAGCCTGAAGAGGCTCCCGTCTATATCGGTCGTTGCTGTTCTCCTCATACTTTTTGTGCATTTTTCTCCCGTTTCTCTCAGCATGCCGCTCCATTCCGCCTAGTGACTGGATACCGCCTTTAGATTGGCTGCACGCCCCGCGAAACGCGTTCCAGCCTGTGATATTTCTTTTTCCACTCTGGCGTCTTATCCTGTCCGATGCTATTCGCGTCCGGAGGATAATGTTATCGCTGCCTAGGTTTTCTATCGTGTCTTTTTAACCACTGTTATTCCGTGCTTTTCCTTACGAAGATGAGGTCCGGGAAAGTTTCCGTGCTCACACTATACCCGATTCTCGTGGCGGCCGCGGGATCTGTGATTAGACCGCAGCCAAAGCATTTCGTTACCTCCGCTAATGTTCTTCCCTTGATATCTTGTTTCTGGTTTCCCCAACTTCTGTCCATGGTGTTGAAATCTCCTACGATGATAAGTGCATTTCCTTTGGTGAGATTTCGAAGAATTTGGCTCGAAAAAAACCACTCTAATGAAGTGGCCAGCGAGGCTGGTATGCTCGCGCCGCCCGAATGGAAGCTGATAAAGACGACTATCACCAAGCCCGGCGAGAAACCAATTTTCTAAACCTTCTGCAGGTTTTGAGAAAAGGAAAGGCGCAAAACTGCCTCCATGCGTAGGTGGATGCCACCGCCTGCTCAAAGCGCGACTGTGTTGTCCCTGACCCAATGATCCAATCGGACTTGCTACTCTGAGACTTCACCATACGTCGGCAAAATCACGAGTGCTCACACAGGATCACTCACAAAAGTTTGGTCAATCTACAGGCTTACTCAAACTCACACTCACAGAGTCTCGGGCTCACCCGAACTCATTAACTCAAACTCATTAGGCTGACAACTCACTTGGGCTCGCTCAGACCCACCAGTCATCTGGGGTCAACCACGCATAGCGACTCACGTCTCACTGAGATTCACGGCTGATCTTGGCTCACTCAATCAATTCATCACTCATTAACTCATCACTCACCTGGAATCACTCATTTCGACTCGCGACTCATTTGCACTCAATAATTCGAGCTACCTTGCGCATTTCAGTTTAAGACTCACCTATGCTCACCTTGACTCAGGATTCTTATAAGCCCACGCGTCGGACAGCTGAATCGTTTTTACGCTGAACGGCTCAAAGGTATTAAAACCGCGGGGATGCGATGAGCTCTTAACTGCTGCCAGCCTGTAGCGCCAGCAGCCAGGCCTGGCTCGGAAGCCTAGAGGCCTGTAGCTGCTCCTCACGGGCCGTAAAGATCTAAGCCCGCTGCATGTGTTCTGCAACCAATTAAAAATAGCAAAGGAAGAACTAGAGCAACGCCGATACAGCAAGCCACGGCTAATGTCCAACGACACCAAGCGCGGAGGCTAATAAGCTTTCTTCGCCTTTTATTAATGGTCTAGAACACAGCACCCACAAAAACTACATACCACGAAACAATGAAATTGCTTTACATCACCATCTTGACCAAAAGTGTATTCAGTATTATGAGTGCACAGGAAAATGTAGCGCAATAAACGATATGAATTCACTTGGGATTGTGGGATAGTTCAACCTCGCATCACTTACTTGTTTTATTTGATAAGCCCACATTCTACCGGTCTAAACAAGACGCAGATCGTGATCTGAATGCGAGCCCACACTCATGACTTGCATCGTGAACTGAACGTGAGTCCGGACTTACTCACGACTCCGATCAGTACCTGCACATGAGTCCAGGCTCACTCGCGACTGAAATCATGATCTGAATGTGAGTCCGGACTCACTCACGACTCGGGTAATGATCTGATCATGAGTCCGGACTCACAACTCAGATCATGATCTGAAATGAACCTGACTGAGCCCGAGTCGACTCATGAGTGAGTTCGCCGACCTATGGGCTTCACGCACTTACATAAACACAGACCACTGAAACCCGTGAAGTGCGACTGGACGTGCTGAAAAAGAAAAAAAAAATGCTTACCGCCGGGCCAGCCACCATCATCTGTGGGTAGCCGTTCTTTGTCAGCGGGTGCTTCTCTGGGCACAAAACGATGCTGCTGCTCTCGGCTTAGATGGTCGCTAAGGCGGTCCACAAATCTGCGCCCCGCGGAAAATGCGAGGTTTAGGTCGTCGTGAATTCCGTCAAGTAAATTGAAAGAATCGCCGAGAAGCGCCACCTTCAGAGCGTCCCTAAAGCGTTGTTCAATGCTGGCACCCATCAATCGGACTGCCAGCAACGGAAGTCCAGACCACAGGGTGATGCAGACCACCTTGTGCTCATACAGCCGAGTCTCTTCCTCCTCAGTCAGCAGACACGCATAGTATGTGCCATGCTGAACGTACCACGACATCGTGACGGTGTGCTCGGGAAGGCGCAGCGCAGCTGCGATCCGCTCAAGCAGCGTTGGGCAGTCGATGGACAAGTCCACGTTGGCATTGAGCAGAAACATCCGCCACCCACGCAGTATATACCGCGGCATAAGCCAGCAGTACGTCCGGGCCATACGATGCAGGCGCTCTTCCATCCGAACGGCATCCTGCAGAAAATTGTTTATGTCGTTCATTACCATATCAGGGCGCACTCGGTCAGCGTTTGAAGGCTGCGGTATATGTACGGCTCGGTAGCGGAGCAGTTCATTTCGATTCAACTGGCTCAGATGTTCGCGCATTGTTACCAAGTCTCTGGCTGTCATGGCGGTAGAAGCGGCCTAACAGACACAGTGATTTTTGGAGATCTCTGCCAGAGGCGATGCAGCGTTGCTGTGCAAGGGCTGCTATATTCAAAGTCCCTAGGAAGTCGACCTGCAAACTGAACTTACGAGACGAATTAACGCTCGTTAAGTAAACGAGGAGAAATTGAGACAGAAACATGAACACACATGGCAGCTTAGCCTTCCGACTTATGGTTTTTCCTTGAAAACAGGGGACATATAAAGCCCACAACTGAACAAGCAAAAGCACAATCACAAAGCTAACACGCCCCGAGGTATCGGTGAAACGTCAAGCGTGAGTGTACTTGCTGACGTCAGAGCAGATTAAAGGGCTAACCTTTGCCATTCCAAAAGTCCAGATCTTTCTGTAAAAGTGCTAAAGAGGAAGAGCTAGCCCACATGTCACCCGCTTGGAGATAGATAGATAGATAGATAGGCTTCGCTCAGTGCTCTTTCTGTACTGGCCTTAGCCTTCGAAAGATAGTCTGTCTTTGCGAAAGCTGGTCTACAGCTTCGGCTTCTAAACCTTTTCCTGTGGAGACCCAGAATACGGTCAGTACGTCTCGGCAGGGATTGGTTATGTTCACGGACCTGCTAGCTGTAGTATCCATTTCTTTTGCCTTTACACACACAGCTTTGAGAGCAATACGTCGTAGATAACGTTTGGAACACATACGGAGGTTTATATGAAGATTTGATTTTGCACGCGCTTGATTTCGTTCTTAGAATAATACCAAGACCGAAAAAGATGGAACTGAAGCGTCCCATATCTGTTAACGTGGTGGCAAGTGTGTCGCATTACCGTCATTTATATTTCACAAAAAAGAAACTGTTTAGATAGCGACATTCAGATTTCCGACCTGCTCCTAGTATGTACACGCTCCATCTTTTATTCATTGATGCCCTGAAGGTTATAAAGATGCTGTGCTTTTGTTTGTTAATTTACTAGACTTTATATGTCCCATAGTTTCTTCTAAAAGGATCGGCCGAACGTCTGCCTGTTATGTATTTCATCACTTGTGTTTCGCCTTGGCTACATTTATTTTGCGCAGTTTTATTAGCCCACAACAATGAACCAACTAGCCTGCTCAAATTGGTTTCTTAAGCTGACACTTCCGAGACATTGATGCCATATCATGCGAGCGTCTGCGTGCTGAATTCACAGCTGATTATCATTCTAGACGTAGCCATCTCAAATATCGAGCTGTTACTGTGAGATTATCAATACGAGTTGACCTGTTTGGCGGTAAGTTTGGCAATAATTATTTTGCTTCTGCCCTGAAATATTAGTTGGTTGGGAAAGCTGGTCTGCCGAAGCGGCAGTTGCAACTTTTGCAATGCAGAGGCACGCCACTGGCAGTAGTTCTACAAAGAAAAATCTTGTTTCGATAGCCCGGTTGCTGAAAACGCGGCCTGTTTGATCTTTATACGCCCACCAGGAAGATAGAAGTAACTCGTAGATAACATTTCAGAAACACTTCCTGCGCTTTGTCTTATGATTCTCTTTATGCCTCGTTTACTTCATCAAAGGCTACCGCCAGTGACACAAAAGAAGAGGCTGAAACTCTCAATGTCTGCAGCAAGTGGGGCCAATGCTTCATATCACCATTGTTATCACTTTCACAACAAAAGCTGAACTTTTAGATAACTACGTTGCAATTTGTAATTTGCCTAGATGCCAGCATGTGCCCGCTCCATTGTTAATTCATCGATTCCCCGGTGCGTGTGAAATTCGAGATTTTGCTTTTGCTTGCTCTGCTGCTGGACATTATATAATGCTATGATATCATACAGTAATATCAGTTGCTCACGGCGCTGTCGTAATGTTCACTGCACTTGTGAATATCTTTGTCCCGGCTCAGTTCGCAGAGGTTATCTGCCGAAAACACCAGAGTTCCCGAAAAAGGTCTCCTTCATTTGATTGTCTCCACTCTTGTGAGCAAAAAAAGACACAAGTCGGAAGTTGACATGAAAGGCGCTTCAAGGACAAGTAAAAAAATTTAGCGGTTACGCTTGCATTTAATGCGCGAATTGTAACTGCATAATGCAGTGTATTTGTCACACCTGAAACTAAACACCAATGATGCAAGTTACATATAAAATAACACGCTGGACACGGCACCACATTCTTGATAGGCATCAGCTGTTTTTTAATCAAGAAACAGCAATGTACTTACCGAATAACACTGGAAACTGAAGGTTTCCTTAGAAAACGACCAGAAAAACCATTAATAATTAGGCAACGGGAGAAATTCATGGTGTACGCTGCATATACCCCTGGCAGACAGTACGTTGTAGATAGTCTTATTAGATTGTGGGTTTTAGAATTTTTTTGAAGACGCAGGCTTCAGCCTGCGTCTTCAATTCCAATAATACAACTGTAAGCGTACAGCAGTTTATGGGAGCTCAACTTCCTCGTACAAGCGTGGTCGACATTGCCGAGTTGTTCACCTTTCACATTCTTCTGATTTGCTTTGTGAAATGAATTACCAGAAAAAACGTCCCCTTTTTCGCGTGCAGAGAAGTATTTTCTTTCATGCGGGCCAAAAATTCGCGATGCGCGAATGAGGCGTTGATGAGCCTTTCACCTTCAATTTCTTCCAATCTTAGAATTATCACTATGCCGTCCTATTTTATTTTTCAGATATAAAAATTGTCTGCATCGTTCTGGACAACTGCCATGAAAGACAGGCCCCTCAGAAAGCGAATGGTTTCCATACATTGCGGGTCCTTACATTTAAAGAAGAATGCGAAGAGCTTCTTGATTCAGTCTGAATTTTTTTAACCATTACCTACAGTTTATTACACCAGAAAATCACGCTTCGAGACAGTGAATTCCCGAATTCTCTCGGTCGCTTCAACACTCTGAACGCATGTCCTTAGATTTTATGTTTCAAACTAATGAATTACTACTCGCAAATAGGCGGTGTAAATTGTGTGCCAAAACTTCTTCGTGGCAATAATACTCACCACTGTCTGAAGTTTTTGATTTTTTACGACCTTTATTTTTAAATTGAAATTTCACGTTTGTTACGTGAACCCCGTCATCCTGCATTTTCTGCTGCACTTCTTATCCAAACGCCAAGGTCAAACGCTTTAGCGAACGCAACCACTGTAAATTTCGGTGAGAATAGGAAAATTTTGGCCCTTTCTGTGGCTGTCGCGGCAAATAAGGAAAGCGGAGTGTGCACTGGTCTGGTTTGTTGCCGTGGGTTTTGTATGTTTGTATATTGACGATTAGTTTGCAGGCCATCCCAATCGATGGTGTTTGCGATGAACCAGAGTTATCCTATCACGCATGCAAACATTGCCTTTGGCTTAGCATTTTGTAATACCGGGCATCGTCTACAATCGGAACTTTCCAGTTTATCCTAATCTGTAAACTTAGAACATAGCTTCTGTGCGCTATATTAACGCTAGAAAGTGCCATTCTACTCTTTGTCATACTAAACTGCCTCGATGTTCTTTGCAAATTGTGAGTCATCCATTTTTTATGATGTCGCATGGGCATCATCACCATCATCAGCCTGACTACACCCACTGCAGGGCAAAGGCCTCTCACGTGTCTCTACAATTAGCCCTGTCCTTTGCCAGCCGCGCCACCCTATGCCTGCAAACTTCTTAATCTCTTTCGTCCACCTAACCTTCTGCCGCCCCCTGCTCCTGCCGGAGCGTTTGACGCTAATTCTTTATACACCCAAAGTATGGATAGTTTTCACTGAACGGGAGAAAGAATGCTAGTAATGAAAATTGCAGTGTTCGTCGAACTGCTCGCCACGTAGAGCCAGAAATGTTGGAATGCGAATATTATATTAATCCTGCACACCCATGATACATTGCCGGGAAAAAATTACCCCACTTTCCACTGACCCAATCGGCAGAAAAATTAAAAGATTAACCCAACGTTTTTCCTTGCGATGACTGCCTACTGGGCAAACTACAAACTATGAAGAGATGAAGTGGCCTCGCTCTCCTATTATAAGAGTTTAGCTGGGTTTGCTTTTTCGGGTTTAACGTCTCAAAGGGACTCAGGCTATGAAGAAATGCCGTAGTGCAGGGCTCTGTATAATTTCGACCATGAGGATTTTTAACAGGCACTGACGTCGCACAGTACACCAGCCCATAGCATTTCGCCTCCCCCGAATTGCGACCGCCCCGCCTGTCGGGTCAGCAGCTCGGCACCGTAACCACTGAGCCGCCCATACGGTGATCACTCACTACTGCTAATCTTTTTCCTCCGAATTGTGCATCTGCAGTACGAACCGCTCATCTACCGCCATTATTTTTACCTACCAATGAAAGTCTGAAACAAGACAAATAATTAGTGTATTTTCCAGCAATGTGCGGAGAACTGCGTTGAACCTGCGTCATTCGAGTCACCATTCGACCATCATAGACACTAAGTCGCCACTCTGGTGTTCATTAACCTGCGCTAACATTAAAATCGTAACTGTAAATCTGCAGTGTCAACCACTGATCGACCGCCAATATGTGTTGCCTACCGATGAAAGGTTAAACACAAAAACGTTTTAAAAATGATTTTTTTGGCAATCGTTGAAAAACTCGGTATACGTGAATAAGGGCATTCCTTTCATATTCTTGAAGAAGGTCGATTGTCATTTAAATTTAGCTGTGATTTTATATTTCAGCCAAAATACATGCATATTTAAAACTATTTGGAAAATTCTTTGCATGAACAGGGTGTGTGGTTCCCGTTGCGTGAATATGAATAGGGAGGCTGAAAACTTTTTCTGCGAACCTCATATTACCGCACTACGATCGCTTTCTGTGATCGGCAATATAGAAAATTTTTCAAGAACGTCTGACTCGTTATGATTTCTTATCAGTCTCAATAAATATAAATTCGCCTTTGCAAAGCTCACGCCCTCAGAAGCCACTCGCTATCAAGTATTCAAAGATGCTTTTTTTCTCACTCCATCACACTAAACCATTCTGTAATACAACTTTGATTCATTACCGAGTACCTTTTCAGTTTATTAGAATCCTTATGAAATTTACTCGCGCTAATGATTGCCACAGTTTAACTTTTCAAATGTACACATTTAAGAGAGACATTACACATCAATAAGCAAATTTTGGTAGCTTTGCTTGTTGGAGAAACGTTACATATGCCATCTCTGGCTAGAACAACTTGGACCTTCAAAGTTGTCTGTTGTCGTAGTGTCCTAGAGATAATTAGCACGTTACACTGCATCCATGTGGTTTCTCCAGTAATTCTTAAAACCATTGCCCATAAAGATTTATCAATATTGCCTGAAATAAAAGTTGTAATATATTGCACTCTTTTTTATTAACTCGGCAAACTATTGTGTAAATTTGTGCTCTATTTCATTCACAACGGCATCCCTTTAGATAAAGCGGACGCTGCCTCTTTACTTTTGGCAGACGCAGACGCAGAAGGCAGACGCGCATCAAATGAGACACAAGCGATGACCGACAGCTTTTTGAGATCTTTACTAGAACCCTGTCTAATCGCTGCACGAAATTCCTGAACTGCCATCTCACTGCTGAGCCCAGTGAGAGCACCAAAGATGCACGCTGGAAGGAAGCTTTGTAAGGACGTCATTGAAAATATGGTTGCGAGAGCATAGGGTGCATGTAACACGTACCAGCACTGGTGGCTGTACAGTGTCGACAGTTTCTTTTTTTCTGTTATTGCATGACTGGTATGCACGGCAGACCAAAGGAGCTCCTTTCGTTATCAGGAATACCAAGTTGATCACCGCCTACCGTTCAGCTAAATGTCCACAGGGCGTTGATGAATCCTTGCGTTTTTCTTCCCGATATGGAGTCGAGGGCTACAGCCCTAACTAGCTCACGTGTGGACTCAGAAGAGGCGTAGTGTTTTAGTGCGCTAATTGAAAGCAATGTTAAGGTGATGCCATTGCCATGTGGATCTTAGGGAGCACTTTGCTGCGACTTTCAGCACGCGCTACCTTCGTTTCATGTGGTCCGTGTTTGTCCTTTACGGAAAGGACAAATTACTGTTATGGCGCTTGCTTTTGTCCCTATAAAAATTATTGAAGCCTAGTATTAAAGCTTGAATACATTTCGCAACCAGTATAGAGCAAGCGAAAATGACGTGGGGTAAGCAATTCCCTCACTTTTGCGCCATTAGCCCCAACGGCGCAAAACTAAGTGATAGCTTTTCAACATATGCCCGCAGTGCATACATATTTTACCTATCATCCTCTGTATACGAATTTTTGGGCACAAACTTAGGGGTGTTATCGACCTGCGTGTTTCCGGGCGAATCTCCAGAAGACACTCCCAGTTAACCATCCGCTGCATATTAGTGCGCTCGCAGTTTCCATGTACTGTAGGTAACTACAAAGCCGAACGTATAGAGCAAAGTTCAGGGTAAGCGGATGAGGTGATCGTGTGTTTATTAGTGAGCGTGCTTAGCACTCGCCTTGAGAGATTGCTTTTAATCATTTTGTGATGCCACCAAATGTGTATGTACAATCTTCTCCCGTCTCTCTGGTCACCACATCGTCAAACATCATAACCCTCTTTCTTCCCCTCTTCATCTTCCCCAGTGCAGAGTGGCAGGCGAGATATGAATCTGTGTGGCCGAACTCTTTGCCTTCGTTTTATTAAATTTATTGATATATTGGAAGCTTCGACTAAAGCTTTGGCATAAATATATCTTACTGACTCCACAACCACCACTAAATAAATTCATAAATTTTGCGCTAGAGTTTTACGGAAGGCTATTCTGTTATGTAGTTGCACATACAGGGAAAAATATCCAGCGTCCTGCGCTTACTTCGCTACCATGAAAAAAAAACAACCTTTTTCAACAGAAACGATAAGACCTGGCACACTGAAGTTTTAATACCCGGAAACACTATTTTCGGTCTGTAGTCGAACCGAGATGCAGAGTAAAATAATCAGCATCTCATGCACATGCTAGTACCATGCGTTTATAGATACTCAGCGTGTCTGCTTTTCGTGAATCTGCGCTCCCTCTTTTCTTTGTTTTTGTTGTTTTGCTTTGCTGCATCGCAATGTATAACACTCTATGCTCATAACACACCTGCCTTAGCCATCAAAAGGCGGCTGGCAACCGACATAACGTATACTTCTTTTTAGAGGGTTGTCTGAGGCTGTTACCAAAACATGTCTACTGCACTGCCTAAAATAAATGTCTATTCATTTTACTTTCATTGAAAAATATCGTCTCTGAATTTCTTATAGATTTCCTTACCTTTTGTACTTTCTTTTTGTGATGACAGTTTTTCTTGCATCTTTTACTCCTGCAAGTCACTGTGCGTTAGAAAACAAGCTTTTCAAAAGTATATCTCGATACAGTCTGTATAGCCGCATTGTCAGATTCCGTGCTTTCTCTGCGTGTCTTAGATTTATTCTATTATTGTCATTTTCTTGAATCTTCGTACTTCTGCTCAGTGTCACAAACTACGACGTTGCTGCAACAGCCACTGATGTTTGTAACGGGGCTGCAGTGCCCATCAAGGCGACGATGTTGTTGGCTTTTTGCCACAATTCTAACCCCATGAAGTTGGGCTGAATAAATATCTTAATTTGGATTAAATTGAATGTAGTAGATATTGAATTAACCATCAAAGTTGTCATCAAGTGCTGCTTTGAGAAAAGTTTCGCCAACCGTGATAGGTGTGTGCCGACTAGCGCTCCTGTTTGAAAAACGACATGTTTCAAGAAATTTGGGGTGTTCAGTATTTTATGTTGCGAACAAGAATACCTGTAGCACAGTGAACTGCTTAGCACCATCGAAAGAACGTACCATGGCACTTAGGCTAGCTTCCAGCAACCTCACGTTAGAGCCAGTTCATTTAATTTTTCCTTTCTTAATATACCGGTGCCATATCGCCAATCAATGGCATAACTAGAAACCAATCACGTGCAAAAGTGGGTTGAATATTCAATAATACAACACTACAATAAGTCGCCAAAGCAAGAACCTTGATACGTTTTATATTACTGTATGCGTGAGGTGTGCCTACTTTCGCTCCCTACATAAACAGAAATCTTAACAATGATCAGACAATCTGTCGCAAGAGCAATGGACATGTCAGTCTTCCAGTATTCGAGACGCCCTGGCGCAGCAGCCGTGTGACCAAACTAGCAACTGTTACATTCAAACCGTGTGGACAGGTACCAACAAAACAGTCCCTACATGCGACGCGGGTGACTTCATTACATGCCACTAGCTAAGACACAATTCTTCTCCAAACATCCAAGTTTTTCAAAATAGCATAAAGCAGGCTGGAAGAATCGCAGACTAGCCATGCGTTCATAACAACCCTAAAACGACATGCAGTGGTAGCTCCGTACACTAGAACTCCAAGCAGCGGTAGTCCAGACCACAGGGCGATGAATACAGCAAGTACAAAATTTTATCTTCAGCAAATGTTGGCGATAAGCTTCCAGAGCCTGGATCCCATTGTCCAGGGCCCCACTTTCCGTAGATGTTTCGGCCTCACTAGAGATCTGTTCACGCTGCTCGTCCAGCACTGCGTAAGACAAGCTTGTGTGCGAAGAGCGGCGTCATCTCCTCTTCGGTGAGAAGACGCGCATAGGACCCACCTCTCCGGAAATTCCACGTGTCCCTGACTGTGCACTCAACAACGCGTAGCACGACTGCAAAGCGTTCTAACATTGTTGGGTGAGTCCACCTTTAGGCTCGTAGTTGAATTAATAGACACGCCTGCCAGACTCATAAAATGTTGCACGGCATGAGCCAACAGTAGGTCGGGGCGACACTCTGCAGGCGACTTTCCGTCGAAAGAACGTCCAGCAGGAAATTGCTGATGTCGTTCATTAGCCTATCTGGCCACAGTCTTTCCGCACTTGAAAGCTAAGGGTAAAGGCACGACTCCGCGAACAAGTAGCCAGCTTTGGTTCAAGTGGGCCAGATGGTCACGCATTGCCGCCATGTCCCTTGTCATCGCGGTAGACACAGTGGATTTTGGCGATCAGTGGCAGAGACGGTGCATTTGGTGCGGAAGGGCTGCCAAATTTAATGTCTCTAGGACGCTGTGTTGCAAATTCATTGTTGCTGATTAACAAAACTGAGCTATGTAATAGGTGAAAATTAAGAGAGAGTCAAATAGCACGCAACAGCGAAGATTTTCGGATCATCGTATCGAATAAGAACAAGGGACTTAAAGGCTCAGAAACACGACAACCGGAAGTACAGTCACTAAGATGACAACTCGCGGAACATTGATGACAGATCCTGCGCGCGTATACTTGCTGACATCACAACCGGTTTCAAGTCTGAACGTGGCCACAGAAATCAAGATCTTTGGTTGAAACTGTCAGGGTTAGCTTACACACTTGTAACTGCTTTTAGAAATTTGATAGGCAATAATCGCTTATTTTCCTATCCCATTTTATTCTGAGAAAATATCTTTGTTTGAAATGGGGGCTGGCTCTTATCGCTATTAATAAAGCTTCGAGGGGATCAATCCTGTTCGAGGGCCACGGGGAAAAGCAGTGGTTCGTTAACTTTTGTACAACCGCCTGCAAGATAGAAGTGTACTGTAGATAAATTTTGAGACATACTTCTTGCCTTTGCAAATTGATTGTTTTTACACGCGCTTGATTTCTTTAGAGACTAAGACCAGTGTAAAAGAAAAGTGGTTCTTTTCTGTCCCCTAAACAAGTGAAAAGTTCGTCAGATTGCCCTCCTTATTTCATTCACATAAATAACACGGAATTCTTAGATAGCTCCGTGCAGATTTTTGGCCAGGCTTGATGCCAGCATGTAGTCTTTCCTTTGTTGCTCGTACATGATCTGTCCTTAGCGTCGTCATATGCGCTACGTTTGTCAGCGCAAGACGCTTGTATAAAGAGCACATGAAAGACGTTTACTTGTTGCGGTGTATATAATCACACATGTATCCACAATTTGCAGCTTCCTTTTGCGTATATTGGTGAGAATTCACCAACGTTGCCGGTCTTTTCGAGAAAGAAAATTATTGCGCTGCTTTCTTCGGCGCTGTGCCTTTTAGCTTGCTATCACCTTTCGTGGGCGGCATTCGTAAGTTCCTATTCTTCTATCTTATACCAGATTTCTTCTTTCTGTTTTGAGCCTCACGCTGAGATTTGTGTTCTGTACAAAAAAATATGATTGCGCTCCTTTATATTGCACCTTGCTTATCAGCCAGTCGTTCTCGTCGCCTTGGCGAGACTGTGGCAAGATGTTTCTTCCCTTCTCAACAGGCAGCGTATTGATTTGTCGCTTTTGGTCATATAGCTGATCATACGTTTATCAGACAGCGGGGGCCGTATTCTATCAGTGTCCATTGTTCACTTGTCTATTTCAAGCTGTGCCATTGGTCACAGAGCTATATCCGCGGATTTGAAGCGCCCCTGGGAAGAGACCCGACCTCACCGTTGGCTGCCATTGGCTGCGATATGTTCCCACTGGTGGCCACTGGTGAGGTGCATAGCAACGCTCTGTCAACAGCAGGCGAACGGATCTTACCACTGGCTGCCTTAAGGTGCGGTCGCCAATCATTGAAAGGCCGGCTCTCTTCAAGCAGAGCCTTGAATGCTGCGAGTATATCTCAGTGACCACTGACAAAGGACCAAGTGGAGAAAGGACAGGCCATGCTATGTGGCCTCAGACGTCGTTCTCCAAGCACAGCACTGGAGAGGGAGAGCACAGCAATCAAACGTAAGCCAAATGGATTAGAGGAACAACGCTTTCGGAGCGCTGCCTGCAAGCGGGCTGCCCGGTAAGATCCTGCGCATCCATTTATACGTGCCGCTGATATCTTCGCTAAACGACAAGGCCCGGTTACACTACCATCCAAAGCTGTAGCTAAAAATCAATTTAAAGCTAGTAACAATGGTGCTAGATTTTTTAGCGCATCTTTCAGAGATATCGCCGCTAGCTTTATCGTATTTATTTGTAAAAGCACCATTGAAATGTAGTTATTTCTCTTTTCGATTCACAGAGCAGTCTGCCATAGGAGCAAGCCGATCGCCCTAATTGATCAAATAATTTACAAATGTCAAGGACTAGTAAAAGCAAACGATGCATCTTTTCAAGTCACGTGCAAGAATTAAAAACCAATATCAGGTCAACACAGCGAGAACCAAAGATTGTACAGAGCGCAAAACACATGTCTAGAATGACCGAACTGTCTGTTCTGAAACTCCCAGATTGAACGGACCAGAAGCAAAAAATGACGATGAAATTCTATGAGTCTAAATGAATGTGCTTACATCCAGACCATATTTAACCTAATTTTATTTCTAGATCTCGTATATTGTAGCGATAGCTACATTTCGCCAGCCGCTTCGCGATGTCAGCGTCGCTGCGCGTTGTGCTGTGGCACCACCACTCCGCCAGCTATGCGCATGCGCGGAGTGACGTCATACCACGCAGCTGGTATTACAATAGCATTTAGAGCCTTCACCATGGCTGCGCCGTGGTTGATCACGTTGTCGATCACGTGGTGCGGTGGAGCGGCCAGCTGTGCGGCGCGCTGCCGAAACTGAGTGGGGGAGGAGTAGAGAGGAAAGAAGGAAGAGAGAGTGAATCCACTTCCAGGAAGAGAGAGAGAAAAACAACTTCATTGAGCCGTGCTAATTACGACGTCGTCTTAGATGGCGCCGATGAAAGTGGATCCGTCTTCACGGGACCCATATGCTTCCCTTGCCGCCTGGCCCCTGGAATTCAGCACGAGCTGGCCTTCCAGGTCGAGGCTGGTTAGCAAGGTCTGCCATTACTCGGGGAGGGAGGATGAGGGATGGGGCGGGATAGTGGGGCAGATAAGAGGTGAGGGACTGCCATGACGAAATCGCATACTCCAATGATGTGTTGGAGCGTGCCTAACTGGGTCTTGCAGAAATTACATTCCTTCTCGTATCTTTCCGGGTACATCTTGTTTTGCAGGTAAGGGAGCGGGAAGGATCTTGCCTGTATCTACCTGTAGATCGCTTGCTGGTCTCTGCTAAGCCGTTTGTGAGGATTGGGGTAACGTCGCCTCTCCGTCTTGTAAGGGTTCGTAATGTCCCTAATGCTATTTATTGACTGTGGCTCAGCTTCCTCTACTCTTTGTTCCATCTCTCGGACGAACCGGTGGGCAAGTTCGTTGCCCTCGAGCCCAGAGTGAGCCGGTGCTCATATCAATTGAACTTTCCTTTCAGGTACGTCGCATTTACTCTTGAGAATATCTAATGCCGCAAGAGACACCCACCATTTTCTGTAGCTTTATACGCCTCTTGCGAGTCAGTGACAGTTCGTCCCACTTTGTGCTGCGCGAGTGCTGGCGCTATCGCGGCCTCTTCTTCCACCTCCGAAAAAGACGTCTCGATGGAGGCGCAGGTTACGAACACATCCCACGTCGTAACTGCCAGCGTGGCTTTCTATGAAAACTTGGGCAACGAAGCGTCTGTGAAGAGAGTGACTCCCTCTTCCTCTTCTGTTTGATTCGTCAAGGCCGCTACACGAGCTACTCTGCGGCCGTCGTTACAACCCGTTCTGATGTTTCAAAACTACGGCTTACTGACTTTCTTATACATCCGCAACCTGGGTAACGGCCCCGTTTCCTTCCGGTCTGCCTCTTGCCAGCCCGAGTTGGCAAGAACGCGACGTCCCACCGAAGTTTGACTGAGCCGAACTCTTTGGTTAAACAGATGAGCTTCTGTTAACTCTTCAACGACGTTGTGCTTGGCCATGCCGAGAAGCTTGTCGATCGAAGAATGCTCCGGCATGCCCAGCGCCATCTTGGTTGCCTTGCGTATAATGACGTTCAACTGGTCCCTGTCTTTCTTGAGTAACTTGAGGTACGGAGCCGCACAAACGATGCGCGGCGTCATGAATGCCTGGACGAGCGTCAGTGCATTGTTCTCCTTCAAAGGCCTTTTTTCTGTTTGTGACTCAACTGAACATGTTCGAAATTTGTTCCTTTGAAATATCGATCTTGTCGGGCGACGCCCCGCCTTGCCGTTGTTCTGGAAGATGACACCCAGGATACGGGCTTGCGTGGTTTGCGTTATGTTCGTCTCGTCGATGGTGATGCCGACGTTCTCTTGGACTCCTTTCTTTCTTCTTGGCTTGATGACTTGTAACTCCGACTTCTGTGGCGAGCAACTGAAGCCGCTCGATTTAGCGAACTCGTGCGCGGTTTTTGCCAATCTCTGAAGGGTCTCCTCGATCCAACCCTCCGTCCCGGCCCTCAACGTCCACACATTGATAACGTCTGCGTAGACGAGGATGAAGCAGGGACGCCCAGTGAAACGGAGCGGTGAAAGACAGACTGTGCAATTCGACTGAGCGAGTTCCACTCGGCCAGCTGCAGCTATCTCGCAACTCCTGGTTTAACCTGAACTAAACCACAGCCATTTTTTAGACGGAAATACACCCAAAGCGTGCTCTGTACAGGCGCTCTGCCCTATATACGATATAAATTGCGGTACAAAGGGCACACGTAGCGAAAAGTTCAACAAATGGCGGGAAAAGGAGAAACAAGTAAGACAGCGACATTACAGTAGGAAAATATGTGACCAGTGCGCAGTTAGAATTATCAGCGGAAAAGAAAATATTGGCGAGAGATAAATATATTAGGCGGGGGGATGCCGAAAGAATTAAAGATTTAAATCAAAGCAAGCTGAGCTAACAATTTTGTAGTAAAATTTACTTTTTTTTTCAATGTGTTGCGTGTACAGGGCAGTATTGGAAACCTCAATGCTATGTCTATTAACACCCTCAAAATGAAAAGAATTCCGAAAGCTGTAGTTAAGAGCGGCATTCGGAAGTAACTAAACAATTACTGTGGTAACCTGGTGGTCCGAAAACATAAATGCAGTAATTATGATTGCATGTCACACTGACAGCACCGAAGCACAGAGCGGCCACACATTATGTACACGATACATGTTCACTTAAGCTGGCTTCTATTTGTGCAATAAAAGTGCAATTGATTACTTTCACGTTCTAAAGCTTCATTCGCCCTTGAGGCTCGTTGACTGCTCTCCTCGAAGTAAAAATGCGTAACTATTGAAAGATTAATAAATATGTTTGCAAAACAAAATATTCTTCGATCCATGACGTGTCACCGCATGTAATAAAAAGAAAAGCGTTCATTTCTGAAGAGAAAATATGGAGGCCAAGGTAAAGAAATTATATCTTATAGGCGCCAGGCACCTTGCTCTTATACAAAGCAGTGGTATATTTATTCTTGCCACTTCAGGTCAGCGAAGGAAAGGTGGAAAGCCATTCTGGTAATTCTTGTGCGCTTCGAACCTGCAGTTTTTTTTTTTTTTTGCAGAAATTGCCCTTCGGCATGCTAGGCCCAGAAACACCATGAAGGACTTTATAAACTGTACGGTTCCTGACTTCTACGCGGTGCTAACTGAGAGCGTGACACTGAAGCCAAGGTTGCTTGTCTTGGGATGCCACCTTGCAGAGGTTTGAGCGTGGAGAGGTCGATGGTGCTACCTGGAGCCGGGTCGCTTTTGTTCCCTTGGTTGCGGAGTAGTTTCAATACAGCGTTGCTTTGAAGGCGCCTTGCGAAACCGCAGCTGCTGAAAAAAAATATAAGAATCTTTACAGTGCAAAAGAGCATAAAAGTACGCTTAGAGATTCGTACTGAACGATCATGAAAAAAAACAAACGCAAGGAGAGATTCCACGACGAAGGCAATAAATACCAGCCATTTTATACGTGAGCTGTCCGCGCCGCATTTTTTTTATTCAAAGTGGTTATCTATTCAGAATACCCCGTAAATCAGCATTAACCCATTAAGGCTACAGCATAATAGAACAGATCTTGGGACACTGTCCAAACCAAAACATTATTTATTTATTTATTTATTTACTATGTATTTATTTATTTGGTTATGTATTTCACAATTTGTCCTCCGTTGAGAAAAGAATATAATGAAACTACAAGTGCCATTTTTAATATTTACCGAATAAAAGCGGGTAAAACGCATTATTTGCGGCTCCACATGTGAACACAAAAGAGCAGCAGAAATACAGCTGTTACTGAAGATCCGCCGAAAGTCCGGGATAGTGTTTATTAAAAATATCCCATAAATCTTTCCTTGCGGCCTAAAATTTCGTAAAACATATTTACCTCTTTTGTCCGCCAGAAAATGAAAGCTATGTGAGAGGAAGGCACAAAGAAAGGCTCAAGAATGAAGGACGCCCCTGCACAGCAGATCTGCCTCAGCGCTCTGCAGAATTTCTCTTAAAGAGCAGTGGCCAGGCACAAGCGAAAGAAATGTGATATGAAATATATGTGGTTCCAATGCAGCTCATGAGCTGCGCCTCTTTCATGCTCAAGTACTAGTACCTAAAGCTAATTGTGGACGGACACTCTTAACATGGAATAATTGAAACATCCCTGCACCCTGCACACGCACTTAAATATAAATACAGCTTCATCTCTTTTGGGCGTAGCGTTTCATACGTTGGTTTCAGTTGATTTGAACACGTAAGCTACATGCCACCAGCATTTTAAATTCCTTTCGTGTTTAAAGTGTTAGGCTTGAATTTTAATCCCGTGTCGTCATGAAAATCTAGCGGATTCCTATAATTTATAGTCTCTCGTGTCGGCTATCGACAACGAGTAAGCAGCCTCCATTAGATTTGCAACCGTGGAGTCGCACCCTTGCAATGAGTCGCCCAAAAGCAAGAGGGATATATGCACTTTATAAAAACTTTGCCACCAACAAAAAAGAAATTCAACTTTTGTTTCGCACGGAGAAAAAAGGAAATCGCTTACCAAACTTTCCGACAACCTCGTCTGCGGGCAGCTGGTCTCTATCACCGGCCGCTTCTTGAAACGCACCGCACTGCTGCCGTCTTCGGCATCAATAATCGCCAAAGGAAGCCACATGCGTGCGTGCACCAACAAACCCAGCATCTATGCTTTCGTGAAACCGATCCAGGACTGTGAAATAATCACCGACAAGCGCCGTCTTCAGAGCGGCCTTATAGCGACTTTCAAGGCTGGCTCCCTCCACTAGAACTGCCAGCAACCGGAGTCCGGACCACAGAGCTCCACAGAAAACCTTGTGCTCCATGTGTTCAGTCTCATCGTCCTTGGTGAGCGGTGAAGCGTAGACAGTCCCAGCCGCTGTGCCCCACGTCATCCTTGCGCCGTAGTCAGGAAAGCCAAGAGAGTCTGAAAGACGCTCCAAGAATGATGGGATGTCAAACTTCAAGTCTGCTGGCGAACTCTGAAGACAGAGCCGCTACACGCGTAGTATGCCACGTGGCATTAGCCAGCAGTATGTTCGGACAATACGGCACAGGCGCTCATTGAACGGAGCGTCATCCTCCAGGAAATTTCATATGTCGCTAATAATCTTGCCGGGGCGTAGTATGCCCGCGCTTGAAAACTTCCGCATAACCGTGGTTCGGAAAACAACCAGTTCATTTCGGCTCGCCAGGCT
The DNA here is from genome assembly GCF_052857255.1 of Amblyomma americanum. Classification (NCBI taxonomy): domain Eukaryota; kingdom Metazoa; phylum Arthropoda; class Arachnida; order Ixodida; family Ixodidae; genus Amblyomma; species Amblyomma americanum. The sequence goes on along the minus strand of NC_135505.1, from coordinate 66,936,973 downwards.
CAGGTGTTCACGAAGTGTGAGCAAGTCTCTGGCTGTCATGGTGGCAAAAGCAGGTAAAGCAACGCGGCAATTTCAAGGACCCGTGCCGAAGGCGATGGAAAATTTCTGCGCAAAGGCTACCAAATTTTAAATTGCTAGGACGTCCGCGTGCAAAATAATTTCCAGAGAAACCAAATTTTCCTAAAAAACCTGGAGAATACGGGATAAGTAGATCCACACTCAAAAGCCAACACCTCCGACTGGTAGTTCTTGCTATGAACAGGGAACTTATAAACCCAGCAACAAAAGAACGGAAACGAGAGGCACGAACTTGACGCACCCCTAAGCACGCATGAATCCTCAAACGCGCTGAAGCTTCGCAGTATCAGGTATGAATGAAAAACTGATCAAGGCAATCTAATCAGTCGACCTGTTTTTGTCAAAGTGTAAATCAGAGCAAAGAGAAGCACTTGTCACTCTTTTTAGAGATAGGAGAAGCTTCAACCACTTCTCTTTTTGTCCTCGTCTTAGCCTTGTGACTAACGTTTTCAGGAACGATTTCTGCAGCTGCAGCTTTAGCACTGCCGAGGCAGATTAGTGCCAGAATCTTTGCCAAGACCTCGCGTTTTTTTTTTTTTCGTGTGCCCCTTTCCTGACTCATCGGCACGTTTGACTTGCTGATAGGCGCTCACAAGACAGAGGAATCTCGTAGATAACTTCTGGGGCGTGCTTAGTGAACTTCTATAGCTTGAAACACTCGTATTTTTCTCCCCATCGGAGTCTCGGAAACATCGGTTTTCGGAAATATTGTCTGCAGCTGCAGCTTTCGCAGCTTTTGGAGTGCAGAGGAAGATGAGGCCGGAAATTACTGCTAACTTATCGTTTTTTTTTTGCTACGCCCATTTCCTTACGCATCGGCACGTTTGACCGCGCCCGCAAGATAGAGGTATCTCACAGATAACTTCTGAGACCTATTTACACAACTTCTCCAGATGATTCAGTTTACACAAGCTTGGTTCCTTTCGAAGCGCGAGTGCAGGAACGATCGAGAACTGTCAGAAAGTTTCGATATATCCAAAATTTATTACGGGTGCACCAGATGCTCTCATTGCTAGTTTTAAGCTCGGCTTTTAAAATTTCATAGCATTAAGCATAAAATACTCTTATTGATCGAAAGTAACACGCTGGCATGATGTCACAATGAGTGCCTTAGAGCGCATTAAGGGGTCTGTTTCTGCGCCACCTTTTACTTAGAGAGATAGCTGTCATCAGCTCGTTCTTCCATTTCACACTGTCGTCTTTATCGTCGGCATGCAGAACGCCACCTGCTTCGGTCGGATGGTGGCCCGCCACACTCTTCTCCTATTGGGGTAAATACCGTCCTAGCAGATATAAATATCGGTTTATTTCGTTCCTCCGCAGAGATTTAGACCTCTCCAAGCGTGGTTATTCTGCGGTGTTGAAGGAAGAGGTGATCAAAGATACAGATGATTAAACGAAGAAATATATTATCTGAAATATACAAAGGCAAACTGTAAGTTAAGAAAGTCAGATAGAAACTACAAACAGTAAGCTAAAGGTACACAGAACAAGAATCTGAAACCATTTTTCTCCCGCGGTAACTCAATCTACACTCTCTGAGCATTCGTAGAGTCTCCGAATTATGGTCCTGTGCAGCCGATTTCCCTATTAAATCGAATAAAACGCCCCGACTGCCGCCTTTTTTTTTTTAACTCACCTTCGAAAAAAGGAGGGATCTGTGGTTTATGGTTTATGGGGGCTAAACGTCCCAAAGGGACTCAGGCTAAGACAGACGTCGTAGTGAAGGGCTCCGGAAATTTCGACCACCTGGGGTTCTTTAACTTGCACTGACATCACACAGTGCACGGGCCTCTAGAATTTCGCCTCCATCGAAATTCGACCGCCGCGGCCGGTATCGAACCTGCGTCTTTCGGGCCAGCAGCCGAGCCCCATAACCACTCACCCACCGCGGCGTCTAAAAGGAGGGATCTGCCAAAGCATGGAGTTCCTTTCAGCCAGTCGGGAGGAGGCTTCGCTTTCTTTTTATCTTCTTTTAGATTTTTTTTAAAGGGACACTAAGGAGAACCCCATCAAATTTTTTTGTTAGCAAAATCTGATATTTCGGCATTTCATGGCTTTGTTGCCGCTGGTCCGGGAGCGAAAGATGAATTTACTTCAAAGAACACTGGATTCGACGTTAAAACCGTTTTTCCCGCCGCTCCGATTTAAACTCGAGAACTCTTATGACGTCACGAAGAACTATAATGATGTCACAGGACGAAGTGACGCAAAACGTGACGTCAACGGAGACTCCGTGATTTCTGGCGGCTATCGGTGCAGTCTAGCACCTGCCAAAATGAAAGCTATTGCCACCGCAAGTTGAAGGCATCTATCGGGAATCGCTACCGTGGCTTCGTTTACGTTTGCACCGGCGTCTTGCCAGTGTTACGATAGATCCCGTTCCCGAACCCGACGACGTAGTCCTCGCAAAATCTCCGGCCTGCATTTCAGCGACCTCAGCCCCACAGAGCGTGCGATGCTTTTGAGGGAGCACGGTTAGGTTAGCCGCCGGAGGGTCGTTACCCCGTTCCCCACTGGGCAGCCGTTGCAAAGTAAATATTATAACCCCAGTGCGGGGAGTCGCGAGGCGCCAGTAGAAGGACGGGTGCCTTGCGCCCTTCGGAGACTGGCCGGGGCTTTGGGTCCAACGGATTGTGATTCCTTGAATGGCGCGGTTGCACGGTCCAGCAGGCGGCGTCGAGGTCTCCCAAGTTTGCAAGGGCCAAGTTGCTTATTTACATTTTTGCCACAAAAAACGGATGGGTGCTCCATGGCGGTCGCGTTTAAAGTTCGCGGCATGAAACTAAAGCCGGCGCACGACGCTTCAACGGCTTCCGCAAGATCCAACGGGTCCACTGGATCGGGCTCTCTCGCCCACTTGCATGTACCTTCAGACATGTACTGTGATTGGATTAAATTAGCCGAGAGATCGAAAAGAACAGCTCCGCCCAACTGCCGAAGCTATTGAATTACGTCATAACGCGCACCTCGCCGCGGAGCCGAATCAGTCTGGCCGGGCCGGCGGCGGCTGGCGCACTCGGCGCGAAATAGAGACATGCTCCAAGTCTGCCCGCCAGTGCGGTCAGAGAGCGCTGAAGGCGCCGAACGCGTCGGCGGTCAAGCTCAGTTGGAGTATGACAGTCTCGCTTTGGCCGACGTGACGTTGCAGTGCAGCGCGCGCGCGCGCGTTACGCCGGAGCATAAACGCGCCTTAGCAGAGCCTTCGCCTAACCGCTAACCAACGTATTCGGTGGCGGCATCTATGGGAGCCACTGAAACCCCCTCCAACTCACTGAATAAAAAAAGAATGCTGTGCCAAGGTTCGGAATCGAACCAGGACCTTTGGCGTTTGAGGCGGAGACGCTACCACTCCGCCACGAAGGCCAAAATTGTAACTGTAATAAAGGCGCATCTAGTGAATGCACTCTTCCGATGCAGAAACCTCCGCGCTTTGGTAACGCATATCCTGGTCTAACAGAGCCAGGCCATCAGCAATTTTTCTGAACTGCCTTGTACATTGCCTCCCGTCTCTAATAAACGATTTCTGTTAGGTTGTTTGAAGTTGACTGGCACAGCCGGGAATGTTTCGCCGGGCGAGCGTGAGAAGACACAAGTGCTGCCTTGTACGATCACCGACCATCGTGCGATCATAGTTTTTCATCGACCGTGGTGATCATTTGACAACCCTTAACAGGCTGCTTCAAAAGTTAACTAGCACTTGAAACGGCACCTGGAGTTCCTCTGCTGTTTGGTGCTTGTAAATCGAGGCGAGTCAAAAACAAAACTACGGCGCACGCAAAGCTCATAGACGCAAAGCGCCATAACAAATCGAAACTCTCCTGGCCACCTGTGGAGCCGCCAAGCATCGGTTTTCCTTGCTTCCAACATTCAGGTTGTCTTTTGTCTGCTTTCCTTGTGTGATAAAAGTGCACTATAAGTTTTAAAACAAAACTTACTTTTAATACTGAACCGCGGAACCTTCCTTTGTGAGCTTCAGAGATTCCCGGCCCCATGTAGGAAGGAAAATTCCTCCAAGGTGGCGTCTCTTGTCCTATGACGTCACCATGCTTGTACTTGCGAGATTGGCCTGTGGCGGCGATACCTGTATTTTGGTTCTTGCTATTTTCTACCTTACAAGAGCTTTGTTTTCAATAATAGCGGCGTTTTTGTGGTTAGGAGCTAGTACTCTATCGACAGAAGCCAACTTCAATTTCTCCTCAGTGTCCCTTTAATATATAGTTTCAGTTGCATACCACACAGCCCCAAATTATTTCTACGGAAATAAAAATACGCGTGGACTCTTTGCTTTTAGCCGATGTCTAGGTATCACTCCATCGACAGCAGAGGAGCAAGCGGCAACAAAGCTGGCTGCAAAGCAATCCACGCGTTGGCTAACACGTCCTATTTTCGGAGGTGAGTCCAAAAAAAAAGAGCGGTCTGAGACGTTTAATTAGATGGAATAGAGAGATCGGCCCAATCGGGAAATAATTCGAGGATTCTAAGAAAGCTGGCAGCATACAGATCGAATTCCCGCTACAAATACACGTGCTGAGAATCCGCTTTTGCGCTCCGTTAATAAAAGCGATCTCACACAGAGATAGCACTCGGTGACATTACCTAACTACTGAACGATTTCGGTTAAAGCCTAGCCGTTCTTTAATGACGTGCTAACCACGCTACGTCCACCCAGACCGATGTCCAATTTTCTTTAGCCCCCTTTTAAGGGTCCCATAAACAAAAGATTTAGGGTGATCATGCTCCGAGGTCCGCCCTAGACTTCGCTTAACTAACGAAGTTTTAATTACAGGTAACATCAGCCCCTGGAAATTGGGCACAACCAGGAACCCAGGGCTTGGCTAAAAAAAAAAACAAACCCAACATGAAAACGTTCATGACACCCTCTCCAAGTGGGAGTCCATGACCCCTTCGCTTGATGCTCTCTCTTTTCCCTTTGCACATCCATTCTCGCATGCGGCATGTGTCCACCCAACAAACCCTAGACTTTCAAGGCCGTAGTGCTCGCTCCGAGACGTCACGGGGTGGAGGCGGGTGCGTGTTATCGGTATGAGAGCATGACGTGGAAGCGCGTACGAATCTGCACCCATTTTTTGCACTATATTTGAGCAGATTATTAGCCTTCACGATATCTATTACGAACAACACCACCAGGAGCAAATGACTTCAAAGGCTGGTTTTGTGGACCCTCTGGACGCTTTTTAGCTTGATTTGCCCAATGAGACGCTTTGTTTTTTTCAGGGTGTCTTTCGTGTCTGTTTAAGCGCCAATCTCTATGTCCTAGAATTTATGGCACAAAAAGGAACGCGTAGAGGAATCAGAACTTGAAATTGTATTCTCATACGGTGCACACCCTCCTACTTGTTGCTTAGAGTTTTGAGTTTTCCGTCTTCTTTTTGCGCTAAAAATCAGTGTTATTATCGTTAAACATATGGCATTTTTTTAAGTTGAATATTTGCGCTATATTGCAGCACGTGCTTCAGCACCAGTTTATTCGTGCGTCCGCAGTCAAAGCTGTAGAAATATTGGCCATCTTCTGTCGTGAGAAGCTCTTTTGCAGGTCTGCCACAATTTTGAGCTGCAATGGCATGATGAGGGGCAGTCACTGGTCTTTGATATATACCTGCTCAACTACTGCGTAGATTTGGGCAACAGCATTCACCAAAAACATCACTGCATGCACCTGACCTTCTAGGTCCAACTTTCTAATGAGTTCACAGGGTTTCTCCACGCTGACTTTTATTCAATGGCACTGGGCCTTGGTGAAGGCGCGGATATGGCAGAGGAGCCGTGTCTGTTCCCCTTGAGGCACCATAGAGGTAGGAAGTTTCCTTCACGGTATGCTCTGAGCAGAAATGTTCCTCGCATGCCTAAAGAGAAACATTACCCCACATGAGTAATTGTCTTTTCTCATGCACCATAAATCCAAATTTATCAAGTGGAAGTCTTCTCATAACAACACTTTTCTTAACTGTTTCTTTATCTAATAGAAAAAAATTCGCTTGATGGCGTAGGGTAAAATATAATCATATAGATTTAAAAAGTAAAGATAACCTAATAAAGAAGCGTTGTTCAATGCAGATTATTGAAATATACGCCTTCCTACTTGTACGAAAGCCGGATGCACAACACATATTGGGCATAGCGTAGTCAGAACAACGTCCTTGCTGCAGCGGTCCGTCGTAAAGAGTCCCCGTGTAAGTCAAATCATGTGTACGAGATCCAACAACAGGTGAAGCGCAACAGCGGCTCGTAGGCCTACACGCGGCTACGAAAGGAAGACCGAATTACCGACAAAAATAATTCAAGTAGATAACACCGCACAACGCTCTCAACCGCGGACAAAGTGTTGACAAGAACGCGTGGAAGCAAACATTTATCCCGTTCAATCAGGCTAAACTTAGTAAGAGGAACGAAAACTCTGTTTAGGTAAACATTAAAATGTAAGCACACGCCACACGTTTCTTTATAGCAAACGGCGCGTCACGTGGTTTCCGGTAGGTGCGAGAGTGCCGTCGGCTCCACACACGCAGTTGTGGAGAGGCGCAGCGAGTCACGTGATTCGATAGGTGCGATGTGCGCAAGTCCCGTCTGCTCTACTCGTGCAGCTGTGGAGAGGCGTAGCGAGTCATGTGGCTTGACGTCAGAGCCAAGACTCCGCCTCTCCTGGTTTGAAAGTGAAATTTCATAGCCACATGACTATCAGTTTTGTACGTGAGCTAGAGCAGAGCTTTCACTTTTGAAAGCTTTATTTCTAACTGCGATATTTTTTTATTTAGCAATCATAATGCTGTCTCACTTTATATTGGCATTTAGGGAACGCTATTTTTGAAATGAAAACTTAAGGGCCGTTGTACGATCGCTCTTTTGCACCTTCCGCACGGCGAGCGTATGGCGGACCGTTTAGTCAAGACAATAGGCGTCCGCCCCGTCCGGCGACCGAATGGAAAGTTGGCTAACTATTATGCGGAAGTGCGAGGGCGACCGGCATGCTGCTATTGGCTGCTTTTTATGTGACGTCAGTGACGTCTCAAGTCCCTCCCTCCACCTCGCTTCGGCCTGGGCAAGATGGCCGTCCGTCGACTGAACTGGGGAGCGAGTCCTAGGCGGTGGCATATATTTCGCGAAACAAATTATATAGGCCACGTGCTGATATTACGAGTGTTGAGAGCGACTGCGAACTTCGCCGCGTGCAGCAGTGGCGAGCGACAGTTCCACTAGATGAATTCTGTGATCATCTAAGCCGATGGATTCGACAGAGCGCCTCTTCGAACAGACGCAACATATAGGCGTTGGTAGTGTCACGAAGTATTTGTGTGGAGCTGTTTGTGGTTGTTGCAAGCGTTCCAAATTTCTGCGACGATCATCACAGACCGCGGGGAGTAACAGCTGCTTACGGTGAATTTCTTGTGCATGCATGAGCTGCGTAGCACAGGGAGAAGTGTCCGCGTGGTGAACGTGATGGCGATCGGAGCGACCGATTTTACGCCAAAGGAGAGAAATCTGCACCTGCGAAAGTTCTCCTGCTTTCGGAATACTTGAATGATTGTGGCCTTGTGCAGCTAGCCGCATTCGTTGCGACGGTTGCAGTGATCGCTACCGAAGTGATCACACGACGTTGTTTCTGCTACGTATCCATTATCATTTTGATCGCGATTCGTGCGGGCGCTATGCTCGAGAACTGCCGTCAGTGCGACGTGACACGATCTTGGCTGCACGACCGTCGCGCTGTTTTCTGCGGCGACAAAACTAACGCCGCCATACTTCAGCCCCTTGGTGCTTCATTCAATGCATTTTGTGATGATGGGTGCTCGGGTTACGACTGGCCGGCGGCACTGAGTAACTTGTGCGAAAACATCTGTCTTCAGTGCAGATGTATCGTCGGAAGCGGCATTTCTTTTTATTTCCGGTCAGCTATGCGGACATTTGTCGGCAACAAATATTTGCAGGACGAAAGGGTGACTGAACACTTCCGCTAGCCATTTCGGGGTAGGCTGTGACAGCATGATATTACGCGATTACGAACAAGAATCATTGCCGCTTTTAATTCACGTTTGTTTCACAGTGTAGAATCCCTAATATGTGCCAACTCATGAGTCTGGTTTTCAATGAGCATTTCACTCGATGTTATCCCCCCCCCCCCCCCCGAAAAAAAAAAACTGTTACAGCAGTTCATGCGACCAGAACTGTCCGCAGAGCCAGTTGGACACAACGAGTCTTGATGAAAAACAAAAATATATATTAGAAATACCTTTATCATTTCTTTTTTTTTTGCTTTCACAAATGCTTGGCAATATGAAGTTGAAGTGCGATCTTGGTTTCCATTGTAATCAGAAAAAATAGCTGATATTGAAGCGCTTCATGGGCCAAGACAGTGTTTGTTGCTGATTCTGCTCACGGTCCCTTTCGATCGGAGATGAGTGGTACCAAAGAGGATGATGTGTGAGCAATGCTATTGCTGCAGAGCTGCTCGCGAACTCGGCTTTACTGGTGTTAAGCTGCTGTTCAGCAGCACTCCTTGAATCAGCCGCACCAGTTTTTATAACCAGATATTTTCGAAGCCTTGAGATGGAGATGTCTTCGATGCGCATGCGCACGTCTATCTGCTGCCTTCGTTTGCATCTGACTGCTTGCTACGGACGTGATTACTTTTCGGCTGAGTGAAGAAGGTGAGCACAATCAGCTGCGTTTCGGCAGTGTAGAACGCTTCCCAGATTTTCTTAATCCTCCTTGCATATTGCACAGGCAAATATTTATTTTCTCACATATAGATGCATACTTGCACCTTCCTGCGTAATCGGCTAATTTTCCGGGCACATTTGTTCATTCACATTTGTGTGGTCATGACAGTACAATTCCTGCATACATTCAAAGCACAATAACAACGCATATTTCAGTTCTTTGACGGGCAACAACCCCACTGCGAAGGGCTGCAATTCTTGCTCTGTTGTCCTCGTCCCGAAAGCTGTGTGGGCACACTCACGGGGAGCAGCGACAAGTTGCACGGTATGTCTGGCTGAGTAGACCTGCATGCACTGGAACACAATTGAGCAGTACAGCATAAAGAAATACCGGCAAGCGAAGAAAAAAAGTGAGGGCTACCAAGAGAGAGGGAAACAAGAGGTGGATGGGGTGCGGTCGGAAACGGTTCCTTGGAAATGATAACAGGTGGCGGAGAGCTTCAAGTAGGAGCTGATAAGAAAGAATGATAATAGAAGAAAGGGAGGAAAACTTAGTGGCTAGGCAGGGGAGTCTGATGAAAGAAACAATCAAGAGGCGATATGCAGCACTGGAAAAGTCTGAGTATTTTTTTTCTTTTTTTCCTCTGATAATGTGCAAGACCTAAATATAGTGAATTTGGAATGTCTGTCTATATTCATGGCATTCCTAATCCACGAAACGAAAACATTACAGCCAGCATGAATTAACATCTCCAAATAAAGATAAGAATCTTTCTGATACTTTCTAGAAGTGATGTAAATCTTTAAAAAGGTTATGCGTCTTGGCAGCCGAAAAGTTGACAAAAATAAATTCATTATACAGTGCTGATCCATCATCAAAGTCACCCCGACTATGCCCACTTCAGGGCAATGGCTTTTCCCATTTCTCTCCCAGCAAACTTAATCTCATCCGCAGAGGGATGGATGGAAGACAGGAGCGTCCTCTTTGAAACGGGGTAACTCCAGCTGCCAACTTGCTCGGCTCTTTTTTTATTTTTTAACTTTATTATATAAATGACCTAAAATTCATTATTTTCTTTAAAGACGTTCTCAATGCTACACTTATAACCTTATGCCACCTCTCTGATTTTGAGCCACCAAACATTCAATCGCTTTTTGCTAACTTCCACCGCACATCTCTTTAGATCACTGTTATCTCTAAATCCTAAGGCCTCAAGGCGAGTGACTGTGCCTGCATCGACATACGGAGGGATACCAATACACTGGTGTGCGAGGTGTTCAGTTGCTTCTACAGGTTTACCACACACAGAGCACGTGTCATCATTGTTAAATTTCTTTTTGTAACTGCGCGTTGTAAGACATACTTATCAAGCTTCAAATAGCATGGCACTGCCTTTTGAGTTATCATGGAACTATTCCTGCTTTGCCTGCCTTTTCCGGAATCGATGCAGTTATTCAAGACTTCTTTTCTAATTGATTACTTATTTGTCCTTTTTCCTGTATACTTACTGGTCAGTTCCTCAATTGTTTTTGTCATTAGTTGTCTACAGCTTTCTGTGTAAGTTTTTAAATACGTCAGCTGCCAACTGTTATCGCAAAATGCCCACAGTCGTTCTTCACATAATATTTTACTCCGAGCTTCCTGTGCTTCGAAAAATTTCAAGCCCATATCTTCGTTTACTCATATCTCGACATATTTGTGTTCGGAATTCTGGATACGGCCTTGTATTGTAAGCACCCGATCAGATGTATCGTTGAAAATCATCACCTCCGACTTATATGCGCTAAAACTGAAGCCTACATCAACTCCTTCATCTCAACAACAATTAACCACAGTTTGCAAACCTTCCTGGCTATCTACTAACAGTGCAAAACCCTGCGAGCCGTTGCTGAACGATGTTCCCGCCTACTGTTTACGACAGATTATAACATATATTAGTTACTTTAAACGATTATCACAGAAAGCGTGAACAGCTGCAGTAGTACTTTTTATACCTTCCCATGTAATTTCAACTTTATTAGATTGGTAGGCTCACAGAAGTGTACCATTAGCATCCCGTTACAATCTATGTATCCGCGCAGATCCTTGCTCTCGTTGTTTACGTCACCTAGGAGAACAATATCGCCACCGTTTACAAACTGTTTTATATCGTCATTCAGACAACTACATCCTTCTTTTCTTGCCTTTATTTTTTTCCTGTCTTTAAAACAAGTACTCTTGTCATGTCTTTTTACTGGCAATTGTTCCTGATACCCATAGTTATTCTTTGCAATTTGATTTTATTCTTTGCCTATTTATTCCCAGTGAATGAAGTTCGTGCACATGTGAACTCGGAGATACAGTTCACGAACAGCTGAGCGCCCGGCAACAGAAGCGCATTTAGTCTCGACAGCCAGAGAGCTCGAGCCGCTCGCCCGCGCGTCGTCTTTAAATCCTTCGTCTGCCATGGAGGAAAACACAGGCGCGTTCATCATAGTTCACTACACCGGATATATCAGCATAACCTCCCCTCCTCTCTATTCCTCGTTGTTTTTTTGCACCCTTCCTTGACGTAGCTATCAATAAACTGCGGATCTTTTAGATCCCTAAGATGTGTTTCTCAGCGCACGTACTTCCGTATTTCATTGTCCTTTAACTGCGGTTCTATTTGCAACCAAATCGCTCTTCACTCTTTGCACGTTTATGTAACCAATACTGGTGCTAAATTTCTCTTCCAGCAGTTTCCTTTCAGGACCTCCTAGTGCCATTTCGTTGGGCTCAGCCTCCATCATTACACCTTCTTCTCCGCTTCCACATGCCCCTACGCCCTGAGCTGCAGTCGAACCCTGGAAAGTGATGCTACCAGGACTGCCAGGCGCCAGCCGATCTCTGTTCCTGCTCTTCCATTGATATTTTGATGCGTCTTGTGTCAACCCTTTACTAGTACCTGCTTCATGCACTTCCCTCTTTGTGTCTGCCACTTTACAGTCTTTCTTCAGGCTTACCTTCCTTATCGCTCAATTTGTACAATTCCGTCCTTGCTCCTCCGGTATTGTTTTCTGATACTGTCCTTGCTCCACGATCTTCCCTTCTAGCGCTATCGTCCGCTCCCTCAGTTAATATCTCCACAACTGCGCAGAATCACCATTCAGGACATCATTTTGCCCCCCCCCCCCCCCCTGTTACCACTACCCAATTGTACCCTGCAACATTACCTGGAAGTTCGCTTTTCTTTTTTCTCAGCCCTGCTTTCATTGTCCTCGCAAGGAATATCCCGAATGCAACCACCCATCAGCAATTATGCGCTCCATTATTGCTATTTTGTACCTCCATATGTTTGAGTGAGGACTGACCAGCAATGTGCACAAGGGTAGGCTTTCCCTCCTTCGAAATTTCTCGATTCTTCTTCCTCTTATCAGTGACTGTGACCTCATTCCTTGGGTTTACAATGTTTACCTTCTCTTCATCACCTCCAAAATTCCTTCCCTCCACCTGTGAATAGCTGTTCCTGTAGGAACCTGCTTGAACTACTTTCTTGTTGTTCTCTATACCATCGCTTATCACTTGCCAAGCTTCACCTAACTTTCTCCAGCCCTGCTCTATGCTTGTCTTCTCTTGGAATCCATTCCATCATTCCTTAAGGACAAGTGGTAATCTTGCGTTGTCTTTACCTGCCGAGCCCAATCCCATTTTTTCTCTTGATTTTGACCTTAGGATATAATTAAACCGTGTTTGTTCTCTCACCCCATCTGCCTGCTTCCGGTCTCTTCATGTTACATCAATTACTTTTCTTTCTAGAGCAAAATACTGTGCATCGCCTCTTTATTGATTCTTTCAACTTACTACCTGCCTATTCATTATCTTCTTTTCGCTTTCCTTACGTTTCTTTCAATAACGCTTTTATAACTTATACATTCTGAGCTGCCCCATATTCTATTATTTCTGATTAATTCTTCCTTTTGCCTTCTCTCCTCCTCTCCTCTGGATGTTTCTCTGTTCTCTTCTTTGTTTTTTACTTCGAATCCCGATATTTTGTTCAGACTTAATCCTCAATTGTGTCATCCAGAATTGCCTATCCTGATCAGGACAACAATTCGTATCCTGCCCCTTGTCGCAGCTCCCCTTATGTGGCCGTGCACGCAGCTTTTCAATCGTGTTCTGCGTGTCTGTCGGGGCACCCCACTTACAAATCGAGCACCATATTTTTCTACGTCAGTTTTTTGGGGTCCTTGGCTGAACTCTGACAGCAGATAAAAAGAGGCGAGCGTCAGCCGCTACTCAGGACAGAGCTACTCAGCGTGCTTTGCGGTGTAGTGAGACGCGTTCGAGGCGCGGAGTATTCAACCGTGCCGGGAGGGGTAGTCTTGGTTAATGACCCAAACGCATCGCTGCCACAGAAGGGAAGCAAGGAGTGATCCCTGTTTCTCTCATATGTAACAACTCTAAGGCGCTGCCGCCGGATGCGGATGTTGATTTTAGCGGTGTTCCTGCATGGCTCATCGTTAAGAAGTCGGTTCATGCGACAGCTCTGCAAATGACAATGAGCGCTCGTTGGCACGTGTAATTTTGTAGTAAGGCTCACAAGTAGTCGATAGAGGAGACACGCTTTGTCGAACAGGCCGTGTTTGCCCCTAACTGTGCACAATAGCGACACTGAGGTTTCTCGAGTTGACAGTTTAATAGGTCTGCCTTGGCGACGGGCTTTCGACAAATTTGTGTACATACTATATTTGTCCTTTATCGGACTCCAAATACGCAATGCTTAGCAGAGCGGTATTGTTTGCTGAGCTAGCGGAGGGTGCATTTACGTGTGTAGTATTTCATGAGGAAGATTTGTCCTTTTCTCATACCTTCGATTTGGTATTTGTTCCCTTTAACAAGCTTTAATTGAACGAACGTTTGAAGTTACCCAATCGGTTCTTATCCTCACTGAGGGCGGAGACAAATGGATTAATTAAGCAATTTTGAGGGAACCGATGCCTGGCTTCGTGAGGTGTATCGATGATGCAGTCATCTGTTTATGGTTTTCTCCTTGATGTACTTCGGTCATTTTTATTATTTTTTAGCTGTAACATAAAGGTTCACTCCCAAAGTTGACATCTAGTAAAGTGATCGAAGGAGTCGAACGGAAAGACGTTCTTCATGCCTTTACCAACATCGTTAATTCTTCCTGTCAAAAAACAGCAACGAGAGAGTGGCGAGAAAAGTCACAACTAAGCCGATGTTTTCTGTATTTCCCCCTCCCCACCTCGGCGGTTTCTTTCTGCTCTGCTGCTGTATCTATTGTCAGATTTTCATGTGTACCAGTTAATCCTCTTTAGCTGCTATTATGACTGGACCACATTTACACTATCTATCCTATCATCTTCCCAAGTCATGGCCTCCTCAACTTCACCGGACATTCCTCCTCGGAGTGAAGGCCCTTATTAAAACCCGCCAATGACGAACGCATGGCCCATGTTAAGACGAATACTCTTGTCGAAATGTTGACGAGCACCCTGAGGCTTTCTCCTACGTTGTTGGCAGTTGGCGTCAAGAAATCATGCGCCTTCCCACTTTCTATCAGGTAGTGAGGGAAGAATAAACACATCTGTAAAAAAAGATCTCGTCTGCGGTTTCACCATGCAAATAAAAATTCCGCGCTTCCTTTTTATTATTGAGGCTTGTGCAAAAACATATTAGTCGATTATCATAGTCGGATATCACAGCAGGGAAGTCTGAGAGGTCCTGTTTCTTCTAGGCATTCCTTGGACGCTAGGAAAAGTCGTCAAGCTGTGCCATGGCTCTAAGCGGGCTACGGAGTGGCAGTTAACTATACCAATTGCGCCTATTTGGGATACCAGGCACCGGGATTTAATTATAAACTCTTCTCTGCGAGCAGTTCTGGCCGTGTCTGGGGTGTGAACTGAATCCTGCACTCCACAGCAAATGTAACTTTTCTTGGAAGCGAGCGTTGGATGGCGTCACCTTGATGCACTCCCGTCAGCAGGCTTGAAAATAGCAGGACTTGAGAACTGCGCAGGTGTGCAACTGGAAAAGAAACGAACGGACGAGCACTTCAGTAAACTGCGAAAGAAGTAAAAATAGCAGTCTCAAAAGAACAGTGTCGTGGTCTCGTATCGTGGTCTCCTAAAAATCGTATGGTCCAAATTTTATGCTTATGCGTAAAAATCAGAGCCATCCGTACTAAAATCACCACAATAACGACTGAATATTTCAGTAATTGCCTTACCAATGAGAATGAGACGTTTCTAAATATTTTACGAAGTTTATTCAGCATGTCTCTAAGTTCGCGCCCTGCAACCACATTTTCATCAAAATTATTCTCGTAATTCTTAAGTGCGTTACCTCAATTTGCTCTTTGAATATCTAACGCCGCAATTTCTCACGCCTGAGGTATAATTGAAAGGTTAAATGCTTATCCTCTTAGTGCAAGTAACTAACAAGCCAGAAGTCCAAGGCGAATTTCATGCATTTTCATCTAACGAAATCCGTCAAGTGTCCTAACATTCGAATGGTTCACATACGAAATTGACGGCCGCACAGAAATTGACGGTCTGATGGGCGAAATCAGAGTAACCAGCTTGCAGTGACGCCTGAATGCTGTTGCAGTTGGCGCCTTCGTTTCATGGTTCACGTTCTCAGCGAACGAATGTTTGCTCTAAAAGGCGAGATCGTCTAATTCATCGGCTCCAACGTGTGTGCAGGATGGTTCCGCAGCCTCTCTTTCCTTCTTGCTTTATTTACCTGCTTCATCACTTACTCCTCGGCAAAGCGCGCCCACCGCGCAGCCTCCGTCTGCGTCCTATTGTCAGACATGCTAAGTCACCTCTGTCGTGGGCTAACCTGTATAGTTCGGAAAAATCTTTATACATCTGTGGTGCTATGGGCGCTGCGCTGCTTTAAATCTTAAATCTTTCGATATAGCGTAGCAACGCTAGCTCATATCAGCTAATGCGCCGCTTCCTCCTCTCTCTCACCTCTCTGTTGCTCGCGCTGCAGCTGAAGACGAGGCTTCACGGCGCAGCGACTCACGCCGGCATATTTTCCGAGTGATGGTAGAACTATTCCGCAGTAAAACAGTCTCCTCTCTTAATGGATTGAGATGAACAAATAAGTTCAGCTCCTAAGTAAATGAGTCAAAGGGTTGTTGGAAATACGGCCTGCGTTCATTGTCGTGCGCCTGCATTACGTAGCAAACACAATCAAATGATGAGTACCACTGCAAATACTTCGTGAACGTTCCAAGGCTACGGCACTTTTCTTGCGGCTGATGAGCGCATACAAGTTGACAAGGAATTCTGCTGGTGTGAACTGTCGTTCTTTGTACGGTGCAATAATTTTTAAAGGCGTCCTGTACAACTTTGGTTTTAGGAAAAATATGTAATACATGCATGGGTTTTGTATAAGTAACAAAATATACATACCAAAAAAATACTCAAAAAACTGTCCCCAGTGCTTTATACACCACTGCACAGCATCCCTTGTGACGCAGTATGGAACGCGCGTGATTTTTTTGCTGTTCGCAAAGTGAGCCGTAGTTCGCGTTTAAATTCTTGCCTTTCATTGCGCTAATTGTAGATGCACCCACTCCAAGTATCAAAAGCTTAAACTACACCTCCACACAAAGGTCAATATAACTACAGGCCTGTCTCCTTGGACAGCAGCGTTTCATTTGTTAGTTCTTTTTAGGCGCGCCGAAAAACGGCACTGCATCTTTAATTTCACTGTGCTTCGTCTTTTCTAAAATTGCAGTTAGATTTCAACACTTAGCCCTCGCGCAACTTTACCGGCTTCAGAGAAATTATGGTGGCTGATATTGCAGAACGAAAAACAAGGAGTAAGGAGCCTTCAATAAAGCTGCAACCTAGTCCGGCTTCAGCGCAACTAGAATCACGAGTCGGCGTTGAAATAAAGACTGTTGGGAACAATTGAGCTCCGCCTTAAGGGTAAGACACGATAAACTAGTGGACCAATGCTTCATATATGCAGAACTGGTCGGTCTCTACTTAACATTCACTGATCCCGGGTTGTGCTCCGCTCCTGGCGCTGTGGTGCAGCGGTTATGCAATGCGCCCGTGCCCTGAAAAGGCAGGCGCTCCCATCGATGGGGCTTGCTGCCAGGTTGCTCTCGTCAAGAAAACTACCGCGCAAAAAATGATATAACTGCACCCGCCATAGGGCGCATTTTGCTCACATACCGATCGGCTGGTTGCGACGACACCACATTGTTCCGCAGCATAGGTTTTCCATCTGACTCCTAGGTTGCTTCCCTTGGGATTTTTTGTGGATTTCTCACTCACATACAACAACGCCGAAGGCATGTCCACGCTCCCGCGTTAAAAAAAGGTCCCCAAAACATGATTGCTGTAAGTGGCTTTCGGGAAACACAGCCTGTCCGAAGAAGAAAATCTACCGCAGAGAGTAATAATAATGCACTTACCGCTTTGTCGGCCAACGTCTTCGATGGGTTGGTGCTCCTTGTCAGAGAGCCCTTTTCGAAACCCACCTCAATGCTGGCGTCCTCGGATTCGATGGTCACTACAGCGTCCCAGATGTGTCCGT
The DNA here is from genome assembly GCF_052857255.1 of Amblyomma americanum. Classification (NCBI taxonomy): domain Eukaryota; kingdom Metazoa; phylum Arthropoda; class Arachnida; order Ixodida; family Ixodidae; genus Amblyomma; species Amblyomma americanum. The sequence continues at coordinate 66,919,672 of NC_135505.1, read as the reverse complement.
CCAAAAACAAACGCGCCGTCTAGGCTTTCGTGAATTCCTTCAAAGATACGGAAACTCTCGGCGCCAAGAGCGGCTTTTAGAGCGCCTTGAAAGCGACGCTGAATGCTAACTCCCTCCACATGGGCTGCCAGTAACGGCAGTCCGGACCACAGCGCAATGGAGATGACCTTCTGCTCGATGTGCCGAGTCTCTTCGTCTTGGGTGAGCAGACACGCATAGTAGACACCATTCAGAACGTACCACGTCATCGTGACGGTATAGTCCACAACTCGCAGGGCGGCTGCAATGCACTCGAACAGTGTCGGGCAGTCGATGACAAGGTATGCGTCCGCAGTTAACAGATGCACCTGCCAACCGCGCAATATGTTTCGCGGCATTAGCCAACAGTACGCCCAGGCAATATGTTGCAGGCGCTCTTCCATCGAAATATCCTGCAGGAAATTTGATATTTCACGGATAACCTCATCGGGTTGCGCTCCGTGTGCGCTCGAAAGCTGGGGTAGATGCTTGGCAAGGTAAGCGAGAAGTTCTCTTTCGTTCAGCTGGCTCAGATTTCCACATATTGTCATCAAGTCTCTAGCAGTCATGGTGGTAGACGCAGCTTAAACAACGCCGTGCAATATGGCGATCTCTGGCAGAGGGGGTGCCGGTTTCAAATTGTCGAGGACGTTGGCCGCAAGTTAATTTTTGTAGACTAGCTATCTAGCTAACATCTAGCTATGTAACATCTAGCTATGTGAACGAAGTCAGCGAGGGACACAAGTCGAGTCGTCCTCAAAAGGAGACCCTTCCGACAGATCGTTTTGGGGTGAAAATGGGCGTTTATAACGCCCAACAATTTTACAGGCAATAGCACAATCACAAAGTCAACACACCAAAGGCATCGATCAAATATCCAGGGTCCTTTCACTTACTCCCTTCAAAGCAGATTATAAGGCCTTGAGCGTGAACTTCTGGATATGTCGAGCGCTATCTGTAAAAATATCCCAGATATCTGAGCCAATTCACACTGCTGACCGGAAATATGATAGCCTTCAGTCACATCTCCTTCCACCCTGAACTTAAACTAGCTTAATCTTTTTTAGAAAAGCTGGACAACAAAAGCTTTACCTCCTATCGCATTCCAAAAAGAGCTCGTTATCAGTACTGCTCCGCTGATATCAGCTCTCTTCAAAGACCCATTGGCTGAAATATAGGCGGAACTGGCCTGAGTACACCCGACCGCAAGATAGCGGTATCTTGCAGATTAATCCTCAAACATGCTCAGTCAGCTTTGCCTGAAGATTCTTCTTGTACATACTTGAGTTATATCTAATGTCAACAAATGAGCTGAAAGACATGTGATTGAAGTGCTCCAAGTGTACACAAATGGTGCAAAAAGCCGCGATCACCCGTCTTATCAGTTTTGTTGAAAGAGCTGAAATTTTTGGGTATTGGTATTGAATTTTTTAACTTGTTAAGCAAAGCTGAATGGTGGGCTAGTTGGTATGACATGACGAAGAATAATTTTTTACCAGCCGAAAAAAGAAGAGGGACAAAAGGAGAACCTACACAGGACAAGGCTGTACTAAAACTGACATCTTTATTGTGCTCATTCTTTCGAGTGACCGTCACACATGCGCCAAGCCAAAACAGACATCCTACGTTGTCTGTTCTGGCTTGGCATGGCTCTGGCGCCACAGATGGACTGCTCCCTCCAGTGGGTACAGACATTTGTGCGACAGTTTTATACTGTGCATTTTCTTTTGGTGAAGTCAAATGCAATGTATTTAGTGTGCAGCGGAGCAGGAAGAGGAGCAAAGGCAGGTTAATTTAGCCGGAAGGCCAATATCCTGCCGTGGGTATGTGCATTAAGTCTGAGGACACCACCATCATCATCAACCAGGAGAATGCCGTTTTGAGGCAAGAACAACAACAACAACCTGAAGAATAACCGGTTCACTACGCTGATAATGAATCCAATGACCTCGCGTACTTGAATGAAGCCCATGACATTACGTTGGCGGATTCATTTTCTTATATACCTTCCGTAGCAAATCAAGCATATCGCTTGTGTAGCTGATGGAAACTCACTGCTGGGAGTGCACTGACACCGCGATTTGCATAAAAGGTGCGTGATTCGATGGGAGTCTGACGAAGTTCGGAAAAATGTATGCCAGAATGGTGTTGCAAGTTAGCGTCTCGTTCAAACTGCCATGCGGCGGACACCACGGAGGCTGGAATTTTCCCCCAAAGGCTTGTCGACTTCTACCCGGCGGACGGACGGCAGAATCTGCATCTTGGCGCCCATGACTCCGTCAATACTTGCGCAAGCGATGACACCTGCTCTCGTGTACCACTTCGTTTCCAGCGTACCTTCAGCATCCGTGAGCCGTCTTGGGTGGTGACCGTCCAAGGAAATACCTTCACCGCTGCCCTGCCTGCAGCGGCGCATTTAACGGCCCATTTTACTGCCACCACGCCGCAAGCGATTTACGCAGCGCCATGACAAGGATTCCCGCGCTCGGCTTGATTCCCCAGGCTTTTCATGCCCGCTGTGCAGCAACCTGCATCGCTAGTCGTGCCGTGCTGTTGGTCCTGCCAAGGGCGGTTGGCCCTGTCGGCGGTAGTGGCACCACCAATTGAGCTGAACTGGGCGGATAGCACATGGTCGGGCAGGACGCAATTTGATCAACAACTCGTTGTAGCGACTGCATTCGTCCTATGTTTAGATAAAACCTCGTAGACATCCAGGTCAATCGACGGTCCACTCACAAAGAGAAGTGTGGATTGTCAGTTTCTACGAGACAGCACTGACTGTGATCTCAATTCTCAGGAAAGTTACGTCGGAAAGAACGACGAAGGATATAGGTTTCTCAGCAAGCTGTTTTGTTGAAGAACTTAAGTTCAAAAGCAACTTATTCGCTGGCAGATTAACTTGCCGCACTATTTGTCCAAGAACCGAAAGATTGTGAGTTGGTTACCACATGCTGCAAAAGGTCGGCGCACGGGACGCGAGAAAGTGTGATTAAGAAACGATGATTGCATAGAAATTACGGCGGTTAAATAACGGGTAGTGCGTTCGTAGTCAACACGAGCTGCGCGAAGAGCAATGCCTCGGCATCAAACGGTGACAGCAGTACCCTACCATTCTTAAGCGTGCTCGCAGTGAGAGCGCAATAGCGAATGTATTTATTTGTATCAGCAGTTTATCGCATGAATAGTAATTATAATGTTTGTGAGGGATTTGTATGTTCTTCCTGCGCTTATCGTTTGGGATTCATGAGGTGAGCCTTGCATTGCTCGTAAGAAAAATGATCGCGCTCACTTATCATTCCCATTGCTTGTCAGCATGTCGTTCTTGTTGCACACATGGCACTGGGCTTAGCTGCAGCTACTATTCTGAGCCAGCTCTTTCCCGGTTTACCGCTTTTGGAAACAAAGGCGGTCATCCGTGCAGCTGATAGCAGGCTTCGTTCTAGGAATGCAGCGTAAAGTGAGAGACAATAGCACGGAAGCATGAGCCATGTGGATTAGATAAAGAACGCTCGGGGAACGCTGGCTGCTGACGGGCTGCTTCACAGATATTGTAGCAAGGTCTTCGACCTTCCAACCTATTTTTCCCCAAATGCGCCAATGAAATGGCGCTTTGTTTGTTAATAGTGCATAGCTGCGACATCTGAGAGAGCAAGCCGATTGGACTGCTTGTACAGATAATAGAGAATTTCCAAACACAAGTAAAAACAATCCATCGTTTTATTCAAGTCACGTGTCAGAAATAGAAATGAATATCAGCCCCACACAATGAATATGCAAGGTCTCTATTTCCTATCACAGAAAAAAGGAAATCGCCAAGTGAACTTCACAAAACTGGGGCTAAAGAGGGAAACAGGCTTAATAGGCCACATTACGATTTGAAAACTTCTGACTCCTCGATTGCACTTATCAGCGAAAAGAAAAGTATGGAACAAAGACTAAGAGATTATGCGGCCGGCAGCTCAAAGAATGCAAATTTAGAAAAAGGTAAAGGGAGCTAGTAGTGCTGCACTGAAATTTCATGTTATGTAATTCATTTTCCGGTACTGGAAAGGATTGTAAACCACGGTACTATGTCCTTATACAGCATGGTAATGTAGATATTGAATGTGAGGAAATTTAATGGATTCGAAACGAAACGAGAAAGCAATTACAGTCATAGAGGATTCGTGCAAATACATGAGTGGAGTAATCGTGACCAAATGTCGCATTCGGCGTACTCATACGTGCAGCGACCACAGAATATTTATTATGTTCGTCCTGTTTTAAGCGGGGTGCCATTTATGATATATAAGCATAATGATTATTTTCATCAAGAGCTTAATTAGCCCCTGAGACTCGTTGACACCGCTTCTTGAAGTGGCAATGCATAACTGAAATGCACCTAAATACGTATAAAAATTGTATAATCGATGCAGTGTAACATGCCGGTTCAAGAACAGAAAGCATTTATTCTTGAAGGAAAAAAAAAAACATTGATTCTAACATTAGAAGGTGGTATATCATAGGTGCAAGGTACTGTCCTCGTAGAATAGACGCGGATGTTGTATTTTTGGCACTCCAGGACAGCGAATAAGAGGTGGAAAACCATTCCATGACATTTCGTGCGTTTCGAAACTGAAGTTTTCTTTTTCTACTATGTTATTAGGCGTACAATTCCCGGGAACTCCATGACGAACTTTTTGGTCTAAACGTTGCCTGAGTTGTCCTAGGTACGAACTGACAACACGAAACTTGAAACCAAGGTTGCTTGTCTTGGGATGATGCCGTGCAGAGGTTCGAGCGTGGGGCAGTAGATGGCGCTACCTCGATCCGGGTCGCTGGTGCTTCCTGGGTGGTGGAGTTGTTTCAATACAGCACTGGTTTGACGCCTTGCGAAACTGCAGATCAAACAGAAAAAATAAAAATAAGACTTTTCGCAGAGACACAGGAAGAGATACAGGGGACGCTTAGAGACTCCCACTCAGCCATAGTAAAAAAAAGGAAACATACATGATGAGCACCTCCTTCCATTCCTTTGCCTCCTAAAAATCGATACTATACAAGTTCAATAAATGCATGTCATGGTTTCCTTTTCAAGTCTATGCCCGGGTTTCGAGTTGTCGATCTTTTTGTTTTCACATTGCTCATTTTATTCAAAATTCCTCATATATGGGCGTTAATCCATTAACGCTGTCACGTAAACGAACTAATCTTGGGTCAGTGGTCCAGTCGAAAATGTTAGTTGTCGTTCGGCACGATTCGGGCGGAACAGCGTTCTTTGAAACAATGGATGACATACCGTAATACCCTGCAAACAGAGCTTACGTTTCCACGATTTTTTTTAATGGCCATTTCTTGGAACCGATGGTGTGCATCCGTGAGCGTAACTCCAAAAACAATATTATAAAAAAATAAATAAATCAATGTCCACACACTGAGTCCACACGTTATCTACAGAGACAAAACGACCATTTTCTTCCTGGCCTTTGTGGCCATCAAGCATTTGGTTAAAGCTAAATGCCACAGCGGTAGTTTTGAGAGGACGTACAACATCGCCGGCACCGTTTACTTCAGGACAGCCGCAAAAGGAGACTTTCGCTAAAGCCTCGCACAGCGTCCCTAAATTATACTATCACCGACTATCATAAATTGTCTGTTTTTATCTAGCTGTCATTAATTCGCATCAAGAGTTACTGCTTATTTAATCAAGAGAGCAGTGACAAACATTATTGACTATTTTTTATTCTCTTGGCCAAAGGCACTGGTATATGCCGTGGTGCTATGACATAAAAAAGAAAATGTTATTATAGCGTCCAAGACACTTAATTCTGACGTTTTTGAATAATAAGCAGTCGCATGCAGCATCTGTGAAGGCGGAAACATAGGCATCTAAAGCGGGCGTGGTATCAGAATTCTCATAAATAGATTGAATATGTTAACCCACTCTCGTTTTAAATCCAAGAAGTATCCATGCATTAGAGTTTTACGCCTAAATTCATGCTAAGTTAGTACCCCCAACGGACTGCGGTGTGGAAGCATACACATTGTTGTAGGTCAAACACGTTGGTTTGAAGCATCGGCCTAGAAATAAATACCTAGAAAAAAAAAGCAAAACTGTTCAGTGACGTGCAAAGTCACAGTGATCATCAAGACTCAACCGTGCTATCACTTTCTGACTGCGTACCCTAAACAGCCGATACCAACCGATACATTAAAGGGTGCTTCTATTCTGTAAACAAACTCGAACACAATTTCCGCGAAAGCAGTCTTTTAGCAGAGCAGAAAAAGTCATCATCGAACCGGACAGCAAATTGAATTTTCGTGTCTAACCTACTCTGTGACTTCATAGCAGTGCAAGCCAGTAGGCAATATTGACGGCCGTCGTCGGCAACCACTAATCTTTCGTTCCTGTACCCAACACCCAATGTGTACTACACACCACATATAACACGGCGTCATTGTCGGACATGCATTTACATTTGAATACGCTATTGAAGCACTTTAGTTGCCTCTTGCGCTAACTTTCAATTATTATATGTAGCTCTCTGAGCAGGAATGAATACTGTATACTTCTCGTAAAATTTGCAAGTTTTACAGCTGCCGGAATAACTATATTGAAAGACCAGTTATTGGGAACGCGGAGCGCCGGTCTGACACATATTCCGTTGACAGGGAAAACGTCTTGGCATATAGGCGGCTCTCCAGTGTGAAAGTCGACCATTGTTAGTTTGTCCTTAGAAAAGTTAAAATGGAGTTTCTGTTATCTTTATGCAGGGCTCTGTTATCATTGGGCGGGGCTCAGTAAACTATGTTAAGCGCGGTTGAACCCCAGAAAATTTTTCCCATTATGTTTCCTGAAGCACGAGCTCATCATGCAAGAAGACCTCAGAGCGTGTATCATTTTCATGCACGGCACAGTGATGTTTTTCAATTTCTTTGCTGTAACCATGTGCGTAAACTAAGGGAACATTGTGGTTTATTCTTTTGATTAGCACCTGCCAGAAATTGTAAGCATGACGCCAAAATTGTTTCCGAAAACTTTGCTTAGTACAGCTCTAAAATAACACCTGCTGGGGGAGTCGTATTAGGAGTATACAGCTACAGTTCGGGGTATGATTAAGTTCGGATGGGGTGAGTACATCGGTTGGGAAAGTATTTCCAGAGCATTGTTATGCCATACTCTTGTCAGAGGGGCGATGGAAGCTGTTCGCGGTACTGATTACTTATGGTCTGTGCTGCTGGGTTGTTCCATGCTTCAGCGCAGTTTGTATATATAACAATAGAGTGAATGTTTAAGGTACATGCAGGAAAACACCGTAGTGTCTCTACGCGATGTAAGGAGACCTTAGAAAAAATATTCAAAGCACTGCTTGTTTCCCCCAAAGGGCTTTTTTGCATACATAGTAAAACACTGAGCACTGCACTGAATTCAAGAATTACATCCCAAATTAAAGAGAATCTCGAGAAGGAAGAAAAACATCACGTCGTAATCAGAAACACGGTGCACAATATAGATCAGCATTTCATGAGAAACTAATGCAGAAGTCATCTCATATACCTATGTACATGATGTCTCAAATAATTGACTTTATATAAGCAACTCATCATTCAATTTTGTAACATATGTAGTATTTCTTGTTAAAATCAACCTGAGCTGGAAAGCTTAACGGGTTGACCATAATGAAAGAACGAAGCAAGGCACTTGAAGTAATGTACGGAAGCCTGACTGTTGCCCAAGACATTTGTGTACTTGCTAATTTTTTTTTTCCACATGCTCCGCGTTTTACCCTTAACGCTGAAGTTCGTTACAAGTAAGGTGCGAGTCTAGAGTGAAATTATCAGAATATGAGACAACTCAGTTCTTTGTTAACATACAGAAAGCAACTGAGACACGAGTTAAATGAAAAAATTCGTGTGTCGTGTGTGTGTCGATATTACCTCTATTTGCAAAATATACTTGTGTGCAAAAAAAAAAAGGCGCGGGTGAAGGTTTAGGCTAACCTAGAGTAAAAAATCTGAGAAAGATTTAAGTTTTGGAAACACGGTCTACGTACATTACGATGCATCTGCGTTAAGAAAAAATATAGAGAAAATAGACATCCCACTGCAAACATCAAGAGAACAAGAACGGGTAAAATGCATTGTTTTCGGTGGCACCAGTTAGCACAAGACTGAAGAAGTACGAATGACATTTAACAGTCGCTGTAAGCGCGGGACAGTATTTGTTAAAAGCATCCCATAAATCTGGTAGCTTGCAGGCTGAAACTTGCATGACCAATTTTACTTTTTTGCGCACATCCTAAGCGAAAACTATTTGAAAGGAAGGCACAAGCAGAGGCTCAAAAGTGCAAAACGCCCCGGAGCAGCAGTTTAGCCCCTGCGCTATGCTGAGATTCTTTTTGCAAGCAATGGACAGGTCCGAACTAAAGAAACGCGAAATGAAACTTATGTGGGTTGACTGGAGTCTATGAACTGAGCCGTCATTCATGCTCAAGTACTAGTACCTAACGCTAATTGTGCACGGACTCTCTCTTAGCAAGTAAAATTGGAAACATCCCAAGCACGCATTTAAATATACATAGAGATGCGTCTCCTCAGAGAGTTTAGATTTTCACTCGTTCGTCTTACATGACTATCCAGATACGCTGCACGCCATAGGAATTTTCAATGTGTTTCCTTTATCAAGCGTTAGGTTTGATTTTTAATTCCGAGTCCTCATTCAAATCGAGCGCGGATTCCTGTCATTTATGATGTCTGATGTCTTAGAGTAGAACCGGAAGTCGGCACACCTTGAAATGAGTTCCCCGAAAGCAAGAGTGGTATTTGATGATTCATAACAGCGCGACAGACGGGACGGAAAAGATGGGACAAAACAAAGAGAGCTCTGTGTTGTGTCCCTTCTTCTCTGTCCTGTCGGCCGCGCTGTAATGGATCACCGTGAGCACCAACTCGCCCAACAACTGGTATTGTAGAGCTATTTGCACTTAAAGAAAAAGTTGCGATAAGAAAAAAATTTCTTTGGCAGTCTTGACAAAAGAAAGCTGCTTACCGCCATGTAGCTGGTCTCTATCGGCGGCCGCTTCTCGAAACGCACTACAATGCTGCTGTCCTTTTCTTCAGTAACCGCAAGTTTGGGTCACAAACGTGCGTCCAGAAACAAAGGCGGCATTTAGGTCGTCGTGAAACCCTTCCTGCATACAGAAGTCATCGCCAACAAGAGCCGTGTTCAGAGCGGCCTTAAATCGACGTTCAATGCTGGCTCCCTCCATTCGAACTGCCAGGAACGGTAGCCCAGACCACAAAACAACGCACACAACCTTGTGCTCATTGTATGCAGTCTCTTCGTCGTAGGTGAGTAGCGTAGCGTAGAAAGCACCAGCCAAAGGTCCCCACTGCATCGTTACACTGTAGTGAGGAAAGCATAGAGCGGATGCAAGGTGGTGGAAGAATGATGAGCAGTCGAACTTCAGGCCTGCAGGGCAACTGAGGTGACACAGTCGCCACCCGCGTAGTGCGTTGCGTGGCATTAGCCAGCAGTATGTTCCGACCACACGGCGCAGGCGCTCGCCGATCGGAACGTCATCCTCCAGGAAATTGAATATGTCGCTAATCATCATGCCGGGGCGCAATACGCCCACGCTTGCAAACTGTCGCATAAACGTTACTCTGTAAATGGCCAGTTCATTTCGGCTCACGAGGCTAAGGTGTTCACGAAGTGTGAGCAAGTCTCTGGCTGTCATTGCGGAAAAAGGAGTTAACGCAACGCAAAAATAATTTGGGGTCTTTGACGACGGAGTTGCAGAACGGCTGCGCAAAACCTGCAATTTCTAAATCGCTAGAAAGTCGGTCCTTCAAAATCAAATTTCCAAACAAGTATTGGTAAGAAAACCTCTAGCACCACAGACAAGCCGATCCACTCACAACAGCGTGAACTTCAGACTGGTGGTTCTGGAAGTGAACCGGAAACTTCTAAACCCAGCAACAAAAGAAAAGAAATATGAGTAACAAAGTCGGTACACCCCTAAGCAGACGTGGAATCTGAAACGTGCTGAAACTTCCAAGTATAAGATCTGACTAAATATCTGAACTATGCAATCTAAGCAGTTGAACTCTTTCTGTGAAAGTGTATAAGTGAGTAGGAGCTGAAGCACTTGTCACCATTTTTAGAGATATGAAAACAATCAACCACTTCTTTTTGTCCTGGTCCTAGCCTCTATAGATAAGTTTTTCTATAGTGGATAATCTCATCTACAGCTGCACATTTCGTAGCACAGAGGCAGATTAGCACAAGAATCTTCGCGAAGACCTCGCTTTTTTTTTTTCGTGCGCCCGTTTCCTGACTAATAGGCAGGATAGAGGTATCTCGCTGATAACATTTAGGACCTACTTATTGGACATCTATTGATGATTAATTTTACACCAGCTTGATTCCTTTCCCAGCATATGAGAACTTGGTACAATGAATGAGAACTGATTGAAGCTTTCCAATCACCGAAATTTGTTAAGAGTGCATCAGACTCTCTCGTTATTACTTTTAAACTGAGCTTTCATCTTTGCCAAGAAAAAAGTTTCCAAAGCGCCTGTTCGATAGAAAATAACACACTGAGCTTGACTTAATATTGAGCGCCTTCTTGCACCACTCGTTTCTTTTTTTGTGTGGCAGCTGTTTCTTAGAGAGAGGGCGTGTTATATGTGGTGTGTAGTACACATTAGGTGTTGAGTAAAGGAACGAAAGATTGGTGGCTACCAATGACGCTCCTCAATATAGCGACTGATTTGTACCGCCATGCAGTCAAAGTGTAGTTTAGGCACGCAGTTAGCGTCTTAGCACGGAAATCCAATTTACTCTCCGGTTCGATGATGACTTTTTCTGCTTAGCTAAAAGACTGATTTCGAGGATGATGTATTATGTTCGACTTTGTTTTCAGAATTCAAGCGCCCTTTAATGTATCGGTTGGTATTGGCCGTTTAAGATGTGCGGTCAGAAAGTGATAGCACGGTGGAGTCTCGGTGACCATGGGGACTTTTCACGTCATTGAACAGTTTTGCGTTTTTTTCTTGGTATTTATTTCTTTACCCACGTGTACTTATTTACCCACGTGTTTGACCTGCAACAATGTGTATGCTTTCACACCGCAGCCTATCGGAGGCTCCAACTAAACATGAATTTAGGCCTAAAACTCTAATGCATGAATACTTCTTGGGTTTAAAACGAGAGTGGGATGACATATTAAGTCTACTTTAGAGAATTTTGATACTGCGCCCGCTATAGATGCCTATGTCTCCGCCTTCACAGACGCTGCATGCAACTGCTTATAATTCAGAAACGTCAGAATTAAGTGTCTTCGTCGCGATAATAACATATTTTCTTATGTCATAGCACCACGGCATATAGCCAATGGCTTTGGCCCAGAGAATAAAAATATAGTCAATAACGTTTGTCACTCCCCTCTTGATTAATTAAGCAGTAACTCTTGATGCGAATTAAAGACAGCTAAGAAAAAACAGACAATTTATGATAGTCGGTGATAGTATAACTTAGGGACGCTGTGCATGACTTAAGCACAAGTCTCCTTTTGCGGCGGTCTTGAAGTAAATAGTGCCGTTGATGATGTACGTCGTCTCAAAACTACCGCTGTGGCATTCAGCTTTAAGCAAATGCTTGATGGCCACAAGTGCCAGGAAGTAAATGGTCGTTTTGTGTCTGCAGATGGCATTCCTCAAGATGTGGACCTTGATTTATTATGTGTATAAGATTGTTTTTCGAGTAATGCCCAGAGATGCACACCATCGACTACAAGAAATAACCATTTGATGCATGGGTGGACGGACGGACGGACGGACGGACGGACGGATGGACGGACGGATGGACGGGTGGATGGAATGGAATGAATGGAGCGATGGATGGATGGATGGATGGATGGATGGATGGATGGATGGATGGATGGATGGATGGATGGATGGATGGACGGACGGACGGACGGACGGACGGACGGACGGACGGACGGACGGACGGACGGACGGACGGATGGATGGATGGATGGATGGATGGATGGATGGATGGATGGATGGATGGATGGATGGATGGATGGATGGATGGATGGATGGATGGATGGATGGATGATTATGGTTTATGAGGATTAAACATTCCATAGCGACTCAGGCAGTGAGGGACGCCGTAGTGAAGGGCTTCGGAAATTTCGACAACCTGGAGTTCATTTACGTGCACTGTCACCGCACAGCACACGGGCCTCTAGAATTTCGCCTTCATTGAAATTCAACCGCTGCGGCTGGGATCTAACCCGCGTCTTTCGCACCGGCAGCAGAGTGTCATAACCACTCAGCCACTGCGGCGGCTGGATGGATGGATGGATGGATGGATGGATGGATGGATGGATGGATGGATGGATGGATGGATGGATGGATGGATGGATGGATGGATGGATGGATGGATGGATGGATGGATGGATGGATGGATGGACGGATGGATGGATGGATGGATGGATGGATGGATGGATGGATGGATGGATGGATGGATGGATGGATGGATGGATGGATGGATGGATGGACGGACGGACGGACGGACGGACGGACGTACGGACGGACGGACGGATGGATGGATGGATGGATGGATGGATGGATGGATGGATGGATGGATGGATGGATGGATGGATGGATGGATACGGCTGCACCCTTTAAATCGGGCGATGACTCAAGCTACCTAGCCATGACTTATGAAATTTACGCAGCGACCCGGATTGAGATAGCGCCATCTACTGCTCCACGCTCGAACCTCTCCACGGCATCATCCCATGACAAGCAATCTTGGCTTCAGTTTCTTGTCGTCAGTTGGCACCTGGGACAACTCAAGCAACGTTTAAATCAAAAATTTCGTCGTGGAGTTCCAGGGATTTGTTCGCCGAATAGCCTAATAAAAAAAATGCAGCTTCGAAACGCGCCAAATGTAATGGAATGGCTTTCTGCCTCTTATTCGCTATCGTGGAGTGCCAAGAATACAACATTCGCGTCTATTCTACGAGGACAGTGCCTTGCACCTATGATATGCCACCTTCTATAGCGAGCATCAATGTTTTTTTTTCCTTCAGGAATAAATGCTTTCTGTTCTTGAACCGGCATGTTACACTGCATCGATTATACACTTTGTATACGTATTTAGGTGCATTTCAGTTATGCATTTCCATTCCAGGAAGCGCTGTCAACGATTCTCAGGGACTAATTAAGCTCTTGATAAAAATAATCATTACGCTTATATACCATAATTGGTACCCTGCTTAAGACAGAACGAACATTATAAAAAGTGTGTGGTCGCTCTGCGTATGAATACGTCGAATGTGACACTTGGTCATGATAACTCCGTTCATGTAATTGCACCAACCCTGTGTGCCTGTGATTGTGTTCTCGTTACTTTTCAAAGCCTTTTAATTTCCTCACATTCAATATCTATATTACAATGCTCTTTGTGAGCGCGGCGGCAATACCAGGTTGAGGGCTTCAAACCTTTTTGTCTTATTTATCCAGGTTTTTCTCGATTGCTTCCTCTGCTGGTGGGGCAGCCACCGACATTACACTGAGCATCGTTATCGGACAGTACGGCTGCTTGCATCGATCCTGTCATCACGTCAACTATCCCAAGGTTCCAAGAAGAGTCCGAATTCCAATATTTCTACCACAGCCTTCTTAGCGGCGCCACTGCTTCGTCGACGGAGGCGGCAGGAGCATCGGCAGCAGCAACACCCCACTGTAGAAAAGAGGGGTGCCACGAGGCACGCGGCAGGGGGCGCGGTGGCAATACCAGGATGAGGGCTTGAAAGCCTTTTGTCTTTTTTTTTATCCGGGCTAGCAAACGCTATGGAAAATGCTCCCGTCGCAACAATGTTTGTCTTCTTTTGTTGCCGTGCCCGCGGCCCGTGCTTGACTTGATGTGTAGGTTTTAGTGTTTCACTGTGATTCTTGTTGCTCCTGGGGGGCGATATCGAGGCAAACTCTGGACCAGACAATTCGATTTCGGAGCAATTGAAGTTGATTGCAGCAGACGTACATGAAGTAAAGAAAGGAAAAAAATGTAACTAACAAGAAGCTCAACGTTATTGAAAAGAGCTGGAAAAGATAGGAAGCCTTAAGGAAAAAGTCATGGAATGGGAAAAAAAAGTAACTGAATTGGAGCAACCGCTGTCCTTAATGACAAAAAAAACGATGATTTAGAAAATAGAAGCTGACGATCAAACCTGATTGTTTTTGGCATAGTGGAACAAGAAGAAGAGTCTGACGAACAACTTCAGACTATAGTTACCAAAAATATTCATGAAGATAATCAAAACGTGACAATTTCAGGTAATGAAAGAATACATCGGCTCGGTAGACGAAAGGCAGACAATGGAGACAAAGATTGACCTGTGATGCTTAGGTTACTAGACTACTGTGATAAAGTAAACATTTTAAAGCAGTGTTCTAAACTTAAAAGGATCTACCTATTCTATAAACGAAGATTTTTCACAAAGTGTCCGAGAGGTAAGGAAAAAGCTGTGGAATCGAACCAAAGAAAATCGTAACAGGAAATAAATAGTGAGGTCCACGTATGATAAAGTCCTAATTAATGGTTGTCTTCTCACCTGGGACAACGATAGCAAAGACATCGTTGAACTAGGATCAAAAAACGAAGAAAGCGAAATAGAACACAGTGTGGAACCATGGACCACTCGGTCAGGGCGCAGCAAAAATTGATCAATGTAGAAGTGCGCAGCCTTATCAACTAGCCTTATCAAATCACCATGATTGAAGTAAAATGTAATGAAATATTAACAAACTTTTTTTCGTTGTCTCCACGTGAATGCGCGATCTGCCGTGAATAAAACTGCTGAACTTGAATACCTGTTTAAAAATCTAGATACATTTGAAGTGTTAATGATTACGGAAACCTGGTACTCCTATGATGAGGTAATTAATATGCCCGGGTACAACTCGTTCTTCATGAACAGATCGTTAAATCTTGGTGGCGGTGTTTGTGCTTTGGTAAAAAAGTGTATAAATTGTGGCCTATAACCAAGGTTTTGTTGTGTCACTTGTGACTACGAAATAGTTTGCTTAAATTTTGACAGCACTATTATTGCAGTTTGTTACCGCCCTCCTGATGGCCGCATTGCAGAATTCTTTTCTTTCGTTGACATATTTTTGAATTTTGTGAACTCTAACAACTTCAGTGTCATTCTAGGCGGCGATAATAATGTAAATCTCCTTTCCGATAGCAGCACAACAAAAGATTTTATTCTGCTGCTGTCCGCAAATGGCTGCATTAACACAATTGATACACCTACTAGAGTTTCTATGCATACAGAATCACTTATTCAATACCTTTTTATTACTAATTTTGATGAAGAGAGCATTGTGTCCGCTGTCTTTCATCATGACATTAGTGACCATTTCCCAGTACTGAGAGGGGTGAAATCAGGCATGAAGAAAAAACCAGCACGTGCTTGCCTTCATCAAGCGATAATTGAGAAAAACCTTGCTTCTTTGAGACAGGCTGTTTCAGATATAACCTGGTCGGACGTGTTCTCTATGGCAGACGTCGACGCCGCTTATGATAGCTTTCTTGATAAATTTAAAGTACTTTACACCGAACATTTTCCATACAAGGCGCACATAGCACCTCGAAAAGGGCGCAAGGAGTGGATTACGTCACAAGTGCTCAAATAGATACAATCTAAAGAAAAATGTACCAAGACTTCATTAAAACACGTAATCCGAACTATTAACAAGATACAAAGTCCTCAGGAATAAGCTAAGCACAAAGTTAGGGCGTGTTAAGGATTTGTATTACTACGGAAAATTCGAACCATGCGGCGGTGATTCTCGAAAGTTATAGAACCTGATTAACACCCTTATTTTACGTATACCGCAGCCTAGCTATCCTGAAAAAGCACTTATTCAAGGACGAAGTGTAAATGGGCAGGAACTAGCAGAGGCATTCAATCAATATTTCGTTACCCGAGAACACTAAAGTTCGTCAAACATATCATATGATGCTCTCAGCAGGCAAAGCAGCGATTTTATGTATCTAAGTCCAACTACATGTTCTGAAGTATTCACTGCATTTTTAACATAAAGAGCAGCAGATGCCACGAACGATGCGGATGCTCTGCTGATACGGCCTGTGAAGCATGGGTTAAATATTCTAGCCCTAATTTTAGCACATATATTTAATTTAAATTTTGAATGCGGAGTGTTCTCACGGCGCATGCAAATTGCTGAAGTGACTGCTTTTTATAAGAAAACAGATAAGCTTTGTGTTTCAAATTACAGGCTAGTTTCCGTGCTGCCAATCTTTTCTAAGGGACTGGAAAAAATTATCCACGCGCGAATATCATTCTTTTCTAACAAACGCCAAATAATAACAGATTCGCAGTTTTGTTTTATCAAACATAAATCTACCGAGGCAGCATTACTAAGCCAAAAAGAGTATATCTTGCAGTGTTTCGAGGAAAGAAAACTTGCCCTTGATGTTTTTATAGAGTTTTCGCAGGCTTTGGACTACATCAGTCATAATATACTTCCGGCTAAACTGTTCGACTACGGCATTAGGGGTCGTGTTCATGCGCTTCTTTCGTCATATCTTGCACACCGCTTTCAGTTTGTAAGTATTAATAGCTGTCAATCCTCAGTAAAAAAAAAAGTAACTACTGGCGTACCTCAGGGAAGTATCTTTGGACCGCTTCTTTTTAACCTATATATAAATGATATTGTTAATAAATGCCTGCATGCGAAGTGTGTTATGTATGCAGATGACGTCTCACTGTTCTTCTCATCAAGCGTATCTGGAGATATGATAAACGAGGCAAATAGGACACTAAGTGCACTCCATCAATGATCCCTTAATAATGATTTTAAAATTAATGTAACTAAAACTAACGCTATTATATTCAAACCAGAAAATAAAAACATTATTCTACCATGCGATCTTAAGCTAGGTCTGGAAACGATAGAAATGGTAGACAATATTAAAATATTACGGGCATATTTCAACAGCCACCTAAGCTTTGATAACTATGTTATCGCTGTCATCAGTAAGCTTTCTCGTGTCCCAGGTATCATTAACCCGCATCGTTTCTTACTTCCATGCAAAGTTAAACTTATCCTGTATAATTCGCTCTTTATGTCCCCAGTAAACTAGGCGCACTTAGATTGGGGAAAAACTACAGGTACCAATAAAAATAAGATTTACGTTTTACATAAAAGGGCTCTACGTGCAATGCTCAAAGTCGGTTCAGATATAAACACATGCGACTTATTCCGCCAGTTATATGCCGTAAAAGTATATGAAATGTATAATATTAGGCTGGCTGAAAGATAGAAGAACGACCTAAGACAAAAAGTGAATTACTTGCTTGACACGGTACGCCTTTCGCTAAATGTACAAGTTTACCCTAGCAGACACAGCGAACTGTGGCATATTCCAACATGCCGCACAATATATGGTACATATAGCCTAGCAAACACCCGTCTTTTACATAAGTTTCACGCCGCAAAATTTGATGTATCACGAGCATGCCGCAAAAGTATACAGGATGTATGTGCTACTTTTAAGATTTCATCATGCTTTCACTGCTTCCTTATCTCTTTCGTTCTATAAACTGTTGACCAGATTTGAGTAACCAATGACATGTTTTTCTGTGCAGTATATTTTTCTGTTGCTGTTTGTTACGATTTTTTGTGTACGCTTCATTTCCTCATTGTCTTTTCTAATGGTTTTTGTGTATGTATGTTGCCTGCTGCCTGCAATCTACAGGCCGAGGGGCATGTCAAGCCACAATTTCTCGCTTTCTTCCCTCGACCCTCACCATGTATACATAGGAACATAAAATTGATTTGAATTGAATTAAGTATCGTGCTTTAGAATCCTTCCCAGTACCGGAAAAAGAATTGCATATTTTGAAATTGGAGTGCGGCACTACTAGCTCTCTACCTTTTTCTAAATTTTCATTTTTTCAGCTGTCGGCCGCCTGATGTATCAGTCTCTCTTCCACACTTTTCCTTTCGCTGATAACTGCAATCGAGTGTCTGAAGTTGTCAAATTGTAATATGACCTTTAAAGCCTCTTTCCCTCTTTAGCCCTATTTCTGTGAATTTAACTTGGCGATTGCCTTTTTAAGCGAAAAGCTTCACTACTCTAGTGAACACCGCGCTTCGCGGGAGCTGGCGTATGCTGGAGCTTGAGTGACGTCACGCACGGCGCAGGTGGCCGCCGCCGACTCCGTCGACCGACTTTTCGTTTCTCTCTCTCTCGCTCCCTAGTCAATACTGCGCATGCGTCACTAGTAGCACCGAGCCACTGGTGTTCCGCCGCTGCGCAGCACTGCGGCTTTCTTCGAAAATCGAACTTTCAGTTTTCTCTTTCTTTTTTCCCTCCCTCTTTTTTCCCCTTCCTTTATGGCGAGATTCCTCTGTCAACCGAGATACGTGACGCTGTTACTGTGTCATTTCCTTTCCTCCAAAACCAAACAAAACAAATGAGCCGGCGGCGTTCATAGAGTTCATTGGCGTTGACAACTTTGCAAAGGCCGTTCATTTTCACGAAATGAAAGGTGCACAACCGGTTCCGTGGGTCAGTGGATACCTCAATCTCGCTTTGTCTTTGTATATCCTGGATTAGTAGAGCTAATCCACTATAATTTTTTTTTCTATGACTGGTGTGAGAGACCTTGCTTTTTCATTGTGTGGGTCCGATATTCATTTCTATTTCTGTCACGTGCTTTGAACAAAACTATGGATTGTTGTTACTTGTGTTTGGCAATTCTTATTATCTGTACAAGCACCTTCAGAAGTCGCAGCTGTGCACTATTAACAAACGAAGCGCCATTTCACTGGCGCATTTGGGGTAAAATAGATGGGAAGGTCGATCACCTTGCTACAATACCTGTGAAGCAGCCAGCCCTTCAGCAGCCAGCGTTCCCAGAGCGTTTAATCAACATGGCTCATGCTTCCGTGCTCTGATCTCTCTCTTTACGCTGCATTCCGAGAACGAAGCGTGCTATCAGCTCCACGGATAATCGCCTTTGTTTCCAAAAGCAAGAAACCGGGAAAGAGCTGGTATAAAATAGTAGCCGCTGCTAAGCCCAGAGCCAAGTATGCAATGAGAACGACAGGCTGACAAGCACAGGGAAGGATAAGTGAGCGCGATCATTTATTTATTTATTTATTTCAGTATACTGCAAGCCAGAGTTGGCCCAAGCAGGAGGGGCATACAACAAAAAATTTCTAAAAGAGCACCAGCTACAAAACCGCGAGTCAGTAAACAGGACACAAAACCAGAGTCATCAAACAAGATACTGGGAGCCATACAATAAGTTCTTGAGCTCCTTCTCAAAATTCCTAGACTTACATAGACCCGAAGGAAGGCCATTCCACTCCGCGACAGTGTTCGGAAAAAAACTGTTCTTAAACCCACTAGTTCGCGCGAAAATTGGTGCTAATGACTGCTCATGTACATGACGTGTTCTCCTAGTGCTCGCCAGCTTCACACAATCAGGAAGATCTGCCTTCAGATTTCCAGACATGTAATTATGAAGCAGTACTAGACGGGTAACTTTTCTTCTTATTGCCAAGAACTGTAAATTACTCTTTCGAATTAATGCGGTTGGAGAGTCTATCCTTCTATATTTCCCATAAATAAAACGAACTGCTTTTCGTTGAACACGTTCCAGTTGAGCAATGTCTTTCTTGTTATGCGGGTCCCACACTGCTGCCGCATATTCAAGTCGGGACCTAACACAAGCCTTGTATGCTTGTGAGCAAAGCAAGGATCACCTGATGAAGCCCAAAAGATAAGCGCAGCAACAACATACAAAACCCACACAAGCATGAGAATTACTATGCATGCGATACCCTGCTGTACAAATAAATACATTCGCTATTACTTTTACACTGCGAGCCCGCTTAGGAACGGCAGGGTACGGCAGACGCCGCATGATGCACAGGCATTGCTCTTTGCACAGCTCGTGCTCACTACGAACGCACTACCCGTAATTTAACCGCAATCATATTTTAGCAATCATCGTTTATTATTCACTTTTTCGCGTGCCTTGCGCCGACCTTTCGCACCACGTGGTTAGCAACTCACGTTCTTTCTTTCGCTTCTAGGGCAAAGAGTGCGGCGATTTTAACGCCAGCAAGTCCGTTGCTTCTGAACTTACGTTCTTGAACAAAACGGTTTCCAGAGTAACCTACATCCTTCATGGTTGTGACTGACGTAACATTTCTGCCTGCGAATTGAGGTCAGAGTCAGGTTTGTCTCGCAGAAATTTACAATACGGATTTCTTTTTGTGAGCGGACCGTCCATTGACCTGGATGTCTAGGAGGTTTTATCTAAACATGGGATGAATGCAGTCCCTACAACGAGTTGCTGATCGAATTCCGTCCTGCCCGATCATGTGCTATCCGCCCAGTTCAGCTCAGTTGGTGGCGGCACTACCCCCGACAGGGCCAATTGCCCTTGGCAGGACCAACCAGCACGGCACGACTAGCTATGCATGTTGCTGCACAGCGGGCAGGAATAGCGTCGGTAAGCAAGACGAGGGCAGGGTCCTCGTCATGGCCGCCGCGCAAATCGCTTGCGGCATGGTGGAAGTAAAAAGAGCCGCTGCGCGCTGGGCAGCGGTGAAGGTATTTCCTTGGACGGTCACCTCACAAGACGGCTCACAGAAGCTGAATGCACTCTGGAAACGAACCGGTTCCACGAGAGTGGGCGTCATCGCTTGCGCAAGCAGTGACGGAGTCGTGGATGCCAAGATGGAAGATTCTGCCGTCCGCCCGCCGGCTAGAAGTCGACAAGCTTTTGGTGGAAAGTTCCAGCCTCCGTGGTTGCTACCGCAGGGCGGTTTGAACGAGACTCTAACTTGCGGCACAATGTTTGCATACATGCTTCCGAACTTCGTCACACTCCCATCGAATCACGCACAGGCTGTCATAACGTTTATGCAAATCGCGCTGTCAGTGGACTCCGAGCAGTGAGTTTTCATCAGCTACGGAACCTATAGGCGTGAAGTGCTACTGAAGCTATATAACAAAAAGACTCCCTCGATGTAACATACTGGGCTTCATTCAATTACGCGAGATCTTTAGATTCGTTATCAGCGTAGTAAGCCGTTTATTCTTCAGGTCGTTGTTATTGTTCTTGCGTCAAAAGGGGCATTCTTCCGGTTGAATATGATGATGATGTCCTTAGGCTTAATACACATACCAACGGCAGGAGGTATTCCTTCCAGCTAACTTTCATTGTCTTTCCTCTTCCTCCTGCTCCGCTGCACACTAAATACATTGCATTTGACTTCACCAAAAGAAAATGCACATTATAAAACTGTCGCACAAATGGCTCTGCCCAATGGAGGGAGCTGTCAATCTGTGGCGCCAGAGCCATTTTGGGGCTGTGGCTCCGCGCCGCGCGCTGTGTTGCACGCAGTCTTCGCTAAGTTGTGGCCCTTATTTATAGAATTTGCTTGCTCAGGATATTTGACCTGTGTGTCTATTGGAGCATCCTCGGTGTACGCGGCAGGTATTATGTGAGGACGAAAGTTTAATTCTCTCAAACGTAACCGGTGCAATGCAGGTGAAGAAAAGACTAAAGTGAAGGAGTAAGTTGAGAAATATAAACTAACAATGTGGCATGCTTTACAATACCCGTCGACACCGCGGACACTAGCCGCGTTTACGTAAATGCTACAGAAGTCGACTCTGGTCCATGTTTTGAGGGAAATTGCAAAACCGTTGAAGAAGAGAGGAAAAGGTTTCACGCGTTTCCTTCTCAAAACCTTCTCTTTGCTTAAAAAAGCTAACTGCAGTCGACTTCTGTCGCATTCATGTAAACGAGCCTACTGCGTTCCTAGTTCGTACTCAGGAAACCAAACGGCCTGCGCAACAGGAAAGGATTCAGCGGTTGCAAATGTTTGAGAGTCGAGCCAGGGCAACAGTCATCTCCGGGTAGCTGGTTCACGAGAATTTTAAGCGGTTCGTGTGAATTTTTCTATATTCAAAAGTTTCATCCAAGGATGTCGAACATGTCGAAGCCTATCCTAAACTATAAAAGGAAATTTTTTACCAACATGACGTAACAATTGCCCGTTAAATTTTGAAACAATATTGAGTGACATTACGCTGATGGCTCTTGAATTGGCGACGGGTATGCAATCTGTGGATGAAGTGGTTTTATTTGCCTGTGAAGAAGTACTTGTCGAGGCCAACAAAACTAAAAGAGTATCTGTCTTCCTTCAAACAGCGATTTGAGTGTATGTGCTTAGTGTGGGAACACCGAAACAACCGTGAACTAAGAACATTCCGTCGCGACCCCGCCACCTCGTTAAGCGACCCCAAGAAAAACAAGCCGCGGCGCCATAAATGTTTTCCAGGCGTGCGCATCACGGGAACTGCTAGGTGTGCATTTTAAATTTGAAATTTCTACGCCCTAGACCATTTTCCCCTATAATGTGCAAAAACGCTTTATTTGCTTTTGTAAAATCGAGTACCTGCCCTCAATCATTGCTCAAGCCCGCCTTAGGAAATATAAAAAAATGTTGGCTTTGAGGAGGTTGAGGAAACTGTTTGGAAACAGTAAGGTTGAGGAAACAGTGAAGGGAAGCAGATGAGACTGAAACAATGAGGAGGTAAGGACGTGCTGCAGTGGAGGCCTTCGGATTAATTTCAAACGCCAATCGGCTGCCGCGGCGCCAAAAGGGGGCAAAGATAAAGAGAGAGGACTCAAAACAGCATTGGTACATGACCAATAAACGCCTACTGCGGATTAAATGCTTTGAACCTAACAGCGGACTAATCAATTTTATCAGTGCGGGGAAAAATGTTAAGCAGTTTTTTTTTTACTCGAGCAATATTATTGCGTGGTAAGACTCGCGTGCGGAAGTCCCACGCATGGAATCTGATATGCAATACTGGCATGTCCTAATGATTCCACGCCGGCCCCTCAGGTATATGTTCGCCACCTGTGGTGGACTTCCCGAGGAACGCAGAACTGAAGAAGACTACTGGAAGTCTGATTTACGGCTGCAAATGACAAATTCCTGTAAGTGGTGATAACAAACAGCGCTCTGTGCAGGAGCCTGCTAAGATTTCTTGAAAAGAATCCGCTCTGTAACATACTTTACGTTATCCTCAACCTCTCCTTATGACCCAAGGCAAGCCTTCCAATAAAAAAAAAATCGCACTAGTAAGCTGACAACGTTTTTACGTTGACCGCACCGCCGATTTTTATTTGTGATTGTGTGGGGCACAGTAAAGAAGCTCTCCGTTAAGTTTGCCTTATATTTGCTGATGCTGGAAACACCAGTACGCGCTGTATATTTTTCTTTCTGCAATTTGAAGTGCACATATATACTTCTCGCGGTCGGTTCGTTCGGAGAGAGTACTGCAGATTCGGAATAAGAAATACGAGTGTTTTGCCCCTGTTGCTCGTAAAAGCAGTACAAGTTCAATGGAATTTTCAGCTGCTGACAGTGCAGGTCAAAAATTATTCCATTTCTGTATGGCTACTTCTGGTACATGTTTTTTCTTGGACGTAAATATAGCGGGTGTCTTTTATACAAAATATATCCGGGACGTGACTATATTTCATCTATAGTCAATCCTAGAACGCATCAAGAAGCCTCATGACCACTGTGTCTCTATCCGATTGTCCATTATTACCCTCACACTATATCAGCGCAGCTTTACTGCCTACAAGGTAATAATACTTCGGTTACACAAACACTTTCCAAGGCCATTGAGTTGAGAGCCATCGAGATTCTGAATAGCTATCAAACTCGATGATATGTTCCCGCTACTACACTGCAAACTTGCCGTTTGAGAGATTCCATTATCTCAGAGCAAGTTGTTGTGGCGCCACGATTGCCGCAAATAATTTTGCAGGTGTCCAAGCAATCAGCTTAAAACTTCAACCTGACGAGGATAAATCAGGTAATGCTTTTTCGCTACACCTAAATGGGTAACAGCGTTAGATTTGCTTTCAGAAGATAGAATCTAAATGACCGAGTTACCGATTTAAAATACCGCTTAGGAGCATTTTGTAACTTATTACGCGCCCCCACTGTGGCTTTGGTAAAGCTAAGACGCTCCTTCCTTCACCTCCGCAGCCTGAAACAAGCGTTCTCATATATGGCTATTATTTATGCAGGTCCAGACTTTTTTATATACTTTCGGGCAGTGCCTTAACTCGTGCTGTTTGTGCAGAATGCGCCGCATGTTTGCGAGTTCTTCCCTTCCGGTTAAGTGCAGGGTCCAAGAAACATTTCTAAGCGTGTGGCGGCGCGTTTTTGCCGCGTGTCCAGCCCGCTTACCACTCAGCCAAGCAGACATAAAACCATTCTCGCCTTAAAAACAATATTGCGAACACAGTTCTTGCAAAGAAG
Source organism: Amblyomma americanum (assembly GCF_052857255.1). Taxonomy (NCBI): domain Eukaryota; kingdom Metazoa; phylum Arthropoda; class Arachnida; order Ixodida; family Ixodidae; genus Amblyomma; species Amblyomma americanum. Next base: position 66,895,249 of record NC_135505.1, on the reverse strand, counting down.
AGGTGCGACAGAAGTTCTAATACATATTCCCTGGCCTGCTTACAAAGGCTGTTTAATAGAAACAGTGAAACTGACAGATCATGTTCAAGTAAAATCAAAACGCTAGAAAAATGCCGAACCTGCTGAGCGTTTAACAGCCCTCTGCCATTAGAAACGCAAAAGCGCAAAATGTGCCGCGGAATTAAACAGGTCGAAGTCATTTGAAAATAGGAATCCAAAACTCAATTTTCAGGAAATAATGAAGTCATGAACTACGCGACAAGCATTTTTCACATTTTATTGACTTGAGCTGGGAGATCATTGAACCCACGTGCCGTGTGCAAAAAACATTGTACCGGCTGTTCTCAGTGTAACGTAAGACACTGAAAACGAGCACTGCGTTGTTTGTAATAATGGGCTATCTTAATATCGTAGGGCATCAAATTTAGGTCATTGTTGATGGTCCGCTAAGCAGCATTTTGCAGGAAAGTTCTCCTCTTTCAATACAGGTAGCTTTACCCGGCTTCCTTCGGAAGTACTAAACCAGAAGAAAAAAAATCGACTCCTGCCTAGCGCTCAAAGTTAAATCTTCTAGCATTATAAGGTGATTCGTGCCGGCCTATTAGCTGTGAAGCGGCGAAGCCGCTCATCTTGTACTAGCTTGCAAAGCTTAGCTTCAGTATTTTTCATTAATTAACGTCTTGGCAGCGAAGAAGTACGCGGGACCAGTAGCTTCAAATGGCCAATACCAGTGCTGCAAGCGGATTTTATATCTCGCTTACAGATGTATACCAGCGCACAAAGTCGTTCTTCGTGAAGCGAATCAGGGAAAACACACAAGCTGATGTTCTCACTTAGCGGCTTGCTTGAACACAGCGGGTGCGAAATACTCTTTAAAGCAGCAGCCTTTCATGACAGAGGTACAAATCGACATGTACGAATCACTCTCGGCACCACATACGTAAGATACCAGGTAATGCGTTAACAATATCTCACTAGCTGTATTTTCAGCCGAGTAAGATTTCGTCGATTGCTGCTTCTGACTTGCAATGTTTGGAATGGGCTTTAAATAATATTTTTGTTATAGTTCTACTGAGCATCTGCTTTGCAAAACATACGTCTGTGTTCTCATGACGGCATAAACTCTTGATGACAAAACTCGTTTTTTGTTGCTTTCTACTTCTCTTATTTCCTTTTTTGGAACTGATTGTGTTAAAAAAAAGGGACATGAACTAACCTGAACTGAAGTTCTGTGGCGCTCTTTGACCTTAGTCTCCCTTGCGCCAAAAAATTACCGACTAACTAACTAACTAACTAACTAACTAACTAACTAACTAACTAACTAACTAACTAACTAACTAACTAACTAACTAACTAACTAACTAACTAACTAACTAACTAACTAACTAACTAATGGTTTGCTGCTGTTAGTCATGCTGTTATTATGAAGGTATGCATGGGCCAGCCCCGGGACCAAAATACTACCTTTCCTAGACTTCTCTTATGCAGCCGCGTGCGTAGCATGCAAAGAGCTATGTAGCACAAATAATTATAACTCTGCCTTTGAGCAATTGTTTTGTTTTCTGGAATAAGCATGTAGAGCACTGAAGACAAACATATTTTCGAAAATAATCGGGTGCAGAGAAAAGTTTTTAGACGTGTACGCTCGGAGTACCTAAGAGCTTAAATTTCACACATTGGAGTTTTATTTAAGGATTTGTCGTAAATGCTCATGTTATCAATATTTCTCTATACATTATTACCAACTGCCTTCATTTGCGAATTCTCCAAGAAAAAAGTTTTTGGGGCGTTCTTTCCCGTTTTTATGAAGTGATTGCTTGTCAACAACTTTCAGATGTCTCTACCGGATCCGTATTAAAAAAAAAAAAACTCTCAACGAGCGGCTACATTCCATGTACTCACCTTTTAAATATCAGCAGCGACAATCGTTTGGAAGATTTTTAAATTATAGTCGACTCCCACTTCAGGGCACCTTTCGCGACGAGTAGGCCTAGCGAGTCCGCAGGATTTGTAGGTGCGAATTCTTCGATTGCGGAGAGTGATCTCGCATGTTTTAGCCAAAGCAAATTGCCATCAGGTGTAGTGCTGGGAACTTCGAGCTCAAATCGACTACTTGATGCATCGCACGATGCGCGGGCAATAAGTGGGAGGCCCCGGCGTGACACTGCCTGATTAGCAATGGTGAAGGCCTCCGCCATGCAGCAGTCGTCGCCCTCTTTTGAACCCTAAATCAGGCTTATACTTCCGTGTAAAACGTTTGAAATTCAAATATTGCTCAGAGTGGAGAAAGCAGATACAGTAAGCGGGAAGTTCCAACAAGGCAGGGTCAGCAACTCGACTGTCATGAAGTATCCGAGGCAAGCTACTAAGGCGATAGCCTTCAATGGCTCATACTCGCGACCATAGATCTGTCAGGCGTCCGTTACATCCAGCACCTTGATAAGGAAAAACAACATTTTTGAACTGTGGGACTCAAACCACCATCCTTCCGCTCCGCAGCCGAGCGTGCTAACGACTGCGCTGCTTCCTACACACGCATATGTACTCCTCCTTGACTAGGGCGCTGGAGTGTGTTCGCGGAAAGGCCTTGAATCAGACGGGTGCCGCCCGAACTCCCTCCAGTGTCTCCAGCATTTAAGATTCGCAAACAATTATATACTTAGTCGTTTCATCAGACCCAAACTTGAGTACGCCAGCCCCATCTGGAGCCCACACCATGCATACCTAACAAATGCACTCGAATCAGTTCAGAACCGCGCCATTCGTTTCATCCACTCTGCATATTCATATACCACCAGCGCTTCAGCTCTGAAGAAGAATTCCGCTCTTGAAAGCCTCGCAGACCGCCGCCGCATTGCCAGCCTCTATTTGCTTCACAAGTGTTTCCATAGTTCTCTAAATCAACCACCCTACATTACTCATCCGAACCGCATATCTCACCGCACTGCCCATCCGTTTCAGATCTCCCGCCCTGTGTCGCGTACTGCAACTTTTTCAGGTTCATTTTTTCTCCGAACTGTTGCGGACTGGAATGGCCTCCCCACCGATATCGCTGCCATCACACACCTGTCTGCATTTTCAGATACGCTAAGCAATTATTTCAAAGAAATGACTTGTACTTGTTGATCAACATATTAACCCACCCCTTATGTAATACCCCCTGAAGGGGGTCTTTAAGGTGAATAAAGTGAAGTGAAGTGATATATCATAACCACGCATCAGCGACACATGCAGTAACACCGCGCTATTGGCTTTCGCCTCACCGCACTTTAGGTCAACAAAGTACTCCCCTGGATGTTTTGCTTCATTGGTGCCCTTTTCATAATTATTGTAACGCGTGAAATATAGTCATCACTCTTGAAGGTAAGAAGTGAATACTTGAGGTAAGGCGAGCGCAGATAGCATTGCATGCGTCACTTAGCTGTTGCTGCTCAGCAGTGTAATCAACAGCAGATTGCAACGCATTCGTAGTAATCGGCACATTCATGTGGAATGTCGTGCTCGATCTCTGAACTTTAAATGCCACTTTTTCTTTATCTATATATCGAATACACGAGTTTTTGTTTCACCACGAGGATAAAAAGCAACGAGCAGCAAATAACTTCAAGCGGGAGCTGGAGCTAATACACGGCGCCGCTGTGTATGGACTGAAAGGAACCTGAATGAACTGAATGGTATCCTTGTACGGTGTGGCCAGTGAAGCATTCTAGTAATATTGGACATTGCTAAAGGATTTAACACGCCGAAAATAGTATATACGGCCAATACGCACGCATACAGACCTTCAAAAGCATGCTTTAAGCAAACAAAAGCCGTCTCGTTCAGCAGTTCTCATAGCAGCTTTTATGCCGCCGGATTTACTGTAGTGGCATCATGTCCTTATTGAGTTTTAATTATATAACGAACAGATGAATAGCCATGAAATTTGTAGTTGACAATGCAACAGCGGCGCCATACCCGCTGCAGCACACACTGGCTGGGGCACGCTCGGGACCTGCCGCTTTTCACATGCGGGGACATTTCGCTGCTAAAAGGGGACCTATCCCATAATGTTTCGATAATATACTATTATTTGTATGTTTTAATAATGTAGCATGCGCCCATCAAATCCAGCTTCCTTACAATTCCAAAGGGGGAGGGGCGGGCGCCAACAAGCCATTTCTCAAAGATAACTAAACTCACGTGCTATGCTGAAGGCTTTTGAAATGTGATAAATGGAAAGTGAGTTTTATTCGACTGAACAAAATTAAACCTTTTCGTGCGACAGCCGTCCATGGCGCCAATACAACCATACTAATAAAGCAGACAGCATGCCGCAGAAGACGTGCGATGCATACGCCCTTCTGACACCAGCAATCAAATGTGAGCATGCCAGCAATTTTTTTTACACAAGATACAAACTTCAATAACAAAATATCTAGCACATCCAACCTACTCAATGTTTGAGGAGCACAAGTTGGATGTTTGGCGGCTAAAGTGAAAAACGTTTATGTTTACAATTTTGGCGGCACTCCCCATTCAAGGCCTACATAACCCACAGAGCTGTTGACTTTGTGGAAACTTGGGTTGCCACAATGATCGCCATAGGTGTTCGGACAGGTCGGCGACCCTGGCCCCACGATTGTATATGACCGCGAAGTGAACGCCAACGTGACCGTCAACACCCGTCAGGGAGTGCTACAGTTTTAAAATTTCGGTGCCGTGGAAATCGTGTGAAGTGCGAAATCGTACGCGCAGTGGTGGGCGGCAGCAAACGAAGTAATTCACATTCTCTGTGTTTGAGTTAGGGGATGATAAATCGATGTGGGGCGCATTCTCGTCCACAGAAAAACTAAAGAAGCCATATAAGCACTTGTACTTTCTTGTAGCAGAACGATGCAATTTCGCAGGCTCGGAACAGCAAAGTGTGCTGTCCACCGCATGATCACGTGAACACGTTTCATATAGTGCACAAAATTGGCATTTTGGAACGCATGTGTTAAGGCCGGGACTGCAATCCTTTGCTGAAGAATTCTTGTAAAACCTTAAAGCTACCAGCATTGTCTCCAGCAGCTCACTGACTTGTAGGCTTATAAAATGTCAGAAGCTTTAACATTATCAAAACAACCTCTACACAGATAGATCGAGCTCTCTGCCCGCGTTGTTGGTAACAGGCTGATAGAAGTTACGGGTAAAATTTTTTGAGTAGCTTTTCTCTTTTGCAGAAAACAGTCTCTACAAATCCCAGGGCACGGGTTATTGACCGTGTAACAGAGAAACAGGTACACGGAGGGGAGCTGTCACTATATGCACCTCGCGGAGCCGTGGTGGCAGGTGCAAGCACACTCAGTACGGGAACCGCCTACATGCTGAAGAATCCAGATTAGGTTTAGCACGTGCTGCATTTTGCAAAACAATGGTGTGAAGATGTCCGGTCATAGAATAGATGCTGTAGCGTGAAGCAGCAGCCGGTTGTTTCCGTGGTAACGCCATCTTGCCACGCATTCTTACACTTCCCCCATAACCTCCTCTTTGAACGGTTACCGCCCGGAGGCAGGTTCTCGTGAGAACCGCCCTCAGGGTGCGCGCTCCTCGCACTCGCCATACCGAAATGGTTCAACAATGAACCTCCTCCTTCTTTCACGGTAACCACTCTCCGGATGGGTCCGCTTTCGCATTCCTCCGCTATCGTCATGCCCTCTTCTCACGGTAACCACCCTCCAAGTGGTTCCCGTTGCTACAGCCCACCTGTTACACAGACTTCTTTTCGCAGCGACGCTGAAGGAATGGGCGCTTAACAACTCTCATTTAAAAAATGTACTGCTGATGAAAAAAATGGCAGTTTTTCACTGCGTTACTACAATAGAGCTTCGTCAGCCGCTTAGCCGTTGTCTGTGATATCCCTGTGTGTGCCCACCGGGTTATGAGCAACTGCCCTATGAGGCTTCCTAAGTGACAGGTGGGTCAAATGACCCTGTGATGTCACTTACAACCTCCCCACTTAATTGTGAGCAACCTGCACACCTTTGCAAGTCACAGTTTAATCAATGATTGGTCGCTAGAGGTCGCTCGTGCAGCTCAATCTTTGTCTCACAAGCCTCGCCGATCGCAACACCTTCCATCGCGGGGCAGTACTATATTGCTTAACCGCTGCGCAACTACGCCAGGAATGGTATATGGACTCCGAGCGATGTGCTAATGTAGAGAATAACTAATTCTACATTTATCGGCATTAACCCATTAGCGCTTTCAAGGCATACCTTCAAGGCGCACCTTGATCCGATTTCGCCTCTCTTTGTCTCGACCTGCTTGACCTTGTAAACTGAGCCACGAACCGAAATCGAGCTACAAGCATAAGATTTAGCGCACCTCATTCGCATTTAGCCTAACCATGCTAAAATGTCTGCATTTGTTTTTAATTTGACGTACCAGACAGTGCACAAAATTTGCTACTGATTTCTGAAACCCTGCGTCTGACCTTTCAGGTGATACCTACGGCCAGCAGTCTACTCATTATGGACGCCAAAAGTAGCAGGCGAGATCTAGCCAAGTGAAAATAACATTGACATAGCGAAAGGCCCACGAACTTTCGTGGGCTTTTAAAGTCGTATATTTTTCGCTGGCCATAGAGAAACGTTTATACAGGGCAAGCCGCTGTGCAGTCACAACGCATAAAAAAAGATGAAGGCAGCTGAAAGAAAATATGAACGGGTATACACACGAGGTACACTGAACTTGTCGGATGACTCAAGTTTGAAAATGTAGTTGATGTCGTGTTCCCTTTTCCTTGCCGCAATAAAACTAGCTTTAAAAATTTATTATTTTGATTTACACGATAACGAAAACTGCAGAACGAAAATTTTTCTGGGGACAAGCATTTTGTTAGGGCATTCACTGAGATCAACTGTTCACCGCATCAATTGCTAAATTTAACTCGCGCATTGCCTAAACCAACCATAGTTGCTGCTTGGGGTCTAGAGCAACACAAACGTAACAAAAGCACTTCGCCTCTAGCACTCATCGTTCTTTTAGCAACCACATAAGGTATTCACATATATTTTTTGGTGTGAACTGTGCTTTTGTGTGTGTAAACGAGCTTTTCCTCTCTATCACGGTGGTGATTAGGAACCGCAACTTTTCACCGACATCATCACTGAAGAGGAGTGAAAGACTGTTTCCTAGGTCGCTGCACCTACTCTCCTCTGTTTTGGGAGCGCTCCGCCTGCGTTTCCTTAGGATCTTCAGCCTCGGTGAAAACCATGACGTCGACGACTTATTGTTGTCTTATGAACGAGTGAGCACCTATAAAATTTGAGGCGTTGGCACGAAGCTCGGTAACGTCTTTTTCTGTCATAGTGACGCTGCCAGCTTGCAGTTGCGCAACCACGTCGCCGACCTTTCTTATTGGGCTTCTTTTAAGACCTGTTTTAAAGAAGTTTTCAGCTCTGCTACCGACCGCAAACTGCGCGCGGTACACAGCAGCTCCGCGCTCCTCCTCAGCATCTTGATGAGCCCCTTACAAGCTACATCAAAGGCGTTTTTGAACTTTGTAAACGCATCAGTTTATGTATGCTGGAGGCCGTCAAGACTATTAATCCTCTGAAAGTAAATAACTGACGTCGCCTTCCAGATATTTCTTCACAACAATCTCCAAACCATAAGCACAGTCATTAAGCTCTGTCAAAGCGGGCAACTCTTGAAAAAACAGCGAGTTCCTACTCGCCGTTCCTGGCTTCTGAGAAGTGTCCGCACCAGTTTGTCTTTGGCCGTCCCGGTGGCAATCAGTCCCCGATGTACATCGCCATGAAGATCTTCACACGTGTTGCCGTGGCGGGCATCGATAGCTGCTTCCTTTTCCCACGAGTCTGCGCCATTTTTTTTCTCCTCCCTTGCTCGAGCTCCTAAAACAGGAGCAGGTTGGTGAAGTTCACCCGCTCTCACAGCGTCCCTTACATACAGTGAGCACGCCGCAAGACCATAGGGCGCCTGCAGCTCCGGCACCGAAACTTCTCTTCACACCCCAGCCTCTCCCACTATCCATTGTCAACCATTTTCGACCTTTCGGTGACCGGCTTCGAGCGAGTGGTGAAATCGGGACAAACGTTTCATATGCTAGTGTTTGTCATTTCTTCGAGAAAATGTGAAATGCTGGGGGTGCATATTCACACATTTTTTTAGGTCACGATTCAGATGAATATCTCGAAGAAAGTTTAGTAAATTGCTCAAACTAACGCGTCATTAACCTAAGAATGGCGTCGTCTGTCATTTTCTTCATGAGTAAGTCTCTATGGCACGTCAGCCTATATCATGGAATGAAGATGTTCGGAGTTTATTGTCGTTCCATTCAGAACATCTGAGGGCTAAATACATGACGATTGTTGAAATATGAATATGTACTAGGCGAAAGTTTTTTTAAGCTCGATGATCCGATGAATGAGATTTACTGATATTCTTCATAGATGGACAAATTTTCAAACATTGCATAGGAAACATCTTCCAGAAAGTTCCGATCTATCTCCGCGCAATTTTTGTTTCGTCCTCTCTCCGTCCCTCAAAGACGGACACAACAAATAACGAATAATGCAAAAAGGAAGATTTTACTTTCCCGGCGAACTTTTAGTTTTGTTTTCGTGAGATGCGCGAGTGGTTTTATGCCTAGGTGTAGTTTTGTAGTGGTGCTAAATACAAAAGGAATTTTGTTGTAGTGCATTCAAGAATCAATTGGCATGTTGATAGAAAAAGTTTGATGAGCTGAAGGTCATAAAAATATTGCGTTTAACAAGTGGCCTCTTAGCTTTAGCTCCACTAAAGAAAGTAAGTAGGGAGCATGTTTTAAGCTCGTTGCCGCCGATCAAAAGGTTACTTAACCCCTTCGGGCGCTGCGTCCACCTATGTGGATACGTCCTACGCCTCCTCATATTTTCACACGCAAGGCGAATTTCCTTCTTTGAATAACGCGCTCTTAACATTTTTACAGACCCTGTCAAGTTTCTGGCGACATCTTTTGCAGCTACAGCGAAATACGTTTGTAAAAAAAAAGAAAATATGTGTATTACGTCGTTTTTCGGTAGGACGAGTAAATATCTTTCCTTTTGCATTTGATCTCAACAAACGATCGCGAATGATGCAATTAAGCGCTCAGAATGTGTGGATAGGTTAATGTAGGAGCGGCACACTAATTTTCATTCTCATAGGCGAAGAAAAAATGCTGCACTGAACGTTCAAAGCGGCGCTTCCACAAATGTGGACATGACGCTTTAACTCCGAAAATATTAAAGTGGCCTTTTCTCCCCACAACGTGGCGCCGTTTTTTTTTTTTGTGCACATATGGTATGAAATAGGCTTACTGCTACGGGGGTTTAAAACTATGCTTGTACAAAGAGATCGTTGGATGACTCCAGCGCTGAAGTGTTTTTCATAAAAATAGGCGATGGAGAAGCACCTCCAAAGAAGTTCGGCCGACCGAGCAATGAAGACCCGCGGATGGTCGCAAAGAACCGCCAATTAGCTGAGCCGGTGCCGACAAACAGAGCGCGCTATGACCAAATCTTATAGTCAGGGAGGTCTAGGAGGGTCTTAGGTTCTCTGCCAGTATTAAAAAAGGGGCCCGAGGCCACCTGTGCTTGATAGTAGAATGCATGAATCCGAAGGAAGCACCAATTTCTGTGACGGCCAGAACATTTTTTCTCTATCATTTGAAAATTTCTCTGTGGTTTTTAGCAAGAATCATTACATTTTGTATAAAACCCAAGACGGAGAGAAAAACAAAACGGCAGCACTACACAAGAGGGGATGAAAATGGGCAACCAGTGCCCTCACACCATGGTCAGTTCAGAGGTGGACGCTCAGCTCTAAGGCTACAAAAAAAAACAATCAGCACATTGGTAGAGTGAGGGACAGCTTGATTCAGGTCTCTGACATAAATTGAGCAAACAATGACCTTTAAAAATTATTTTTCATTTTTTCAAAACCCATGCGGAAAACAGGCTGCCAAATGCTATCTCTCTCCCTTTCGACTAGTGCTTGGATCACTCGAGACCCCTTCGATGCAGCCGGACTTGAAGCCTTACTTATGATGAAAGGAACCATCGGCCCCACCTTCAGAACACGTTAATTACACAGCGGTGGCGACGTGAAGCCTGCACATCTAAAGCCACGTTCGGTGCACGAAAAACAGAATATTCCTCTGCCTGTCGTCACATAATGACTGCTTTTATCTGTTCTATAAGTCATGACCTACAGAATAATTCTCCTAAGCGCTTAATCCCACATTTCAACATTTATTCATGTATAACGACCAGTTAGAAAAGGCAAGCAAATGTAGCAGTGTTTACGTTCATGTATCAGGTTTAAGGCGCCAGGTCCACAAATGTGGAAGCGAATAAAATATTCTTTAATATGAATAGTTTTGCATATCTTTTGCACATCACTTCTGCTTAGCCTACTGACCATCATTTATGCAACAGAAGAATTCTACTTTCAGCAGATTAAATTGGCGCCTGAAGGGGTTATTCTAACGTGATAATGAAAGCGGTCAGGTATTACGCGGAATGTAGGAAACGAATTTGGCAGCAACTAATTTCGGTCAACACCTGCATCCAGAGAGGGAAAAAATGCGATCGGTGATTTTGAATTTCAGCTGATGTCAACTTCAGCAAACACAGCACGCTCAAAGTGGAAGTTTGGGCTTGTTGTTAAGGCATGATTTGGAGGGATGCTTAGAGCGAGAGAAACAATGACATGGGAGTGATGGAGGAGGTGCGCTAACAAGCAACTGAAAGAATTCGAAGAGAAATGCTGAGTTCGAGGAATCAAACGCGTGTGCCCAGCATTCCGCAGACCAGCTAATAGCTGGGCGTGCGCTTTTGATTCTTGAAGCCCGTGATTTCGCTTCCAATTCTTTCAGTTGCAAGTGGGCGCTCATCCTCTGTCCCTCTGATGTCGTTGTTTATCTCGCGCTAAGCCCCTCACCTAATAATAACTCACGCACGGGGCCTTCTTCAAACTCCAAAATAAAACTGTTAATGACTTTGTACAGCACTCTGTATTTTCAAGCATTAACCAGGAGCCTGCATATGACCCGCATACATACTCTGAAGAAATGCGAAACGTCGTTGATGTGCGCTCACGACCGTTCGGGAACGACACAGCCTCCTCTAGCGTATCTGCCTAAAATAAATCTCCAGGCATTGGAAACTGAGAAAGACAAGGGGTTTACCGACGGCTGTAACCAAAGTGCACGGCGAAAGTCAGGCGCAGGAAACGTTGCATGGGAAATTGAGACATTAGTTGTTAGTTGGCCTTTTCTCAATTATCTGAGCAAAACTTACTCTGGAATTAAGTTACTCAGGAGTGTCGATCATCCTTTTCAAATAAAATGACTCAGTCCGCAGGAAAGCCACCTTAGCACAAATTACCCACCTTATCTTAATGTACCTATTTCCTTCCCGGGGCTCTTACGCCGTTATTTTGCGTGTAAAGTAGTGGCACGTACTTTAGAAGAACCATGCAGGCAAGAAACTTTGCAGCTAATTGAGGTTGTTAATGGCAAAACTTGTGTGTAAATAGCTTTTTTTATTTGCTGGTTTGTCTTCTGCTGTGCGAGCATTTACCTGTTTGCTCATTATCTTCTCTGGACAGAGCTATCTACAGGCCACCTCGTCTACCGAGCAAGAATGAGAATCCACTTTACAGATTTGTTTTGTCGCCCTGCTTCGCTCGTAGCGCAGGTAGCAGAGCACGTGCCAACACGACAGATAACGTGTTATCCTGCGCAGATACCGGCACTCGCTGCGAATTCTGTTCTCGGAGAGAAGCATAACGAACAGGTTCGCCTAAGATCGATTGTCTCCGAGAATCCAACCAAGACTCGTTTACCTCAGACATGATTCATATACGCCGTGCGCAGATCCCAAAGCGTCTCCCGGCAACGTGGCTAAATATGCCCAGTACAGAGTGTTTTTCGCTCCGATAAGGCACTGATAAGTGCCGTCGGATGCTGCTGTGCCCGTTTATCAGTGCTCGACTTTGGCACCGAACCTTCATATGAGGTAATGCTCTTCTGAGCTTTTCAAAGCACTTCTGTTGTCTCCGCAGAACACTAAGAGCTGTTCTAAAATGCGGATGTTTTCCACTCTATGCCACTGTATTTACACGAAAACAACGACGTAGGTTCTTGCGTCGCGTCAACAAGCTGCGTTCGGGAAAGCTGTCAGCACTCTTTTAGCCGCAACTTTTCTCTTTATACAGAGAAAATAAAGAGCCAAAGTAAAATATCCGTAAGTTTTGAGAGAAGCTTAAGCAGAAGCATATGACATAAAGAGGACTAGACGAGACTATAGCTAAATCGCAACTGGAGCTTTAGTTAAGCAACGGAATTTAGGAAAGAGTTCAGCATGCTAATCCACTTCCCTGCAAAGAGCTTAGTCGTAATACTTCTGAGTACAAGAGGGAACGTTGTAGGGTAGGTTAAGCAGGGAGATTCTAGAGGTATCACTAATTAGCGTCGTTTTTTGCCCTTGATGAAAAAGAAGTTTCTTTGCTGAATTCTAGAAAAAGTTGCTTGTTTTATTTTGCATTTAAAATTAAGAGATCTTAGTTTTGTTTTTTCCGGAGGGCAGATATTTTTTTAATTTTTTCTCCTTTTATAATTGTTTATTGTGGTATGCACCTTTACTGTGTCAGTCTGAAGGCATATACCGCTAACGGTTTATATGGAAACGGCTCGGCATTCATGACAATTTCTTGACAACGTTATTAGAGTGAACAATGACTAGCCGGTCGTCACGTGTGCCGTTCACAGAACAAATTGTGTCATGAACTGTGTTTACGCAATAGCATTGACATGAATGCGCAACTGTACGCTTGATTTTCGTGTTAAGCGTGCTACTAGGGGAATTATTTTAAAAATTATGACCACTTTGTTTCATACGACTCCTGAACTGCCCAGCTTAGCACATAGTGGCAACAGACAGTTCGCTAGAGAAATTTGCCGTTACTGCTTTAAATTATCTATATTTGACAGTGTGACGATACAGAGCAAACTAAGTGTTTAAATGGCAGACACTTAACCTCACATAAATAGTTATTTTCGATCCATCCTCTTGGCTGCCAGGGAAGCCAAGGACTTGTGAGAAGCCACTATGTTACAAAAACGAATGCAACATGATCGTTCTCAATTTCGTTACCCAGATTATCTAAATAATGAATACGAACAAAAACCAAGTAGAGATGCCACTTTGCCACGACAACCAGTTATAACTTTCCGGCCATCGTGTTGTCAGTAGCGTTTGTTGATGGGCTAGTTGTATATGCATGTTACACTTCAAGAAAGAAAGCGCTACAAAGCACACGAGACAAGACAGGACGACGATACAGGCGCGAACTTCCAACTGTTTATTCGGAGAACGAGGTAAATGCATTTATACTACACAGAACGGCCCACATTCACTTCTTTCGGTGCATCTGATAAGCAGCGAAAGAAGTAAATGTGGGCGGTTCTGTGTTGTACAAATGAATGTACCTCGTTCGCTGAGCAAACAGTTGGAAGTTTTGCGCCTATATCGTCGTCCTGTCTTCTCTCGTATGGCTTGTAGCGCCTTGTTTTCTTGAATCGTGCAGTCAAAGAGACTGCATTGCACTTAAAATAGCGGCAGTCAGGCAGAATGATACTGCCAGAAGGAAAACAAGTATGTACTGCATTTTTCCAGTTCAACAGCGAAATTGGAGCGGCCACGCCACTGCACAGAGACCTCAGAGGACGATGAGCATGTAATAGGTTAGCAATGACAGCTGAACAAGCATGGCGCCGCGAGGGCAGAAGGTGCGTCAAGGGCTATCTCCACCCTCCAAGCGGAGGTGCGGGCAACGAGGAGCCCTATAGGAGAGGCGGCTCGCGCTGGTTTTCGAGGCTTTTAGCGGCTGCTTGAGTCCGTCCAGTTTTCGGCTTGCGGCGCCACCCAAGCAGCCCTCTGCCCAAGAGCCGCAAACCAGGCGGGAATGCTAGCCAACGGGGAAGAGTACGAAAGAAGGATAGCAGGAGGGTCCGTTTCGTGTTATCTAGCTGAATTGAAAACATAAAGGTTGTGCTATTTGGGACGACTGAGGCTATGATGTTGTGTTCGAGTTGAGCGGAAATCAGTGTTTCAGCAGCTCACCTCTGGCTAGCTGGTGGAACTGACTGGAGCAAGAAAGTGATAGAATTGTTTGCAAAGCCAGCATAGATAGTGCCCTTTCGGTTCCTGCTTCGAATGCTTTTATTTCCAGGTTCTTCTGTGATAAACGGTAGGAAGAGTGGTGACCGCTTCCCCGCGCCGGTTCCTATCACCGCCTGGCAGCAACACTCTGGTAGCAACAGTAAGGTGTGCCGTTCCCGCTGGTGGAAGTTACCAAGAAACTGAATCGCACTACACTGACGATGCTTCAGAGCGACGACTCACAAGTTCTCTTCGGATTCTCTGAGGAAATTGACTGGGTACCTCTTCGTTTCGTAAAGCCCCTTCCTGAAAACATTGTGTGCAGCGCTTGCAAGTGCGTGCCGAAAAGGAACTGCTTTCTTCCATGTCGTTGTGTGCTCTGCGAGCCGTGCTACGAACAGTGCAAAGCTAGGGGAGGAATCTGTGCGCTCGACGGGCAAGTTTGCTTGGCAGGTCAAGAGGACTGGCGAGAGGTTTCAGCCGAGAAAATCATGAAGAAAGAGGTAAAGCGTGTGCTACGTTTTAGAGGGTTGGGACAATTTTTAGACGGAATTTACTTTGCTGTAGATATGACTTACTTAGAGAATTTTTTGAATAATTTGAACTGCTGCTCCTTCAAAAGGTGATTACAATTATTACACAGAAATACTGTGCGTACGTGACTCCGATAGCACAAGAGATGGTTTTATATCGCTTGACTATAAGCTGCTAAAAAAGCACTCCGCAAGGGCGGTCTACTTGGCCGCATTGGAAGATTTCTCGCTATGTGCCTGTGTAGCTTTCCTAATCTTCTTAGATAACAAGGGTACCTACGCCGACAGGAAGCTGCTTCTGCTGAAAGTGTGAACTGTTTTTGTTTGAAGTGAACTTTTATTCTTGGAAGTTTAGGTGTTTCTAATTTAATTTATGGTCCAACATCCATGTGGACGTAAGCGAGATGCGATGACACTGCAGTTACCGGCTAGTGTTTTAAAAGCTTTAAATACTTGAATACTTGAAAGTTTTAAATATTTGAAAACCAAAGCTTTTACAGTATATTTCTGAATTCACATTTAAGCTGTGACGTCCTGTCATCGATAAAAAAAGCTGACAATAACCAAGAACTGAATAATGAAGTACGCGACGTCATTTCGAAGTAGATGTATTCTTAAAAGATGGTAACAAGTGTGTCAAGGAGATACCCCCGGTCGGAGTCCGGGCTGGGAGCCCGGCCCTTAGGAAAATTTGAATACAAAACCTTCCAAAATAAATTTCCCTTCCATTAATGCATCCTTGTGAGCCGCAGTTAATAGCTGGCGAGTACTTTTAGACGAGTATGAAAAAAGTATCATTGCAGTTTTGAAGGTCGTACCCGCTTAAAACGTTACGACATATATGTGCGGTGTGATACCGCACATAGCGCCCTCAGGATGTAGCCGCTCAATGAGCTCTGCGTTTCTCTCAAAACTGTAGAAGCTTCTCACCTTGTCCAACATGCTTCCAAGTGCCGTACATTTGCTGGCAACTACAGTCGTTCAAACTGGGCAGCCTAGACATCACTACATGGAAGGCAGTTATCCAGAAGCATAATAAGCAAACTGCGCACCGTACGAGACGATGCCTCTATCGAACCCCCAGGCTGCTCCGTCATTCGCGAGCTCCCTCTATGTTTAGAAGCATACAGGTCGTTTTGGTCGATTTTTTATTGCATTAGCATTAAGAGCGTTATTGTTAGCACCCATCGATCTAAGCACATGTAAGGTTATTTACACGACAGAGCCGCCTGCCGCGGTTGGCATGTTCTAAACTGAAACGGTCCGCTAGTAAGTAAGAGGAGGCAGAAGCAGAAAAGTGGCTGCCTCTGAAAGAACCCCTTCTGCCTAAAAACATGATTAAGGAAATGACTTTATAAAACGGGCACCGACAAAGAATGGCTAATATTTACTCATCAAAAATTAAAATCACTAAGAAAAACAATTAAAAAATAAGAAAGATTGTGTAAGAAGGAGTATGAAGAAGTTTTACGAGCGGTTAAAATTGTGCCTCGTATGGGGAAGGAGTCTAATGTGTCACGTGCTGCGATGTAGTCTGGATCTTCTGCGATTCTATTTCTACGGTAGCATTCCGATAAATACCAAATGTCCTCCCCGACACTTGGCAGCTTCTCAAATGGCTACATGGTATACAAATGCTTTTAACGCTAAGCAAGCACTGTGACCGCATAACGCCAATAAGAGCCCCTGATAAGTTTATGTCCTTCCAGATGTACAAAACATGAACGACCATTGACCAGGTGCGTGCTGCAAACCGCCTAAAGGAAAAGATATGTGTGCTGATCGATGCTAAGATGTATTCAGTTTGGATTTTCCTTTTGTAGTCAGCTGAGCGACTCTTGTAACTATCACTATGCTCTTTATTAGGTTTTTTGAGCTTGGCGCATGATAGTTTTGCATGCTTATGCGGCACTAAACCCAACACAACAATATATAAGACATTTATGACTGCGTACCATAGGCGCTGTTCACTTTCAGCTTGTCCGGCGCAAATATTAAGTCATGCTCTATATTCTGCGCGCTCAGCGTGACCGTATGTTTCATCACTTTTCCTTCTTCGTGGCTCAGTTACCTGTTCAAAGTTAATAAGTGCGTGAGTATATGTCCTTAAAGCTCAAATGCAGATGCTGGGCCAAAAAAGCGGAGTGATCTGTCGTAACCTGCCTCTTTTTTTAATCCTAACGCATGCTTTAGCGCTGCAAATCGCAATGTGCGCACAAGTGCCATTATGTTTCTCATTAGCATGTACGCAGTGTACGCAACGCATACAACCATATTTATGATAAAATTCGAAATCAACAGTCTTCTCTACACTCCACTGAAGAGAAAAAACCACCCGAAGACGCAGGAACAAGTCTGCAACAGAACGGTTAATTTATATGCCCGCACAACTTACGAACAAGAACAAAACTCTTGTTGTCGAGGGTTTAAAAAACTCACGAAGTGTAAAAAAAAGAAGCAAGAAGCAAGAAAGCGCTGCTATTCACGAAACTCAGTTTTTGAAGGGTTGTCTTGATTGAGGTCGGCCGAAACAGGGTTTACTGCAAATGTGAATGCATTTCCTGAAGCGTTACATTTATTATTGGCAGTTTGAGACAATATACGCAAGAGCCTTGGAGTCTGGAGCCCACTGTAGGAGCGCAACTGTGACCACGAAAACTCCACTCAGAGCCGGCTTCGACTTTCAGGTAGACTGCCTCTGCGGAACGAAATTAACTAATATTTAGAATGTTGTTATTAAAAGAAAGCTCCTTGCTCGTTTACTATGGACGCGGATTCAAAAAAAATATTTGATGTGATAGCGGGCTTGGATAACTAAATCAGATATGCCATGGCTAAGAAAAGGTACAGAAATTCGCTTCTACAGAAAATCATTGATAATGTAGTTGCTTAAAATATTTTACGCATGTACAGTGAAATGTAGAATTAATGTGATAATATTGTAGTCGCCAACAAACCCAAAGGCTCCGACAGTGTCCGAGACCAAAACCCTGATTGTTCGAGAGAGGTCACGTGACCTACTGACGTCGTAAAAACCTGTCCACAGCGGCAGGTGGCAACCAACCCACCGGTATGAGAAGTCCCGTGATCTTGCGGTGTCTTCACAATCTGACCGGCGTGCGGGTGACAATCGGTCCACCGGATTTCGAGCAACCTGCCCACCCTGGCAGGTGGGGATATGTTGATTGGATGAGAGAGGTCACGTGATCGTGTTGCGTAAATACAACGCGCGCACGTTAGCAGATGGCAACCGGCCCAACAGGTTGAGAGGTCGTGTTACCCTGTGACCTCATCTGCTGATTAAGCTGTCATTGATGTGGACCTGTTCGAGTGCTGACGGTGCTTGAGGGCTACGCCGAAACGCACAATAAATGACACAGAAACACCAAATTCCTTACAATTGGGGTCCCTAATGCTCTCGGATTGCACTCTGATGATGCGTTATGTGTCCTTCAAGTTTTTCAAAAATCTCTCTAGCACTCCCCTCGTGCCTTCGCGAACACCACTAGCGGCTGCAGACACCGGTTCCCTGCCCAATTTAAGTTTGACTCTAGGTTTGGGCCTCCTAGTTCACTTTGCTGTGCTATTCTTGTTATTTTTCACGCTAGGCACCCTGCGGGTACACACAGAAAGCAATAACCAGGCAGAAAATATGGATGGGCCATTTTAGCTCAGCCTAAAGAGCGCCATAGCGTTAATTGGTCAATGGCGATATCTGCGAAATTAGTCGTTATCTAATTTACACGCATTTAATTGGTGGTAGTGGTGTAAATCTTCCGGCGGGAATAGCCTGACAGTTGTCTATCCACAATTGTTCCGCTTGAGCCATTGATTTAAATCATTGCGTCCTCTAACATTGTACCAAATGACCAGTGTTCGATAAAAAGTGGCAAGAGGACTCCCAGGGGTCTATGAACGTAACGTCTAGAATGACCAATTCCTCATATATTGGCATTAAATCTTTAAATCTATTGCGTCATAACCTTCAGGCGGAGCTTAAAGGCCAACTGCACCACTTTTTGAGAATTACGCAAAATTGAAGGATTCAAATCTATATCGGCTGCAGGTAATGCATGGCAAGTTTTTTTGCCCTAGCCTTTAAAATACTGACGTAATCAACGATTGAACTTTAGGCTTCTTCTTAGAGCATAAGGTGAGTGCGGGCAAGTTCGGTGTGACGTAATGGAAGTTAAGATTTCAAATTACTGCTGTAGTCAAACACATCCTACCGTGCCTGGTTTGATGCTATCATACAACTCTCAGCGTTTTACGCTTTTAGTGGCGTTGGTTCATTTCTTTAAAAGGAAGCGTTTATGCGTTGGAAATGTACCGGTACCTTTCTTGGCGTCGACATGCACCCCCCTTTGGCGCTATGTGCGGCACAGAAGCATGAAGGCCATCAAGTTTTTAATCGGCGGTTTCGTCAACATTTCAAATCATAGCCCAAAAAGACTTCGCATGCTTTACCTGCAAGTTTCACGCATTTGACTTCTTTAATTTTGTCGCTTTTTTTTTAATCAAAGCAGTTGCCCTTTAAGTGTTGCATTCAATTTATAATTATTTATGTATTTATTCATTAATTCGTTGGGATGTGCCCACCATCAGACATGGGCGTTTTGCAGTGTAAAAATCAGAGCACGCAAAGAGAAAACAACAATACAAAGAATAACAAGACTATAATAAAACAGCCGTAAAAACTACAAAGACGATGACAATGACGATGAGGAAGGCATACACCTCATCCTTCTGAGGGCCGTTCAAGGCAGATTGCAGGGCTTCATGGCTAAACCAAAGTTATAACATATTTGGCTGATTCATGCCATAAGCCGGTAATCCTGGCTCTAAAAAAAATTAATGCGATACCGTGAAGGATCTCGTTTGACGGAAACTCCGGTGTTTGTCGTCGTTGGGGCATGAAACTGAAGATTTGGCCGACAAAGTGTTTACGTCAAAGCTAGGGAGTTTTTTCTTAAAATAAAAGTTGGTCTGTGAAGTGCTGTAAAGGAATCTGTGTTTCTTGGCTTGATAGCTGAGCACGCTAACTCCCCGCTAAAGTAAACTGCAAAGTAAGCAGAGTGTCGCCCCAATTTGTCGCCTCAGTTACAGCAGGGTCTAACTGGTCTTCATAGTACACATTTGACAAAGCTCTAGGGTGCTAGCGTGAGAAGTACCCAATATAGCAATGCCATTATAGTTGCCACTTCGCTATAACACTCCTGTTGTGTTTAAAGAACTTAAACATAATTTAAGGGTTGTAACAAACTAGGCAGTGCATATTGCTTCATAAAACAAAGCAAGTCGTTACACCTAGAGCATCCCGAATTAATAACCAGCGTTCTAACTGAACACATAAATTCTAAGACACATGATGTGCTTTTTCTTTCTTCGCAGGTCCATTGCTGGAATAGAGAGAATGGCTGCGAAGTGGTCGGCGACGTCTCTACAATGATCAACCACTTTCATACAACCTGTGCTCGCCATTCAACGCACTGCCCCACGTGTGCTGCCTCAGTGCTTCGAAGAGACATGATTGCCCACTTGCAGTCAGGCTGCAGTGAGCTCGTTTTGAGTCGAGTTTTGCCAGATCATGGTAGTGCCATCCCGAGAAGTGAGCTGGAAGTTATCAATAGGGCTCTGCGAGACGTCAAGGACGCCTTGCGGAATGCATCGAGAGAGCAGGACGCCTTGAGGGGAACAGTCGCCGAACTGGCTGCAGTCCATCAGGAGAGTCTGCGTAGTGCCTCGTCCAAAGAAAATGACCTGGAGGAAATCAAGGAAGGGTTATGCCGCGCTGAGGAGATAATAACTGAAAACGCCAGAATAAACGAAAAACGACTAGCTGAGCTCGCTGCGCTGAAGGAGACTACAAAGCAAGATATTGGGAAGCTTGCATTAGCGGTAGAAGAATTGAATCATTGAGGAGAAGAGCAAATAGACAAGGAAAAGTCATATCAAGACGATATGGCTGAGAAAATCGCTGGCCTAGAAGAAGAAATACGAACACTGAAGGAACAGCTGCAGGGCGATAAAAAGTGAAGTTCTAAATAGCAGCCAGCTGAAGCAAATTGTAATCCATCTCTCTGGCCTACGGAAGAGAGATGAAATGCGCAGTAACTCACACCAAAAAAAGCGGCAAACAACTGAGGGGTAGGTAGTTTCCTCCCTCTCTTCCGCCTATGTTTAACTCACATGCTGCATAAACAACGAAGCCGTAATAAATCGTGCACATTACAGCAGAAGTTTGAGTTGTGGCCACTGTAAAGGCATCATCACCAACAAGATCAGCCTGATTACGCCCACTGCAGGGCAAAGGCCTCTTCTTCATGTCTCTCCAATTAACCCTGTCTTTTGCCAGCTGCGCCCACCGTATGCCTGCAATTTTTTTTAATTTCACCCGCCCACCTAACTTTCCGCCTACCTCAGGTACGCTTGCGTTCTCTTGCAATCCACTTCGTTACCGCTAAGGACCAGCGGTTGTCTTACGTTTGCATTACAAGGCCTGCCCAAGCCCAATAATTCTTTGTGATTTCGACTAGGATTTCACTAATCTGAGTTTGTTCCCTCACCCACTCTGTCCACTTTCGGTCTCTTAACATTACACCTTCAGCCGCCGCGGTGGCTCAGTGGTTAGAGCGCTCGGCTACTGATCTGGAGTTCCCGGTTTCGAACCTGACAGCGGCGGTTGCGTTTCGATGGAGGCGAAACTTTAAAGCGCTCGTGTGCTGTGCGATGTCAGTGCACGTTAAAGATCCCCAGGTGGTCGAAATTATTCCTGAGCCCTCCACTACGGCGCCTCTTTCTTCCTTTCTTCTTTCACTCCCTCCCTTATCCCTTCCCATACGGCGCGGTTCAGGTGTCCAACGATATATGAGAGAGATACCGCGCCATTTACTTTCCCCCAAAACCAATTATTATTATTATTATTATTATTAAATTGAGAACGGCCGACAGCGGCGAGCATTCTGTTCGACGACCACCGAGCACGCTTGTTGCTACGCCGGCGCTGAGCGATTCAGTCCAGTGTGGGCGAAAGTCAGCACAAACAAAGAGTTTCGTTCAGACGCCATTTTCGCTGTCTCTCTGCTGTCCAGATTGCAACCACGACTTCGTGACAATATTGATGCACTTAAGTGAACCCAGTCTCTTGCTGCTTGCTGGTTCGTCCTGGGATAGTACGATCGCTTCATCAGTTTCACTGTGCTAAAGAAAACCTAGACTGGACGGCTCTTTGAGAACGTGCAAAAATCTAAACCTGAAACTTTTTTACCCTATATACCACAATGAAACAGGAAGCTGTGCGTCTTCTTAACTTCATTTGCCCCATTTGAAAAGATCACAAATGTAGAGTTCGACTTTACACTCCCCGAACTAATGTTCGGAATTTTTTTTTTTTCTGCGAACCACTACTGACTGAAACCGTTTACCTCCGGATGTGGTGCGCCGTAGCTCTGTGAAAGGAGTTTACAAATCTCTTTGCCCCCTGCAGTAATGAATGTGGCGCTGCCAGTTCTTTCTGAATAAAGAACAAAGAACTATTTTGTGAGTTTTCGTAGAAGACTGAAATTTTTCTAATCAGGTATTCTTTTTCCTTAGTGGGTGATAGAGAGGCTCACTTTCTTTGGCATCAATAAAAGAGCTGTTTCAGCTACACGGTGCTTACCTGCACAAAATCAAAATTATTTTGTGGGTGAATTAATCTGTTGCGGACACCACCATGAAGTTGCCGGTTTTCCCGGGGCAAGAAGAGTTAACGCGTGTTCGCGTGACCAGCTCGAGTCACTTGACCACGCACTCGTACCGATGGTTATGCTAGCCCGGGTTGACACAAAATGCCTCAGAACTTATGGTTTACATTTTGTCTTAGGCATTAACAAGAACTAGGCAGCAGCACTCGGGAAAATTTCGTTGCGCTTAGCGTGTTATCCACCAGGAAGTAAAAAATTTGATTTTTTTTTCTCTTTTTGAAACAGTTCTAAGCCCTGGTAGCAATTCACGCTCTCTTCCTGCAGTTTCTGGCACCTAGTGAGGCTTAACAAGTGTTTTTTTTGTGCAAACTCTTGGCAATTCGTAAAACAAAACATTTTGCCTTCTTGTCTGCAGTGATTAAAGAAACGCGCTCCAATCAAGACAACGCTCCGCAAACTTCTACATGGAACGCACGCATTCCGTCAGATTTGTCACTTGGATCTTCTTTGCAGTCAGGCTGCGCAGCAGACAATTGCGCACAAAAAAGGCTTGCGGATCACATTATGCCGCCTGAATAATATTGAAATCCTAGTGCTTCGTTTTTTTCCTTGCCGTCAAATCTCGTTTGATCGCGTGTCATCTGTGTACTGATGTCGCATACGACCGCCCATGGGCGACATCTGCACAGGCGCTGCCCCGCCCGTGTTGAGTTGCGCCCCTGTTTTCGCCATTTCGCTGCTCGAGAGCGGATGTGGCAAAGAATGTCACGTGGTACGCGAGTCAGGAAGTGTCGCGATTTGAATGACGTCGCTTTGCTCTCCAAGCAGGCGCCCAGTTTTCGAATGCCGTGTTTGATGGCCCAAGTTAGTTGAGTCTCAGCGTTGAGGGCAATCGCGTTTTCGAAACTTTCAGAAATGTCGACTAAGTGCCGACTATAAATTTGGAAATATTATCACACGCATATCGTTAGTAGTTGATCTTTTTCCTCTTTTATATGATTAGCCTGTTTTTCGACGTCCTCCTACAATGGTATTGCCGGAAAAAGCTTCTGTTCACCTCAAAAATCATATATTTTAAAACCAGTGGTGGACTACCCCGAAACACCTGCTTGTATAAGATGTTCAATTTTTTCTACGCATTTACCACACACTAGACATAAGTCAGCTTCATGGTTAAAATTATTCTTGCAGCTAGCTACGCTTTTCGAGACCTCCTGGTCTAGTTTCAAAGAATAGGGTCCTGCCTCTTGAGTTTTCGCAGAACGCTTCCTTCCTGATTTGGTTTTTCGAATTTCTATGCAGTTTTACAGATTGTTTCTCTTCGATGAATTTAAGCAGTTCTCAACTTTTGCGTTTTTCACCGGTCTCTTAAGGATCTTCATTTTACCGTTCTTGTTTTTTAATACTTTAGCTGCGGACATGTTATCGTCCTATTTCCTGGCGCGTTCTTCACATAGTGTTTTACTTTGAGCTTACCGTGTGGCGAGCGATGTCCAGCCCACATCCAAATGTACCGTCTTGCTTGTGGTTTTGCTGTGGGGACCTAGCACTAATCTTTTAACAGTTCTGTCATTTTTTTCTGCTCCAGACTGAACTTCTGCCCTTACGCACAAAACCGAATTCCTAATAATAAGCCCTGGCACTAATATTACTTATCAAATGCCTGTTAGCACTTCATACTTGCTGGACCACATAGTGTAATATCTTCATAATTGCAGCATCTGCCCGCCCTTTTTCACTTACAGTGTCTTCATGCCTCTTCCGTGTATACCTGTCCTCCGTTAACCCATGCCCCAATGTATCTGTAATCTGCCACTTTGCATATTTCATGGCATTATATTGTAGGCAATTTATCTGTTGAATCTTTTAAAATCACTCAGCATTACTTAATTGCACTAAAAGTGAAACCTAGAGAGTCTCCGTCTCCACAACGATTAACGAGTAAATGCGAAGCTTTCTAATAGAACAATATCGTCCACTTATAGTAAAGCAGAGAGCCGCTGCTCTGCAAACTTTCCGCCTAGTCTGTGCGTTACAATATACCCAAGCTTAGTGTCTTGTAGCCTTTTTTTCATATCTATCACATAAAGCATGAAGAGCAGCGTTGATATAGCTGAAGCCTGCCTTAGTACTTAGCTTACCTCGGCAGTTGTAACTTTTATCTCATCCGAAGCGATTTCAATTTTATTACTTTGGTATAGTTCATTCAGGAAATCAATTACCTCATGACCGATAGCTCCATCCTTTAATATGTTCTGCAGGAATTCTCTATTGACGTTGCCGTACGCACTGCTTATCTCTAAGAAGGCTAAATACAGACCTCTTCTACAGAGCTATTTCTATGCGTTGAGCAAGCATTAACTGATTATCATCTAAGCGTCTACCGCTTTATAACCGTTCTGAAGTTCTCCGAGCCTCTTATTAGTGCGAGAGCACTCATACGCACACCAACACCGGCCAAGAACCTTGGCGCCGTACGTTGGATCACCGTTCGAACACGTACGTACGTACGATCTTGCGCCGTTGGTACGCAACCCAAGCACCACTTAACCTTACCCGAGCTACACGGGCAAGGTCAGGTAGTAACTTAGGTAAGCTGTGATCAGTTGGGAGGAGCGTCGCGCGCGCTGCGGGAGAGGTTCCTTGGGGAGAAGAACATGGGTCGTGCACGCCCTGCCGGTGGCTGCGATGGCAACAGCCAGCTGCCAGTGCACAGGCGCACCTCTAAACCGCTGCGCCACTGCGCTTGTAGAGGCATGAGGACTAGCCGCCATGTATGACTGTTAAGTTGAGAATGACCAATTCTGAATACGTGAGCATTAACCCTCCAAAGATATTATGTCCTGTCCCTACGGCGGAGTTTAAGTGGTCCCTCCAATTGAAGAATGAACACCTGCTTTCGCTAGTCTACTCGGTTTAACTACGTTAAACTCCTAACAGTTTTACTTTGTATCCGTGCCTGCCTTTTTAACTGCATTGCCTGCATTGCATTGGCAGTCTGTATATAATAATGTTTTTTAATCGGTCTGACGAATTTTGTGTTCGTCCTATCTCCTTTTCTTTTATAAGCCAAATTTATTCTACTCTGTCGTCAGCTGTCCGGAACTTTTTCCTTTTTTATTATTGTTTCGAACTTTTTATCAACATTTACTTGCTTCTTGGACCAAGTGCATCTTTAAACTAGATGGAATTTCTTGTATCATTAACGCTGTTCATTCCGAAATATGTTCCTCCGCCTTTTTCTAGTTCTGACATGCTTTCTGCTATACTGTCCTGTGTTGCTGCTTTTTGGGGGAGAACATCCCATCGTCGCTCCTAAGTGTCTGATATAAAAAAACTGACGTAATTTAATATAAATTTTTTTGGCATTTTGCGTCCATTCCTGCTTTCTGTAAGTCTTTTTACCCAGACAGCTTATACGTCACCGTAAGTTTCTTGGGCCACCTTTTGTGGCGTCGGGAACTTCAACCACCCAGCAAACAGTGGGCTGCTTTAAGTCACCTGTGACGCGGATCTCTAGTTCCAGTTTCCTTTCACTATAAAGTTCTAATTTTTAGTTTATTTCATCTTCTCAAAGGTGCGTCTTCTGCTACAAAATTCCCGTTATGTTCTGTGCGTCCAGCGAGATCTTAGATGTGGCCAATCATGTTTCCAATAAAATATTATCGGCGTCGTCGACAAACTATTTTGCACCGTCAGTGAGACATTTAACAATATTCTCCTTTCCTTGCCTGCTTTTGTCCCTGTGTAACTTTAGCTAATCTAGCAATGGATAATAAAATGGGAAGAGGTGCTCGTTATGACATACATGACGGAAGCCAACAGCCATCGAAATCAAGGACCATAGGGGACGTCTTCGTTATTTGGTACTTGTCATCAATGAGAGATTAACAAAAGCCTAAGAAAAAACAATAACACGCCACCTGTGGAATCCGAACCCATGACCTCCGTATTTCGCATCCGGTGCACTACCAACTCAGCGAAGTTGACAGCTGTCCAATCTTAGTTTCGTGGATATTTGTGTGTAGTGAAACTGAACCTTGAGGGCGTTTACCACTGCCACCCTCGTGCATGGCTGCGGAAGTTACACGTTATGTATTATCGCTGTAAACCTATTCTCTTGGCTCAACGTTCCTTATTTCACGATTAACAGTTCTCACGTTATTGCGTTAACAGTTACCACAGTCTGCACCCGCGGTACTGTAGCCTTTATGGTGTCAACTCGAAGAGTTAATCTTTCCAATAATTTCAGCCATCTTTCCACAAAAGGTTTCGGTTAGACAGCGACCTTGGCGGAACATATGAAAAACTTTTATGAGAAAAAATCAAAAATTAACAATTATTGATTATAGGTTCTATGGTGCAATGCCTTAGCGTTGCGTTTCGTAACAGACAAAAGGTCGAGACATCCGGTTGATTCCTCTTGAGCAAGTTAATATTTTCTCGTATTTTTTACACCAAAACTTACAGGCAGGAAATCAGCTTCCTCTCCTCGATCTTCTACCTTCTTATTAATTTTTCACAATTTTGAGCCAAAATAATTGTTTAGCAGGAGACGAAACATAAGTTGCGTATGATAAAGTTGAGAGAACAGAATTATCCGAAAATAAGTCACGGAAATAAGAAATGATTAGTTCTTTCATGAAGGCGTTTGCAATAGCAGTGTCTTTTTATTTCATTGCATTTGTGCAGCTCTTTGGCCTTTTTCACTGCTTGAAGAAGCAAGCACTGCCACGAGTCCAAGGCGCGGGTCAAATTTGTTAGGTCTACCGGGCCATCTCCTTTTGTAAGTTGTTAACTTCCAGTTCGTTGAAAAATGACCATTTATTGGCACCTAAAGCAAACTAGAGGAAGAAGAGTTGCTATAGGCATAAAGATATTGCCTTTATTTTATCAACTGCGGAATTTTTATATTCCTGATGACCTTCTATCGGCCTCAAGGAAGAGACAATAATGGAAGATTCTAATTTACAGAATTCCAGCAAAATTTCCGGAAGTATACGTCCAAAAAATGTGATTAACATTTACAAAATAACACTTCTTTATTAGGTACATTTCAGACTATGATTTCTCCGGTGACCCGGATAATATTGCACTTCTCTTTAAGATGATGAGTGCTTTGCAGTGGCGTGCAAAATTCCTAAATTAAAACGCAGCGCTGACATGAGCGAATAAAGGCTGCCATAGAAAGATGTCCTTCTAAGGCGTCAAAAAGGAACTTTTTTGTATCTGCTCCCAATCGGTCGAAACTTTCTATATCTGTGACGTGAAGAGTCGCCATCGCCACAAATGCCATTCTTAACTCTTTGATGGTTTCTTCAAGAATATCTTTCAGCTTTTCTGTTTCATCCTCTTGGTGATCGTGGATTTCGTTGCTTCCTTCAAGAGCATTCAATGCTCTTTCGACGCCTTTTATTATTTCTTTTAGTGCAGCTGCATTATGGGAGATTAGCATGAGACTACGCCGATGAGCTGTGCTAACCTGAGCTACAGTTGCCCTTTGGAAGACGCACTCTTCTGACACCTTCTGCAATCCGTCCTTGATACCTCGCAGTAAAATCTTGATGAGGTCTTGTTCCCTCGCCATAGTTGCATTGCAAGCCGCTGAATAATTTTTAAGCAAAACTAGTTCACTGCACTGTGATTTCAGGTGTGGAATTTGGTCTCTTCGAAGAACATGGGCCGCGCACTTCGGGCAACGCGTAGAGTGGTGCGCGCAGTTCGTATGGAAGTGCTTCATTATCGTCGAAACGTCGTTGACTGCTTCACAGCCGTTCGGTCTGTTCCAGCAACTCACCTGAAAAATTAAACAACACTGCTTAATAAAGTTTCTGTGGATTATCTGCGGCACTGACAAGAAGAGGTGGTGTGTGTGCCTTCATTTGCGTAAAATGTGCGGTTCTAAGTGGTACGTGGATCGCCTACCTGGAAAACATCAACATATGTGGTATATTTCAGAGCATTCAAGCTGCTTTGGTGTATCCGCCTCCAAGCATTCAAAACATCCACTGAAAACCACGATTCGCCAAAACACTTTTTTGACGGAAAGATTTACACAGGCACAAATCACACCACTCTAACTCCATATTACAGTGCTGACGTCGACGCCACTGAAAAAAAGACACTATCAAAAGCTCAGCAATTACTGTGATCTCCTTCTTGACTACGCATTCACAGTAGCAATTGAGGAAAATACAGACCCAACTCAAAAAAAGGTGAGCAGGAATTATATGACGGTAAAAGCGAGATACGTATCTCACCTTTATGAAGTATGATCAGTCGATTGGTGTCAACCAGTCAGCCAAACTGTTTGGCTCTAAGTATTGCTTTTCACATTACATTCTGTGATATATTCTGCTCCCATGAATTAAATACACCACCATGCCTCGTGGCAGGACTCTGGTGGCGTAGGATAACGACTGTCATAATAAATAAGACAATCTAGAATGCCACTGTTCGTGTAGTGGTCTCTGCCAGTCTCCTCTAACCGCAGACAGTCTGTACCTTGAGATATTACCTACCAGAAGACGAAACCGCGGCGACAAGGACAGGAAGGAAGAGGACCAAAAGACAGCAAGTGTAGCCCGTGGCATTCGGCATCGCCACAGGCCTTGGCAGCCAGCTTGTGCCGACTGCTAAGTGTGAAAGCACACGGAATCAGGAGCATTTGAGTAATCTAGGTTGGCTAATTTATCATTTTGTTTTTTCCCTCGCATTTCATGCCCATAGTACCATTACGTATGCTGCCGCTCTTTATCAGCCTTGAGAATACCGGCTACCCGGAGCGGATGCGTGAACACGATTTCGGTGAAAGTGGCGCGGAACAGGCTACTCACCGTGCCGGCTTTCAAGCGATCCATATTTTGTCACCTACTCACCTGAAGTTACAAAATGCCAGGATCAAAAAATACATAACATACGTTTCTTGAATGCAAAAGGGACATTACAGCATTCAACCTGCAAATATGTATGGTTTAAAAATTCAACAGAAGTCGCTTATTCAACAGAAGAACCGTCAATTTTCTCTCTCTTACAGCAGAATTTCTATATTGAAACCCAACTTTCTGAGCATAAAAAGCAAGCATTGGCAAGCTTAAGTTCGCGTGCTAATAACACGCTTGCGAAAAGCTGCCACCTGTATTTGGATGCGGCTACACCTAAATTTTCGCGAACTATTGGGGACACAACTGCCCAGCATGACCACTATGCCGACTTACTCAACTAGATCTATGCCGACCTACTAGATTAGAGCGCAGGGAGGCACCACAGGCTGAAGCAGGCCAGCTTAAGCGGTCCTAGTGCATTGGTGGGGCTTACATTTCGCACATCTGGCCACGTACCTTTCATGCTGTGGCCCATTTCACTGTCTTTTAAGATCAACGTGTTCATTTTATTCAGTAACACTACAGGTCGGTACACTGGCATAAAAAAGAGGTGTTTTTCAGGAAACAAAATGAAACAGGCATGGCACACATAAAGAAGCACTGATCACACTTAGAAGTAGCTAAAGTTTACAAAGGTAGTTTTTAACGCAGCTATGAAACAGTTTGACTCATTCGCAATAATTAACTAGATATAAAAAGCGACCAGTAAATCCTAGTCGTCTCGTCACAGTAAATAGCTGAAAATGAGCCAAGCGTCATTCACACAGAAGCGGCATTTGTATTTATATGCTTCCACACCTGACTACCTCCTTGCTTTTCACACCTTACGACTTCTGGAAGTGCTTGTGCGCAGGTGCCTTCGGGGACGTGACAACGCCGGCCTTAACACAGTCCTCAATGGCCGTACGGCGCTTGCCCTAATCTTTCTACCCTAATCCCAATCACTTGATTCCGCAAGTGCCATTGCCTTCTCGAAAATGACGAGCGCTGACGTTCTTGTTGAGTTTTTTAACGCGTTCACCTCTGTTAGAGTTGCACCTGTGCTCCCGCCGTCTGGAGTTTTCACCTATATCTATCCACGTGCCATCGATACATCACCTCAAAGCAGCGGAATTTGCCCTTCTCTTGATTGCCTCAGTGGAAATGAAACATCTGAGTGTTCCTCTCCATTTCAGATGTTATTTCGTTTTTAACGCGAGTATTTTTAAACTGGCATCTCAACTACAACGTTTGTTCCTTCTTCGGTTTTTGAGATTTCAACATTTTCAACATACTTCATTAGTTTTACCTCTTATTTTTGTGCTGTTCATTCGCAATACTGTCAAATGGCAAGCTTTAAAAACAACTTAACAAATCTGACGCCGATTTCACAAAAGCTATCTGTTCTTGACAAGCACCTTAATGATGATGTAAAAGCAAACCTTCATGAAGCCAATATCGATATGTGAGAGTTGAAATAAAAATTTCAAGGATCGATAGCGGCCAGCAGCGCTCAAAGACATTACCGTGTTTCTCACTGAATTTCCAAAATGAAAAAGTGCTGAAGCGCCTACCTTACGCAGAGCAGTAATCAACGCTAAAAACAGTATAAGGAAAGCGTGCACGCTCTATTAATGGGAAGATTCAAAGCCCTAGGGACCTCATTTGGTTTCAAGATTGAATGCTTTGTCTCAGCTAGTTACTTAACGAGCGAAATCTGGTGGCCTAAGTACGCAAAAAACACCGTGTTCCTTTGCGCTTTTTGGACACAGATGCCTTTGCACCATAAAAAATAATCACCATTATCTTCATCTAAATATAATCACAACATTTAAGCTTGCAAGAACAGATTGGCTGCTAGAAGACGCGTAATGTACGGCCAAATCACAGTATTGGCTTCTAACAAGAATTAGGGTTGGCTGTTTGCGTGAACAGCCTCTTGATTGCAAGCAACAAGGTGCATTTGTGCCTCAAGGTATGTCCTTGACGCACAAAACCAACTTATCACTGAGATGCAGTCACTACTTGACTCGATGGAGACAGCGACAACGCAAATGCGCGCTCAGATAAAGAACCTTCAAGCTCATGTTGATGACGCTGAGTACCGGTCACGTCGGAA
Source organism: Amblyomma americanum (assembly GCF_052857255.1). Classification (NCBI taxonomy): domain Eukaryota; kingdom Metazoa; phylum Arthropoda; class Arachnida; order Ixodida; family Ixodidae; genus Amblyomma; species Amblyomma americanum. Next base: position 66,863,875 of record NC_135505.1, on the reverse strand, counting down.
CAATGTAATATTTTATGGCATCCCTGACACTGATCCTGCAGAAACTTACACACAATATGAGGAAGCTGAAATCAGTCTTTGTTCCGATACCCTACATATAACAGTTGATCCAATGAATATTGAACGCGCGCATTGCCTTGGCCGTCACACACTTGGCAAAATAAGACCAATAATCGTCAACTTTCACTCCCACAAAACGAAGCTGAATATTCTGTCCAATGGAAAAAAATTCAGATACTGGATACAGCGGCGGTGATGACTTCTCGCCTGCTGCTAGGAAGGCTCGAAAGTAACTTATCACCTTTGCAAAAAGCAGATCTACGGCTTATAGGCTGAGTTACAAAACCTTGTTTATCGGCCGTGCACGACACGTTTATGACAACTCTTCGGAATCTATCAAAGAAATATTATAGCACCCACCTAGAAAAAGCGTCCCACAGCATCACTCCAGGCCCGCGTCTCGACTAACACCTCAGTCCACACTTTCTTTTTCCGTAGTTTTCACAAACACCCGCAGTTTTATTCCTAAGAGGGAAGAAATCTCCAGTCTTTTTCGCTCATCCAATAGCAATATCCTCGTACTAACCGAAACCTGGCTGACTCAAGAAATACACGACAGTGAAATCCCGGCAGATTTATCGAACGTTAAGCTTTTCCGTAAGGATCGTCAGGGGTCTCGCAGCGGAGGAGTGCTCATTAGGTTTTCTAATGATTTACCATTTTCAATCGCTTCTATTTCTTCTGATCTCGAAATAATGTGGCTTTTCTGCCCTTGTCCTCCTCAGTCAGTACTTCTTGGTGTTTGTTACAGGCCCCTGCACAGTACCCCGGACTTCACAGAGAAACTTAATAACTTGCTGTGTGAAATTATTGCTAAATATCAAAACTCACATATACTTTTCTTTGGTGATTTTAATTTCCCGGATATTGACTGGAATAATAACAACAGCATCAGGCACGGTGGAAGCCAAGAAGATCATAGAAGTCTGCCTGAATTTTGGCCTTACACAAGTTATCCAGGCTCCAACAAGAATAACACAAACGAGCGCTAACGTTTTAGACTTACTACTCGTCAGCCATCCCGAAAGTGTTAAGTCGGTTACGATTCTTCCCGGAATAAGCGATCACGAAGTAATTCATGCCAATATAGCAGTAACTCTGCTTCGGAGCCATATTTTCAAAAAGACGATCCGTTTGTACAACAACGGTGACTATACAGAGATCAATCGTGAACTGGATGCCTTCTTTGAATCTTTCCACACTTATTTCCATAGTCAGTCTATCGAAGAAAATTGGGCTAAATTTAAGAACAAAATTATTGAACAAACTGATCTGTTCATTCCTAAGTTCACCTTCCGAGAGAATTCTCAGAAGCCATGGTTCACTAAAACCCTTAAACATCTGGAGAATCGAAAGAAGCGACTTTTTCGCGCAGCCAAAGCACAAACTAACGAGACGGCCAGGGATAAGTATCACGCTGCTGAAAAGCATATAATTCATCTGCCCTGAACGCTAAATGTTCCTTTTATCACAAGGACTTGCCTAAAATTCTGCGTACTAATCCTCGGAAATTCTGGGACATTATCAACCCAAAACACAAACGCGATGTCAGTATCACAAATGAAGCGGGTGACGTACTTAGTCATGCCGATTGTGCTCACATGTTCCATGTTGCATTTCAATCAGTGTTCACAAATGAATCTGATGTGCCATTTTCAATGCCAAACACTTTTTTTGATGATTGCATGTCGCCAATTGAATTTAATACTTCTGGAATCCTGCCACTAATCGATAAAATGAAACTTTCATCTTCTGTCGGTTTAGATCATATCAACGCTAAATTTCTTAAGAATACTAAACCTACCAGTGCCAGATATTTATGCTTCTTATTTCAGCAGTCTCTCTCTTCTGGCCAACTTCCTCAAGACTGCAAAAATGGGAAGGTCATTCCAGTCTTCAAATCCGGTAACACAAGTCTTCCTTTAAATTATCGCCCCATTTCTTTAATAAGTGTACCCTGCAAGCTCATGGAAGACGCCATATTCTCCCATATCATTGCCTACTTGGATGCGAACAATTTCTTTCATCCTGCGCAGCACGCGTTCCGGAAAGGCTTTTCTTGCGATACTCAACTAGCCCTCCTTGTCCATGACTTGCATGCCAACCTAGATCTTAACCTACAAACTGACGCTATATATCTTGATTTAAAAAAAAAAAACTTTCGACAAAGTTGCTCACAAATGCCTGTTACACAAGTTATCTCACCTTAATATCGTTCCTAATGTTGTTGAATGGATTAAAAAATTCCTAACTAACTGCACTCTGTCAGTCTTTGTAAATGAACACACTTCCAGCTTCCTTCCTGTAACATCTGGCGTCCCTCAAGGTTCCGTACTAGGTCCTCTTCTGTTTTTAATTACACAGATGATTTGCCCTCGCATTTTCCCCGTAAAATTCGCATGTTTGCTGATGATTGTGTTCTTTATCAAACAGTTAATAACGTCTCTGATCAATTATCTCTCAAAAACAGCCTTAACAAGATTAAGGATTGGCGTAAAATCTGGCTAATGGAACTTAACCCTCAAAAATGCAACGTACTCTCGTTTCATCGTCGCCGTAACCCGCTCGTGCCCTTCTATCATATCGACTCCGTTCCCGTGCTGCCAGTAGAATCATACAAATATTTATGCGTAAGCTTGTGCGTTGACCTCTCCTGGAACAAGCTTATAAATAACATCATTTCTTCAGCTAACAAATCCCTTGGTTTTCTAAAACGTCTTCTTCGTGATGCGCCCGTGGATGTTAAGTTATTAGCTTACGAATCACTTGTGAATTCGAAATTAGAATATGCTTCACCCATTTGGCACCCACATCAAGCTTATATGAACAACGCATTAGAACTTTTGCAAAACCGCGCCGTTAGATATATTCATTCTTCATACTATTATGGCACGAGTGTTACATATCTGAAATCGCTTTCAGGCATTCAGCCACTCGAGCTGCACCGCCGCACAGCCAGTCTTTTATTATTCCGCAAGTTCTATTCTAAATGGCGTGAGTCAGCCTTTCTTTATGTTTACATTTACAATATCTCGCGGAAAGTCTCCTGTCGTCTTTAGCCAGCATAGATAACTTCCCCACGGTAGCAACAAGCAACCGATTACAGCGTCAGGGGACAGCCATAAAGAAAGGCTCTTTGAAATGTCATACGAGAAAAGTTCCGCTGGAAATAAAAAGAGGAGTTACATAGTTGCGACATCATTGATTCTATGAGCCAGGTTAAAAGGACGCTAGTGCCGGGTATGACCATTTTGAATCTTTAAAAAAATGAAATATTCACTACGTATCGTCGCTATTACGGTTAACGACATTTTCTTCACACCGAAATGTAGCCAGTGTTTCTGCGACGTTACCTGTGCAATGATTCTTGGTTAGCTGTGCACGCGTATTCATCAGAGAAAACCAGGCTAACTACGTTGGACGTTTTTCCACTTGCTGTGCCTTAGAGCTTTCCTCCTTTCCTGTCCGAATGCGAGTTTCAACCACAGCGAGTGCTTACATGTTTTCTGAGGATCTTCTCCGGGGACACAGTTCTGCACTCCACTTCCTCCTCCGGGCAACCTTGAGCGTCCAACGCACAAGCTTCTCCGCTGGCCTTGCATTCCTCGTAGCACGGCTCGCAGAGAACGTGGCAACACGGCAGGAAGAACGTCGTCTTGGGCACGTACCTGCACACGCTGCAGATCCTGTTTTCAGGAAGAGGCTCGACAAATCTGAGTGGCCTAAAGTCGATTTCCTTCGAGAATCCGACGAGCGCGTACGATGCACCGCGCTCCGACATCGTCCGTGTATGGGGTATGCCGACCTTTGAGCCGCTACCGATAACCCGTTAAAGCAGCTCTATACACGCCCATCCCTCGTGCCGGGATGTGATAACAGCCGTCAGCAACCGGTGTACCGTCGTATCGGTGGTTGGGTTTGACACTGGCGCCTTCGTTTCAGGAATGCCTCTGTTTTCGCTTTGAAAAAAAAAGGGAAAAAGGCGCAAATTCGTGACAGTTTAGATTCACGATCAGTCTAGAGAGAAGTGTACAGTCCTGATTTTGAAGAAAAATATTTTTGCCCTTGCTATCATTGCTCAAAGTTTAAGCAATTGCCATAAGGTGGGTATTTTTGTGAAATATTCTACAGGAACCGTTCCTTGCTGCAAAAGTTCATCTCGCCACGTAGACAGGAATTGAGATGCCCTGTCATGCTCCTAAAAGGTTAGCCGTAGGTGACAGCATTTCGGTTCAAAACAAAAGCGCTTAATCGGAAAAAAATTTCAAGACTTTTAGCAGCTTTTTTATAACTTTGTAACAGCACTGTTGGCGTTAATATTGAGAACGGCCCTTGAATTGTGCATGTTGGGTGAACAGCAAAAACGAACGAAATTCAGCTGGCGCGGCTCCTTCACTGGAATTATATGATACTTATATGCACCTTTACCAAATCGCTTAAGCGTTCATGCTACTACCTTGCATTGTTCTTGGTTTGCGAATGTCCTCGATTTCTGCGCAAACAGCCACATTGAGGAGCAACAACATCCTAGTGGGTAACGGCAACTGGCAAAACAAATACAGCCAAATTATCAAGCCACTTAGTTATTTTAAATATGGAAAAAAATTGAAAGGAACTTTTCATTCCTGGCGAGAAGTCAACTTTTAAAAAGAAGCCGCATCGGTCTGGCGACCCAGCACCTACGTTGCTGCTTGCGCATGACGTCTTCTGCTACGGCCGAGTGAAAGGTGCTCCTTCGATGGCATTCGGTGAGCAATGTGTGCTAATTTAATGAAAATTATAAAGGGGTCGGCTTCCATGATAGTTTTAAAAGGCAGATGCTAATCTAGCAGCCTGAATTCTCCAAGCATTCCTAACGTAAGCAAAACTACCCTCTTAAGCAGTCGGATTGTGAATGTTCATCAAATGTGCGACACTCTTCAGGTCATAAATCAAACTAAATCTGCTCGAATGCAGTACAGCGGCGTCAAGAAGTTTACGGGGATAGGTTGGCCGCGGTTGGTGCCGGACAGGGTCAATTGAAGGGACATTTGAAAGGTCTTTGCCCTGCATTGAGTGTGGTTAGGCTCATGATGATCAGTAGATCCTGGCGCCACACCGATGTGACTGCTTTGGAAAAAAAAATTATTTCTCACCTACAACGTGAAGTACTAACTAAATTGCTTGACAACTTGGCCATTTTGTTTTCGAGTGTGCCGTTGCCCACATGGCGTTTTTAGGCCCTAAATGTGTACGCTTTAACGGAAACTGAGATTTTTGAATTTAAATAAAGAACAACGCTAGGCCAGTTTCCGACTTAAACGAAAAAGGCGCTATTAAAAAGTTTCAGAAAACATTCCAAAGAACTGCTAACCATGAATTGGTATTCCAAATAGCCTGCAATTCACGATGAAAGCATTTTTGACCGGGAAACCATTTATGAATGCATTTTTATATAATGTTAGATTTCATTATAACAACAAACATATCTGCGGATCAACCGACGGCACTCTCGAATTTGTTTTTCGAATAACGTTTTCACTATCGTCAACAGCGTTACCTACTGGTTTCCTATGGGAGTTCGGTGTGACCGATTAAAACACTTTTAAAGAAATAATTTGCTACATAGCAGAAAAATGAACAACTATCTTAAATATCATCGCGAAAGTATCTTACAATTTTCCAATTTTCAAAATTTTTGTTCGAAAATGCTGGACATGGAAAGTTTAATAATTGCATATAAATTTTTTTGGGGTAATAAGTGCTTCGCTTTTCAACAAAAATCGCGTGTTTTATTTTTATCTTGTGATGCACGACATCGCAATTCCTATTCAGATACTTATTTAAATTTTCTTGCATGGAACGATTCCTGAACGCTAATTGTGTGGAAGTACCAAGATTAATGCAACTTTTTGCAATTTAGAGCACGACATGCATGCGGCATTTTTTTTTCTTGTAAAGCAAGCCTGTACAGTTACATTTGGACTTTTCTAACCTTGTATGAGTTTTTTCAGCCAAATCTAGGTTGTCGTGAATCTTGGATGTCAGGCGCGTTCCCTTTAGCCTGGGGCACGGAACAAGGCTATATAGGAGATGAAACTCCTGTCAGCGCGAGCGAGCGCAGGCGACCAGATAAAGTCAAGGGTCGCATGCAGTGGCGGCGCCATGCGGCGCGTCGTAGAAGCAGCAGCGAAAAAAAAAATGCAGCGCCCGGGCAGGCCATGAGCAGGATAAAGCCCCTTGATCTCCCCGGCGGCGCGCGCTCAAAGCAGACGACAAGCAGACGACACGGGTGTCTGCTTCAGCGGGCACGCTGTGACGTTCTATTTCTGCGCCCTTAAGTCAAACAGCAACAGTTCTTGTCGGTGTTTGTGCTCAAATGGTTGAATCGTAGCACCAGTTGCTCTTCGGGCTACCAGCGATAAAGAAGCGCGTGCGAGTGCCCTCAACAGAAGCCAGGCACGCGCGGCAGAACGGGAGCAACACGCTCGACCGGTTGCTATTGCAACCGAAACAGGCTGCAGTTTCTTTCTAGGCCGCCAGGCGCCGCCACCTTGATAGTGGCGCCGCGGGCTTGTGACCTTTTCTGGTCGCTGCAGAGAGTGGAGTTTCCACTCATATATAGTCTTCCTCCGCGGCCTGGAGTTACCTCAACTCTTTCGTACACTCTGTAAATGCGGAAATTTTGAGTCATCCAACAAGTACACAAAGTGTTCAGTAGCAAAAAGTACGTTTAATCATGAGAGTATTTCCAATTTAGTTCATAACATTACATATTAAAATGCAATTTTCTTCTTGACATCATATAACGGTCAAGATTTCCTATTAGCGCAGCGTACACTTCATAGGTTAAAGAAATTTTCAGAGGTTCAGATTACCGCCACTAATTCGATGTAAGAACAAAATTTGCAAAACAAAATGCAATAATTTAAAGCGCAAAGACTAAATTTGAAGGGCCCAGAAGTTAATTTTCTTTAACGCTTCGTTAATGTGATGCCGCCTGAATGCCATCAGGCACTGCGAGCGAGAAATTGCCGTACACACCCAACGAAGGGCCGCATTATGAAAATTTGTTTTCGAGGAAAGGAAATGGGGCAGTAATTGTCTCACATATGTAGGTGGAAACCGGAACCGTGCCGTAAAGGAAGGGAGGAAGGTGGGAGTGAAAGAAGAAAGAGATAAGTAGGTGCCGTAGTGGAGGGCTTCGGAATAATTTCGATCATCTGTGGATATTTAACGTGCACTGACATCGCACAGAACACTGGCGCCTTTTCGTTCCGCCCCCATCGAAATGCAGCAGCCGCGGTCGGATTCAAACCAGGGTATCCCGGATCAGTAGCCAAGCGACCTAATCACTGAGCCACCGCGGCGGGTGGGCCACATTATTTCTTCCGTAATTTTCGTGAGGTGCGGCCATTACATACAAGCGGCATTTTTCTATTCACTTTTCTAACAATACTGCTAGGAAATTACCTTATTGTGTCACATGGTCTGCCGGTATATCTGACGCCAAGGTGCACGATCCTATAAGCTGCTGCACCGCTACAGCGGTCGCTGCTGCACAGCCCAGCTCATCGCCACACTCCTAACAAAACATTGATCTTCGGTTCCACCCAATTCATTCGAAATCACCATTGCTATAAAATATGAAAGCAATCCCGGGGACATTTCACGCGGTGAATTCAGAATTCACCTGTATACCTGGTGCACTGACGGTCTTCATTGTAGCCCGGATAACGTCAGTTCATGGTCGGCCATTGCCATCCCTTCCGAGTATATATGAGACAAAATTCAGCTTTAAATTACAAACAGTCGCAGAGTTTTGAATGCTGCGAAGTAATAATAAACATAATAGAAAGTAGCCGCCGTCGTTTGTCAGCTACCAGGAGAGACAACCGCGTAAGGAAATTTACACAAACCTGAAACGCAGATCGACTAATCAGGTATATTTTTCCAAATTATTGACTCCCGTACTGAAGCGCCGCCCTTTAACGACAAGTGAATCGTAATTTTACGTTGCCTAGAATTCATGCTAAAATCTTGGGCACGAGATAAAAATTAACCGCGGCAACGTTCGACATTTCTAAGAGAAACAATATTTTTCTTATAAGCGTTTACCAAACCCTATTGCACATGACGCGTAAACCTGGTGGCGTACCGCGCAATCAGGCAACTTCAAGGACATGGCGTAGGTACTGAAAACCGAGAACGTGCGTCAAGCCTGTCCCATTTTGAATGAACGATAACGAACGGCATGGAATGCCGGTCTGGTGGCTGAAATGCGGCTTTGGAGCCCTAGTCGAGTACTGTGCAAATATCGGGGGAAATTTTTGACACGATTACTTCGACAAAACGCTGTGCAACCATCGTTGGCATGAAAGCGCTTTCAGGACAAGGACGCTCACGCGGAATACGTTTTCGAAGTACTGCAAAGAACGAATGTTGTGCTGTGGATGGAGACCTCTTTTCTTCCGCGTGACTTTCTGGGGGCGGGGGGGGGGGTGGGGGGTCCCTTGCATGGATTGGCAAAATGAATTACAAGTCCTCACTGTTAGTTGCGTTCCTCCATAAAATACGTTTTTAGCTGGAAAAAACACAATTGTTCCAGCTCTAAGGAGCAACTGTGCCCTTCTGTTGATCATGTATCTGTTGCTTACAACAGTACAAAAATTGGTTGATATGGAAACAATATTGCAAATGTCACCAACTCGTTTCTGGGAAGCTACTTCATTGCAAACAGCAAACACTGACTGCTCGTGTTATCATCTGTCTTTCAGGAAGTGGATCATAAACCCAACCTTGAAACTCACTTTTGAGTGCCGTCTCATTCCGAAGCGTGTTAGTTTCATGTTTTTCCTTTTTTGATCCCGTCACATATACTAAGGAGCCTAAATTAAATTTTTAAGGAAAGAGGTGTGAAGAAGACAAAGTGGATTAACCGAAGAATAAAGAAAAGGAAGAAGAAGCATTCGGTGAGATGGAGAGAGATGATTGATGGAGAAGCATTGGGTGAGGTGGACAGAGATGTCTGGTGGAGAAGAGAAGAAGAGGATGACAAGGCTTACGTGGACTAACGCCGAGGGTATAAAAGGGCGAGTGAGAGCGAGGCACGGGGGGAACAGCAGAGAAGCGGAGGCTCGGGCGGGTCAGGGACACATCGACTGTTAGAGAGCGACGCCAGCTACTGCTCTGGTGAACTCGTGTTCTACGGCATCGCATCAGGGACTGCCTGCCGTGCCTGAGCCCGTTCCGGGGAGTCAACCGAGGAAGCTACCACCTGCTACGGCCAGGGGTGTCTCCAGCGCTGTTGCCACTCATCCGGGTAGTGCCCGCAACGCCAACAACACCGGCATGACCTCCACAGGCGCTTGGACCGGGAGCTTATACGACGCAGCCAGCGATGCCGCCAGCAACGCCAGCCCAAGCACGCCGAACGGCGCCTCGACGCCGGATACTGGATCCATACAACGCCGCAGCCGCACCGAACCAACCGTGAGCGCGAACGCCGACCACGAATAGTAGAACGCTAGTAGTAGACGCTGGTAGCAGTGTGCCCGGGTCGTGTGTATTTATAGTCTGTTTTGTGTTAGTTTTGTTAGTTTTGTGTTCTAGTGTGTGCGTCACGTAGGGTGTATTAAATATGCGTTTGTGCGGGTACACCCGTCGCCGTGCATTTAGTATGTGTTTTGTGTTAGTTTTGTTAGTTTTGTGTTCTAGTGTGTGCGTTACGTAGGGTGTATTAAATGTGCGTTTGTGTGGGTACACCCGTCGCCTAGTCCATTTTTCCGGTCTGAGTGTTCTCCGGAGAGATCCGTGACAAAGATAAGTGGCCAGCCTGTGCCAGGATATATTTCCTTTTTCTTTTTTGCTTTGTCTCGGAGCTTTCCAATCTCTCGACGGCAGAAAGTATGGATTTGGCAAAAACGTTAGAAGTGGCGCTCAAGCTTGAGTGAAGCAAGGAAGAGGCGACACGTCTCTGCGACAAGCAGAAAAAGGAGGCAGATGAAAGGGCGCAAGAACGCGCAGACGTTCGCGAAGCAGAAGAGCGCGAGGATAAAAGAGCTCGCGAGGCAGAAGAGCGAGAGGCTAGAAGGATAGAACGGGACAAGGAGGTTATTTTGTGAAAGCAGGCACATGTCGCGGGAGTATATGAGGAGATCACGGACATTGATCAACGTTCCTTAGCAGGTAGACAATCTCCTAGACCGGCCAGAATTTGTCCAAGGAAGCTGATGGCTCCCTTCGATGACAAAAGAGATGATTTGGACGCATATCTGCAACGATTCGAGCGGGTAGCTTTGGGGCAATGCTGGGAGCGCAGTGAATGGGCCACGGCATTGAGCATGTGTTTAGTCGGAGAGGCCCTGAATGTGTTTGTAAGGATGCCCGCTGCTGATTCCATGCACTACGAGAAAGTGAAAAAGGCTCTCCTCCAAAGATTCAGGCTTACGGCAGAGGGTTTTCGTGAGAGATTTCGCACCGCGAAACCTGAGGATTCGGAAACCGCTAAGCAGTTTTCCTGCAGGCTATTTAATTATTTTGATAGGTGGCTTGATATGTCAAACACAGAAAAGAATTTTGAAGGTGTGCGTGACAAGCTGGTCACAGAGTAATTTTTAGCGTGTTGCAGCTCAAAGCTGCCGCTATTCCTGACAGAAAGTTGTGTTCGTTGGAAGAGTTCGCCGACACTGCAGACCAATTCCTCGAGGCTCAATGGTTAAGAAATTTCAGTAAGGCAAAGAAGGAAACCCAAAAGACCTTAGAGACAGATGCGGCAAAACCAAGAGCATATCGCGGTGCATCTAAGGCGCCAGTAAGGTGTTTTCTCTGCGGCAAGGTTGGACACCGTGCAGCTGACTGTCCAACTAGTAGCGCTGCACAAAAAACACAGGTTGTGTGTCAAGGTTGTAAGAGGAGGGGACATACTCTGGATGAGTGCCGATACAGAACGCAGGACAGAGCTGCATGCGTTTGTCGACTCTAGGGTAGAACCTGTCACGCCACCCGAAGTTCTATAGCTGAAATGAGAGCAAACGACGCTGGAAAATGAGGCATTGAGTGGAACACCCAAGTCGAAAGCAGCAATGCCGGTGGCGGTTGGTCAAATAGGGGACCGTCCTATATTGGTGCTTAGAGACAGCGGCGCCAACTCAGTCTTGGTTCGGAGAAGCCTGGTGAAGGACGAGGATCTTACAGGGGAAGCATCGGCTGTCACTCTGGTAGACAGCACAGTAAGGTACCTTCCTGAAGCCAGGATTCTAGTGTCCACGCCATATTATGCTGGGCAGGTAGTGGCAAAATGCGTTGACCAACCCATCCACGATCTCATCTTGGGAAACATTACGGGTGCAAGAAGTGTCGAAGACCCCGATTCCGAGTGGAGGATGCTCGATGGTGAAGAACATCCAAAGGAGGAAAGGCCTGCGACAGCTCAGACGGCTGCAGTCAGTTTCTCGTCGGCAGTGGAGACAAAAGCTCAAGTGACAGCCCGAGGAACGCAGCGTTCTCTCTCTACTCCTGTTACGATGTGCGTGAGCGTAACACCTGGCGAAATTGCAATTAAGCAAAAAGAAGACCCGAGCTTGAAGGCCTGCTTTGAAAGAGTCGGATAAAAAGTGAAAATATTGAAGAGTCGTACGTCATTCGAATATCAATTGATAAATGATCTTCTGCACAGGGAATGCATATTTATTTCAGGAAGGCGAGTCCAACCGCTGGTGTTACCAAGAGATGTGCGAGAGACCGTGCTACACTTAGGACATGACGACATTATGGCCGGACACCAGGGTGTTCAAAAAACGGTGTCTAGGATCACCGAGTAGTTCTTTTGACCGGGTGTTCAGAGTGGCGTTAAGCGCTTTGTTCTCTAATGTGACGTGTGCCAGCGCACAGTTCCGAAAGGAACAGCTGGTCCCGTACCTCTGGGCAAGATGCCAGCCATCGACCTACCGTTTCAGCGAGTAGCGATTGACATTGTGGGGCCAATCTCTCCAGTATCCGGCAAAGGTAATAGATATGTGGTTACTCTGGTTTATGTGGTCACTCGTTATCCTGACGCTATTGCACTGAGAACTATTGACATTATCCAAGTGGCGGAGGGTCTCGTTGAAATGTTTTCGCGTTATGGGTTCCCGAGGGAAGTTTTGAGTGACCGGGGCTCGAACATCACATCGGAACTAATAAAGGAGGTTAACCGCCTTTTGTCAGTAAGGCAATTACTGACAATGCCTTACCATCCAATATGTAATGGGCTTGTAGAGCGGTTCAACGGACCCTCAAAAATATGATCAAGAAAATGTGCCAGGAGAGACCTATTGGTTGGGAAGATATATCACAGCTCTATTGTTCGCTTACCGCGAAGTACCACAAACGAGTCTTAGTTCCTCGCATTTCGAGATGCTATATGGGAGAACCGTTAGAAGTCCACTTGCAATACTCAAGGAGCTGTCGACTAATAAAGAGATTGCATCAGATCTCAAGACAACATACACGTACGTTCTTGAGCTGCGGGACAGGTTGAAGGAAACATGCACGCTTGCACATCAAGGCCTGGAAAAGGCGCGTGAACTCCCTAAGGGATATTATGAAAAGAAAGTCATTCACAGTAATCTAGATCCGGGCGACTGGGTTCTCGTCCTGCTACCCGCGGACCATAATAAGTTACTGATGCAATGGAAGGGCCTGTATCTTGTGACGCGGAAGGAAAAGGATATGGATTATGAATTATTGATTGATGACACTAAGGAGGTTTTCCGTGTAAATATGTTGAAGAAGTACGAAGAAAGGGATCCCGTGCGGCACGCCCCCAAGGTAGCATGTGCGGTAGTGGCCAAGGATACAGGGCATATTTCCGAGGTGTCAACGTGCAGTGGGAAGGAAAATGCAGGAGGGGATGAATTACTAATGAAGCCCAATGTGAATGAAGACAGACGATCACAGCTCTACTCCAAATCAAGAAGGAGACGTTTTCGGATGGGCCACGCAAAACGGAGGTCATATGTTACGAATTAGACTTGTATACAGATAGAGCTAACGAACAGATCTAGGGATAGCTGGAATGCATCTTGTTGGTGCTGTGCTAACGTATCTCTGGGATTTATCTTGTTGTTGTTGTTGCTGTTTTTGGTGTTATCTTATTATACAAGGGAGTGCGTTGCGGACACGAACGTGTTTATTAAGGACTCTGTACGGACAGCGGCACTGGTGTGTTAGTGTTCTGAAAACGCAATTTGGTGTGCTGTGTTAGTGGTGTGCGCTGGGTGTGTGCTCGACATCTGCGGTGTAGTATGTGCTGGGTCCAGAAACCCCACAGAAGTTAGTCAGTTGGCTGGATGGCTTGAAGATGATGATGACATGATCAGTTTTTCATGGAAAAACTCTTGAGAGAGGGGGCCTTGTCACATATATTAAGGAGCCTAAATTAAATTTTAAAGGAAAGAGGTGTGAAGAAGACGAAGTGGATTAACCGAAGAATAAAGAAGAGGATGAAGAAGCATTCGGTGAGATGGAGAGAGATGATTGGTGGAGAAGAGAAGAGGACGACAAGGCTTACATGGACTAACACCGAGGCTATAAAAGGGCGAGTGAGAGCGAGGCACGGAGGGAACAGCAGAGAAGTGGAGGCTCCGGCGGGTTAGGGACTCATCGGCTGGAAGAGAGCGACGCCAGCTACTGCTCTGGTGAGCTCGCGTTCTACGGCATCGCATCGTGGACTTCCTGCCGTGCCTGAGCCCGTTCCGGGGAGTCAACCGTGGGCGCTACCGCCTGCTACGGCCAGGGGTGTCTCCAGCGCTGTTGCCACTCATCCGGGTAGTGCCCCCACGCCAACAACACCGGCATAACCTCCACGGGCGCTTGGACCGGGAGCTTATACGACGCAGCCAGCGACGCCGCCAGAATCGCCAGCCCAAGCACGCCGAACGCCGCCTCGACGCCGGATACTGGATCCATAGAACGCCGCGGCCGCACCGAACCAACCGTGAGCACGAATGCTGACCACGAATAGTAGAACACTAGTAGTAGACGCTGGTAGCAGTGTTCCCGAGTCGTGTGTATTTATAGTTTTTGTGCTTTGTGTTAGTTTTGTTAGTTTTGTGTTCTAGTGTGTGCGTCACGTAGGGTGTAATAAATGTGCGTTTGTGTGGGTACACCCGTCGCCTAGTCCATTCTTTTGGTCCGAGTGTTCTCCGGAGAGATCCGTGACACATTGTTTTGCACAAGTCAACTTATCTATACCCTGCTTGTGCCAGCTCCAACATAGGTGTGAATTTCTTAAAGCGATGTTCTCTTTATTTTCGCCTCTACCCTCATTTCACATCAATGCAAATTAACATTTCATTATTGCCCCGAGTCCCTCTGAGGGTGATTTCTATCAGTTTTGTTTACCGTCCGTGAGGAGCAGCAGCAGCGTCCTGCAGCACAACTGCACGGTGCTCAAGCGGCTACCTGCAGTAGCATGTATTAAGGGAAACATAGAGGCTAACGAAAAGGGTTAATTAAATTGAAGTCAACGCAGCCAACTTAGGAAACGAGAATGAAAGGTGTAACGTAAAGAAACAGGAAGAATGCAAAGTGGGTCAGGGCACAAACGCAGATTACCGACATCGTTTTCGAAATCAAAAAGAAGAAATGGGCTTGGGCAGCGCATGTAATGTGAAGGCAAGATAACCGCTGGTCGTTAAGGATAACGAGCTTATTCAAGGTTAGGTTTAAGTCCTCCTGCTTTTCCTTTCAGCCCAACTATCATGCAAGTGTAACATCGACAAGCAAGATTCTGTTGCTCGCGTTTGCCAAAGACGAGAACACCTTAATTCCCACACACCATTTTACAGATCGGCGACTGCGTTTTCAAACTCGACATGCGCAGTGACGAAAGTGATTAATTCCAAGCTTGTAATTTAAATATGCTTTGACTCTGGTTGCAAAAACGAAGTGTTCAGTAAGATCGTACACAGAAAAAACAACACTGAATATTGTTTAGACCAAACGCCAATTCACACTCCCCTAACCGCCTTAAACGGTGTGCGTGGCGCCCACTATATAAACCACCACGACTAAGGAAAGGAGATTGCGCTGCAGTACGCCAGCCTGAAAACATCACTTTCAGAGGGCACTACGCTGCCACAGGAGCTCTCTATTGCTCTTATCCCGTGATGACATTCACTGTTAAAAAAGCGCGACAAAGACACGGACGCAGAGAAGAAACGTACGCAGGAGCGCTGTCTTACATCAGGAGATTTATGCGCTGTTTTAAGAATGATCTTCCACCAACTCGTCCAAGATTCTCCATTGACAGTGACGACAGTACGCATGACAGCTGCGCTAGCAGCAGCTAAAGGGGGTGCATTTTCACCTTTGGCAAAGTAGCTTTCGCTTAGTGGTGCACTGCGTCGCGTGATGTGTTTGAGCAGGTGTTTCCTTTAAGCTGTGTTCCAGTTTAGGCTTTCTTTGTGCATCATATATTTCATGTGGGTATTACATTCTTTTTTGGGCTAGATCAGCAATACGTGTGCGCCCGCTGCAAAGAAGCTGGCCCATGTATCACCATGATTACCGCGAAACTACCTTGGACGCAAGCTATATCTAATGATGAGGCGCCGAAAGCATAAGATTTCATCATATTCTAATCGAGATGTTTCGTCGCGCAAATAAAAATTCCGTTGTATGCTTTGGTGTTCTGCGCTACCTTTTGGGGTCTGGCCTTCCATATAATCACTAAAGAAATTGTGGTCAAGTTGACACCAAGACTATTTCTTGCTCCTGGTGTTATTATGAGATGCCCCGGGCGAACACAGTATGTACGAACAGCAGGATTTAAAAAATGCAAGCACAATTACCTATGAAGGGGTGCTCATTACAATATTGAAAAATATTTTTGTATTGTTGCATGCGACAAAAGAGAGAGGAATTAAAGCTCCCCTTAACTGCTTCATCAAAAGAAATTTTTGCACAAAAATGAACTTAAACCAATAGTAACTTCGCCTAGAAACTGTTTTGCGCGTATTAGAGGCGTGGTAGGTTTCACGCCTGATGGGCGGTTACTTCGAGCACTCTGTTTGGGGAGAGGGTACGATATTTTCATTACATATATGTCAGTTTGTAACATCCTGTCCATTCACTTTCAAGCTTTGAGTGTGCCTCAAAATTATACTACCCCACAATCCAACATTTAACATCATGCGCGCGGAAATAACAGCCGCATGAAATCGTACAACGAACACGTGTAATTCTGACCACCTGAAAGAAGCACATTTGAAATCGCAAGTTCAAGCAGTAATTGAGTTCATAGTGTTATTTTAGAAGGTAAAGCTCCCGACAGGTAACGTCTCAAATTTTCAGGTTCCAAGGACCGGTGAATGACTCCTGCTTTTTTAAGGTTATCTGAATGACGTAAAGTGTGACAGCATTGGCGAATTATGCAATCATCTTGTGTGGGTGCACCTTTAGAGTTCACCGCCTTCTCCTTCGATTCAAGCAGGAAGACGGGCTAGTTGGTGCTTTTCATTCGCACGCTGAAACATGGTTCCTAGCGCTAAAAAAAAAGACAAGGAACAGCCGCATGTAACGTTCGAATTAGAGTCAATGAGTTGTGAGCGAGCATTGTTGTTATACCTTATGTGATTTCTTTAACATACTTTAACACGATGTGCGTAGGTACAAGTTTTTTTCCTTCTCACACCTCAACCTACTGTACATGATAATATCACAGTCCAAACTTAGCTCCTAACTCACATCTTGCTGCTTGCACTGTCACCAGATCTGTCCAGTCTCCAGTCGTGCATTCGATTTTGGCTCACTATAAACGTTTTAGTAGATCCAGACTAAAGGGGTTCGTTCGCCTTAATTCAACAAAGGCAGCATTTTGCTTATGTAAACTACATTGAGCCCAAAAAACTGCGACCATTTAAAGTAACCTGCATTAATAATTTGTACATAATGCATCTCTTATGAAATCCGTACCATATTCTAAAGCGTGGTTTCAGCAGAATTCACCAGTACTTGCTTCAAAAGATTCAAGGCTGATTTTATTTTCTGGATGCCAAGCTGAGTAGATAAAACGGCACTTAAATACGCGTTGCCTCTTAGGATTTTTGCTGTATGTGCAAGCTATGCCTAGGAGAGCAAGGACTTACTCATATGATATTAACGCCATTCTTTGCTTTCTGCAATGATCCTCAAAAATCATGGTGTTTCTGCCACTGCCATAGTTCTGTACATTTCTTACAGCTACTCCATGCTGTGGTATCTGTGAAACGTTCTGGGTCGTGCCTAAGGGCGCAGTAGACACCGATTCCGTGTTTGCAACAAGCGGCTATTACAGCGCTCACATTGGCAGCTGCTGAACTATGCATATTAAATAGCAGATCTAAGGCTAGAAACCGCCTGAGACGTGCCAGTTTTAATCCCTCGCTCAATTTTTTATTCCTTTTAAAATCGAAAAATTTAACTCATTTAATTCATCAGTTAATAAAGAAAAGCCCGTGCAGATCCGAACGGTGCACTGTGCCACCAAGGTTTGGCACTGCTTAGCTATAGACTGAAGCACCAACTAGATTTGTTGGGTTGCCAAAGCATGATCGTGCATTGCAATGTAGTAACCAGTGGTAGTCCTAGAGCAGTGATTTCTTCAACCGTGTTCTGTAAATCGCTGCGCGATGTGCAACAGCATTTTCTGCCACGAAAGCACGCAATAGGCCACGCACTAAGAGCTCTTTATTCAGCACTTCGGGAAGCTTTCGAGGCTGAGAAGAACTTGATTGCGCATTTTTCATGCCAAAGGCTACCGCACCTTGGGCTCTATGGCCTCCTCCCCTAGATAGAACGCCTTTGTAGCTCTAAAAGACAGCAGATTGGTCTCGGATCCATCCAAAGGCCCCGCAGGAAGTTTTAGCGGCTGCCCCTCTCCTGGTTCGACTGAAATAAAGCGCGATACACATTTATTGGTATATTAAACTCTTATTTGCACAGTAAACAGGCGTAATAATTTCAGCACATTTGAGCAGCTCGTTCTGCTTGAGTTGAATCTCATATCATAAAACAGCTGCGTCAAGACCAATTGCTCTTGGATCGGTTACGTCACATTTTAGGGCTTCAACGCTGAGCGAAGGAATACGACAAAAAACATGCCTGTAAGTAGTATTGTGAACACGGAAGGATGGGTGAACGGAGTGAACAACGCTATCACTGAATTAAGCAGGGAAGATAGCAGTGCTATGGTATGTCAGTTATTGCATTTTCTAGATCAAACACTTGTTCTGTTTACCTCTCTGATGAACTTCTAGCTTATCCTTATTCGTGACCTGAATGATTTGTACAATAACTACTCTACATTTAGTGCAGTGTACCTGTCCACTGTATTTGGTTGCTGTCTTGCCATCGCTACTACTGCAAATAATTAACGGTCGATTTTCTCACAAAAAAAAAACGCTTGTTGTTTAGAAGCTTCTTCAGGATTAAATAGGGTGCCTGCCACAAGTGTGCCTGTTGCCATTCATTCCGTCGCCATTCAAGTGTGCCTGTTGCCCGACAACAACTAAAATAAATAGGCGCTATGCATGAAAGGCACACCGCTCCCATTAGCGGCAGTGTCTGTCGAAACATCGACCCAAGGTCGGCGTGAGGTTGGCGGTGGTAGCGATGCTGAAGTCGCCGTCTGAAATTCATTCATATTAGGAATAAAACTTTCCAATCTTGTCGGTATGGATACAAACCACCGAAAAAAGAAGAGGTGGCGAGATGCCTTATACTGTGAGATGATTGTCCACACGACACGTCCAGTGCCGGTGATGGTATATATAGCATACCCTCACACATGCGCTCTCCAGATTTCCAGTATGGGTCGTTGTTTACATGTACATGCATTCCTTTCTGCTGAACTTTATCACTGCTTTCAATCGTTTAATCACTGCGTCCTTCTAATCTCTACTTCCAGTATAGTTCAGCTCAGTTTACTGCCACATACGTGTTAAACTAGGGACTTAATGAGCATTTCCTTAGCATATTCCCTCCGCTTCCTTTGCGCCACTAGCCGGATACTATACGGACACAATGGAATGCTATGACTGTACTCTAAGCGGTCTCGTCGAAGAGAGTAAAGCGACAGCCATTTCCGTATCTGCTCGTTCGGCAAACCTCCGCTGACGCCGTCATTGCGCCCCCCCCCCTCCCCCGTCCGAACGTAATGAACGTAATTAAAGGAGGAATTTGGGCTAACGTGTGACATAACGAGCAAGATCTAACCACAAGAAGGTTTTGGAATTTTAAATATCTCCTGTATCCCTTTTGAATTTTTGACTCGCACGACCGTTGCAACCGCAGCCCATCTCTTGCGTGTTTCCTGAACTCGTCTGCCGCGTTATATCGGACGCTATTGCCTGCTCAGCGGTGCCAGTCGCAGTCGCGTGGGCGTCGTGTTCTTTCATGCGGTAGTGAAGTCGCTGCTGCGAGAGCTACGGTGGCGTTTGGTTTTGCGCTCATAACCTTCGAAACTGCGAAAAGTGCCGGGAGACTCTTACGGATACGACAGGAATCGCTACATGCTCATGTTTTCTCGGGAGCCACCCCTTATTGCGGCCACACGGACCAGTAACTCTAATTTAGTCACTGCTGTTGACGAAGCGGTCATCGTTTTGTAGCGATAGCTACATTACTGTAGCATTTCGAGCCTTCAGCGTGGCTGCGCCGCCACGCTGTCACGTGGTGCGGAGCAGCTGCCGGCGGCGCGGCGCCGTAGCTGATCACGTGGCTCGTCACGTGTTTGGTCGTGTGACCAGCCACGTGGTGCCGAGCAGCTGCCGGCGGCTCGGCGCGCCGGCGAAACTAAGCTGCCACAGTTCTGCACATGCACCGTGTCAAGTGGGACGAAGATGAAAATGGAACACCGAGCGAATCGGGGCGGCGAAAGATTAACTTTGCCATTCAACTGAGCAAGTTCCACTCGGCAAGCTATAGCTATCGCGTCACTCCAGGTTTAACCAGAGCTAAACCACCTTCAATTTTTTGGTCCTCAGAATAGTAGGCATATTGTAGGAACGGATGATGGAACTGTATGTTAACCGAATTCTGTTAGTGCCGCCTATATTAGCATCCGTGGACAGTGAGGGCCGTTCCGTGATTGTGGTTTGTTTTCATGTGTTTAAAGAATACTAACCAATTTTCTTGCAATTATCTTAAGCCACACTTTGCATGTGTCAAATTTCGCGCACTCACTGTGCGCGCACGCACATTCATTGCGTGAAAAATGCAAGAAATTATCCACTGAAAATATCAGTGGCGCCGTTTGAGATAAACATAACAACGCCGGTGAGTCGACACACAATGTCTGTATTGTACAGAATGCTGGAACATAGTCATATAGCGAATTTTGAGAAGTCTTCTCTTTTTGACTAAAGGTAAATGGAAGCATGCATCAAAAAACGCGCAAAATATGTGCTCTGTACTCTCTAAATCGGACCAGCATTGCAGTTACCAACGTTGAGTTGCAGCACGACAAATTCTAGCTTGCGAGAACAGCAACAAAATGCTTAACGAGAACCCAAGTAAAACGCGGCCCGCCGCTGCGGGCAGAGCACGCTGCCAACGATACATCCGCCCACCATTCCTGTCGGGCTTTTTTGACCAGTCCGCGCGTGAAGCAGATGGCATACGAGCACCGCCTGCACCATCGTGTTTCGGTCGTTAGTTGGCATGGAGATTAATACGCCATCGTTCCGCCGTCGCCCGCTATGAACGTAATTGAAGGAGGAACTGGCGCTAGCATACGTGGCCAAAGTGACGTAAAGGAGCTTTCATCGCGGTTGCCCAGTTGCACGTGCATGAAGCGGCAAGTGGCTTCGCCTACTCAATGAAACAAAAGGGAATTAAGGAAACCATTTCTTTAATCACCGTCGTATATACCCTTTTAATCATGGTCGCCCTATGCTTTGTTTAAATCTGTTGCGCCTATCGGAGGCTAAATGTACATTGAGACAAATTCGAAGCAAACATAAGGCGTGAATTCGAATGATAGGAGACAGACCGACAGGTGATCATTCTGTATATTTGCGAGAGGAACCCGAGGAATGGATAGTTGAAATTGAGAAATATTCAATGTTTCAAGGTGTCTGCTAGAACTGTTGACGTGCTATAAACATGGGCATTGAAAAAAATCTGTCGTTGGTCCGTCCAGTGCAAAACAAACTGATAGAGGTACTACTTGTGTCGATGTGTAAGGAGGCTAACTGAACGAAAAAAAATAGTCCCACGTTAAGAAGTCAGTGACAAAACGCTGATACGCAAAATAGAAACCTATATTTATAGATTCAGAGTTGGTGCCGTGGTGTTCCTACTATAAAATATTCAGTCAGAACCACGTTGCCGCGATATCTCCGAAAACCTCGCGGATACAGCTTTTGCTCTAAGAAAATTGAACATCGGATACTCACACGAATGCCATTTGCAATGGCAAACGTCGTTTTTGCAGAAAGCTTCGAGATTGTTCTTGTCCGGGTACTGCTGCTGACATTGATATGCACACCTTGGCAGCAAGCACGCTAAGAAAGGACGAGATGAAAAGAGGTTTTACCCGCCACTCAGCAACTCGTGAACTAAAAAGCAAAAATGCTTGGCAGTTACAAGGGGCTCCTGCCAATGTTTTGCAATTGTGGCGCAAGACGACGCTAGTAGCCTGTCACTAACGCTTTACACAATCTCAAGTCACAGGCCTAGCAAGAGAGAGCGGAAAGTGGAAACGAAAATTTCTACTTTCAATTTCAATTCAAATGTCCACTTGAAAACTGCGCACTTAGATCTACATTACACTTCTGCGAAAAGCAAATGATATGCCGAGAATGTCGTTAAAAGGTTAATTACAAGAATTATAAATGTACTTTTACAGAAGAGAAAGGCCTACTAGAATACATTGCGCGAAATACTGCAAATTCAGCGGCCTAAAGCACCAATGACAACAAAGTGTCACGTCGCCTGTATACCTATGCGAGCGAGCATGTCATGATTGCAAGATGAAGAGCCCGGACTTAATTGCTCACTCTCTAAATCATACGAGACATATGCCGCATGATTTGGCGGCATGATTAAGCAGTTGCTCAACTCATGAACAGAGACACATCTGGGACGGCAACGTGGTACTCAAGAATAATTAATATTTTTTTTTGCAACCGAATAACGCGTCTGTGTGCGAAGAACTTGCTATAGTAGTTGTGTTGATATTTTTTGCTTTTTGTGAGTTGTGCTGAAGAACTATAAATGCAGAGATGTGGATAAATTACTGCAGCAGAGAACTTCTTCAGGAGAAAAAAAATTCTTGAGTCGGTTTTGCCATCTGTTGGAGACTTTAAGTAGCAGCAGCAGCTGCAGTTCTTTCATTTTTCGGCAGGTGGCAATAGCAGGTCGGCACACAGCTGAGCTCAACATCTGCACATTTTTTGCCCGTGCCTCAGAAATTGATTACTTCTTGTTTGAGTAAAACAGAAAAATCTAGATAAGCGAGGCGTTGCTAATTCGCAGACGCTTTCGGTTTTATGCATACGTGGGTAAAACAAGAACGAAGTAGAAATGCTTTGCCGCCATCGGAAACCTTGAAGATGGTATCTGGCACAACGTACGTGTTTGAATGGAGTGCCCTTTTTGTGATTCGTAATCAAATAACGTTGCTTATCTTTCTCAGTGAGTAAAAAGTTATTGAACTGACAGCCAAATACAATCGTTAGAGCCGCAGAACCGACTTGAAAGTATAGCAGTCTGATTTCAACAGCTAAGCAGCGAGGAGTCAAAATAGGAAATGAATTCCCGAAACGTTTCGACAGTTGACTAAATCGTTGACAACGCTGAGATTGTTTCATAGCTGAAAAGGGTGCCGGATAGCAAATGGATGACTTCTGCACGTATAAAGATCGCCTGTTGATGGCGGTATAACATCAGATATATTGTGGGAAAGTTGAAAATGACCAGACAAAATAAGGGGAGGGGTGTTTCAACGCTCATGTTAAAAAACGCCAAAAACATGGACACAACGAGAATACTGCCGCACAAAGCCATTGAGTTGCACCTCCTCGCTTCGCAATGTGTTGACTATTTCTCCGCACAAAGCCATTGAGTTGCACCTCCTCGCTTCGCAATGTGTTGACTATTTCTGGTTGATGCGCATGGCTGAGAACCATGCTCTCAATGCCTTCTGACTTCTCGAATTCTTTGTTAAAGCGAGATGAAAGGTATCAATTAGACTGTGTTCTTTTCACATCGCATTTTTTTTTAAATTAAGCGTGCCATTTCTCCGGCCAAAAGAACAAAAATGTCCAAATTAACAGCGAAGCACTAGCTTAAATTTTCGACGAATATTCATCGGACAATAATGTTTCTCATTCTCAGTTGCCTCGAGTTGACACATATTGCAGCTATCAATTGGTTCGGTGGAATGGTGACTTAGGTCCAAAGGACACAGATCATATGAAATCCTATTAAGACCCATTCAATAATGAGGTCATCCGTGATATACAAAATGGTATTGTACTGTCTGTGCTCATCACTTCCGGATGAAGTCAGGCTGAAAGCCTGAAAGAATACTCGTGTTTTGTAGCGAGAGCTACAATACGCCAGCTTCTCGAGCCTTCAGCGTGGCACCCCTATGCTCCGTGGCCACCCCTTGACCTCCGTGGCGGCGCTGTGGTTGGTCACGTGGTTGGCCACGTGACCGGCCACGTTGTGCGGAGCAGCTGCTGCTGCAAAAGCTGTAGCAGCTGCAACAGCTGTCCGCATGCGCCGTGTCAGGGGGGGGGGGGGGGGGGGGGGGGGGCTTTGGACCGGGGAGAGGGGAATAGACGTTTTTCAGTGTATTCACTGAGGCAGTATTGAACAGATATAGTAATCTGAAGACATTTCGGACACTGCACTACACTGCGTGGCATGGCGTCCTGTCCATAAGCCCGCTACCCTCACCTCAGGGCCCTAGGCACGGGCGCAATACTGGGACCAATGCGCCGCCTGGGCCTACCCTACACAGA
Organism: Amblyomma americanum; assembly: GCF_052857255.1. Lineage (NCBI taxonomy): Eukaryota > Metazoa > Arthropoda > Arachnida > Ixodida > Ixodidae > Amblyomma > Amblyomma americanum. The sequence goes on along the minus strand of NC_135505.1, from coordinate 66,839,840 downwards.
CGCCAAAATATTTGCCACTTTGAAAATCAATTCACTACTATTTTTCGTTTTATTTGTAGCATGACATGTATGTAATTCTATGCTCCTGAATTAAAGTACAAAACGTAAAGGCCCATTCGATATCCGTTTTCTTCTAAACTGGTTTTTCTTGAATACGTCATTGTATATATGGAACCCTCTGCAATGCAATATAAAGATCATTCTACCAGCATTTTCGTGTCCAGAACCAGGAACTGTATCCTATATCCTGTAAATTTTCAATTTGGTGTCCATTTCGTTCTCTCCCATTGGTCCCTAAGATATACGCAGGGCTTTCGAGCATCTGCGAGAAGCGACCTATCCGCTGGGTGGGTGCCGACCGGACCTAAATATTGGAAGCATAGCGCAGCCAGTCAGAGCCAGTGGACAGGTCCGATCGCCCGCTATTGATAGAGCGCTGTTACGCACCTCGCCACTGGCTGCACATCCCAGCCAATGGCAGCTAACAGTGAGGTCCTATCGCCAACCACTGAATGGTGCGGTCGCTTCCCACAGACGCTCGAAAGAAGCGGGCATATCTGAGTGGCCAATGAGACAGGACCAAGTGCACTTGAAATGGTCAATGGAAAACAGAAAGCTTAAAGAACACGGCCCAAGATCAGTTTCCGAAAATTCTCGACGTTTTGCTGTGACACCATCAGTAAAGTATAAATGAAAAAAATTACATTACTTCACTGTTATAACAGTGGCTACATAGCAGGGTTCAATTTATTTCTGGCCAACTTTTCTATCATCCGTATCATAGCGATCATTTCCACTACCTCCACGTCAAAACATAGGCATTTCCTATACCCCTTAACAATTCCTCCCTTTTGCAAGATGTGGCACCATATGCCTCAACACTTTTAAATCTGATCCCCACCTGATTCCCTGCCGCTCTTTTTTACGTTCGCTTTTTCAAAAAATCCACTCCTCTATCTTACGGGATCATCAGTATTCTTTCATACGCATTGCACAACTACGCTACGTCGGTTTATTGTTTCTAATGCTAGAGCGGATGTGTTACTTTCATTTCTTTCTTCGCTTGTGTTGCACTCCGCTGTTCAATAGAGTTGCCGCGATAATTTTTATTTCTAGAGCTCACTGCGGTATCCTCATTTTATTCCCATGTATTCGTAAACTCTATAGGCAATTTCATTGCAGGTAAAAGCTCCACTATCAAATGAAAATGTATTGAGATTAAAATACCTGTCCTTGTGCTCTCCGTACACATTAAGCATTCTGAAGGACATGGCGACATAAATATGAAGGTATGAGAAAAAAAGTACGCCACTTACTTTGGAAGTAGCCGCAGTAGCAGACATTTTGGGTGCAGTTTGACAAAAGGCCGGGCTTTCCGTTATACTGCCGCTGGCATATCTCCAAGCAAGCTTTCTCGTTGCAAGCTGCAAAAAGTAAGATGCACTGTAAGGGTGCACCAGGATTCTCGTAGGGTATCCTTAGTTTCACGAAACTGTCGAAGGAAAATACAGCATTGTTGAAGCCCTATAGCCACCTCCACTTGCCACTAGCGACAAACGCAAAAAAATAATAAATTTACTCTTGTAATTATAAGAAACTACCGAGCGCCGTGAGAGAGTGGGCAGACATGTTGAAGTAGATGCTCTACCATTCCTAATAACAGAAAAATATCCTTTATATTGTGGTTGCTGGGATGACACGGATGTACATTTCCTTTTCAAGCCACCACAGTGGCTTAGTGGTTATGGTTCTAGTTTGCTGACAAAGAAAATATGGCTTCGACCCAGAAGGCGGTAGTCGCATTTTAATGCGGGCGAAATGCTCGAGGCCAGTGTACTGTGCGAGGTTAGTTCCACTTGAAGAACCCTAGGTTGTCGAAATTTTCGGAGCCCTTCATTAAGGCGTCCCTCATAGCCCGAATTCCTTTTTTACGAAGTTATACTACCATAAACTATAAAGTTTTTCTTTTTAGGGAAAATTGTTAAAACTGTATTTATTTTAGTAACACGTGATATCGAAAATGTTTTCCTCCAATAATCGCTCCCATCTGAATGCCAAGCATTATAAGCGAAATTTTATTTTTGTAGATATTCCTCCTAGTTCATTCAACTTTCCCCCACCCCTGTGTTATGCTCGAAAGGGAACTGTGGATAAATAGGTAGATAGCTCCTATGGCCATAGAAACTCACAGATGACTGCCGAACATTTAGAAGTCGCACAACTTTGGATGTCCAGCGCCATAGGGCATGTAGTACCAGCAGCACAGACATTTACTAGCCTTAGCCAAACTTATCTGGCCTTGATTTTTTTTCAGTCTGTTTCTTTTTCTTGTTCCCCGCATATCGTCTGATAATAATCGTGACTGCTACTAAACAGGACATGAAGAAAATAGTCATTTAGTAGACGCCAAAATAAAATGCGCCTAATGCTCGAAGATCATTCTTGTTTTTTTTTCCTTCGGCAGTGAAAGGATAAGATTCAGAATAATGTTTATTTAACATCATGTCGATGTTGGGCGCGTCCACAAAAGCCAGTGAAAGGCTTGACGAGGCCGACGCACCCCAGAGAGGCACTGAAGTGGTACACAACATCAGAGCTCTTTCAAAGAACAAAAAAAGAAAAAATAACAGATTTGGCATTAGCTGTACATCAATTCGGACTCCTTATTTAATTGATGCGGGAAGATGTAGCTCAACATTTGATAGGCGTAATTTGTTCGCCTCCTAGGTACATACCATTTTCTGTTGCTCGTGTAGGGTATTTTGGATTTTTGTATTCTATACATGACAGCTTTACCATAAGGCAATTATTTTTATTGACACTGGATTTATAACGCGGTAGAAGTAAAGTTCCACACAGCTGTGATAAGCGGGTATTTGGAAGTTCATGGAAAACCGGTTCAGCCTGTCCTAGCCGAGGAGCATTCATAACATTTCTTACAGCTTTCTTTTGAAGGAGATGCAAGCGGTTAATATTTGTAAAAGACGTGGTACCTCACACCAAAAAGCAATAATTTACAAAAGAAGAAAACAGCGCCAGAGCACTATAATATATCTCGTTAATACTCTTCGGCATGAAGTATCTCAATCGACACGGAATACCGCCAACCTTTGACAGCTTGTTTATCACCATGTCGGCGTGATCATCCAGCTCAAATTCTCATTAAAAATAAAACAAACTTTTAACCGCTGCTACAATTTCAATAATTGATTTACCGATTCTTAAATTGAGTGGTGGCAAATTTGTCAACTAGTTACGAGGCCTGAAAATCACAGCTTTCGCTTTTGCACTGTTTATGTTTAATACATTATTTTGAGACCATTCTAGGAGCGACTGTGAACATTTTGTGGCTTGTTTCTCGAGATGTGCCAACTGTGCAGCCCTAAACAATAACGTGGTGTCCTCAGCGTAAATGACAATATTGGAAGATTACTAATACAGACGATGTCGTTAAAAAACAAGAAATAGCAATGGCCCCAAAATACTACCTTGCGGGAGTCCTGAAACGATGCGACTAATGTAAGATAAACCATTATCTATTTTTGCTTGTTGCGATCGAGAACTTAAATAAGACTGAATTTTGTCAAGAAACTGTCTGCGCGAACCGTAGTGCCCGAGCTTAGTCAACATTATTTTGTGGTTAATGCGGTCAAACGCTTTTGAAAAATCGATGAATATACCAAGAGTAAGAAGTTTCGTCTCAAAGTACTCTGAAATTGGCTCTTTTTGTGTTCGCAGCGCGGTTTCCATTGATGGCGCCACTGGAGCTTACCCGCGAAGTTTAAGCTCATTGAAAGTTTGCAGGCCGACTTCGAGCCCAAGCAGTATTCAAGTGTGAACCCACCTCGTAAGAAAAACGATGAGCTATGGGGGAGGCGTCGCAGCGCTCATAGCACGCTGAGCGATTCTCACCACCCAGTCTCTTAGCCTTGCTTATTTTTTTCTACTTTTGTCTTTGCAGAGGTGTCGCAATGTTGCATCGGGTGCAAGCATTAAATGCTATGCGCTTGATACTGTAACAAACCCTGTCTCATGTGAGCTTCATTAGCCAGTCAGAGCTGTGATTCACCGCGATTAAAGGTGCCGTTTTAACGCAGTAATTTGTAATATTAGTGGTCCTGGTATCGACATGGTAATTTTCATGTTTACAGGCCGATTTTATGTATAAATGCAAATTACGTAAATGCGATGAGCACCCAGGGACGTAGAATATATTACAGCAAACCACGTCGTGTATTTTGTGATGGCTGGCACGAAAAGAGTGCTCCTCTAATCGCTTTCTTGGCATTTACGAGTTTTAATGCTTATAAACAATCTCCAGGGAATGGTTGTTTGCAAGAACAAGAACAATTAGCAGTATTAAAACGATTATTGTTTCAATAGGCATTGAAGTGCGTATTAATTTGAAGAAAATTAAAGGTAACTGCACTACAATGATCGCTAAAGTGAATACGTATGTTACTTCTCCGAACCGTTTTCTAAGTTTGGTTGACTGTTCAATAAAGGTATGCGAGTTGTCCCAGACAGGGTGAAAAGCTTGGATTGACAGCAACTTTCTGTGTTGCGTTCATAAGAAGTCAGATTGATTTACTACGGTAACTGGCACACAATGGTGCAGTTGTTGCAGCTTATGTTTGATGACTTTACGTACGCGTATGAAAATGGCAGGTGCACTTGGCATTTTCGCATTTCCCGGTGACATCTATATACTTTTTTCCGTAGTACTCCTTACACGTGCCGTTGCACTGGTTCACGTCGCAAGTACCAGAGGTGCTGAAATGGTAAGAAAACGGCAATAATAATTCGGTTACTCGGTACATGCACAAGTAGTCGCCAAAATGTGGTATGTCATGGGGTTTCACCAACGGAATAAAAACAACCTATCTGAATTTTTCCCTTCGTCTTGTACACGCCCATCAAGATAGAAAGACGCAGGAACTCTGGGTACACTTCCTTACCATCGATCTTCCTGGTCAGCGGGGCTAAGTAACTTGGCTTTGCAGCTGAAACATTGTGCTGTGTTCCTAGAAATAGGACAATGTTTTTCACGCTCCCTAACTGATAATGATTTTGACCTACCCGAAAGACTTTCCTTCGTTTTACCTTAAGCGTTATTTTTCATCGTGTGGCTTTGCAAGCGTATTGTGCGAATGAGACAAAAACAAGCCATTCACAATGCCTTTCCCTTGCAGAAAATAAGCGCCGAGCATTTCTCTGTTTTTACTTTATAGCATATTCAGGGAACCGTTTCTTACGTGCAGTCAGCTCACGTCCACTATGCGTCAGGGTTTCACGCGGAGTTTTAGGAGGAATTTTGTAGTTTTGTACCCAAAGATATCAATAACGAATCACATTAACAGGTCTCATTGGGACAATTCAATTGAGGACCTGATGGTCAACTTAGTGAAGAATGGTTTTAGCTATCAAAAACGCTAACACCACTCAATACATTCTTGTCACATCTAAGAGCGGCTTTGTTTTAATGTCGGCTGCAAAATAGTGATTAAGAGTGTTTTTCTTATGCCCTACAGCAACCACACATCCCACAACAGGGAAGGAATCATACTACTCAATACAACTCAAGAACGACGTGCAGATGCTCCTCAAAGAAGCCCCTCCAGCTAATGGCGCCGACTGATTCTACACGTGTACCGAATGTGCCGCTCTCCCCTATGGCCGATCTCCTTGCGCCAGCTAGTGTGAAATCACAGGGAGTGGCAGATGAATGGGGAATAACCGCTGCTTCACCAGATCGGTAGACGCAATTGGCTGAAGGCTCTCCTTATGGAGGAACGTCGTGCTTGATACTTATCCATCACTATTCAAGTCATCAATTGAAGCAATATTATGCCCTGCTTGTTACCCACTCCGTCAAGTGATACCCCTTCAACGGGGCCTTTGAGGTATTAATAAAGCAAAACAAAACAAAACTGCTGCTTGTTTCATTATTTATTCTTTATTCTTCATCCAATAATTACCCCGCATTGCCAGAAGGCGTTAAAGCAGGGGGGCTACAAATTTGCAAAAAAAGACATCTTCATTAACAGAGCACACTTGCACTTCCGATAACTGATTCCACTGTTGCACAGTCTTGACGAAAAATGATTTTTCAAGCAAGTTTGTCCTGGCACGGTATTCTCGAATTTTGTAAGAATGATCATGTCGTTTTGAAACGTAAAAGGGCTATTTAAAATAAATTTCTCGATTTATGCCGTTTCTATTGTGAAATATTGAGTAGAATAATTTTGCCTTAACGTCCTTCTACGAGAAGCAAGGGATTCCCATTGCAAATAATTTTTCATTTCCGTACAGCTATCTCTTCGCCCGTACCTTCCCAAGGCAAGCCTTGCTGCCTTGTTGTGGATTCTCTGCAGCTTGTGAATCAAGAATTGCTGTGCAGGGTCCCATACAACACAGGCACATTCAATGATAGGTCGCACACACGACATAAAAACCGTTTTCTTGGGGTTTTGTTGCGAACACTTTAAATTACATTGAAGGAAATTCAGCGCCCTACCAGCTTTGCTAACCACATGATCCACATGTACACTCCATGAACAGTCATTAGACATCATAACACCTAATTATTTATATGTGTATTGCTGACTAATTATTGCATTATTTATGTGATACTGAGCCAGAATTTTGTTCTTTTTTTGTGTGAAAAGTAAAGGTGGGCTCATTCTGCTGTATTCAAGTACATTTTCCGTTTCAAACAGCAATCTGAGTTGCACCCGAATACGGGTATTTTCTGTTTAATAGTTTCGCCACGATGCTTTAGGTAAATACAGGGAGAACAATCTGCTCACAAAACCGTCCATCCAGCTGTACATCGTGATTCGCAAGCTAGCAAACGAATGCCTCCTGCATGTAACTGCACATCATTTTCGAGCCACAAAAGTGTGTTTTCCCCGTAATAGTGCCGGCAAAAAACTAAATTGATATGATTCACGCACACAAAATTCCGCATTCCGGTCTGTCAAAGGATTGTAAACTTTGTTTCAGTGAACCGGAAGAGTAAATTGTGCATGCTTCGCGAGTCCAGGATCACGACAGTCTCTGCCAGACGAAGCGGAAATGCTCTCCGAAAGGCGTGGATGGTTCTGTACGCTAGGCGCAGCGCGTGGGCTGCACATCGAAGCCCCAGATCTTCGGCACTCTTGAGCGCACTACCTGCTCATTACGAGCATAGGATCTGCGCTCGATAAATCTGCATGCAGAACAGCAGCAGAGCAAATTTCTAGCGTACAGCTGCTCTAGCGCATCATCCACACACGGAGGGCGATGTTAACAGTCGTGTCACATAGACGACACAGAATTGAAGAGACAGATATCCTCAGACTCAAAAAAATAAACGCTCGTCTAAGCGGACCTTGCTCCTGCTATCGACAATACAATGACGCTGCGAAGACCCACGCGACTCAACTCCTCTCCTTTGGCATGCGCAATATGATGGATGCAATATGAAAAGGGAAGAATTATATTACCTGCGCGTAACCCCTCAGCGCAGCAATTTCCAAACTCGCTTCGGCTCCATGGTGACCAAAACGGCCACCTACTAGAGCGAAAACATTTATACGAGCGTACCTATACAAGCTTTGCTTACCTCTGCCCGAGAGCACTATGCTATCGCCGCAGCCTATCACGCCTCGTGTTAATCTGCAACACATTCTCGCACTGTGCATTACAGATCGTCGTATTCATCAACCTCTATCTGTGGCGCGGACAGATCAATTCAGCTTGCCCTCGATCAGAGCTTAACCTTAGTCTAATGTAGTCGCGAAACGAGTCGACAACCTAACAAAGCAAATCCATAAGCCACCCTGGCTAAACACATGCTTTTGCACGTTCACTCGGTTTAACTACGTTAAAGCCCTACCAACATTTTTTTTTACAGCGGTGACCATCCGAAACTGCGGGCCGAAGCAGCATGTAATACACACCCCGTTTGAGTGCCCTCTCTAAAAAGCATGTATGGATCGATATATGCAAGAGAAATTTTGAAGTCTGTACGCAAAACGGTTGCTCTGAAAGAAACGCGAACTCCGAATTAGTCAGACAGTCCGCACTATGATGTTGAAGGCGTGGAATGTGCGCTGTGTTATCGCCGCTAATCCACACTTGCTTCCAACTGCAAGGCTTGCAATCGCGCTGTCAGAAGTCTCTTGCCTTAAGGTGCGCTCGTTGCGATGACAGGAAAGTATGAAAGTGAAAAAAGCGGAGAGGATAGATGCAGGAGCAGACAAAAACGTATGTTTGGGCTGCTGCGTAAATTGCTGTTTTTCTACTTTCCTGGCCATGAAAACTACCATCACATTGGAATCAGCGGCAGGTTAGAACCGGCTATTGTGTTATTGTTGGCCCCTGTGGTGCTTCAGAGGACGTCTATAACCTTAGCTGTGCTTTTCTTACAAGGTCAAGCTATAACACCTGCGGTCGCAGTGGCTGAGAGCGCCACAGTCCTCGTCGCCACCTAACTACACGCAAGCGCCACCCAATAGCTCGAGCAGCTCATCGTAGCTAGAATCTAGGCCTTCCCACGCAATACAAGTGGGTAACACGCCCTATTACTAACCTGCCAGTAGTCACCCTTACATACTTACTCAAATGGCGTAAAGATTCCCTATGAGTTCTTAAAGATAACTGCCAGCTGCCTAAGCTAGACCCCGGCACGAGTAATGGATCGCAAACTTAACGCCTGCGCTTGCTGCTATACGTGGCTCTCTTCTGTTCTCTTGAAAAAGCTGGCGCAACAAAATGTGACCTCTTGGATGGTTAGGTAGCCAGGCCTGAAACCTGCGTACAACCTGAGCATGCACTTATTATATGCAGGGTGTTCAGGCGCGATCCTCAAAGAGCATGGCGGGAAACCCTCCGACTTCGCCGCTCACTCGATAAGAGGTTGGTTTCTTGTATTCCAGTTAGACTTACACCTTCAAACCCGACCGAAAACCGACAAGCAAACCACTCCAGCGACTCATCTCTAACCTCTAGCGTTGACACTAGCCCCCTCATTCTCTACGACGTGATGTTGTAATGCGCGAGCATCCGCCAAGTGCCAGTGCCTAGTGCTTAGTGCCAACAAGTGCCTGGTGAGAGCACTGTCTTTGCCTCCCATTTCACGATCACAATCTTGTGCTGGTCCGCCGTGAGCGAGACATAGCAACCCATGCTGTGCTTCCCGCTGAAGAGGTCCTCCCACGAAGGTGAGACTCTAATAAAATTGCTCTTTCCATCTCAATTCTCGCGAACTGATTGAATTGCTGTAGTTTCATGTCTATTTGTACTTAGCGCTGTTATTCTCCTTCTTTACGAAGAAATTCTCTGGAAACAGCAGAAAGGTAACGTCGGTGGTATCCTATACGTCCTTCGTCTCCCTGCAGCTGCGGTGAGCCGGAAATAAATTTTAATTATGCGCAACACACTGCAACGCCTCAGTTTCTGCTGGCATTAATATCTAACATTAAGGTTACTGCAGCCCACGTATCGGGACTGAAAGGCTTTACCTTTCTTAACTATTCCATGTTATGGTTAAAAAATAATGACAGCATCAAATTACGCTCTTTCAATGAGGAATATTGTAGTTTAGTAACAACAATATCTATGATGTTTTGACAAAAGCAGCTTACCTCGGCATTTCTGAAAAGAACTTACGCACTCAACAAATACTAAATGTACTAATTGTTCCATTCTATTTTATACATATAATTATTTAAAGTGTTGCAATAGCTACCGGGCAGTGTTTCGCAGGTTGAAGTTTATGGCAAGGTTGATACTTGTTGATATTATGAAAAACAAGATACATTCTGATATGCTCCCATATTCGTCATTAAGAACCAGTTTGCTGAAGTAATATGAAACACCCTAAATAAAATACGATGTTTGCGTTCCAATGCAGTTCTTACTTTAGTTCCGCTGCGCATTGTAGTATAGCAAGGTAGGGCAATAGTGACATCGCTATGGCCAGGAAGCGCATCATCTCAGGTTCCTATCGGTGTTCTGAAACAAGACAGAAATTGGTGGCTGAAAAAAACACATTTGGTCTTTCAAAAAGGCACGCCTCGATGCAGGTACCTATTAAGGTGTAATGTATTCTAGAAGATCACGCTAAAATGGAAAATTTTAAACAGATCTGAACGTCGTTATGACGAAGTTGAAGGCGCCCGGCAATTACTTCTTCATAGCCCGTATTGACGTAGCTTACAAGGTTAATCGCCATTCTTTCGTTATACTTCATTAACACTAGCGTAAGGCTCGGTTCAGTAATTCATTATTCAGTAACTCTATTCTAACCCTATATGCATGCGCCGTCTTTCACATTAACTCAGTATTCAGTAACTCTAATGTAACCCTATACGCATGTGCCGCCTGTCCCATTCAGTGAGTCAGTATTCAATAACTCTATGTGCGTGCGCCGTCTATCGGCGCAATGGGTGCGCCTGGCTCAGACGAGGCGTGATGACGCCATCCTGTTGAGACCATCTCTCGGCCGCGACAACAATGACGGTCGCCGACAGACTTTGGATTAATGAAGCTAGTAATGCTCTCGTATTAAACACTGCTAAAGAGCAAGCAATCACTAGCAAGCTATTGATCGCTGTAAAAAGAGTGCGCTTTCAAGAATAATATTTAGTGCAGTGTTCCACAGCAACCCCCGCGTGCGGTAAATTTTTAATCAGGCAGTAATTACTCATTCGCATCAACCCAAGCGCAGCCAAGCAGTGTGAAGGAAAGCTGTACAACTGGCAAGAAAAATGCGCTATAGAACCTGCATAACTTTCCTCTGTAGCCCTTTGGCTGCGCTTGCGTGTATGCTAATGTCTAATGACTCACATTATACAAATATACACTACCCTGGGGATTCGCACAACACTTTGGAACAACAGCCTTTCTCCTTCGAGTCGCCGATCTATTCTGTCTCTCCTACAGTATGTAAGCTTTCCCGTGTAGCCCAGTTGGTATAGCGACTGTGTTGGTGAAGCGGCGGTCCCAGATTCTAATCCCTGACGGGGCAGACTATTTTATACACTACGAACTATATGTGGTACCTGTATAAGTTCTATTCTAGGCGTATATCTACGCTTGGGTGGATGGCAATGAATAATGCCTCCCTTATTAGCACAATATTTAGTGAAAGCCGCAGCTCACAGGTTTTAAGCACGGTGACAAGCAGACTCCAGTTATGACACGAAGTGCATAGTGAAACAGCTTGATACCTTAAAAGGCTAAGCACAGGTGATTCCTTTGTTTCATGTTCACGTTCTTGAAGGGAATACGGTTTAACATTCGTTATAAGGAAGTGAAGGGGGCCGGTGATTACTTCGTTGTAGCCAATGCTCGCCGAGCGGCCAAGGCGAATCGTAATGGCTTTGTTATATCCATTATTTCGTTACAAACCGCTTCGTTATAACGAGGTTAAACATTATTAGAGATTCATGGGTCATGTGAATGACGTTTTGTTGCACTCAAAACGCAACCATAATTCCATAAGCTTATGAGACTACGCTGTAAGTTCGAGTTATCCATGAGCTTCCTAAGGCTTACTAAATTATACTAGGCTTGCCAAGGTATTCCGGACCTATGGATTAGAGGCACTTGATGGAACGAGGAAGCTGGGCAGGAAACGGGACCGTTTGGAGTTCTTTAAGCTCTGCAAGAATGCTTCTTCAGTGAATGGGCTTCCCGCAAATAGCAGATTTTATATATTTTTATTAGGAGGAAGCGGCGGTGGCCCTCACTCTCACGGATCCGACGTGCACCACAGTTCTCTGCGACTCGCGGCAAACGGTCAAAAACATCGCCAAAGGATGGGTCTCACAGACAGCTGCCCGAATCATGCGAAATCGAAAAGTCCAGTGGGAGGAAGCTTTTCAAACCAGAATCCAGTGATTCCCGGCGCACATGGGAGAAGTATCGAACATACATTGCAGCCGAAACGAGACAGCACACGCCAAGGCGCGTGAACTCGCGAACCGCGCCGGCGACCGTAGTCCGGCGACCATGGGACAGCACGAAAGACTGTTTGACCACCTTCAACGAAATTACCTAGGCCCTCTGCCTGGCCCGCCGAACCTTCCCTCCGCCCAACGACAAGCTGGACAGGGCGCACGCGGTGGCCCTCAGACAACTGCGGACGCTCACGTACCCCAACCCGGCACAATACCACAGACTCTACCCCGGAACATACCCGACAAATATATGCGAGGTCTGCCACACTGCTATAGCAACTTTACCCCACATGCTCTAGGGGTGCAGCAAAAACCCTGACGGTGCTAACTCCGGAACCCTCCCGCCGCGGTGGGCCGCTGCCTTGCGCAGCCCCAGTCTCGTGACCAGCTCTGGGCCGTCCAGCAGGCCCGCGAAGCGACGGCAAGGCAATACCTCGACGTCCCCACGTGGGAGACCGAAGGCCCTGTCGGCGAAAGCTCTGCAGGAATTTTAAATAAAGTTGTAACCAACCAACCAAAAAGCTTCTTTCTATCACAAAATAAAAAGGTATTGAATTCAGAGCTGTCTGCAGTTTAGGCTACACATTCAAGCTCAATTTACACTGTAATGTTCATTGTTCAATGTTCACTGTAACTCAGAGACACAGAGGTCTCACGTACATAGCTTTTCTGTTTTAGCGAAACATTTCCTACATCACGCTTCTCAATTGTCGCCATGCGGCAGACGAGCGCTAGAACCGTAGGAGCTGGCTGCACGAGCAAAACTTCTCTAACCTGAACAAACTGCGAAAATAAAACTACCGAAATTCTTAATAAACTGAATTTTTCATATCGTAGTTTTCAAACATGGTTTCGCTTCTCCTTAGCGCACTTAAATTACTCCGCTGAGATCCATAGGTCTAAAACGAACTGGCAGCTTACCAGACATTTCTTTCTGTTACAGAGGGTACGTGCGCGAACAGAAACAAGGAAGAGAAGGGTACACAACACTGCAGTTGTTGCGTGCCATCCGAATTCGCGCTTTTGTTTCACAGTTATCCATGTGGTAATGAGCACCCAAAGCGCCGAACAACGTGTTTTCATTTTTCCCGTAGAGCAGCCAGCTGCTTTTGCGAAAGGGGAATGTGTCTTTAGCCAGTTAATTTCCCGTAACTGCAATGCCAGAACCTGAACTTCGCTTCCGGACAAAAACGCATCCTAAGTGGAGCTGCCATGTCGACTGCAGCCTGAAAATATTCCAGGAGGGCATGTGAGGTTTCAAGCTCGGAAGCTGCTAGCGAACATGTCAGACTCTGTAATAAAGGGCGTCTATCATAGCTCATATAGCTTAACGGCTGTCTTGAGGCTGCTCAGCCTAAGGACGCGACAGGGAATCCCGGCCGGAGTGGCTAAATTGCGATACAGGCGAATAGCAAGAACGCCGCTGTTCTGCACTGTATCAGAACAAGTTAAAGGCCACAGGTGGTGAAAACTAATCCGAAGATCTTTCTCCCTCTCTTCGCACTATTTCGTCTCTTATGTCCTCTGTGCAGTTTTGTAACGTCCAACACCGCCTTCCATCATCGTAGTTGATAGCAGCGCACAGTGAAACATGTCAGAGTAATTACGATAACATTTAAATTTTAACGAAGGAATGGGGCTGCCGTGGTCAAGCTTCGATAGCGCTACACTGCGCCCAACAGTCAGAAGCTGTTGCTGGGTAGATACTAAGATGGGCGGCCCCAGAAAAAAAACCAGGGTACTCTACTATAAGACGAGAAGTGTAGCAGACTTACATGAGAGATTTGCAGCACAGGATGATCTTCAACACTGTTGACGTTGTGCCCTTGGATCTACCAGGAGAGCCACTGGCCTTTCCTAAACATTATCTTCTTCTCTTCGCATTCAAAGAGCGAGGTCACGTGCTTATGGCCGTTGAATATCCCACGTTCTAGTTTTGTCCTTTCTTGACGTGTACGTATCTAGCAGTCATTTCATTTCTTCAAAAAGAGTTATCTGCAGTGGACATTAACGTACGACACTGGAGTGACGAAAATGTTTGGATGCTGGGGTGTAAATGTGATAAGAAGCATGCGACATAAAGGAGCCTGAATTCAACGATGATAGCAAAAACAGCCAGGCGCTGGCCTGACTGATGCGGCGGTGCAACCCCACGTTGCACATCAGCGTGTTTTTGCACATGCGATCTCTTGCAAATTTTGAAGAGTGTGGAGCTGCAATTTGTTACAAATATAATTTACGGCGCGTATAACCTCTTGGGACGGCTTTCGTTTCAAACTGAGAGCGCATTTAATATTCCTTCTTCCAACGCAGTGGCATCAGTGCTATACGGTCACTTGAGAGGAAAAGGAGGAAGCAGGTGCCGAAATAATTTTATTCATGTTTTAGTAAGGAGTCGAAGGCAGGTATTGTGCAATTAATGCCGCCAGCAGGCCGGTTCTTGCATCTTTCTTGCCCAGATGTGGTCTCTTGACGTAAAGGTAGAGACGGGTTTCCCAAGTTACTTTTGGCAGGCGTTAGCTCCCAGACTGTTGCTGATCTAGGTTTCCGTTGTTTTAAATTTCTATCACGGTAACAGGCCGCGGCTTTGACACCAGGCCAACTACGGCGTCCGCATATCTGTACGCTGAAATTCTATAACACTCGTATAGAAGCTTACGTGAAATTTAAACAACCGCACTCACCCCACATAAATATGGCCCTCTGTTTGAAAAAGTGGCTTGTATCCAAAAGGTAAGCACTGATTGGAGGAAAAAAATTACTATCTTGCAATAGCAAAGATCCGCACATACGTTCTTACACTAAGCAAGTAACTGCAAAAAAGATAGGAATTACTGCAGGGCAGGAAAAATGTTTTCAATAAAGGTGACATTGCGGCTTTCTGCTTTTAGGGTTGTGCCTTACCAATACTATTTTCGTGTTTTTTGGTACGATGCTTTGGCGAATGCTGCAGGTTGAGCTTTCCTCCGTATCTAGAATGAAAAAAAAAGTGAAAGGTTACAAGCAAGAAATCGTTGTTTGCCTCTTTATTTTTCCTCCTCATGTTGTTCGCATAACACAATAAATCTCATTTCCAGTAGCAAGAGAAACGACAGAAATCTGGCAAAAATATGAAATATTTTGCCGCTTTGTCTCAGCGACAGATTTTTCTGCTGTTTTGTGGGACTTTTCTGTACTGTTTAGGTCTGTATTCGTCTGGTAATGTCACTACAGAAAATCATGTTGTTTATACAAAGGTTTCTGTAGTCACTACTTGTTCCTTGCCCAAAGCATTATGGGACATCTGTTGCGACAACAGAAAAATATTTGACGCGTTTTTAGACTGGCCTAAATCATTCATTTAAATCTGTGTGCCACAACCTATAAAATCTTCCACCCTGCGTATATGGCGAGGTGAAAGCACTGGCACAATAGCAACGGAACTCGCTAATTCCGTGATTCAGCGTAGATTAACGTTCTATACTGCAGAAAAAAAAATAGAACTAGGAATTACAAATTAGAAACTAGAAAACAGAAACTCTAAGCGTGTCCGTGGTCTCACAAAGGACCCCGGACATGCTTGAAAAACAAACTGTGGCGCCGAGAATGTTCGGGTGGCGGGCCCGTCAGCTGTCAGGTTGACAGCCTGGCCGTCATAGTTTACAAGCATTCAACCGGTCATGCACCACCCCCCTCCCCTTCCAGGCAAGAGTGACAGTGGCGATGGCCGGAGAAAAAAGTCATGAGCCAGTGGGAAAATGCGAAGGAAGACAGAGAATGTCGCAGTTGGCAGAACTCAGAGGTATGCTCCATCCTTAAAAGAAGCATTGCCTGAATGGGCGGGAAAAAAGACAAAATTCTGTCAGATTTGCCGACGAGAAAGGCCCGGGACGACACCGCTGGCAGTGGGTCTTCGGGGGCTCCAAGCGGCCAAGCCTTCGGGAAGACGAAGAGCTTGAGCGAACAAGGTCCACTCCGCAGTCGCTCCGTTTATTCCGACGAAGACTCCGACGCCAACGCAACGGCATGTCAGATAGGGCACCCTAGCCTATGCATCATGTATGCTCGATAATATGCAATTCTTGAATGTATCTCTTTTGTTCTCAGTCGAAGAGTGTCTCTTTGCCTCTCCATCCCGCGTGGTCCCGCACAGTATGTGGGGTCGTCACTCGCGACGATGAGACAAAGAGACCCTGTTTTACTCACTTAGGAGAATAAAACTATATTTAAGATTTACATCTTAAGGAGAGTCTGGACCGCACAAAGTTACATGCTGCTGCGTTGGCATCGGAGTCTTCGTAAGAATGAACGAACGGGCTGCGGAGTGGACCCTGTTCTTCTGCTCAGGCCTGTCTTCTTCCCCGGAGGCTTGGTCGTGTGGGGCCCTGGAAGACTAACCGCCAGCAGTGTCGTCTCGGGGACTGCTCGTAACCAAAAATGACTATTTTTCTTTTTTTTCCTGCCCAGTCGGGCGACCCTCTTTTTGCAGGCGGGAGCTTCTCCCTCGCCCTCCCCTCAGGGCCGGCGACTGCGCCATTCGTCGTACTCTGCCGCAGTTCCCCACTGGCTAGGGTCTTTTCTTCTCCGGCCGGCGCTACTGTCACTCTTGCCTGGAGGCTGCTCGGCTAGTTGATTGCTTATGAAGATGACGGCCAGGCTGTTAGCCTTAAGACATATAATGAGCCTTGCCCCCGACACACGGGGATTGCTGGCCCCAGACAGCATGTTGTTCAAGCGCGTCCAGGGTCCCATAAGGGGAATATGTCGCAGGAGATAGATATCCTCTCAAAATGCGCGGACCATAGTCACACCACTGAACTACTGTGACTGTTCATCTGGCGTGATTAACCACCGCGGTGGCTCACCCGGGCACCTAGGTAGATATTGCCACATTCTACTAAAATGTTTCATTGTTTCCACGAATGTTTTCACAAAAAAACTAAGGTATTGCCACGTGCGGAATTCTCACGAAACCCTCTGCTCTTAAGTGCTCGATTATGCTACTGCTACTGCCACTGTTGTTTCTGATAGGAAGAAAGAAAAGGAAAGTGCAAGGGCCTGCCTACTGGCTCAACCCGGAGCATGCTCACTGCCGCGTGCTGAAACTAGGAGAGTCAAAGGATAGGAGAGCAAAGAGCAAAGGAAAGGAGAGCGCTAATATACCCCGGACTGATCCCGAAGGTAGTGCAATACCGGGCCGACCCGTGCCAGAGTCCTTCAAGCCATGCACTCCGCCGTATTCCAAAAATAAGTTTAATATCTTGGGTCCAAGTACCCGCAGCAGATATTAAATCAGGTATCAGATACACACCCAACTCATATACAACGGCTGCACTATAAAGTTGACCTATCCAGGCTGCGCGCTCAGGTTGTAAACGAGGAAACGGTGCATCGATGTGATGTAGAGCGCTGTAGAAGCGGAGAACACGGCATATTTTGAGAAGTTCGCATAAATTCACTACAATCTACTTATTTGCTGTAAATATGGCAAAATAGTATTTTTATCCTTTTCCGACCCGCCGCGGTGGCTCAGTGGTTAGGGCGCTCGACTACTGATCCGGAGTTCCCGGGTTCGAACCCGACCGCGGTGGCTGCGTTTTTATGAAGGAAAAACGCTAAGGCGCCCGTGTGCTGTGCGATGTCAGTGCACGTTAAAGATCCCCAGGAGGTCGAAATTATTCCGGAGCCCTCCACTGGGGCACCTCCTTCCATTCTTCTTTCACTCCCTCCTTATCCCTTCCCTTACGGCGCGGTTCAGGTGTCCAACGATATATGAGACAGATACTGCGCCATTTCCTTTCCCCCAAAACCAATTATTATTATTATTATTATTATTATTATTATTATTATTATTATTATTATTATTATTATTATTATTATTATTATTATTATTATTATCCTTTTGCGTGTACACGTGCTTTTCCTGTCATCGCCAGAGACCCCTACGCGCGTGAATCTAGCATCACGCACCACGCTGTGAGAAGTTGAAAGCTTTAACAAAACCATAGCGTTCACACATGCGCCGCTTAGGTTTACGTGTCTGTGCGCTTTACATACTGTCAAAAAAATAAGTGCACTTTCGTTTGATCGGTACTAAAAATATATCTCGTCCGGCATTACAATTTCAAAGAAACACAGATGCATTACGTAAAGCTCGCAATTGACAGAAAGCACATTGATACCTCCGCAGACCGGAAAAGGAGAGAAGCAGCGTCAGAACGGTGATCCCTCGTGCCCCCGTCTTGCTGCCATTTTATTGTCTCGCTTTTTCGCATCGTAACCCTTACTATAATATCATCCTGAACCGACCCCAATAGCCTTACTTCTCATGGTCAATCCGATTTAGAGTAGTCATCATCCCTGCTTGTTCTGCGTGATACGACCGCAGCACAGGTTAACAGTTGTTCACCCCAATGGGCACTTTGCCGCGAGAGAAGGCACGGGATGCGTAATCCGCCTAGCGACGTTGATACGTGAACGAGACTTCTTGTGCTCTTCACCAAGCAGCTGTTCGGTCGGTTCATCCGGCGATCCAAAATTCGTTTCGCTGCAGCGTTGAGCAGAATTGCATTTTTTTTTAATTTAAAACTTTACCCAGAGCAGAAGCCTCTGTTATTGGGTGCATGTTCATAGTGAAAACAACGCAAAAAATACATGATATGAAGAGGAGAAGGCAGACACCACACATACTCAGTCGCAATTGAAGTTTTAGCGATTATTATCATTTACTTACATAACTAGATAGCCTGTCGTCCTGGCTCTCACGTTTGTTTGCTCAACTTTTTTTTATGCTTCGCCTTTGGACTTGTCTCTTCGCGGTCGTGATGTGAGAAGTTTCCGGTGGTTTCTCTGCATATCTTCCCTCGCCTTTTCATTAAACCCCAGTTCCAAGCCAGCGGGCTTGCTCTTCCATTTCTTGTTTGTCCGGTACGGTTTGCGCTGTTTATTTCACCATTAAAAGTTAAATGCTATATCCATGGCAAACTCGAAACCGAAAATTATAATGACACGCCTGGCTCCAGTTGTTGCAAAACCTGGCACACATTTTCGGTTTTATCGAATGATGGTTGAAGATTCACCGCTTCAGCATGTTGGATGATAGTGTTACGGTCTATATGGTTTGTCATGACGCAAAGGAAAAGCGCAGTCTTGGAAATTGGCAGGACCGGACCGCGGTTGAATCGTCCTCTTTCATTGACGGTTTGCTCACGTTCCTTTCCGCTGCACGCCCTGTTCCTCTATACATATATGTATATGCCTCGTGCGCTGCAGTTTCAGTCGTACATGTGGCGCCATTTGGGGGCGCAGCGGGGAAAAAGTGGCCGGTACAGCCGACGCTGTACTTCTGTGACCTCGTCGTGGCTCTTCTCAAGAACGATTAGGAGATCCCTAGTAAAACACCCACCACTGTTTTCTGTTGCGTTGTCATCTCACGCGTGAATTCGTGTACAGTGCTTTTCGTTTGGTTTGCGCATTTACCATGCACTTTTTTCCGTCACTGCACAGCAAAAGCAGGATCTATGGTATGAATCGAGCGCGGGGGAAGCAATAAGAACCACGGAGCTGGTTGATCCAAATGAAGGTTTTAGAGTCAGTACTATGCACGCGTGACTCGACGCCTTAGGGCAAGTTTTCCGACATGACCTGAACCTGACGTGTGCCCGGCCTGCTTGCTAGGCGTTCGATCTGGTGTATAGGCGTTTAACGTCCCAAAGCAAGTCAGGCTATGAGAGACGCCGTAGTGAAGGGCTCCGGAAATTTCGACCACCTGGGGTTCTTTACCGTGCACTGACATCGCACAGTACACGGGCCTCTAGAATTTCGCCTCCATCGAAATTCGACCGCCGCGGCCGGGATCGAACCCGGTCCTTCGGGCCGGCCGCCGAACGCCATAACTACTCAGCCACCGCAGCGGCAGCGTTTCCACAAGAGCCAAGATAAAACGCCCTTTAAAAGAAGAAAATCGATTTACTGTTGCCTGTATGGGTGTAATAAGAACTGCAAAAATACCGCCGAGAAGCAGTTAACGAATAATATTTATCTTTTTCAGTGGAAATCATACGGGAGCAAAGCGATACAGCGCTGCCGAGAGCAGTACGGCGTGCAGGGTAAACAGGCCGGCGTATAGAAGCGATAGAGAAAATTCTCAAGTGTTAGTTCTGCGCACAAAAAGTAAAGAAATCTGAGTAACACGCTCGAGTGTCAGGCACTGTCCGAGAACAAACTGCGCGAGCGACTACCATTTTCCATATTCACAAGACATATAAGAGCCCTCTATATACGAAGTCGCGTGCACGTAGCGTCCTGTCGCTAATAATCGGGCACGCGGTGCACTGCAAGTGGCCTGGGTGATGCACTCAGCCGCATATACCGTCCGAAGTGGCTCACACACAGAGCGTTCACGTGACTGCGCACAGTTCCTGGCGATGAGCAAACCGGATGTCAAGCCTGCCTGCTCAATGGTTGAACAGAATGCTTGAAACCAACACACGACGAAGAAACGAGCTCCAAAGAATTAAAGTCGTTTCTGACTTTAGCCTGCACATATCTCGAAGGTGTCCGGACACTGCTGCGCAGAAAGGTTCTCCGCAGAAATCATACACAAGCTTGGCGTCACAAAATCTGGGACCTCGCACCAACGATTGTTTTTAAAAACGCGTCAACATTTCCAGTCGTCCGAAAGCTACGTCACGTGCTGATGATGTTAATTACGCCGGTCATGCATGCGGTTCTTTCCAGAGACTGCGCTCAAGTGCGACCCATCCCTCGATGGTAGCCAGCGAGAGGGAAAGCATAAGAGCAGCGGTGATGATCAACCATGCTGATGAATACCGACGAAGCTTTCAGAGCGGTCTTGTAGTATGCACATATGCCTGACCCGGCGCCTCAGGGTGGATCTTCAGATACGACCTACCCGTGTTACTGAGGAAGTGTGTGATCTGACCACCTCTCGAAAGTTTTTTTTTTCATTTTGGAGCGCCTTCCCAATGGCTGTTTGGGTGTCGAGTAAACTCCGAAAACATAGCGCCGCCAGCAGAGGCGCTGGCGCCAGGGGACGCACCCAAGGCGCCGGCGGACGAAAAGGGCGCCCGGCCGAGAACGGGCACTGGCTTTCGTCGCTTTGGTTATAGTTTATCTTGCAACACAAACATGGTGTATGCGAGTGCGCATGCGACACACAGCACAAAAGTGGACAGTAGGAGCTCCGTTCTAACGCGCTGACGCTGTCGCGGAACGCGACGTTTAAGGCTCCTTCCGCTGCCTCACACGACAGCAGTCAGCCGCTTTCCGCGTGCGCCGAGCGTGAGGTGGCGCCACTTGTTCTCGAGCAGTGGCGCCACCATACCAGCGCACGAGGCCTATAGCCAGGCAAACAGCTCTGCAGGTCGCTGAAAGGTACATACCTCCACATTTCCTGCGCAGTAGGTCTTCCGCGAACTGTGCATCTGAAGGCAGTACTTTTAACAACTATGGCTTGATGCTTATTCAACACAGGTTGGCTAGCAGTCGCTTCTAAATCTACGTCGTGTTCCCCAGAGTACTGAGCAGCTGTCCATCTCAAAGCATTTCTATGCTCAAAGAACTTGATCTCAGGGCCGGAATTAGGGTTTATAGGTTTTTGCACTTTGTCGTGCAGAACTACGAATAAATGAAAAAAAATATTTGAATAAATTCCACAACCGTGCTAAATCAGAATTGCTTCAACGTTGGTTTGTCTTGTTTCTTTACTGTTGGCTTTCTAATGTTGGCTTGTCATGCTGTTTTTCATGTCGTACTATAAATGAGTACGCATGCTTTATCGAAGTGAAGAATAACTGTGCGATTGCTGCCGTTTACATACCCGCGGAATGACGTCATCATGATTGAAGCTTCGTGGTGTGGGCGAGAGTATCGACCATACGGGGCGCTAGGAATCTAAACCATATTGTAGGACTTGTTGCCGCTATGCAGGTAATGGCAGCACTGTCGGAAGTGATTGCACAATCCTACAAACATAGCAAGATCTCGCTCGAGGTTTGCCCATCGGAATAGTTCTTGAGCACTAATATACGGATTAATTAAATACTCCGTAGATAAACAAGCATTCTGGCAATACTGCATTGCTAATTCCCATATTTAGTAAAAGGAATCAGTGCGGTGCTTGCATCGAATTTCCCTGAGCCAAATTTCCTATGATCATTGCGAAAAATATTTTTTTTTCAGTGATCGGTCATGGATTCAGCAACATCTTATCAAAGAGACGGGAAACGCAAAAACATATCAAGGTGTAATTGACGAGTACCCTTTTAATATAACAGATATTACTGTCAGCTAGCTGTCTTTATGAATAACAAATCAGTGGTTATTAGTCAGCAGAAGTAGTAACGTTCACACGTATGGTGGACACCCTAACCGCGACGTGAGCAGACGATAGAAGGAAGACAGAAAGGGTCCCGCGTACGAAGTCTGCCGTTAATTCCTCGCCTCTTTATGTTCTCTAACGCAAGCCGACCTCGCGCAGCATATGCGGTCTTCTGCAATTTGCACTGAATTCATATGCGTCTGCAGCGGCTTGCATTGAATTCTGCGACGCTGGGCACAGAAGCTAAGCACCTTATCCCCTGAACCAAGGTGATCGTTACACGGTTTTGCTCACATTCGAAAGGCATGCTTAAGATTCTCGGCGAAATGGCAAACAAAACTAAAAATTTTGTTTAGATGTCCTATTGAGGAATGGGCGTATGACATTGGGGCAAAGTGGGTGCGGGAACAAACGCGGTTTGATGACATCCTAGTCGATATCAAGAGTAAGAAATGGGCTTGGTCAGAGGGTGTAATGCGAAGGCAAGATAATGGCTGGTGTTTAAAGGTAACGGAGTGGATTCCTAGAGAACGCAAGCGTAGCAGGAGGCAGCAGAAAGTTAGGTGAGTAGATGAGATTACGAAGATTGCGGGAATACGGCGGCCGCAGGTGGCAAAGGACAGGGTTAATGGGGAGACATGGGTGAGGCCTTTGTCCCGCAGTGGCCGTAGTCAGTCTTATGATGATGATCCTGTTGACAGTCGTGCGGATAAAATTGTCCATACTAAAAGAATAAATGCAGCTTTCTTCAGTCTATCTCACTGAATACCTGGGATGGACATTATTTGCTCTTGTAGGCACGAGCACAGAGGAATTGCAGGAACAAACGAAGCAAAATAAGCAACACGCTCTAGGTGCAATCTACCAGTCCGCGGTGCTAAGACTTATCACACTGAATGTTTGGTTTGTGCTGGGACTTGGGCTGCAAGGAGTTTCTATCTATTTTAGCCTGCTTTCAATTTGATGTGCAATTCATGTACTCGATAAAAATCTGTGATAGCGACTTCAGGTAACTTTATGCATTGGTTCGTTTGGTATACAATTTTGTTTTCATTGAACTCAGAAGTCAAGCGCTGATTAGAAAGCGACATTGCGCTAGCGACACCATGAGCTTCTTATTAGCCTTTCAAAAGCCTGTTGAGGGATCAAACGATGTTTCGTGTCTTCTGAAGTGTGGCCCAGTTGCAGTGCATAGGTCTGTGTACTCCGTTGCTTTGTCCAGTGCAGTCAACTTACAAGCTCTCGGCTGGCGTATTTCTAGGCCGTTACTCCGCTTCAGTAAATATTAGTATTCAGCCCCTCATTTTAGCACCTGCAGCAGTCATGATACTAAGAGACTTGGCAACACTTCCTTATGACTTCAGTCAGTTTGACTAAGAAGCACTGCTTCGTTACCTAAAAGTGAGTATACCGTGACTTTCAGGCTTCTGCAAATCGCCTGTCTATGACACCATCCACGAAATCTGCAATGCGGTCCTCGACGTGGATTCGGAGAATGTCCGCTTGGGCCGTGTGGCCGAGCTGTACTGCCGGCTCCTGCCGCGGAAGATACTAACCTCCTGGAAGCTGTATGGAATAAACGCAACTGCAGGACTGGCTCTGGACTGCGCGACACCGGACTGCTCGAACACATCGCGGCAGCGCTTCACGTTCCGGACTACGGCGTGAGGCTCACGTGGCACACGCTCGAAGGAGTGTTTTATGCTGCACTGCTCACCGAAGACAATGTGTCGTGGCCCTCCAAGCACACAGTGGTATGCGTGGCCCTACGGTCCGGACTACCGCTCCTGGCTGTCCATGCGCTGGGAAAAAGCATCGAGCGTCGCTTTCAGGTCGCTCTGAACGTTGCCCAAATCAGCGACCCGGCTGTGTCCCTGGATGGAATTTACGAAGACCTAGATGGGGCGTTCTGCGCTTGACGCAGAATGCTAGCCTGTCTTTGTGAGCGACTGTCTTAGAAGACGCTGCACGATGATGCGCTACCAGCTCCCAATTCGCACAAGAATCAGGTGATCGGATACGACAAAAGCCCATATTGTGGTAAGATATTTTCCTGCACTAGAGTTTGGCTCGTTTCGTCAGACGATATCATTTAAGAATAAACCTCTCCAATGTTGCGGATTAGGTTTGTGAAATGACTTCACTCCTTTGAAATGACATAGAAAGTGCCTTTGGTTAATTTTATCAGGCATGAATCAACAGAAACCTCAGAAGCTGCTGTAGTTCACTGATGTTAAGGAAGCGAGCAGCAAATAAACGGCTTCAAAGGAACCTGAAGCGAATTGTCGGTGACCAAATCAACATTTAATATAGTTGTCAAGGCGTTTATTTGAAGCACAGGTCGGTTAGTCTTGGTTGACCGGCGACACGACGGGCACACTCACAGGCGTCGTTCGAAAAACCCAGCTGCACTTCGTCTGCTTCTTCGTTGTCCCGCTTGAACTCGTCCGCTTCTTCGCTGCGCTGCGCCTGTCGGTCCCATTACAATTACTCTCCCTCCGAAAAAGGAGCCATCCTGGCGACTTACGGAGAAGAGAGGATGGGCGGGTCATAGTAAGGCTTGAGGCGCTCAACATGCACAGTTTCGCGCCCCCGGCGACGGTGGTCCGAAGAGGGAACGAGCGGCTCAACGATATAAGTCACCGGAGAAGTTTGGTGGACAACCTGGTAAGGTCCGTGAAAGCGAGACAGTAGTTTCGTGGCGAGGCCGGGAGTGGAGGAAGGCACCCAGAGCCAAACGAGGGCGCCAGATGGGTATGACGCTGGAGGGTCCGGGGAATCCCGACGGTGCTTCTGATCCCATTGTTGCTGTGTGGTGAAAGAGCGGGCAGGTTGCCGGCATTCTTCGGCATACAGGTGAGCTTCGGAGAGTAAGGTGGTCTCGGAAGGGTTAGGGTGATAAGGAAGGATTGTGTCCATGGTGGATGTAGGCTCCCGGCCATATAAGAGGAAGAAAGGAGAAAACCCCGTTGTTGTCTGAGTAGCTGTGTTATACGCGTACGTGACGAACGGGAGCACTTGATCCCAGTTGGAGTGGGCGGTGTCAACGTACATGGCGAGCATGTCACTCAGAGTGCGGTTGAACCGCTCAGTCATGCCGTTGGTCTGGGGGTGATAGGCGCTGGTGTAGCGATGAACGATTTGGCATTGCTTGAGCAGGGCCTCGACGGCGTCCGAGAGAAAAACACGGCCGCGGTCACTTAGAAGTTCTTTCGGGGCGCCGTGACGAAGAACAAGACTGTGTAGAATGAAGTGAGCGACATCGTTTGCGGTAGCAGATTTGAGAGCCGACGTTTCGACGTAAACGGGTGAGATGGTCAACGGCAACGATGAGCCACCGATTATTAGCCGAAGTAGTTGGAAGCGGGCCATAAAGATCAATGCCGACGCGGTCAAAGGGACGGCCAGGGCAAGGTAACGGCTGCAAAGGAGCGGCGGCTTAGTGGGGAGGTTTCTTGCGACGTTGGCAGGCGGTGCATGACCGAATGTCCTGACGTATGTAGCGGTACATACCTCGCCAGTAGAATCGCTGACGAAGGCGAGCATATGTTTTCAGTACACCGGCGTGGCCGCATTGTGGAGCGGCGTGAAAAGAGGCACAGATTGTAGCACGGAGGTGTCGAGGGATGACCAACAGCCACTTCCGGCCGTCGGGGAGGTAATTACGGTGGTATAAGAGGCCATCACGAACGGCGAAGTGGTGGGCTTGGCGGCGAAAAGTCCGGGTCGAATGATGCGGCGAGGGAGTGTTCAGGAAGTTTAGCAGCGAGGTGATCCAAGGATCCTTCAGTTGTTCGGAGAGCATATCAGGAATGTTGAACGAAGAGAATTCGTAGGCACAGACGAGGGCAGAGGTTGACTCGCATGGGAGTGGTGAACGAGAAAGGGCGTCGGCGTCCGAGTGCTTGCGGCCGGAGCGATAAATGACGTGTATATCAAACTCCTGGAGACGTAAAGCCCAGCAGGCGAGTCGGCCAGAAGGATCTTTGAGGGAGGATAGCCAGCATAGGGCGTGGTGGTCTGTGACGACATAGAAGGGCGGGCCGTAAATGTAAGGGCGGAACTTGGCAATTGCCCAAATGGTGGCGAGACATTCTTTTTCTGTGACAGAATAGTTTGATTCCGCCTTGGTGAGGGCGCGGCTGGCGTAAGCGACGACGTATTCCGGATACCCAGGCTTTCGCTGGGCAAGAACTGCGCCCAAGCCCACACCGCTCGCGTCAGTGTGAACTTCTGTCGGACAGGCGGGATCAAAATGGCGAAGGATGGGGGGAGAGACCAGCAGGCGTCGTAAAGTGCTGAACGCGGTATCGCAGGCGGGGGACCAAGACGAAAGGTTCGGGCTGCCGGCAAGAAGCTGCGTTAAAGGGGCGATGATACTGGCGAAATTTCGGATGAAGCGGCGAAAATATGAGCATAAGCCTATAAAACTGCGAAGTTCTTTTAAGGTGGTTGGTTTGGGGAAGTCAGCGACGGCGAGAAGTTTGGCAGGGTCAGGAAGAACGCCGTCTTTGGAGATGACATGGCCTAATATTGTGAGCTGCGTTGCATCGAAGTAACATTTTTTCAAGTTTAGTTGGAGGCTGGCGTCAGTAAGGCTAGTGAGTACGCGCTGAAGGCGGTGCAGATGGGAAGGAAAATCTTTGGAAAAAACGACAATGTCATCTAGGTAACACAGACAAGTTTCCCATTTGAGGCCACTGAGAATAGTGTCCATCATCCTTTCGAATGTGGCTGGAGCATTGCAGAGGCCGAATGGCATCACATTGAACTCATACAATCCGTCTGGGGTGACGAAAGCGGTTTTCGGCCTGTCGTTCGCTGCCATCGGGACTTGCCAGTAGCCGGAGCGTAAGTCGAGGGATGAAAAATACTCCGCTCCCTGCAAGCAATCCAGTGCGTCGTCGATTCGGGGTAGAGGATAAACATCCTTGCGTGTGATCTTGTTGAGACGGCGGTAGTCCACACAGAACCTGATGGAGCCATCTTTTTTCGTCACCAAGACAACAGGAGAGGCCCAAGGGCTGTGAGAAGGCTGTGTTATGCCGCGCCGAAGCATGTCGTCAACATTGTCACGGATGACGCGGCGCTCGCTCGGCGAGACTCGGTACGGTCGCTGACGCAAGGGAGCGTGGGTACCAGTGTCAATTTTGTGAGAGACGGCCAATGCGCGCCCCAAGGAGGGCTGGGAAAGGTCGAAAGAGTTGCGGAAGCGGCAGAGAAGTCCCAAGATTTGGTTACGGTAAGCGGACGGAAGGTCGGGAGCGATGTTACGACGAAAGACGTCGATGGAAATCGGATCCGAAATCGGAACGGGGTCGGGAATGTGATGCAGCAGAATAAGCTGGCGAGCGATCTCTTCGCGGATGAAGTCTTTAACCTGCTGCATGAACAGGGACTGCTCAGCAGACGAGCCACCAAGGGCCAAGCCAGCAAGACCCCCCGCAGGCGCGCCGGACTGCCGCGTAGATGCGCGTTGCTTGCGGAGTTCGTCGAAGCTTTGGCACAGCTGGATGACGGTAGCGACGGAGGTGGGGTTCTTCGCCAGCAGCATCTGGAAAGCGTCATCGGCTATGCCTTTAAGTATGTGGTTGACTTTATCCCCTTCGGACATGGAGGGGTTGACACGCTTGCACAGGTCAACGATGTCCTCGATGTAGCTTGTGAACGTCTCGGAAGGGAGCTGAGATCGAGCACGAAGACGTTGCTCGGCGCGAAGCTTCCGGACGGCGGGGCGGCCGAAAACGTCGGCGAAGCTCGTTTTAAAGGACGACCAGGTGGGAAGATCGGCCTCATGGTTGCGAAACCATAGGTTGGCAACGTCCGTTAGATAGAAGAGGACGTTGCTAAGTTTCACGGAATCGTCCCACCGATTGTAAGTGCTGATGCGCTCATAGGAGGCCAGCCAATCGTCGACGTCTTGGTCATCGGTGCCACTAAATGGAGAAGGGTCACGCTGGCGCTGCACCCCGTGACAGAGTACGGTGGCAGAGATGGGCTGCGATGGTTCACTCGGACCTTCCGGCATGGTGGCGGAGACGAGGAGCGTTCCACTTCGAAGTTCCAGGATGAGGACCGGGACGGGAACCGAGGCACCTCCACCAAGTATCAAGGCGTTTATTTGAAGCACAGGTCGGTTGGTCTTGGTTGACCGGCGACACGACGGGCACACTCACAGGCGTCGTTCGAAAAACCCAGCTGCACTTCGTCTGCTTCTTCGTTGTCCCGCTTGAACTCGTGCGCTTCTTCGCTGCGCTGCGCCTGTCGGTCCCATTACATAGTAGGTAAAGGCAGAGGAAGGCACAGGAAAATAATCCGCAGAGCTTTCTTGGCTTCTAGAGCTAAAGTTAAAACACTGTGACGACATACTGAATAATAGCTTTGGCGAAAAGTCTGCCACGAGTGAAGTGATCGCCCGATTTAGCATGTGTCGAGTCTTGGGCTTGTTCATTCTAATGTGCATAGGTTCGGATATTAAAAGGCAAGGGACAGTAAAAGTGCCGACAAAGTTTTTTTAAGGCAGCCCCGAGTCGATCACACTTGCTAAGAGTGGTCGTACGGGCGCTGCGAACTGCGCCTGCAACGTGTAATCGCAGCCACTGAGTTTGAGATCGGCTGGAGAATAGCGCCATGAACGAAATAATTTCTGCAGCATCCCGCCAGGCAGTCAGGCGGCTTTGTTACGACACAAAGATAACGCATACGTCGCTTAGTGTTTTAGTTCTTTGCGCTGACCTGCTTTCCTTCACCTCCCAATTTTTTTTCTTCAAACCGCCACCACACAACCGTTTTATGTTGATTGCACGCTTATGTTACTTTTATCTCGGCTTTATTTTTTCGTCTCGTTGACAACTATTTTGTTTTGCAAGCGGCTACCTTCGCGAAGCAAACATGGAATGATGTTGCAGGCATCCTCACTCCCAGCGTGTGCTTTAATTTGCAGTGCCATGTGCAGCTGTATTATTTCTGCGGAAGAAACAACTTTTGCTCGTTCACTTGTGCATTGTTCTGTAAAACTCAACGTACACTTCACAACGGCGCAGAATAAAGGCAGCGGCACGCGTTCACATTTGCAGTTAACTCGTAGACCGATTTACAGCAAACAGCTACGTTTCCCAGGA
Organism: Amblyomma americanum; assembly: GCF_052857255.1. Classification (NCBI taxonomy): domain Eukaryota; kingdom Metazoa; phylum Arthropoda; class Arachnida; order Ixodida; family Ixodidae; genus Amblyomma; species Amblyomma americanum. The sequence continues at coordinate 66,810,450 of NC_135505.1, read as the reverse complement.
AATGTTGCATGTGATTCGGCAAGTTGTTGGATTCTGTATGGCGCTAGTATTGTGCAGTTGGTTCAGTCACCTCGGAACTGTCCAAGTGACTCTTCCCTCTCAATGGAGCGAACTAATTAGTGGGGTGTATACCAGCGCATTCATCAGCAAAAGCTTTCTGTGCAAAGAAAATTACATCTTTTGCTACACTTCATGGCCAGCGTAGTTGTCTCCTGGTCGCACGCTGTCACACGGACACGGTATTGCTCTTTAGATGCATGCAGTAGCATCCTCTTTTTACATTTCACGGCTGCCGACGGCCACGTTTTAATGAAAAGAGAAATCGATTATTGGCGAAAGTAGAGTTACGGTAATTTCATTACGTAACTTCAAGTGGGCTTAAGTAAACTGACAAAGACACGTAATCTCCATAGCCTCTCTCTAGTTATACTGCAGCGCCCTCAGTGATAGCTAAGGGCGCTGCAATTCATCAATTTGAGATAATAAAAGTTCACAGAACTTAGGACTTTATTGATAATCTATATACTATAGACGCGTTTAATGCTGTAACACTAGATAGCGCTTCCCCTGATGGAAACACGTGCAGCTTTGAAGCTGAGCCGAGTGCGTTGAACATTTCGGCTTCGCTTGAACGGTCACCAGCAAAACAGGATCAGCTCGCAAACGGCATCATTGAAACACCACCTTAACTTAATCCCGCATATTCCAGTCGTACGAAGTCGACGTCGCACATGTACCCACGCAGAAGCTGCGACACGCGTTGGTTACAGTGAAAGACAAGATAAAGAAGGATAAGTTCCCGGGCATCGTGTATAGGGTTCCCTGCGCTGATTACGAGCATGTCTATATCGGTGAAACAGGTGATTTTCGGCAAAGATTGCAGCCGCACCACAATGATGTCAAGAACAAGCGCGTGGCAACAAACACACTGGCTGATCATGCTATCTCCGAGGGCCATGACGTCGGCTGGGACGGCTCGAAGATAATCGGAAAAGAAAAGAGCAAGACGACAAGGCTTTACCTAGAATCTTTTTATATTCAGACGACGGCAAACACGCTTAATCGCAACGAAGGCAATCTACCCCCGATATACTCCCGCTGCTTGCGTCATACCATGAAACCTATATAACTTACCCTCACTCCTGTCTTTCTTTCATTGTGAACAAGGCCCCCGTATGCCGGGGCCGAAACGTCATCTTTTTAACGATTGGTCGGCGCTTGAAGATTTTCCGCCACCACCTTAACAATTACGAAATGAGCCGGGAACAAGAGTAAGCTTATCAAACGGCCGGATTATGTGCTACACTTCATTCTTCTCCGATTGCGAAACACTTTTGCCCAAGTGAAAGGTGATGCAATTGCCAAATATTTTACTCTGTCTTTCATTGAACGGGCTCAACTTACTTCAGCTAGTTACTGAATAACTGGCCATAGGGAGGCTGCCGCAGTACTTCCCGGCTGAGAGGCTACAAGCAGTACTGGCTGTTTGCATGTCCCTTCTAGTTTGAGTTTGACAGAATCGTAATAGAAGGAAACAGGCATGTATCTAAGAGGGGGGGAGGGGAGCACCGCCCCCCCCCTTGAAATCGGGCTCATACACCCCCCCCCCCCCCCCCCACACACACACACAGTGTTCTTGTTAGGCGTGGGCCCTGCCCCCCCCCCCACCCCCTGCCCGGGATTCGCACTATACAGCACTCTCGCCACCCCGCCCCCCCCCCCCCCCGGAAAAAACTTTACGGTTACGTGCCTGGAAGTAATTTCTATTCACACGCCCCGTGTTGAACGCTAATGTCGTGTTTCTACTGCTCCTCACCTAAATTATCGTGCCTATGTGAGAGCTGGTTGCGACAGGAAACGTATGTCGGAGTCTGTTCTTTAGTTCGTTCCATTCAATGCCCCCATCTCGCAAGGTGAATGCTTGTCCGGCCGAATAAGAGGGAGTTTCGCCAATAAAACTGAATTTGAAAACTTTCCCGCTACACGAATAAAACCCACCTCATCTGTGTAAAAAGTTAGTCAGTCATCACCAGTTAGACGTCAATGCCTGTTCACCCGACTCCCTGTATGAACGACCTGCATTTTGCTTATCTAAACATCCGGTGGTTGGGATACCTCTGCGTTTTTTTTTTCGGCCTTTTTAAGCTAACAAAAAATGTGTATTCATTGCGAGTATCGTTTTCGTCATTAAAGCACACTAATACTAATTTATCAGTTTATTCCCAGTGTGCCCATAAGGAGTCTTTTACACAGATGCAGTTCAAGAATCTTGTTTCTGTGAGGAGACGTTGCCCATGCTGCAACAGGTCATAACAGAAAAGTCCAGTTTTTGCAGGCTACACAAAGCCTGTATCCCTTCAGACCATGAGGATCATATGGTTCAGTGAGATAGCGCTGAAAAAAGTGTCCACAGCACTTCTTTCCACTCATGATGAACCAGACGTCTGTGATGCTAAATTTGGTTCTTTCCTGTTGGCAGTTCTGCATTAACCTTTTAATATTTTTAACAACTAAACACCCGAAAATCATTTCTTGCATGTCCCGACACGCTAGTGCCCTGCGACAGTTATAGTATTAGCCTCTTACGGAACGGTCTGGACGCCCACCAGCAGGAGATGCCGATAGCATAGAAGACTTGCTGCAACTGCCTTTGTGACAAAACTATCAGGTGAGAAAGAACTTCGGTACTCTGACAGGTAAAGTTGTGAAAACAGGAGTGGACCCTCAGATGAGGTTCGCATTGCATGAAAACATGTGATATGCTGCGTAGCTAGGGAAGAGCTGTGAGCGATGCTTTCGACGGAATGTCTTGTGGTGTCATGCACAGGCAGGGCACACGCTGCACACTTTATATCATTATCTTTAGAATCCTTAGACATTATCCTTAGAAACCTGCTTCGGTTTACCACAATCCTTTTTGATCAGGCACCTTTATGTAGGTTGGCCAATTAGTAGTCACGTGAAGGCGGCAAGGAATAGATAATAATGTTTGATAACTGGCCCTATTTTTTTTGTACAGTGTGCAGTTTCAACAGCGCAAGCTGAAGCATGTATTTGTAAGTCTTTCCGACATGAGCGCGGATCCGGCCTGTGCGCCACCTATGCCATGGTTAGTTATTGTGGCTTGAGGGCATACTGTCTACATAACGAGCCTCACTTGGTATTAAAATTTCACAATCGGATATGCTGTCACTTATTGACCTAAATATTATGTCAAACTATATTAGTATACTCACCATGTTACTGCTTTTGGTGCAGGAATTTTTTCTAGCGAACCTAACTGCGTCACTGTGCTATATCAGCCTGCCAGCCTTAAAGGTTTTGACTTATACGTAGTTTATTTTTCTGCCATAGATAGCATGAGAGTGGCCGAACATAAGTTTATTTGCGCTCTCTGATTGCTGCAGCTTGCTATGTGGTCCCTGTTGGTAGCCTCGCCAGCAACGAGATAGATAAGAGCTAGGTCGCTTGAGATTAGAAGGTGAGCGAAGAAATCCTGACATTTGCCAGAATGAAGTAAACCTGCTACGCTGAAGGTGCTTCAGATGGAATCCGTGTTGAGTGAGACCCCTCAGTCATACACTTCATGCAATTCGGTTTGCATGCAAGAATGCCTTGAATTATCAGAAATCATAGCACTGATATTAGGTTAAAATCAATTTTTAAAGTGACTTATATATCAAAAGGACAACGATGCACCAAGCCTTCTAATGCCTAGCAGTTTTGTTTTGCGGAAGTGGGTTACTTTTTCATTTCATTTCAGCCGCCAGGTCTGTTCGCGGCTCGTGTCAGGAATTATTTTATTGATTCCTGGAGGATTCAGACAGTTTATCCATTATGAGAGAATCTTCTAGAGCCTAGCGCTTATTCCGTTCCCAGCCCTGGCAACAAATTGAATGATCGTCCGCCCCCTCTGTTTGGAAATGTAGCCTCTTCCTGCGTTTCGCAGCGGCGCAAGACCGCAATTGGCAATACTTCGTTTTTCCTTATAGTTGCGCTGTAAGCGAATCCCTAAAATCTGGCGAGGACTTCAGGCCGCTCGATTGCACAGTTCGTGTCAGGGACAGCAACGAAGCAACACCGTTTACCGACTTCTCCAAAAGTCGCCCCACGACGTACCACAATGATGGGCGCGTTGGATTCAGTGCGAAGCGGTCAACATCGAAGACACTCCACGAAATGATGAGCTCCGAAGTACCAATGGATGTCTTGTGCTTGGTATGCGGAAAGACTTTCGCCGAAATGACTTCCCTCAGGGAGCGCTTCAAACTCCAGCACGAAGAGAGACACATCTTACCTGAACCACAGGGGTGGCTAGCTTTGACGGAAGAAGCGGGCAAGGATACGGTAACGACATAGGCCAGTGAAGCCTTGTGTCTCTTCTAACTGATGACCAGTTGTTACTGCACGTGCCATGTTCTAAATATATTTAAGGAGTAGGAAGAGTGTGAACAGCACCCCGAAATATATCTGTATCAACTCACTTTTTCTTGCAAAGTGTTTCTGTTAGATATGAGTTCGCGGCTTCGGCTCCCGTCCTAGAAAACGATATAACTTTACACGAGAGCACCTGCTCTGGTGAATCGAAACCGAGTGGACTGTAAGAAATTCCAGAACTCTCCTTTTGCGCTTGTCTCGTAGCAAATTGCAGCGTGATCATGGGAATAAGCGTTATATATAAGGACGATGCCGTCGTCACGCCATGCGAACCGCCGAAGTTCAATGTTATTTAGTAGTCCTCGCATGCAATAATGAGTGGTGCGGTTGTACTGAGAGCAGCGTCAACTGCGCGCCTTAGACTGGGCACACTTTTTGTCAAAAATAAATTCGTTGAAATAAAGGGGAAACTAAAGTCTGCATTTAGTTCCGCGGTGAGAACCATGGATGGTTAACTCACAAGGAAAGGCATGCAGAAGTTAATATATAGTTAAAAGCTTCTTGTTTCTACTAGAAGAGGCACCGAACATATCATGACAAGTGCATATCTTTAAGTGACCACATTTCTTCTTTAAAGCTCTGAGCCTTTAATACAATGACGATGTTGATGTATTTGTAGGCCGACTGTCAATCACATGGACTTGCTGGTAATAAGGCTGAATAAAGCAGCTCTCTCGTCAATCAGAGTTGCTTGTTTGGTACCTAATAAAGTACGTTATTTTTACCTATGTGCTGTGTTGATATTTTCGTCAAGTATCATCACTAATGGCTGAAAACGTAAGGCTAACTCCTAACAACCTATTTCACAGTCTCCTACTTGGAGGCTCATTATGGAGTAAGTTTGCTTGGGCGCAGTTTAAAACGTTTAAGGTAGGGTAAAATATTTTAAAGCGTTTTTGGGTTAGGCTTGCTCGAGAGTTTTGCCAACCCTTCTGTATTATCGTAATTACATAAGTAGAACGTACTCTTTATATTATGGGAAGATTCCATTAAGAATAACATGGGGTTAGAACTGAGTGCGAAAATAAAACTATGCCAGTAACACATCATTGTCGTCGGCATTACTAAAATAGCGGCCTGGTGCATATTGCGCATTGAAATTACCGATACCGCCTACCGCGGTCATGAATACCGAGGAGCCGTACGATCATCAGAAGTGTTCCGTCGCCAAAGCCCCTGCCTGAATGTGACCCAGCATAAAAACGTCAGTTGTGATGGAGCGCCGAGTTCTCTGCGACGTCAGGTTAAAAAGAAAATCATACGTTGCGCGCGAAGGCTCCCTAAGCGCATTGGCGCAGCAGAGAAGGCCCACGCCTAGCGCGCAACTGCCGCCAACGCCCCCATGCTGGACGCACAAGTGCTCTGGCGTTCTGGCAAGCCGTCGAGAGCGACACCGACGCCTGAGCTCCAGTCGCAAGTTTAACGCTGCATGTCATTGCCTAAGCGCAGCATGCTAGCGGGCTGCCAAGGTGCGCACCCTAGTATTTATTCCTCGCATCGACCGCACTCTTGATTACATCGCATTGAACGAGAGTTAGAGGGAATGGTTCTTAAGGCTTAAACTAATGCAGGAAAAGGAAGGAACAAAATCAGGGCACGCAAGAAAGCCGAGGCTGCCTAACCCAGCGCCTAGATGGGAATGACCATCGAAGCTCTCGAACACGCTCCCAAATTCATCGAGGACGCGCGCGATGAAGAAATCTTGTTCAGGTAGGAAGTATTGCACGACATCTTTGTGCTAGTCAGGCACTTCCTAATTCTTCCCGTTTGACCTTTCACCCACGGTCCCTTTGTCTAGCTTCCAAGTAGAGGAGGATAAACAACACGTTTATGTTTGATGTTGACATTTCAAGAAGACTTCCGCGAATATTTGTAGCTTTTGTTCATTCTTCAAAGCTGTCGGCACGCCGCTTTATCGCTTTCTCTCTGATGCAAGACGCGACCATGGTTTATCTCGATTGATCGTATCAAGGCGGAGCCGATTCTACGTTATCCCAGAATGTTTTGTCCACTTTGCAGGCGTAACTCGAAAGTTTGCTATCAGCTTTAAATTGAGTGTAGCTGAGAGCGGCCGGCATTCTGTTCGGCAACCGCCATGCACGCTTGTTGGTATACGCCGCCGCCCAGCTTACAGTTTCTTATGGGCGCAAGTCAGCCCAAATAAAACATTTTGTTTGGAAGCAGTTTTCGCCTCCTTTCTGCACGTGGGACTGCAGTCACCACTATGCTAGAACATTCTGCGCCCTAAAGAATAGATTCCCAAGCGTAATGCTTTGACCTCTACGTGTTGCAGTAAATGCTGCCTTGAGGCGACCTAGTGTTAACATTACAAACGTGTGCCAATAGGCTTAGCTGTATATATAAGAGCGATTAACCGTTTCAAACAGGTAATCCGGCCTTTTACCGCAATAATCACTGAACATTCTCAAACATGTATACAGGGGACGTTTTATTGGATTTATAGGGGTTTAACAATAATAAATAGGAGTGCATAAGTATTACGTGGCGCTGTAATTTAGAGTCTAAGCGCTGCCTCAACAGTAAATGAGAGTAGAAGGCTGGTCGAACAATCCATGCTATGAGGGATGCCAATGCGAAGGGCTCCGGAAGTTTCGACCACCTGAGGTTATTTAACGTGCACTGACAACGTACAATACAAGGGCCTCTAGAATTTCGCCTCCATCGAAATTCAACCGCCGCGGCCGGGATCGAACCGGAGTATTTCGGGTCCGCAGCCGAGCACCATAACCACCAAGTCATCGCGAACGGACAACAATACAGCAAAGGGGCGCTTGTTTCAAACCATCAGACGATATAGCTTACGGCGACCTGCATCCACTTCAGTGAAATCTGAAAATTATTTCATACCTAAGTGTACAATGTAATACCTAGCATGGATCATTCGACAGCCTTTTACTCTCACTTGCTGTTGGTGCAGCGCATAGATCCTCCCAATTAAAGCGCCATGTGATATCTGTGCACTCATATTTATTATATTAAATCCTCATATTCGTGCCAAATCTTTCAGACTAAGTCACCTGCGTAAATTGAGTCACTCACTGGGTGGCTCACACCTCAAAATTACTCACAACATTTTGGCGCGCCAGGCAGCAATCCAACTTCTTTGACGTCATCTTCTCGGACTAAAACTCAGACTGACGACGCTCTGTACGAAGGCCTCCACAGCTCATAAACGGAGATTTCATTGACCGTTCATTCACGTTGCGAAGTGGAGAGTCCGGGGTGACTTTTAGTTTCGCGATGAATGGCAATACGGGTAGTGTCCTCCGAAAAGACTAGGTTGGATGCTTATGATGAAACATGCCTGGAAGGCATGCCTAGAAAATTCAAAAATTACAACAGACAGGGGCGCATTGAGTAAGGGTGGCTGTTGTGCTTAGAGTTCTGAGCTTTTTTACGTGTCAGAATGGCACGCATGTTGTGAAGGAAGACTTCACTGGAGACGTTTATTCTCACCCGCTGGCAGAGACGTGCTGCCAGCGAAGAGCGCCAAGCGATGAAGATCGGAATTTACAGGTGAAAGGGAATGAAATCGAAGCCAGAGAGGCGATGACGACGAAGGCGCATAAAGTGCTCACATTAACTACCCGCCCGGTCAGAAGCGGCCAGCTTGGCCACGATCAGCCTGATGCAGAGCGCCGAATTAAAGGCTTCAGGCGAGAGACGTGGACCATTTCAGTCCCGCAGTAACGGCGGTCCAGGGGAGGATCAACAGGAGTGACGCGGTAGTTAACTGGTGAAGTTTGGTTGAGCACCAAGTAGGGACCCATGAAACGAGGCTGAAACTTGTAGCAAAGACCAGGTGTCCACAGAGGCGTAGAAAGCAAGAGCTCGTCTGCAGGGTTGAACGAGACAACGCGGTGTATCGTGTCGTAGTGACTCTTGCGATCTTCCTGGCAGACTCCAGTTTTCAGGCGAGCATGATGGCGGCATCGGGCCACGCGGGAAAGGAGTTGTTCCGGGAGAGCGATGAGGAGCTCGCAGGCGTCTAGAAGTGTAGTGGTAGAACGGCGATAAACGAGGAAAAACGAGAAGTAACCAGTGATTCGTCGCAACGCGGAATTGTAGGCAAAAGTGACGAAAGGTAGGACGGCGTCCCAATTTCGGTGGCCAGGTTCGACGTAAATAGCAATCATATCTGACAGGGTGCGATGGAACCACTCAGTAAGACCACGGGGGGTGGTAGCTGGACGTGATCTTGTGAAGTGTAGAAGAAGCTTCGCAGAATTTCGGCAACAATGGTCGAAAGGAACGTCCGGCCGCGGTCACTGAGAAGCACCTGAAAGCGCCATGGCGCAGCACGATGGATGGGAGAAACAAGGAGGCAACTACGGGCGCCGAGCCATTAGGTAAGGCTGCAGCCTCTGCGTAGCGTTTCAGATGGTCAATGGCAGTGACTATCCATAGATTACTTCGTGTAGAGAGAGAAAGCGGGCCCTAGAAGTCGATGCCGACAACAGCGAACAGCGTGGCGGGGCATAATAGAGGCTGCAGATGTTCAGCGGGAGATGAAGGCGACCGCTTTCGGTGACGGAAGAGCGGGCAAGATGCGACGTATTTAGCAACGCTGGAGGAAACGCCAGGACAGAAGAAACGGCTCTTGACGCGGTAATAGGAATTGCGGAAACCTAAATGCCCGGCCATCGCGTCATCGTAGGGGGGGGCTCTAAAATACGGGAGCGAAGTGTACGTGGTACCACTGGAACCCAGCGGGTGCCATCAGGGCAGTAAACGCTGCAGCAGAGCCCATCATTTTCGAGTTTGAACTGGTGAAGCTGCCAACGCAACCGAGTGGTAGGAGGGTAGGAAGCCCCGGTGAGACGGTCGATTAGGGAGCGGCAATACGCATCGTTGCCCCGATTCGAGGTAAGGTCGTTTAAATCGCCAGATGCGACGCAGGTGAGGGCAGCGAGGTGCAGAAGAGCTTCCGACGATGAGGAGTCGCTGTGACAGGTGGAAGGTGGGGTTGAAGACCGTCACGAAGAGTCCAGAAGAGGGCAACGAGAAAGGGCACCGGCGTCTCGGTGAGTTCGACCGGACTTGTAGGTCACGTCAAAACTGTATTGTTGGAGACGAAGAACCCAGTGGCCAAGGTGGCCATCAAATTTTTGAGGATAGACAACCAGCATAATGCGTGATGGTTTGTGACGACCGTGAAGTGGCGACCGTAAAGGTAGGGGCGGAATTTATGAACTGCATACGACGGCAAGACATTCCTGCTCAGTGACAATGTAGTCACGTTTCGCGGGTGTCAGAGCGCAGCTGGCGAACGCAAACACTTTCGCGAGAAGGAGCATCAAGCTTCAGAAGAACAGCACCAAGGCCGTGGCCGCTAGCGTCAGTGTGTAGAATGGTTGGAGCAGCATCGTCGAAGTGGCCAAGGACAGGGTCGGAGGTGACAGCTTGCTTCAGGGCTTGAAAATCACTGTTGCATTGCTCAGTCCAAACGAAAACACTGTGAGCAGTGAGGAGCTGATGCAGTGGCGCGGCAATGGTAGCAAAATTTCGTATAAAGCGGCGAAAATAAGAGGTCAGACCGAGTAAACTGCGTAGTTCTTTAGTCTGCCGGGGCCTGGCAAAGGTGAGAAGAGCGGGAAGCTTGTCAGGGTCGGGTTGAATGCCATTCCAGCTGACGAGGTGGACCAGAATTGTGATTTCCTTCATGGCGAAATGGCACTTTCTCGTATTGTGTTGACGGCCAGCAGAAGCGAGGCAAGTGAGCACTTCATCGAGGTGGCGTAAGTTTTCACGAAAAGTCGAAGAGAAAATAACATTGTCGTCAATATAGCATAAACAGGTTTTTCATCTCAGGCCGTGAAGGATTGTATCAATCAGGCGTTCAAAAGTAGCAGGAGCGTACCACAGTCCAAATGGCATAAGAATAAATTTGTAAAAAACGTCGGGAGTAGAGAACGCGGTCTTTTCCTTGTCTGCATCATGCATGGGAATCTGCAGTAACCGGAACGAAGATCTATGGTAGAAAAGAGTTCAGCTCTCTGAAGAGAGTCGAGGGAGCCATCAATCCGGGGCATAGGGCAAACGTCTTTACGAGTAATTATGCTGAGTGCACGGTAATCAACACAAAAGCGCAACGAACCATCCTTCTTCTTCACCAAAACCACCGGGGAAGACCAGGGACTGGCGGAAGGGCGAAAAATGTTTCGGGGAGCATATCACTCCCATTGTCCTCGATGACTTTGCGTTAAGATAAAGAAACGCGGTACGGGCGGCGGCGAACAACCGGAGCACCTTCGGTCACGATACGGTGCTCGGCCACAGAATTCTTGCTCAGGGTAGTGGAAGCAACAACAAAAGCCCCTTTGGTGTTTGCGAAGCAACTCCAGTAACTCTTGCGCTTGCGATGGCGGGGGATGTGGATTGATGGTGGCTGAGAGGACGGAGAGAAAAACGTCCGCTGCAGGGGGCGACTGGGAGGAGCGCGCGGTAAGCACGACGAGGGAAACCGGGTGTATGTCCAACGTGCAGGAAACAAATTGCCTTTGGGTAATACTAGATGTTCACGGGAAGTGTTCAAGGCAGCGACGACGGCTGATACATTTTCAAACCGAACCACGCTAGGCAGCAAAGGCAAGTCCCCTGATCAGATGTCGATTAGAAGGCGCGATGAGAACATCCCCATAAACGATGGTATCAGAAGTAAGCCTGAGAAGGTCTTGACTCCCAGCGGGCAAAACCGAATCAGCGGCGGCAATGAGGCGATGACAGGGCTCGAGGAATTCAGATGATGGGTCGCTCTCGGTCATGTGCACGATGCGGTCACGGCAAGAAATTGAAGCACTTGCAAAAGAGAAGATATCCCAGTCAAAAATCATAAGGTAAGCGCAAGGAGAAAGCACAGCAAATTGTATGTAGCGACGGACGCCATCAGTAGAAACCCGAACAGTGCACTTAGCGGATGGGCAAATGATGACGTCGTTAGCTTCACGCAGGTAAGGCCCATTGTACGGCGTTTTCGTCTTCATCCAGCGAGAGCACAAGTCTGCGTGAATAACAGAAACTGCAGCACCCGTGTAAATCAAAGTCTCTAGCTATAAGCCTTCAACCCACACTAAAACCATATTAGACGGCCCTTCCGGAGGTATTTGTCGGTGTCCTAAGCATGCATCTTTCCCTCCAAAAACTGCATTAGCTAGTTTCCCGAGCGCAGGTCAGGCGCCGGAGAAGCCGGCCGGAGCGGAGAAGAAGAGCGGCGGTGCGGCGGAGGGGATCGAGCTCTTGTCGGTCGATAATCACAAGGGCGAGCAGAGCTGGCGGATGGTAAAGAACGTCCCGAAAAGTCAGTGAATGGAATGCGATTGTTGATGAGAGGGGCAGCTAGTAGTGTAGCCGCCTTCGAAGGTTTCATACGCCCGACGTTCTTCTTGAAGGTGCCGACGGCAGATGCGAGAAAATTGGCCCCGGAAGCTGCAATATTAACTAATCGGGCGGCTGGGGAGCCAGCGCGAGTAGAACGGTGGCGTTGAAGTTGGAGGTGCCAAAGGTGTGACATGGTCGCGTGGCGGCGCTGGCGTTGGAGGCGGACCAAAGACAGATGGCATGGCAGCGACCTGAGCGCACGTGGGTGTAGGGCGAATAGCAGGGGTGTCCGGTGCCAGAGAGCAGGCTACAGGCGCCAACTCTACTTTGATGCTGCGAAGGCCAGCACCAGCAGAGGACGGAGCAAGAGGCGCAGGTGCGGTGAGGCACGGAGGACCGTGTGCGAGAAGTTCCTCACGAAGGAGCGCTCGAATGAAGGCACGCAGGTCGGAGTCGGCGGACAAAAGGGAGGCAGCCGGGTCTGGGTGTAAACGGATGGATTGCAGCTGATCGAGGTCGTAGGGTTTGGGACGGCAAGGGCATTGAACGCCGGCGAGCCGATACCCTTCAGGACGAGGCGAACTCGGTCAGCCTCGGTCATGGTGGCATTGACACGCCGGCAGAAAGCAATTACTTCCTCAAAATAAGGAGTGTACGACTCGGCAGGGCGCTGGATGCGGTCAGAAAGCTTCTTCTGGGCTAATTCAGACCGAACAGCCGGAGGGCCAAAAATCTGTCGCAACTGCTGCTTGAAACTCGTCCATACGGGTATATCCGTCTCATCATTTAAGAACCATGTGCGTGCAACGTCAGTCAAATAGAAGGACACATTCAGGAGCTTAAGGGAGTCGTCCCAGCGGTTGAACAAACTCACGCGGTCGTAGTGGCCAAGAAAGTCGTCGACGTCGTCGCCGCGGAGGCCAGCAAACATCTGAGGGTCGCGTTGACGGCTACTCACGGTCAAAGTTGCGGGGGTGACAGAGGGCGAGCGGGAGGAACCCGGGCCGTCGGCGTTCTCCTCTTGGGACATGACGCTGAGAGTACACAAGCGGCGACCAGAGCGCAGCTCCAGGGAGAAGCGAGGTAAGAGGATACTGGGGATCCAAGGCGCACCTCCACCTCGTGTAAGGGAAAACTTCACGGGAGACGTTTATTCTCACCCGCTGGCAGAGACATGTTCTCAGCCAACTGCGCCAAGCGATGACGATCGGAATTTGCAGGTGAAAGAGAATGAAATCGCAGCTAGAGAGGCGACGACGACGAAGGCGCATAAAGTGCTCACAAAACAATATTCTAAGCAGTACAAAACAGCTCTTCAAGCTACTGATGACAGGCCGGTTCTTTATTCGTTGTCCTTACGTTTTAACAGAATTGTGCTATGTTATCAGTCCAAGTTTTGCATGCTCTTCTATCTCCAGGTGATAAGTACTGACTGACACAGAAGATATTTTATGTACTATAAAAACAGAAAGCCAGTCCTAGTACTGTGAAGCAAACTTTAAATTTTTATTTTTTTCACAGACTGAAAGCCGGTCCCATGTTCTTGTTGTTGTTTTTCACAAGCACAGCATTCCTTCGAGCTTCACATTATCACTTTACGCGAAAAGAATATTTAAAACTCTTCTTTTCCGCTTTGTGGTATGAATAAGCACTCCTTGCAAACTATCAATTTTACCAAATTATGTCACAGGGAATCGTCTTGTGAACAATTTATTGCATGGTTTAAAATAACTGCTGGTGAGTTTATGGAACCGGTACATTTGCTATGTTTGAATACTGTGTTAGCTATCATGAAACTTGCCCGTTCTTTCGTTTGTAACGGCGCAAATAATAACGCCAGCGCGAAAGTTACTGACCGGCGATTTTTTTGTTTTGGTTTTGCAAATAATCTCGATAAGACTGCTACCAACACATAGCTTCCTAATCGTAATACACAGAACCTTACACCAAAAACCGGTCTTGCACAGAACAGAAAAAGCATTCGCTTTCCTGAACTCGACGCATGACGCCCATGAGCGGCGTATATACAAGCGAGTTAACGTAGTGCAGTTAGCCTTCCTTCCTTCTGGTGGCAACTTACCATTTTCCAGATAATATGGACCCAAAAAGGTGCGTCTGAATGGGTTGTGTTGAGTCCCTGAAGAGTTTCGACTCACTAAGCCAGTATGTTTGGCGATCCTATTGTGTAACAAGCCTACAACAAGTTCTCTGGCTTCTCCTGCAGTAAACTAACGTCCTCACAGAGTCAGCCACGAGGGATGAAGGATCTTAGGTAGGCTTCTCTTTTTTTAGGTATCTGATTGGCTGCGATGCATTCAACGAGAAAATTGCAGAGAAGTGAGAGGCGACCAGAAATAATCCAACACAAAATGAAAGAAAGAGAAGACAACGCATCTCTAAGCTCACTTTTCTGTAGTTATGTAGTTTATGAAGTCAGTTTGCCCCACTAAATTCGTGCTTGAGACCTTGCAATAGAGCCTTCAAGCATCATACTTGGAGCTCACATTACAACCGAAAGTTTTAAAAAATTCCAAGCATGGGCAGCAACTCCGATGCCACCCAGGTAGACAATGCATGCATGCTGTTGAAATATCCATCATTTCCAAACAAACAAGCTTCGCACTTTGCCCAAAGTTATGGAAAGCAAGGCATGCTGATTTTTTCTTTGAAAAAAGAACGCTTCAAAGACACGCGAATTTCAGACTTCTAGTTAAACTTAAGTTGCAAATAAAGAACTTTCTATTTCATGCCGCCTTTGCTTTTTTTCTTTTTCATTTAGACATTGAGGCAGAGAAAAGCTGGCAGCGTCTTTTCTACCCTTCATCTAGCTATGGTTATCCTGAAGTACCAACCTTGTGCTGTTCTTTGAATTCGTTATCGGGAACTTTATTCGAAAAACAATTTTATAAAGTTTACGGAACGGTTACGGCTTTGTAACGCGAGATCCAGCGACAGCTGTTGCGCCATTTATATTTTTACATTATGTTAAGATAGAGATTTTGACAGCGACTCGATTTATTAATTGCTAAGAGCGCTCTTTCTAACTTTCCACGCATACTCGTTTTTTGACTATCTCTCGTTTCAATACCACCATTCCGGCGTAATTTATATTTTATATTACGTGAAGATAGAGATTTTCAGAGGGGCTCGATATATTAATTGTTCAAGAGCGCTCTTTCTATCTTTCCACACATTCTCGTTTTTTGACTATCTCTGGTCTCATTACCGGCGCTCTGGCGCCGTTTACATTTTATATTATGTGAAGACAGAGATTTTGAGAGGGGCCCGATATATTATTTGTTCCAGAGCGCTCTCTCTATCTTTCCCTAAATACTTGTTTTTTGACTATCTCTCGTCTCATGTTCGCCACTCTCGCGCGCAGCATCCCTGACGATGGACAGTGTTACTTTTCTCTGCCTTTCCCGTTCTCTCTGTCCTCCTTTCACGGTAACCAGCCTCCTGATAGTTTTAGTGATGACTATCCTCCGGTTACGCATTCCTACGCTCCCGCCATACCCTCCTCCTTCCGTGTTAACCACCCTCCCAATGATGTGCCATGGCGACCCAGCGACCGATTATGCCAACGACTACGACCTACTCACACAACGCTAAACCCAGAAACTAGCGCTTAACACCTATCGTTGTAAAACTCCCGGTTGATGAATGCGATCGATACGAAGGGGTGTACGCAGTGTTGTGGGCGTCACCGAAAAAAGGTAACTAAATACGTTACTCGTTACGGCGAAAAAAATAGGAACGCGTTGCCGCCCTACGTTAGCTGCAAAAAAAAATGTAACATGTGATCATTACCGTTACCGAAAAAAAGTACCGCACGTTAGTTTTCGGGTACACCATGGCCATGAATTTTCGATTAGTGCTTCTTCGCTGCAAGAATTCACGATAACAAATTTATAAAGCTTATATTTCGCATCAAACGTCTTGCCCAAAGAAAGATTTTACCCGAAATCCTTATTTAACGAAAATACTTTGCACAAATGTGGAGAATCTTCGGAATGTTATAGCGGTCTAAAGTTGCTTTTAGAGCTACATGTGATGGCTTGTAACTGTGGCACATGGTGAACCAGTTTTCTGAATGTGACATTAAACACAAAATGACAGTTCATCATCAATTCTAACTTCACGAAGCAAACGTCGCTGAACTCTCAACAAATATACAGTAATTCCGAAAAATGTGATGTTCCAAAATGCTCGCCATGCTTCCACTATTTAAGATAGTTTTGTGTGTGAGTGGTTTGGGAAGGAGAGGTAGCTGAAGGCAAGTTTGTGAATGCGTGTTCGTGCACGTGTTCCGTGCTTTATGAGTATCTGCCTTTATTTTTTTTTTTTTGTTGAGGCGCGTCGTCTTGGGCAGGTGTTTTCTGACATGAAACAAGGGTCGTCGAGAGCACCTTTAAACTTTATTTATTTGCAGCATCACTTTCGGCGCTTTTTGTACAAAATATTTTGACAGTGGAGGAAGCTCAGTTCGGTCTGGCAGAAACGAGCGTCGGGATGACTAGCTCTAACCTAATAGTAGAAATGTCCATTCAATGAGGCTGAGCAAACGGTAACTGCTGAGACACGAAAACCCAATAAATTTGGTATGAAGGCAGGAAGTTGAAAAGGATCGCGTAGCTTGACTATACGCAAAGGCTGGAGGTAGAACTGCGCAGAGTATAGTGCGCCGTGAAAAAAAAAAAAACATTACTGGGTCCTGTCTTAGTACAGCGCCTGCAATTATAATAGGCTCTAAAATATTTTCTAGATATCCATAGAGCCACGTTCGTGCGGATTCATTGCAAGCGTGAGTAAGATGGTAATTTTTTGAAGGGCTTGGAAGAGGGAGATCTCGACCTCTAAATAAGCGTTACTTTGCAGAGTACAGGTGGGGGTACGTCTTTGCATCCGCCGATACCGAAATTTGCGCACAGCGCACACATAACAGCCATCGCGGAAAGAAATGCTAGAGGATACAAAACACTCGGGCGAGTGCTCCACCTCGACCAGCGGGAATTGAATGGTAATCCGGGCTCACTATTTCACGTTACCATTCAGCTCAAGGTGCTGAATGTTAGCAGGCAAAACTCTTAGAAATAGACGCTCAGCAGAGCAACAAATTGGAGCAATTCCCGCGACAGGTGGCCTCGTCTAGCCGGTGACTTCAGCCCGGGCTACTGCCGCTTAGGGTTGTAAACAGGCGTTACCACATCAATTGGGATTGCCGACCAGGCCGTCGCTCTGTTATTGCTCACAGACGAAGGGCAGAAGACATACCTGTTGGTCGTCTCTCGTGTATACGAGCTCTAATTTTTATGGTTTGATTGCCTTAAAACTTTAAAATGAATTTTGGGGTCGCAGGCGACGCGAGGGAGCGTTTAACTATTGAAACACTAGCGCATGGGTATTCCGCTGGTCACAAAGCCAGTAATACCTCCGCTAGCTGATGTCATCAAATGACGTTTGACTTGCAGGTCGGGCATTCGAGCTCAGAAAACACGGCCACGGTGCACCGATGAGTGCTCGTGCTGCGCGGTTCTACGGGCCCATCGCGGTTAAGAAAAGATTCTCAGGGAGTATTTGCGAGGCGCGCTCGGTTCCGGTAGGCTGTCTGCGATTGGGTACCCTGTCGTTCCACTGTCGGACGGTCGGCTAGGACAACGGCGGATATAGCTTTTCAGCGCTATATGCTTGTGCATTTTAATAAGCATAATGAGCCTTATCGCGCCCCTGAAAGACCAAGGCCACTCCTATTGACCCCCGATTGACTCTGCCTTGCGCCATCTGCGGCCAACTTGTCATCCGCCCATCTGGCTCTCTGCCGCCCCCTGTTATGGTTTACCTTCATTTGAAAACTACTCCCTTTACCATAAGAAACCACCGGTTACCTGTTCGCATTGCGTTGTTGGTGTTGGTTGGTTGGTTGGCCTCAAACAATGCTGGCACATACCCATTGCGGGGGAATGGCCAAGACACAGGCGGTTAACTGCTGGATACAGCAACGTTTTGAAAGGAAAAGGAGCAGTAATAGTATGAAGGCTGATAGACTGGAAGGCGCAAGGACATGGGTCCTGTTAACTTGGAGATCGAAGACAGGACAAAGGCTTATGTACAACATAATAGTATACAATGCCTGTAATGTTTCAATTTCGTACTGACTGAGAGCCGTAAAAAGAATTCAAAATGGGAGTCTCTGCGTTTCTCGAAGGGAATTCTGCACAGCAGAGCGCACACTCCTCTCGCATCATCCAGGCAAATAAGCGCCAATTGAAAGAACAACCGCTGAGGACACAGGCAAACACATTTGATCAATCGGAATTTGCAAAAGACGCATCCTCAGCTGAGACAAGCGGCGGCAGAACCGCAGGAAGTGATCTATCGTCTCAGCTTCGGCACAAAAAGGTCACAATGGGGAATCCGACAGGCCAGATCTTTGAAGGTAGAAACTGAGAAGGGGAACCCGGCAACGCAAATGCATGAAAGAGACCTCTAGTCTGGGTGAGCGCGATACTTTGCTACTGCAAGGATGCAGAATATGCTGATATTCGGGAGCTGATGTAAGAGCCGAGGCAGGAAACTCCTGAAATATGGTGTAGGTGCGAAACCTCACCGGAGCTGTATATGCACAGGTTGGCAGGACAGCAATAATTGGGCCGCAGAGAGAGGCCCTTGCTAAGGAATCTACTACTGCATTTAATTGAAAGCCCATGTTCCCCGGTAAACAAAGCAACCTTACCAAATTTAGATGGAGCGGGATCAGGAATTTCAAGAGGCGTAATTCCCGATGCTCAGTGGGTGAGGATAATGAAGAGCAAATGGACAGAGAGTCCGTCATAACCACGTCCTGGGAAAGGGTAGTTTCTAATTTTCGTAAGGCTAAGATTACTCCTAATAATTCAGCCAGATAAAGTGGAGTGAAGTTAAGAAGACGGAGCGGAAAAAAGCAACCCATTGAAGGTGAAAAAATTTCCACACCAGCCTTTTCGCGATCCTGCGAGGCATCGGTAGCAATAAGAATATGAGAGGGAAAGGACCTGAGGTGGTCCTGCAACAAAGCCTGAAGAAGAGGAAAGGGATGCAGCTTTGCATTCAATGGGAAGATTCCATGGAATTCAATCTGGACAGAAGATGAGTTGTTATTTATTTGGCGGACATCTGTGATATGAATGTTTAAGGGATCAAGGAAGGACTGCACGAAACATATTTGCGGAGTATGGAAAAGAGGCCAGGCGGCACTAAAAAAGACTGCAGGTTTACTAAGAAATAATATACTGGAGGCATGAAGGGGTGAGTCGCACAAATTTAGAAATGTTTGAACTCTTAAAATGCGAAACTTAGCTGATAAAGATGAAATTCGCGCCTCAAGGGGCAAAACAGCTTTGACGACATATTTTGGGAGCCCAAGACAGGCGCAACGCCTCACACTTCAAGGGCACAAGAGGGCGAAGTTTATAGGCAGGTGCTCCTGAGAATAAAACACAGCCGAACTCCAAAATTGGGCGGACGTACATTATATAAATCATCAGAAGTGTATGTCTTCTGAAGCCTCACCGAGCACTACAAAGCCTGCGCCGGATGCCAATGGCCCGAACTCCTTTTGCAGAAACCTGCTCAGTGTGTGGCCGCCAAGATAGAGTAGTGTCTTATATCACTCCGATATACTTCACCGTGTGAACTTGAGGAATTATGTTATTTCTATAGATTATGCAGAAATTTACAGGAACAGAAACCGGAAATACTAACACTGCATATTCCTTCACATTGAGGGACAGAAGAATTCTTTCTAACCAGCTGCCAAGAGCACTGAGGTATTTTTTCAAGGTTTGACAGAGCGTGTGAATATCACTTGCTGATGCAAAAATGCAATATCGTCGGCGTACACATTTGTTTTAAAATTTGGAATGCTTTGAAATGAGCTTAAAAAATTGTGAAAAGAACAGGTCAGAGAACTGATCCTTGTGGTACACCTTTTGTCTGTTTATATCTCCTAGAGGAACCACCTCTTTGGCAGCAATAAAATTACCTATTTTCCAAGACAGCAGAAATCCAGGCTACAAAATAGTTTTGGCAGTTGAGTTCCTGTAATCTGAGTAACAGAGTCGAGTGTTCAACGTGGTCGTATGCTTTATTGACATCCAAAGTGACAAGCGCAGGAAACTGTTTTCTGTTGCGTGCTAATTTAATATAACTCTCGTGGTCAGTATGAGCACACAAAGATGAACAGCCCGGCCTGAAGCCAATTTTACATGGATGCAAGAGAGCATTTTAAGAAATGAAAGACATGACATGGCTGAGAAGGACCATTTGCGCCAATTTCACTAGGTTCGATGTTAATAAAATAGTGAAATAGGGCGTATGTTGTCTGAAGCAAAAACCTCCTCTTTCTTTTTAAGCAATAGAACTATTTCAGCTAGACGCCGCTCATGGGGTATCCAAGGACCTTTATTGGAATGGTTAACCAGAGCGCCAGACAGGAGATTCATTGAACAAAATTTTTTATCACCGCTGAAGTGACCTTATCGGGGTCAGGAGCCGCTGGGGATAAGCGCAGAACAATTTGCGGCAGCTCAGCCACAGAGAACTCAATGAAATCACTTCAGGTGCATGTGACTAGTTGGAAAAGGTAGAGCAGATGTGGATCGAAGGTTTAGGCCACACGCAATGTCCTCTAAGCCCTTGGCGATGTCAGCAGGGGACTCAACGAAGGATTCAATGTTGACCGCCGGTGAAAACACTTTTTTGCGCCTCATGAAATTGAACAAAGCACGTTTATTTCCTGATTCCGAAAAGTAGACAGCGCGCTTAAATGACGCAGCAGCATACTTATAATGCAACCAATTTCTTGGGCAAATTGATTTATGAGAAGTTTCTTCCAAGCTGCTTTCCGTCGTCTATATGCACGCGTGCACTGAGCATTTCGCCAGTTGTTGGCGACTGCACCCATGGTTCCGTTGACCAAAAATTCAGACTTTTGCCTTGCATGTTCCAGTACTGAACATAGATGTGTAGCCTTGCATTCGGCACATGTATCAGCGCAAGGGTCTGAAGTGATTCTGAGAGCTGATTTTAGCGTGTCTTTAAAGCAACTGTAATTTATTGACGTGCGCTGATGTCGCTCAGAAAGAGTAGATTTGCACGAAAACTTGAAACTAATCGGTAGATGATCTCTGTTTGTTGCACAGGCAACAGGTTTCCAAGACGCAACAGAGGCTCCTGGGAAGGAAAACGTTAATTCTAAGGCAGAGCGGCATTGACTCCGAGCAAACGAGGGTAATCCGGAATTGTTGCAGATCAAGTTCTTCGAAACCCAATCAAATAATCTAGAACGAAAGCTGTCTGTTTTGACCCCCACGGCACATGATGCGAATTGAAGTTACCAAGTAATAAAACTTTAGAACGGCTACTAGACGTGAATGAGTCAAGAAGCCGAGTGTCATGAACACCTGACGGAAAATATACATTAGCTACCGTAAAGGGCTGCTGACCTGGGACATTTAGGTGAACTTCAAGGATTTCACAGTCACTGTCCCCATATTGGAAAGAAATGCATGCCCTGTGACAAAACTTTGTAGAGATTAGCACTAACAACCCTCCCCCTCGTGATGACCGGTCAAGTCGGAAACGGACGGTAAATTTTTAGATAATTAAAATCTGTAGTTAGCCTTGTTTCCTGTAATGCAATTAAATCTGGTAGAAGCTGATTGCATAGGAAATTTAAATCTGCCAATTCTGAGAATATACAACAGCGATTCCACTGGAGTACGCTTAGCAAGGTACTTAGACGCTACCCCGATCCCGCAGCAGTTGTTGTTCTTGGCCTCATGTATAAGTCTTCATCTTAATCTGAGCTATAAGATGTCATTTCCTATGTTTTCTGGTTCGATCTTTCTCTCTCAACTTTTTTCCCGCGTCGCTGCGCATTCCTAGGTCTCATTTCATGCATTTCATTAGATTTTGATTTCTTGTTTCCTAGCTTTTGTGTTTTCTTTAACAGTTGTAAATAAAGTCTTCTCATGAAAGTTCCTAGAGACTGTGGCATCTTTGCGAATAAGAGCACAAAGTCGCTTTCAACGAACGGAACAACCCGAAAATACTTGCCGTATTTTATTGAAGATTTTGGAGCACAAACAAATATTTGTTACATCTTCTTGCGGAAAAGAAGGTGAATAAATGCTTTTCAATGAACGGTTGACCTCGATTTAACTTCGAATAGTTACCGACACGAAAGCACCTCCATTTTGTACCGAAAGAAGAAATTGCAACACCCAGTGTCAGAGCCCACACTATACTTTGCGGTGCAATAAGGAAACGGATAGAAATAAGAAGCAAAGTACGCCTAGTGCACTTGAGCTCCAAGAGTGCCGACGCAGTGAGTCGTTTTCTAGTGATTGATTGTTTTACTCGACTTACTAATATAATGGAAGCCAAACAAATGAGACCTTCTAGGTCCGGATTACTCATGTATTGACGGCGAGGGGCCGAAGAATAAGACGAAAGCTGATAGCTGACATTGCTCGAGAACCTTTCCGCGATGCCACTTCCGATTGTTTAATATATAGATAGTTTTGTCCACGATAATATTCTTTTTTTTGTTCTGAAGTCCAGAATTTTATGTACTCGAATGTTTGCACAGTGAGGCGCCTAATACTTCCGCACTGAAGTTGCTGGCTGCTTTTCATATTTTAATACCATAGAGTCTCCTGTAGTCAAACCATATCCTGTATGTGGATTCGAGCAGACGCCTCACGGAAAATAGAATTTTTGTGAGAACGGATAAGAGTACAAAAAAAAATAAATGTTTTTGTGCTCCAGGTGGCGTAATAGATTAGCGGTTTATTTTTAAATGCGTATGACATCAGTTCGAGTTTTTTTTTTTGCAAGCAAACCTATTTTCGTATTTTGTCAAACACGAAGAATTAACAGCAACCTTAGCATTCATCATTTTGCCTGGGGATAATTTAACTTTGATGTCGCATTTTTGAAATGATCAAGAGCCGATATCACTGTTTAACAACCCGCCTCGCAAACTGTTTTTTCTCCTCTTCTTTTTTACAACAAAGAAATTTACAGCACGTACATTGTTTACCATTTCGCCTAGAAGTGCGTTACCGCACAGTTTCATTCTGTATTACACTTCATCAAAAGTCATGCGACGTACTTCAGCATCATGTTTTGCAAAAACAGTCGCTGGCCACTTTTGATATCTCTGTGCGATCGGGTCATCGCCGAGGTAGAGGAGAAAGAAGCACAAACCAGCAGGCACTGTTCTACGGCATTCATGGGCAACAAAAATCGTGCATTGCGAAAGTCTCTTTGCCCGTCAAACGATGTTAAGATCTCTGTCAGCAGGCAGCAGTTGTTCGACTGGATAGAGAAGAGCCTTCATTGTGACGTAGATGGCGTCGCGGACCTGACAGACGGCGTGGTATTCTGCGGCCTTATGGGCATGGTGTTTCCCGGCACAATACGCCCAGCGTCTGCGAAACGGCCGAAAACAACTGCTAAAGGCGAGAAACTGCGTCCCCATAAGGTTGACGCCAACTTCTCAGCTGTCAAGAGAGCACTCATCCAAGTTTGTGCCAAGGAACAGCTCACCGTGGATAAGATTTCACATGGCAGACTACATGAATGCTTGAATTTTGCCCGATGGCTCATAGAGGAATTCATGAAAAGATACAGCGCCTGCTGTCGGGAAGGCACTGCCGGCTGTGAGGTCCACTCAGAACGAAGCGCTGAAAAGGAGAACGAGAAACGAGGCTTTATGGTGCAAGGCGGAAGATTGGCGAAAACGCCAAGAAACGCTCAGTTGCAGCGTAACTGCGACGTAGCGGCGAAAGCTGCAAACAATGGAAGCAATAACCAGAATGAGAAGATTTTAAAAACTCAGAAAATTTGTGACACAACACAAAACCAATTTGTCAGGGCATTTGGTTGGACAAAGTAAGAAATCTGTTGAGTGAGCTCTTGTCCGATGAAAAACATTGTGCACCCACTACCTACAACGAAGACGACTGCTCAACCTAGGAGCGCTTCCCAAGCCACTGATGAGTTTCGGTGGAACGGGCTACATTTTCCCTGTGTGTTCTTGGTGTTCTAGAACGTGGTGAAAAGTTACTGTTTTCTGCACAGCTTCAAATCCATGTGCCGAACCTTTTTTCCTCCTTACTTTTAATAAGCTTTTCTTTGCAATTAAAACTTGTGTGTTCCTTCCTCAGTCCTTCTGCGTTGTTAGTTTATTAATGCGGCCTCACTACAGAAGTTCTTCCATGATGCAGCTTTGTCCTACCTGCCAGCTGCTGCTTACAGGGCGGCCTCCTGAAGAAAGCTCATAACTGACGCCGCCAAAATTTACTGAGGGTTTTTGAGGCTAAAAAATTTCGTTTTCAGGACTTCAACGCATTACGGGGCGGACTTCAGATGACAGCTAGGTACGGAGCATTTACGTAGTGAACAGTAGTCCCCTATTGGGGGGCATTTTGTCTTCTTATTGTAATCAAATAGTTCACCGTTAAATGTTACAGTGGCATATCAGGTAAGAAATACCGATAAAATTGAATCTCCAGGGCGAAGAAAAATTATTTTCCCTCCCTTTGTGCGTCGAGCCGAAAATGGGCTCTCGACGAGCGCATCGAGCCGCACCCATCCGCACTTTCCACTGTGAGTCGGCGGTACGGCCGTCACAAAAGAAACAAGCACTGATGTAGCATCTAGTTTGGCCAAACAGTGACGACGCCACTGTCAGCTGCAGATGATATGCAGCAGGTGACTGTGTCCTCAAGGAATGGTTTGCGACCGTCAGTTCCTGGATGAAGGTCAGCAGCTGTGGGCTCCACAATTAAGTGGGCTCCAATACAGTGCCCTAAGATATGGCCGTCGGATTTACGCTGCCAGAGGTTCCGAGAGGCAGGCGCCCGCATCATTTGCTTCGCGGATTTACAACCCCAAAGTGATGTTGATATATCATCGTTGCAATCCACAGCGGCGAACTGCGCCACCTGCCTGTAGATAGTATCAGCACCGCACATCACTAAATTTCCAAAGACTGCATGAATGTCATGGACAAAAGGCGCAGTGGTGGCGTAGAGCTAGGGCATCCGCCTCGAGAGAACGTGGACCGGGTGTTCGAATCCGGGTGCCACGCAATTCTCCACCGCTTAAAAAAAGCTACGCGTGTCGGTGGAATCGCATAACAATAGCCTAGGGTGCGGCCCGATCTCGGTGACCAGAACCGACAACGCCCTCCCTCATCAGAGCAGGATTTGGCCACCGTGGTGACGTGCTTGGCCGCAACCTTCTATGAACAAATGAATTAACCCTCGGCCGTCAGGACCAAGCGACAAAACCTGTGACAAAGCGGAGGATGCACGAATATCTGGTTCCGGGCAGGTCGCCATTGCAAGCTGAAGCTGACCACATTTCACGCTAGAACCATATCCAGTGAGGTTAGCCTGCGAGTGCTGTTAGAGGAAATAGCCGGTATTAAATGGGACGTAAAATGACTATTTAATGAGGTAGGAGGGCAGATGAGGCGCATACAGTGCTTAGGGGCGGACATATACAGCCGTCCTAAGCTTTAGCTGGCGTTTTGCGTGGTCCTGCAGCTTATGACGAAACAAACTTGAGAAAATATCAACTCTAAGCACAGGCTCATTAAACCAGTGCTTTCCGCCAGTTTGCTTTGTCGCAACGCACAGGAGCGTAGAAAAAGCGGCCGTCGCGCACGCCAGTTAAGTATTTGACCGGCCGTACTCTGCTATTGTGGGTTAGCGGATAGACCAGAACTAGGTGTAGGATTCCTCGTCGATCAGGGTACTGCTGGCAACATAGACGAGTTCTACAGTACTAACGAGAGGGTGGCAGCTATCATAATCAGGCTTATAGAGGTACCAGCTGAAGGCGGTGCAGGCCTGCGTCTAGATGCAGCCATGATGACCAAACCTTTGAAAGCTTCTATGCAGGCGTGGAATCGGCAATGAAAAAAGTAAAATCACAGCACTCTGTATTAATGGGCAACTTCCATGCGAAGGCAGGCAAGAAGGAGGCCGGAAACCAGGAGTTAGGCGACTAAAGCGTAGGCTCCAGGAATAGCAGGGGTTCTTATCAGTAGAGTTCGCAGAGAAATATAATTTACGGATCATGAATAGATTCTACCAGAAACGAAAGAACAGGAACTGGACGTGGAAGAGAAGCAATGTTGAGACTGAAAGTGAAACAGACTTCATATTATGCGCTCACGCTGGTACTGTGTAGAATATGGAGGTCCTCAGAAACGTGCGTTGTAGCGACCACAGAATGGTATTTTGTCGAATTAGCTTACACCTGAAGAGGTAACGTCAGAAATTAGTGAAGTGGAAGTTCATTAGCAAGTTAGCGGCAAGAGGGAAAGTAGAGGAATCTAGGATAGCGGGGCAGAACAGCTATTATTCTCTAACTGACGAATACGATCTTAATGTTCAAATAATAAACGATAGCTACCATTACAGAGTGCGCAGTAGAAGTAGGCGGTAGGATGTTTCGACAGAATACCGGCAAGCTAACTCAGGAGACAAAAAATCTGATTAAGAAACGGCGAGCCATGAAAGCGTCTAACCCTGCGGACAGAATACAACTGGTGCAGATATCAAAGTTAATAAATAAGCGCAAGATAGCCGGATTAAGGAACTTTAAATGGAGAGAATCAAGCATGCTTAAAGAACAGAGGTAGCCTAAAAGCAGTGAAGAGGAAACAAGGCACAGCTAAAAACCAGATGTATCCGCTAAAAGACAAGGAGGGCAATGTCAATAGCAATATGGAAAATATAGTTACAGTAGCCGCAGAGTTCTTCACAAATCTATACACTAGAATATGTAATCAGAACATTAATGAATACTTTTCCGTTACTCCATGACAAATTTTATTAGTGCTTCCTCTCTGCAAGAATTCACGATAACAATTTTATAAAGCTCACATCTCGCATTACACTTACACCCCAAAAAAGGATTTTACCTGAAATCTTGATTTAACTAGAATACTTTGCACTAATGTGCAGAACCTTAGCATTGTTATAGCGGCCTAAATTTGCCTATAGAGTGACATGGCATGGCTTTTAACTGTGGCACATGGTTGACAAATTTCCGAACGTGACGTTAAGCACAAAGTGGCATTCCATCGTCAACTCTACCTTCACAAAGCAAACGGCGCTGAAACCTCAACAAATTTACTGTAATTCAGAAAAACGTGATGTTTCAAAATGATCGACGTGCTTCCACTATTCGAAAGACTTCTGTGTGTGAGTGGTTTGGGAAAGGGCGGTAGCTGGAGGCAAGTGTGTGAATTCGTGTTCGTGCACGTTTTTATGAGTATCTGCCTTTATTTTTTTAGTTGGGGTGCGTCGTCATCAGCAGGTGTTTTCTGACATAAAACAAGGGTCGTCAAGAGCACCTTTAGATTTTGTCTATTTGCAAAATCACTTTCGGTGCTTTCTTTTCTGAAATAGAGGCGGAGGGGGACAATAGGAATAAAAATCAAGAAATAAAGTGACACATAACGTTACCGAAAAATGTTAACGCAAGTACGTTACCAGTTACGATTCCGAAGAGGTAACGAGTATGTTGCTAAGTTACCAAAAAAAAGCAACGCGCTACCTGTAACGCCGTTACTTGTAACGCGTTGCCGCCAACACTGGGTGTACGTTTAGCTTTGGGCTACGATACGTCACCAATCTGTGTCGACAATTTTTCGCTCACACCTAATGACAAATAAAGTTTCGTATTAGGGAAGCCAACTGTAATTGAAAGCAAAAAAGCATAGGAGAATAGTTTGTTATTTTTGGCGTTGGTTACGGGAAACTAGCAGAGTAATCACATAAAATTTATGGTAGGCCATAAAAGAAAAGCAACTAAATGCTACCAATGAGATTTGAGCCCGCGACCACTATATGTTGCGTACTGGGCTCTGTTAACTGAGCTGTGTTGACCACTGTCTTGTATTCTTCAGTAAGGGGTATTTATGTTAAGTGCAACCTGACTTTGCTAATGTTAACGATTAGCACGCTAATCTACAACAGCGGGCATATAATGTGACTCCTATGAGAAGGTACGATGGAACAAGAGAAACGAGCAAGCAGCAGGAAGCTTTGCTAGCGCTCTATAGAGCTCTCTAGACAGGTGTGTGGTCGACTGTACACGAGGTAATCTTTTGGTCAGGTGTGCGCAGCACATAAATTCCTTTAAATCGGACATATCATCCGGTCCCATAAAAGGTTAAGTAACGGGAGTTTACTGCATGTCGTAAAAATCTCTAAACGCTATCATAGTAGCTGCACATGTGAGAGTCGAAGTAAGGGGAGTAGCAAAGACATGCTTTTCGTTCATTCCTGAAAATTGCAGCTGAAGATGTGGTAAGGAAGTTCAAATGGAGCTAACGTGACGGCCTGATTGGATTGGAAAACATTTAATTCTTCAGAAAAGGCAGAATGCAGACGACCCGTGCTAGGTGGCTATCAGTCCATGGCTGACAGCGACCTGGGCAGCCCATTCAATAACCCGGGTTTGAACTCCCAAGTCTGAGCTGACCAACACGGCCTCCCACTGCTCGAGAGTAGGAACCTGTATTAGAGATTTCTGGGGCGGCTCTTCTTTACAATTCCACAATAGGTGATCATAAGTGGCTAAATCTCCACATAATGTACATGCAGGGTCGTATTCACCAGGGTAGAATTCTGACCTGAATTACACAATCAGCCTAGACTTTAATAGAGAGCGGGTGAAATTTCTCAGTGGGAAGAAAAAAACGATGTAGGAATAAACTAGAAAAATTGTGGATTCTAGTGTTCAGTTCGGCAATTGATTTTACGCTTGAAGCAAGGAAGACAAATATAACATAAATGCGAGTCTTGAAAGTAATATCATCGAAATATCAGAAGTTGGGGATGGGATAGCTTAGCTGGAAAAGATACAATGCCTCGAAAAATAGAAAAAGAAGATGAAGCAGAACTAAGCGGCTGGGTGGCCCTGATTGCACTGGCGCCTTTCTTTTGCTGCAAGGCCCGACGCACATATGACACGATCCACACCTTGTTACATGCAACATCTCCTAGTCCTCACGTTGGCTTTGGTGGCCACCGGAATGGAAAGCGAGAGCCACGCTCGCCATTGGCGAAACTACCTTAACGGCATCCTGGCCCAGCTCGCCCAGGTGGGTAAGGTTGAACGCCCGCTTTTGCTTCTATGTTTGACATTTAAGCCACGTCTTATTTCTGCTTTAAAGTAAATGCATACACGTTGTATGACGTGTATCGAGAACTACTATCGCGATCGAAAGAAACGCGAACAACACGGCGCCTTCACGCTCCGCTGTTCGAATTACTTTTCATCGCGCTTTTACCTGGGTGGAATGAAACAGAGAGAGTCGTCCTGGAATGTATCACGGAAGGCTCTACCGTGTTTCTGCTTCACCGAAGCAAAAGCGCAATGACAAGGAATTCGAACAGCGGAGCGTGTAGCCGGCATTTTGTTCACGCTGGTTTCGCTCACAGTAGTAAGTTTGCTGGCTGCTAAATCATTTTCGAGATGCGACTGCATGATTTAGGACCTCAGCATAGATGCAGTGCCATTTTTTTGTTTATCCAAGAAGGAAACTGACAAACGTTTCTTTTGCTTGACGAATTAAGCGCGGGGCACGGAAAGGAACTGATTATAGTTTGTAGTAACGTCGCATGCTGAAATGATAACGCGGAGGAATACGACAACCTTCTACCGATTTACCGGGCATTGAACATTTTATTATCTCAGGAAAAGTTTAACTGATGCTCTGTGCACTGATTTGGTTTGCCTCCGGCATATCCACGTTGGACCACGTGGCGAATTCGCAATGAGGCATGATGAATTAAGATTTCTTGGTTCCTCGTTTATTCCGCATCTTGGGACGGAACATCCCTCAAGATAGCGGTTTGTGGGGTGCACTGCTAAGCTCAATATATATATTTTTGGCAGATACACAGGACTTTAACAAATGAACTCAGCTGTCATACCCTGAATTGCTGGATGGCACCGCATGCTGACCAAATTGCGCTGTGTCTGCGAGCGTGGATTTCTAAAAAAAAAATCAGTTATGTCATAGTGCATCAAGTTATGCGAGATGCACCTTATAGCGTTATGGACGGCCTTAGTGCGAAAATGACTTTCGCTCTTTTTACGTTCATTATTATGAATTAGAAGAATATGAAGAAAACCGTTCGTGCTTTGAAAATCACAATGGAATCATCTTGCTCGTGGTCTGTCATCAGACTTATTATTCTGGGCTAGCTCGCACCATAAACTGTTGAGTCAGCGTCGCTTGCGAAGTAAGCTACGTATCGGTTATTGCCATTTATAGCGATTGACAACACGTGTATTTCCTTCTAGATCTTTGATATCATTGATGTGAGCTAATAATTGGTTTTCTGGGGAAAGGAAATGGCTAAGTATCTGTCTTATATATCCTTGGACACCTGAACCGCGCCGTAAAGGAAGGGATAAGGAAGGAGTGAAAGAAGAAAGGAAGAATAGGTGCCGTAGTGGAGGGCTCTGGAATAATTTTAACCACCTGGGGATCTTTAACGTGCACTGACATGGCACAGCACACGGGCGCCTTAGCGTTTTTCCTCCATAAAAACGCAGCCGCCGCTGTCGGGTTCGAACCCGGGAACTCCGGATCAGTAGCCGAGCGCCGTAAGCACTGAGCCACCGAGGCGGGTGATGTGAGCTAGTAGAATTAGCATTCGGTGTAAACTCTGGGCAACTCTATGGTTGCTAGAACGGAGGAATTTGACTTGCATTATATCCTGACTTGACAGCTGGATGCAGTAAAAGTGCGAGTGCTGCGCTTAACCGGGAATACCCAGAATGAATGCACGAAGATTCTTTTTAAGCCTGTAAAGAAATAGAAACAGCAACGAATGACTTCTACACATTCCACAGTAAAAGCACGAAAGGTTATAGCAGCTAGATGAGTTTTATATGGCACTAAGCTTTTGAGGATTTTGCCTGTTTGCTCTTAGTGGAAGGTGTGCTGCAGTAAGTTTGCTAGGAAGCTACTGAGTAGCAGAAAATTGTGAATAGAGCAAATTTCCGCTCTTAGGGATCACCCAAGCCCGACCAAAGACACGAGCTCTGGAAGCAGCTACTGTCGGGACGGGTCCGGTCTTTCCTGGTCGGCGGAGACGACGACCTCACTGGCGAAACAGACGTCGGCGCAGGCGAAGACTACTACCACTTCAACTACGGCGGTGAGCTGCCGCTCAAGCTTGATAATGGCGTGCCTAACGGCGACCAGCTAAGCGATGCCTGGAGGAAGCAAGTGGCGGACACCCTGCTGGCCCCGCCGGTCCTTGTCCAGCGTCATCGGCACACGACCAGTGCAGCGTCCCCTGTGGAAGCCTTCTCACCCTACCGACATCCCACAACCCGACGCACGACGAAGGTTACGTCAGTCGGCCGCGCATAGCACTGCAGTAAATTTATTCCCTATGATAAGTGGCTAAATTCAACGAGAGCTTTCTCCTATTTTTTCTAAGCGCTTAGCCCAAGCGAAGTCTGACACTCTTTTAACTCGATACTGTATGCGCCCCGTGGGGCAGAGAAGACAATGTCGTCGTCGGTGTTCTTCAGTGTTGGTCGTCGTTGGCCGTGAGCAAAAAGTACGCGAAAAATCCTGAGGGGATAATTCCTAGGAGAGGGGGGGGGGGGGCAACCTAAGTCACTGACCTTTTGATGTCATCACAGCCTGACAACTGGATTGTGAGCAAACTACCCACCGTGGCAGGCAGCAGTTCAGATGATTGGTTGTGAGAGGAAGCTCGGGAACAGCAGCCTCCGTCTCAGCAGCCCCACCGGTGGCAGTACCTGTTTATTTATTTATTTATTTATTTATTTATTTATTTATTTATTTATTTTTTTATTCAGCATACCCCTAAAGGCCCTCCTTCGAGGGTATTACATAGGGATGGGGGTCAGTGTAAGAACATGTACAATTAACATTAATAAGAAGAATAGAAACAACAAACAGGCTAGATATAACGTGAAAAAAATAATTAAGCACCAGAGTGTAAATAAAGAAGCATGCGATAAAAACAATATAATACAAATCATTGGCTTAATGAAAAAGATTTGGCATAATGGAAATAAAAATATTACAGTGTACGTATTAGGCACGGAAAGAACAGAAGTAATCTCAAAAGTACAGCAACTGGAAAAAAAGAAATATTAACGCCAACGTAGTTGTGGATGAGAGCAAAGAATGTGGAAGCCCTAGATTCAATGGCCATGTGCGCTGGTAAATTGCAGGTTAGTGACGCATCGCTTAACAGCAGCAACACTTCGCCTAGAGTGTTATATTTTGCATATATAAGCATTAGCCAATTCACACTATCCCGACACACTCATAAGCTGGAGCTTAAGTATCGCCTCCAGGGTTTCTGTCTATACACTTCAAAACCAAAGGACTGCGTAGTCGGATCATGAATGTTTATGCTGATTGTTGTTGGTGAGATCCTTGAGCTTGAAAACACGTAGTGAGAAGAATAAAGGCAACTTGGCAGATTAGTAGATTAAAAGACCGTGTTTGAAATTTCTGTGAACTAGGCGTGCAGTCTAATTATAAGTACGATAAAAATAAACGTCAGTTTTTATTATAAATATTTGAATTCCAGGAAGTATAACATCGAATTTTATTTTTAAATCAGGGTCGAATCCTAAGTTGAATAGAAATCTCATTTAAAGGCTGAAAATTCGGCGTTTTTTACGAATAATTATTAATAATATTCTAGGTCAGCACATGTTAAAACCGCACCATGAAGGTTTCTTTTTTTTACTGGATTCAACGCCCCGAAGGGCCTCAGGTTTTCAAGGAGGCTGTAGTGGAAGGCTCCAGATAATTTCGCCTGCCTGGAGTTTTTTAACGTGCACTGATAACGTATAGTGCACGGGACTCCAAGACCGAGCCTCCATCGAAATGCAACCGTCGCGATCATTATCTAAACCGTGTTTTCAGGTCTAAAGGCGTTCACGATAGCCACAGAGCGTCCGCGGTGGCTAGAATTTTACCTTGGAATAAGTTTTGAGTTGAGAAAAAAAAACAGCGAGAGCGCCATACACTCTTACAGATTAAGCTTCATGGACAGTTCACGGCGGAACCGAAAAGCGGTTATCATTGCAGCAAACAAATCTGCAATAGAAAACGTGCCAGCAGAGCCGCCACCTTCTGCACGAGCAAAGTTAGCACATTTTGCTAGAAAAAGTTGTATTACACTTTCCGTTAGTGCACTTTCTCCACGGCCGATCTGAACCAGATTATCAGCGACATAAAAAAAACTCGATATACAGGAGCAAAGAAAAAAAATGTGGATTGGAAAACTAATCGGCCTTAAGGGTATGACGCAATACCTTTAATTGGTTAACGCCATAACGCCATATACGCATAAATGACCATTTCCTAGTTAACATTCATAGATCGCTTGGTGTCCCCATACCACTCCTGGCGCAGTGGTGCAGCGGTTAAGTGATGAGCCACTGCCCTGCGATGGCAGGCACTGCCAGCGGTGGGCCCAGGTTGCTCTTCCGGAGTGACCAGTCAAGAACTGTCACCTTCCACGGTGGGCACTGCGCTGGCTGGCTATCCGACGGGCAGGTCGTAATGACTCCGCAATGTCACGGGACCTATGTAGCCCACTTGCCTTCTATCTTGTTCTCGGGGCAGTACCTTCCAGAGTCATACTCGTTATTTCTCGCTCACAACGACGACGCTGGTTCTTCTGCGTAACGGGGCCTGTAACGCTATAGCGTTAAAAAATGTACGCAAGGGGGGGGGGGGGAGAGGTATACTTAAGCTCCGCTTTAAGGGTACGACGCGATAGCGTTGGTGGGTTAATGCCCACATATGCCTTCGTGGTCATTCTGTAGTTAACAGTCATAGATCACTGAGTGTCTTCATGCCAATCTTGGCGCAGTGGTGCAGCCGTTAAGCGGTGGGCAGTTTTCTCACAACCCAATGGGCAGGTTATGATCAGGCCACAACGTGACGTTACCTAGCTAGGCCGCCTGCCTCCTAAGATGCTTCTATGCATATTTTATTCTGCATTCTTCGCTCATGCTCGACAACGCGGATGGTGAAGACGCAGGATTTGCTGCGACACGAGCTCCTTAATTAAAGCTGACCCGTTAAAAACCATGTAGTGCAAGCACTGGCATATGTCTCTCCTAGCGGCCAGTGTTTGTGTTGTGAGCTTCTTTAGGTTGGCCCTTTTTTTTTGCTTCCTTACCTATTATGCATAATTCTTGTGCAAAAACACGTCACAGGTCTGTATTGGTCATGGAGTTTGGCTTCTGAGGACCCCGACGCTGGACTTAATCCCAGAAATAAAAACGGCTGATTACAAGACTTCAGTCTAACTTATTCTGCGCTATGAGCGTTGTTTCTTTTTGCACATTGCCAGCTTCCAAAGTCGGCTAGCACAGCCCAATTTGATTTTACCTAGTAGTAGGCCGCCTTCAAATATCATCCACCGCGAATGCGCATGTAACGCTTCGCGTGTCTATACTTGAACCCTCACGGCCTCATCTGTATTAAAAAAGAGCTGTTATTCTTTCTCCCCGGGTTCTCTGGTGCAGGTACTGAGTACAATTTCGACTGAGTCTCCTCACCTGGGCCAGTTCTTAGACATCGTCAACGCCCACGGCGCTCGGCATCTGCACGAACCGTCTCCTCAAGCTCCTCTGATCTGCCGTTGCTCGCCAGGAAAGAATGGGAGCAGCAACGGCAGCAGTGACGTCGTTGTGGCCAAGCTGATGACATCTGCGAAGACAACGCGGGAGCCTCCGCTGCTCCTTGTTGTGCCTGGATTGATGGTGGTGCCACGCGATGGACCCTTCGCTGTCGTACTTGAAAACAAGGGTACCAACGCGAGCGGTCCGCCACCGCAGTCAGCACTGACGCCTTCATCGACGTCCACACCTATGCAAGCGGCCAAGCTGAGAAGACATCGACTGAGATTTGTGTTGCTTCTCGTGGCGTTTGTTGTGGCACTGTCAGCGTCGCTGGCCTATCGCATGCGCTCCTACCTTGCCAAGTACAAGCGAGAATACGAGATAATTAGTACTGCCCAGTTTATTTGATGCGCAGCGCTCTGGAAGACTGCTGCTAGCCTGCTCCACTCTGCGTTTTCATCTCAAATAGAGAAGTTACCTCTATATCGCTGCATTCGTGTTTTTAGTGCAGTTTGCTATTGTTATGTTCGCGCTGTCTTTAACAGTTTTAGCCTTCAATCGTTGCACGTTCGCGGAAAGGGTTTGCGTTCATTTTTAGCTCGCTGCGAATCGCTTGACCTGTACAATTAATTTTTGTATGAAGAAGTATTAATTTATGGAATGCTTTATGCAAGAGTCTGTGTTTGAGAAATGCTCGGAGCTCATCTGACAGCTTTGTCAAAAAAATGTGTGATCACCCCCGACGATATAAATTTCGTCTGAAGAAATACAAAAATTGGAGCGGACACTTAAGCTCTGCCTTAGGAGGGCTCATTAACTACAAGTCAACTTAGATTTGAACTTTTTCTGTCAATACATGGCAGCACTTAACTACCACAAAAAGGGGGTAACTTCTATTCCCCTCCAGGTGCGTAAATTCCACCGCGATACGAAAGTATTCTCTTCAATTTTGCTGCTCTCAACAAGGAAATTGAGAGCCATGCCCAAACACTAAATAGACAACACTGGAACGACATCTGCGATAGACTAGACGGCCAATTAAGCTCCGTCACCACCTGGAAACTATTGCGACACCTCCTGGACCCAGGCAGCACCAAAGCTGAGACCAGGACAAAAATGCAAAGACTAACCCACAATTTCCAGGGATCGGAGGAGGAGATGATCAACCAGATAAAAGAGAGGTACATAGGGGAAACAAACACCGAGACATTGCCCGACTATAGCGGCGAAAACAACGAGGAGCTAGACCAAGCAATCTCCATAAGAGAGGTCCAAGCGGCCTTAAACAAGCTCCGCGGAAAAACTGCGGCTGGCCCAGATGGGATCAGCAATAATATGCTTAGAAATCTCGATGACGACTCCTTCCAGCAACTAACAGCATTCATTCAAAGGTGTTGGGAACAGGGGGAGATACCCGGGGAGTGGAAAACAGCAAATCTAGTCCTCATCCCCAAACCTGGAAAAGAACTCAAACTTGAGAACCTTAGGCCAATATCGTTAACCTCCTTTGTAGGCAAGCTCATGGAGCACGTCATACAGAATAGGCTCAACGGATACTTGGAAGGTAAGGAACTCTACCCAGACAGCATGGTCGGATTCAGACAACTGTCCACAAACGATGTTATGCTACAAATCAAAGAACAAGTATTGGAAAGGAAGAGTAGCGACTCGAGAGTCATAGTGGGGCTTGACGTTAGCAAAACGTTTGACAACGTCAAACACCAAGCGATCCTGTCGCACCCCAATCACCTAAATGTAAGACTCAAGCTATACAACTATATCAAAAGCTTCCTCACGGACCGAACGGTAAACATAGAAATCGGGGGCACAATAAGAGAAAACATTATGCTAGGCAACGAGGAAACACCGCAGGGATCGGTGCTCTCTCCTATTCTTTTTAACAGTGCAATGATCGGGCTGCCAGAACAACTCAGAAAGCTAGAGGGCCTCTGCCACACTCTCTACGTTGATGACCTCACCCTTTGGGTTGACACAGGAGGGAGCGATGGGCAAATAGAAGACACCCTACAAATGGCAATATGGGAAACGGAAAGCTATCTGAGACCCATAGGGCTAAAATGCTCACCGGAAAAGGCGGAGATGCTAATCATGGGCCAGCAGCAGGTTAATATCCAGCTCCTGGACAACAACACCCCGGTCCCAAGAATGGACAAGATCAGGATACTGGGTATGTGTATACAACAAAATGGGAGAAACACCGAAACAATAAACCAACTTGAAGCCACGACCAACCAAACATGCAGGCTTCTCAAGAGGATAGCAAACAAAAACGCGGGGATGAAGGAGGCGAACCTACTTAGGCTTGTATCATTCTTTCATAATTAGCCGAATCACCTACGCTATCCAGTACCTAAAGACAACTAAAGCAGAGAGAGACAAGGTAGACATTCTCATCAGGAAAGGGGTAAAAACTGCCCTAGGTTTACCAGCGTGCACATCAATCGAGACGATCCTCCACCTAGGAGTGTCGAACACACTAGAGGAAATGTGCGAGGCTAAACTCACGGCACAATATGTCAGACTAACTGGCAGCAAAACGGGCAGATCCATCCTTAGGAAACTGGGCTACCAAAACCCAGAATCACGAGAGGGGATAACCACCATCCCCAAAGAGATTGCCAACAAATTAAGAATACCCCCCATCCCAAGAAACATGCACCCCATACACAACGAGGAACGCAGGAGAAGCAGAGTCCAAAGACTCCAAAGCTCCCTCTTCCAGAAACAAGGGGTTGTGTACACCGATGCGGCAGAGTACAAGGCCACTACGCTGCAGTAGTAGTGAGCGACAAAGGCGAGCTAATCTCAAGCTGTAGCGTAAGACACTCTTCACCAGAGGAGGCAGAGATGGCGGCGATTGCCCTGGCAATCACATACCCATCAACTAGAATTATCATCACCGATTCTAGAACTGCAATCAAAGCCTATGACAACGGTCAAGTGTCCAAAGAGGCCGGTAAAATTCTGCAAGCAGGCAAGGAGAACGTACCTAACGACCTAGTTAGCATAATATGGGCACCCGCCCATAGTGGACTCAAAGGGAACGAGATCGCCAACGAGGTCGCCCGAGCACTCACACACCGGGCCCCAGCGCAGGCAGAATACTGCCTGTCCAAAAAGCGACACTTAATCACTTACAGTGAAATTCTAGAACACTACAGAATGGGGAGGAGGACCCTGCCTCCCACCCATACATCTCTCACAAAGAAGGAAGAAGTAATCTGGCGAAAACTGCAGACGGGTACATTTCACAACCCGTATGTCCTACACAAATGGCATCCTGAGGTGCACTCCCCAATTTGCAAAAACTGTGAAGACATAGCGACCCTAAATCACATGCTGTGGGCTTGTCCAGCGCTAAATGGTCGACATGGAAACAGAGAGTCATGGGAATCCTCCCTCCATAGCCAGGAAGAACAAGTACTGCGACAAGTCATCGGTCATGCCCAGGCCGCCGCCGGAAGTCAACTGATTCCGGCTGACGTCTAGGGGGGAGGCAGACGGTGAAAGAGGAGCTGCGTCTCACCCATCACCCATACTCTCTGAAGGGTGCAAATAAAGTGCTTTCTCTCTCTCTCTCTCTCTCTTCTGAATAAAAACAAAAATTGGAGCGGACACTTAAGCTCTGCCTTAGGAGGGCTCACTAACTGCAAGTCAACATAGATTTGAAATTTTGCTGTCAATAGACGGTAGCACTTAATTATCACAAAAAGGAGGTAACTTCTATTCCCCCTCCAGGTGCGTTAATTCCACCGCGACACGAAAGTATTAAGGTCTCTTCGATTTGCCTTGCACTGGCTGCACTAGTTCTGAAAAGTGCCGCAGCGGTGCCAAGCGGTGCTGCGAGAGTGCAGCGAGTGCAGGCGCAGCCGCGGCACTAGCGCACGACGGCTACATTCAAAACGAAGACGCAAGTGTATCCCTCAAACCTGTAGCGCGTATAGGCCTAGCAGCTCTGTGTTTACGTTCGCGATGTGCGCAGTGTGTAAAGTGCTGCTTGCCAGAACGCGGCCGTGATGGCACTCTTCGAAGCTGCCATAGAACTGCTAGACTCTGACAGTGACGACGATTTCGAGTTCGATGATAGCGACTGCGTCGAGGAGTTCGACAACGTCTGCATTTTGGTCGCCTGCGCCTTGGTGCGTCAAGATGTCAATCGTGTGCCTGGGTGTGCCTTCTACCCAAGCGCTGTGCACGACCGTGAAAAAATATCGGCCGAAAAGACGTGCCTCACTACGCTGGCGTACATCGGGTCACAAATGTCGATGTACGCGATAGGCGACAAGTTCGATGTCACCGAGTCGTCCGTGCACGATTACGGGTGCACGTGATACGGGTCATCCATTTTCTGCACGCGATTAGCGGTGAAGCGATATGCTGGGCCAGTAGCGCGAAATGAGCCGCATCAAGGACAGTTTTCTCGCCAAGAGCGGTGGAAAGAGCCCATGCAATGCCATCGGCTGCATTGACGGGTCGCCTCAGTCCTACTTCAATCGGAAGAAGTGGCATTCGATTAATCTCCAAGGAATCTGGGATGATTAGAACAAATTCGTAGACGTGTTCATAGGATTCCCAGGCTCGGTACATTACGCCCGGGTCTTGAGTGAGAGCCGGTTCTTCACACGTGCAGCTCTGAAATGCGAGGAAAATTACATACTAAGGAACAGTGCACACCCCTTGATGTCATTGGTCATGACTCCAATCAGGGACTATGAGAGCAGTTTTCCTACATGGAAAAAGAACTTCAATGAGCGACACAGCCAGCAAAAAGTGTCTATTGAAAACACCTTTGGATTGCTGAAGCAGCGTTTCAGGATACTGTACTTAGTAGATACCAAAAGTGTCGTGCAGTGCTGTTACACAGTTATGGCTGCGTGTGTGCAGCACAACCCGTGTAATGACGAGAGAGACTTCCTTCAGGAAATGGTATCATTGCCGCAAGATGATGTAGGCAATGGCGACAGTGAAGGGGATATTATTTTATTTATTTTTTTTTATACACAGTACCTACAGCGCCCTCATTGGGGCATTATTGTAGGGGGGAAACATCATAAATAAGAACAAACATCTAGTACATAATAAATTAGGCAAATGATGCGGTCTACACAGAAAATACAATAAACCCATGCACACGGAAGGAAAAAGAAACAAACAAACAAACAAAATAAAAACCATTGTAGAAAGGCAAACATACCCTAAACACACACATACACACACAAAAAAAGATACATTTTAAAATACAGCACTGCTTAAAACATAATACACTCGGACAAGAATTATTGCACTTATATTGACAGGTGGCTTTGCAAATCGGTCAGAAACGATGTGGGAGGAGCGGTAGCGACCCGCGAAGGGAGACAGTTCCAATCATGCACTGTTCGTGGGAAAAAACTATATTTGAATACGTTTATACGGCAATTGTACTCGCGCACCTTAAGTGGGTGGTCAGTGCGGGCGGAAATGTAGCTGGGTTCACTAATGTATTTCTCTTTTGGAATTCCAGTTTTATTATTAAGCACATTATAAAAGAAAGAGAGTCTCAAATATTTGCGCCTGTTTTCAA
This sequence comes from Amblyomma americanum, assembly GCF_052857255.1. Lineage (NCBI taxonomy): Eukaryota > Metazoa > Arthropoda > Arachnida > Ixodida > Ixodidae > Amblyomma > Amblyomma americanum. The sequence continues at coordinate 66,770,372 of NC_135505.1, read as the reverse complement.
GTAATGGCCATCCCAACTTCTCGCGCAAACCAGAAGAACTTTTTTGGAAATTGTAATCGGCGGACACAAACCTAGCAGCCCGTTTCTGGACGCGCTCCAGCTCCTCAATATTCAGTTTTGTATGCGGGTCCCAAACCGCGGAAGCATACTCAAGTATCGGACGTACAGTAGACATGTATAATGTCTCCTTCAGCGTAAGGGGAGCGTCCTTAAAGTTACGTCTGAGAAAGTTTAATGTGCGACTGGCTTTAGCAGATATGTAATTTACGTGTGTATTCCATGATAGGTCAGAAAAAAAGACTCCCAAGTACTTATAAGTTGAAACTGCGGATAATTCAGTGCTACCAAGGAAATAGTCTGTTTGGAGGAATTGTTTCTTTTTTGTAAACCGGACCAGATTACATTTGGAGATGTTTAGCGCCATATTCCAGTTGTTGCACCAAGAGAATACAGAGTTGAGGTCATGCTGTAGTGAAATTGCATCTGCTTCAGAAGAAATATTGCGGTAGATACAACAGTCATCAGCATAAAGTCTGATTATACTTGAAATGTTACTAGTGAGGTCATTTATAAAAATGAGAAATAGAAGAGGGCCCAAAACCGATCCATGCGGAACACCTGAAGTTACACCCACACTTTCCGAGCTGACACCGTCGATAACCACGCACTGTCTCCTTTCCGCAAGATACGCCTCAATCCAGGATAAGAGTGAGGTAGGAATATTTAATTTTGAAAGCTTCTGTAACAATAGGTTGTGAGCAACTAAATCGAACGCTTTTCGAAAATCTAAAAATATACAATCTACCTGACCGGCGGAGTTTAAGGGAACAGAAATGTCATGTGTGAATTCCACGAGCTGTGTTTCACATGAGAAGCCGGAGCTAAATCCATGTTGTGTCGAACAGAAAAAACTATTGTTTTGTAGATGGCTAATTAACTGAGTATAAATGACATGTTCCAGTGTTTTGCACGACACGCACGTCAGCGATATGGGCCTATAGTTACATGTTTTATTTTTATCACCACTCTTATGAATCGGAACGACATTGGCACTTCTCCAGTCAAGGGGCAAAGAAGAATTCTCTAACGATTTCTGAAATAATGCAACGAGATACGGGGCAACTGAAGCTGCACAATTTTTCAAAACGTAATTGGAAATGTTGTCAGGCCCTGGTGCTGATGTAACTTTAATTTTCTGTAATAAAAGCATGATCCCCCGTTCAGAAATTTCTACGTCATTCATTCTGGTCAGGGTGCTGGAAGATTGAAAGTCAGTATGTGTATTAATGGGATCGGAAAACACCGATTGGAAATAAAGATTGAAACTTCTCGCTTTACCTTTTGAATCCCTTCCAAAATCAGTTGCGTCTAGTATATCAGGCGCAGAGACCCTGCTGTTTCTCTTATTTTTAACATATTTCCAGACTGCCTTTGGGTTTGTATTTAGTTGTTGGCCTAGTGTGCTGAAGTATGCCCTTTTCGCTTTACGGATTTCTTTCGATAAGTTCTTAGTTGGCTTTTTCATCTCGGAGTACAAAGTTAGTGCGGGCGTATCACAATATCTGCGAAAGAGCCGTTTCCGCCGGTTGATCATTGCCCGCAACTGTCTATTCATCCAATGCATATCGTCACGACGCTTGGCTGAAATCAAGCGGGATGAGATGAAAGTCTGCGTCAGTGACAAAATTTTAGTTTTAAACAAGTTCCAGAAGGAATCAATATTCAGGGATGGCTGATGTGAAAGAAACTCAGGGAAAAATGCGTCGAGTTCCTGTGATAGCGAAGCATAATCCCCTTTTTCATAAAAAGACACTTTGCGTGGTTGGGTGTGGTGGGTCTTCATAGCATTACAGGATACTTTTGCTAAAACTACATCATGGTCGCTTATGCCTGGCAGCGTTATGACAGACGAGACTAGGCTAGGGTCATTGCAGAAAAACAAGTCTAGCACATTAGCACTGGTAAGGCCGAGTCTGGTAGGGGTTTGAACAAACTGAAATAATGAGTGAGCACCAATTACTTCACGGAAAGCGGTATACAAGAGGGATGCAGTGCGAATTACTGGTTTAAAACAAGACCATTCTACGCTGGGCATATTAAAATCACCGGCAAGGATAATATGTGTTGCGTCTAAGGCTAATAATGTGTTGCTAAGTTCAAAAAATGGCTGTGCGCAGGTTGAACCGGGCGTCCTATAAAAAGAGCCAATTGCCAAAGAAGTACCATCGCCCAGCCGTACCCTGCACCAGACAGCTTCAGAGGAATCGTTGTCTAAGTTAACAGACACGCTTCTCAAACTGCTATGAACGAGGATGAACACACCACCACCGCGTACATTGCGATCCTTCCTATACGTGGTATAGGATGGAGGAAATATTTCACCATCACTTATGTTGCTGTCCAGCCATGTCTCGGTTCCAATTACCACATGTGCGCTCGTCATTTGTAAGAGTGAAAGGAATTGGTCAGTTTTGTTTTTTAGACTGCGGCAATTAGCAACAATACAGACAAGTTCATTTTTAATAGCAGTTTGTGGGCTAGCTAAAAGCCTCGGTGATGGCTATTGGTTTACACAAGTGATATCGTCTGTTTCAATGTTGTATGTACATATAGGTTTTGTTGTCCAGGTTTAGCTTATTAAACCGCAGTTTCAACTTTCCGCCGCGTGCCTTAGCAAACTGCATGAGCTTTTTTCTTTGTTGCCGTATTTTGGCCGAATAGTCCTCGCTTATCGCCCAGTCAGTATCTTTTAGTTTGGCAGCATTTGAAAGAACACGATTCTTTTCTTTAAAGGACAAAAATTTAACGATCAGGGGTCTGTGCTTGTCGGGCGCATATCTTCCTAGTCTGTGCGCTCTTTCAATGGGAGCGGCGTCAACGGAAAGTTTTAACTTTTCAGCGCAAAAAGAGATAATTTTAGTCTCAGACTGTTCCCACGATTCGGTTTCTTTGTCATGGATGCCGTAGAATATTAAGTTGTTTCTTTGTGATTGGTTCTCCAGGTCATCATGCGATGACTCGAGGGCCGTGCACGCGACAGCAAGTTTCTGGGAACTTTGAGATAATCTTTCTACTTCAGGCTTTAGCGGGAGCACCAGTGACACATTATCTTCAACGCTCTTGACTTTTTCTGCGAGTTTTGTTAGTTTTTCTTCGAGATTCTTTTGCTCAAGCCGAATGGAACGTAGTTCGTCCAATATTTCGGTCTGTTGCTGTTGTATCACAGGTATTGTCATGATAGTATCGAACATCTGCTTTTCCTGCTCAGCAGACAGAGGCCCAGGGTTTTGCTCTACGTCTCCCGCAAGCAAAAGCTTTCTTTGAAACAAACCTATGTATCCTGAACAGCTCGCGCACACGTCGTACAGAAGGCGTAAAAACATGCACACAGCAAAGTTGGGATCTGGCGTCGACTTCCTAAACGGTTTGCCATTAACAGAAAGGTAAGAGTAACAAACCTGAAGAAGAACAAGATATAAGCGTCTGGCTGCAATGTCGGCGCCAGATCCCGGAGTGGCTGGGTACAACAGCTGCTTATGTAGGTCATGCTTGTGCGGAAGGTTCCAGGGTTGCCAGTCGATGAAGCGTTCGAGCGCCGGTAGCGCTGTGAGGTCCAACGGCGAAGCGTCACCCAAAAAAGCCAGGTCAGCAGAACAGACTTTCTAGGTAGAAGCGGCTCCGTTCATTGGCAGGCACGTCGACATCGCGGCAGCATCGAAAATCGCCATCATTTGCAGCACGTGAAGAAGAACAAGATGTAAGCGTCTGGCTGCCATGTCGGCGCCAGATCCCCAGGCTACGGGCAGTCTCAGCGTGTATTCATTGACTAGGAGCCGTGCTAATAGCGTATATTTGCTAGGTCATTGACAAGTCACCATGAAAGTATTTTATAACATAGCCGCATATGTATATATAAGTACAGCATTGCGACAAACGCGCCTGTTCGTTTTCAAGGTTTCTTTTGACAACAGTTTCTGGAATACCATTCCAGGAACTCTTGGCAAAATAAACCTTTGAAACGAGCAACCTCGTTTGTCGTAATGCTGTAATTACACTATTAAACTGGCGCATTGGAATTCCTACTGAATATATATATATATATATATATATATATATATATATATATATATATATATATATATATATATATATATATATATATATATATATATATATATATATATATATATATATATATATATATATATATATATATATATATATATATATATATATATATATATATATATATATCGTGGGTTCACGCTGTGCTCCTTCTCCAGTATGGCGGCAAGTTCTCTTTGTGATGCACAAATGATTAGAACCACTGAACAGGTTTATGGGGTTAAAAGTCCCAAAGCGACTCCGGCTATGAGAGATGCCCAAGCCACTAGACAGCTCAAGAAATAATTGCAACTTACTCCTCGTGTACGCTGCTGACAAGGTTGTGCAGACTAACTGTTATCTTTTTGGACTTTTTGTAGGCTAGTCCAGGGACTTCCATTTGTTTTCGACTTGTATCGGAGACATATTACATTGCAATTCCTTGTTTATGAGCTCACAGAGCTTTAGCCAAAGTTGTTTTCTTGTCCTGAACAGAAAAATAAAGCACAGTTGAGAGCAAAACAAAACTATATAAAGTGGTTTGACTTTTCTTTCACTGTAGCACTACGATTGAAATGACTTGCATGCTATGGCTGCACAACCTTTTATTTAGAACTCTCTTAAGAAGTGTGTGGCTACCGGGTTAACTTCTACCAGAGTATGTGCATTTCAGCTGCTACATATTTTAAGCATTCTCTGAGGGATGAAAAGTATATGAGCTTCAAAATGCCGCGAGGAATTGAAAACACTGCAGTAACTTGTTGGGACGTGAAATCTGAGCACAAATGCCCAGCTCTACTGTACAAGTCTTTTTGCACATATTGTCGGCGTTTACGTATAGAAAAAACGAAACGCCATTATGGTATGCTGCAGATAATTTTGGATACAAAGGATTACATGCCGAAGTGTCCTGGTTTTACCAACAAAGTCCTTCATCTCCGTGTACTTGTTCAGAACAAACTTCGTCTTCCGGGCGCTCCACAGTTCTTCTCGTCGTCAGCAGACGCCAATGCCACTGAAGAAAGAGGTGTCAGCGTTTCATCGTCGCAGCCACTGGCAGAAGCCGGCGTCGGCGGTTGCGCCGGAGGGGGTACATTCTCCTCTTGGGCCGCAAACCGCAGCGTCACGCGCTGCCCGTCTGCAAAAGTGCACACCAACATTTATGAAGTCTACACAGCCCAACACGATGCCTCAGAAAAACAACCAACACATGGGACTTAGCAGAGCGACGAGGCCGTATTCGTCGATAATGGGCTACCGACATGTGGCCACGGCCACAAAGAAAACCCTCCTGACCGCTAGGCACGTGTTAAGCGCCAGCTTGCAACAGCACTTACCGAATGCCTCGTCTAAGTAACCATTTGCGTCCTGCATGGGAGAACCGTCCGGGTTATGAAGGAGACGAACTTCTTTCAACGCCTTGTAGCACGATGTGTAGCGCCGTCTGCTCGGTGTTGGGTGGCACGTACGCCATTGTTGCATTTCTCAACACCGCCTCTCCAGTGAGTGCACCGCGACCGAGAACTAAAGCCGAAGTAGGCCTGAGCCCTGACAAAACGAGGAAAAAAGTTCAGAGGGCGCGCTACAGCAGAAAAACGAGGACGACGGTGTTGCACCCCTTGAACTCACTGATCTCCACTATGTTGCTGGATGCCGCATTCCCGCTTTCCGAAGTGGGCGCAAGTGAAGCCTACCGAAGTTCGGTTGCATGTCCCGGAATTTCGATGTGTGCTGTGTATTTCAAAGCAGAAAGTCGCGTCTTTCGCCCTTCCGTCCTCAGATTTTCGCGTTGTTTTCGTGTGACATCTACTGTAATATCAAAGTAATAAGCAAGCTCAACGCGAGAAATGTGCGCATTGTTTGGGGAGCTCCGTAATTTCAGAGAAACCGAAGAAAACAGACATGCAGGTCTCGCCATGCCGCGACGAAGGGGCACGTGCATTAAACACTATTTTCTGATCTGGTTCTTGTCTTTAGAGCATAATTAGGGGAAGTAGTGGAATGACGATGAGTTTAGGTCACCTTAAAAGCAAATTTTCGTGTAGCAAAGAAAAGGTAAAGGCGAGGAAATCCAGACGCTCGAAGAGCCAGTCGTTACTCAGCAGCTTCCGCTGTCTCTTCTTATCGACGGCAGGTGATGATTATCGCTTTAGTTTGTCATTTACCTTCCAGACGTGCTTTTAATCTAACTCAATAGCACAGCCATGTTTCCCCTACACAGCACTAGAGAAACCACTGACGTACGTACGAGAAAGACGAATGCATGCAGCAGCGCATGTGACAAGCGCTGTTTAAAGTGAACTGCACCAATCATCACATGAATAACAGCCCATTCAGGCATAATTTGCTACAGTACGAAACAGTACATACTTGATACACTCCGCCGAAAAAGCAGTACCATATACCTTTTGTACGCGCTAGTGTGAACCAGTCACCGACGGCACCCCACCAGATTGTGGCCTCTCCCTCACCCCGGTTCGGTCTAAACAAAATTCCGGAAATTTGTCACTGCAAAGTCGGCTGCCTAATGAAGGTTCCACCTATCCTTTCTTAAATTTATCAGTCATTGATGGTATAACTTGATCTTAGAGCGCGACAACGTGCAAACACAACAAAGAGCAGTGTTGGCGATGCTAGCGCAACGCGACGACACAGAGCTGAGCAGGCGCGGCTCCGTACGTGCTGTGTGTAGCGTTGTTCTGTCGTCTGCTAGTGTCGTCCCCTTGCGAGGGAATGGACCCTTACTTTTGTAACGTCTTTACCGATGATTTTGATGCACTCCTCATGCAGTTGACGGTGCAACGGGTCGGCATTGTCATGAAAAATGACGAGAGCGTCAAAAAGAGTTGATGATTAGTGGAAAACTAAAACTGAAAAGCCGTGCTGAGGCCCGATTTCGTTCACTTCCAAAGGCTGACTTCCGGGACATGCCGCCCAATTTCCGGTGGCCTCACTTTTTCAGGCGCGCGATGCGGCATCCGGCCTGCTAGTGGAGATCAGTGCTTGAACTAGTGCAGCCGGTCCAGTCAAATGGAAGAGACCTTGAGTTCTTCCGCGAACAAAAATTAGTGCCGAGAACTTTCTGTTATAGACAAGCGTCAGGCCATGACGTCAAAGAGATGCGGCAGCTTTCGCATCAGCAGTGACCTTCGTGGTGAAGGCAAAAAGCGGGACCTTTCGCATGGCTGTGCCGCGCTTGCGTATTTTTGGGCACAATTCACGGCGTTCCGACAAATTGTGGTGCGGTTGGTTGAGCCGCAATGCAGAAGAAAGGAAGCGGCATAAGCTTCCACAAGTTTATTACAGTCAAATAGGTGCGAAAGCGATGAGCAAGACAAGTTCGGCGGCCGCCGAGCTGGAGGTTTATTACGCAGAGCTCATTTCACCCCTTGGGTTATTACATTGCGTTTCTGCATCAAATCTAATAAGTTGTTTGGTGCTTCTGACTTCGCACCGTTACTGTTCAGTCATGCGGTGAACTGTGCACAAATCAAGTAATGCCAGCAACTCGTCCTCATTCTGTCGTGCTCTGAGCAAAAGTTTGGGCGCGATATTCCGTGTGCTTGGGATCGTGAGTGTAACGCAGGGGGCCATTTTCAGACGCTTATCACACGGACAAATTCCCGAGAATCACTTCGCGTAAACAAAAAGAGACAAAAAGCTTGCGCCAGTCGCCTTCAGCGTTCGCACTGTGCCGCGCTTGAAGAAGCAACGGACTCGCGTAGTAGCGCGCAAGACGGCTTTTTCCCTGTTTTCATTTTCGCGAATTTCAACAAGTGCGTCGTTTCAACATCGGTCCAGCGACGCTAGGACTTCGGCAAAGTCGCGCATAGTTATTCCCTAATTTTTTTGGAATTTTCACATAGTAGGCCGATCAGAACTTGGCGAAGAACGCAAATTCCACGCCAAAAGCTGCTCCAATCAAGCAGAATGCGCACACATGAATCAATGCTAAAATAAGACGCAAGGATATATAGCTTAGCAGAGTGAGCGTAAAAGCAGCGCTGGTATCACCTAGCCAGAGCAGATAAGTTACTCATCTTTTGACACACCTTGGGCACACCTCCCTTTTAGCACTTCATATGTTCAGTACTTCACGAAGCTGACTGTTTTCTCGCTTTTGGCCGGTGCATATTCCGCGCTATTCCACCGTCGCCTCATGAAATGCAAGCCTGGTGACCGTGTATGAGCGTGGACGCCGATTCGACGACGCGGCCTCAGTGAAAACCGTTTCGCGCTCTCAAGCTTTGCGCTCGCAATGTTTAATTTACAATGTCTGTGCTTTTGTTGACCTTACTTTCCCTGAAAGCATCTGGCCGATGGTTCTTTGAGAGCGAAGTAATGCCGCGAAATTGTTGTAGTGCTTGCATGCTCGAATTCAAAACCGTTGGCGCGCGGGATTATCACTTTGTTACGCGAAAAGCGATCAGCGTTACCTGGAAGGATTGCAGCCAGGCGCCACTATGTCGACATTATTCTGGGCTGTTGTAGTTGCTTTTTAGCGCCTTGTCTCCAAGGTTGCTCTTCGATGACCACGTCTTTTGCTATCGGCGTCGCCGAAATTCTTCAGTTTATTTATCGGCAATAGTCACTTCAATAACGACTTTGTTCCTCGTTAGTGTGCTCATCTCATTTTTCATGGCATTGCCACCAGCTCCTGACAATTTTGAATTAAATAATTGCTGAAATACTTCATTTCATGTCTCGTTCACTGCATATAATTTCACAACGAAACAAATAAGAGTTAGGTAAATGGGTGAGATTTCTGGTTTGCAAAAGCACTGAGAACGTCCTGTTGCTATTCACGGTGACTTTAAACGCAAATTTCATCATTGCCCAGCGACATTATACTGTTCTGGACAAAGTTGCTATTAGTGGTTTAATTTTGAAAAAGTAATAAAAATTGCAATTTAATAGAAGAAAAGATGGGCGCTGACCACGTCAACCGCGTGTGCTCTTTGTGTACATAAAAATGGCAGCACACCTGAATTGTCATGACGTCACGGGTTTAAAAGCGAAAATTCTATACCTACTATGGTTCCCGGGAAAACCTCAATATGTGCCATTTTTCTCTATGTATTTATTTGTATGCCTCTGTATTTATATAGTGCCCCTTCAGGACGTTTTTTCCTGATTGAAATATGCGACTTTTGGCAGCGTAGTGTAGAAGGTGCGATAAGGTGTGGCGCAGACGGCTAGAGAACGCTTGACACATACGAAATCGATTCACAAGCAAAACTAGACTATTTTGCCAGCCAGGCCATGAACCTTTGACATCACGTTCTTTACGCCACGGTCATTACGCCACGTTCTTTACGCCACGGTGAAAAACAAGTACGAATTTATCCTCTCCCCTCCCACTAACCCTACTTTTCGACTCGACAGCGTTTACAAGCAAATCTGGTCAGGGTCGAGTTGAATCAACCTACCACTTGCGGCGGAGTTGACTGGAGCCCACCCGTCGACTCCCGTCCTGAGTCGACGCGGGTTTACATGAGTAGTACTGGTTTTCAGTTCCATAACTCAACAACCAGGCGGCCCTGTTAGGTTCATGTAAGTGCCGCTATTGGCTTGAGGGTCTCCTATGAGGAGTATTTCTAGTTTAATTCTTGATGACTTGTATCGTCAACTGGGTCACTGCGCCCTTGCGGTGGGGAAGGAACAATGCTCTTCTCCCACACTGTCCTGAATAATGAGCCCCCTTCCTGTGTTTTGCACTAACAATGCCTTGTGTGGCTGCTAGGAGTGGAAAGGAGGGGGGCGCTTTTGCGTGTGGCCTTGCATACCACTTCCTTTCTGCACCACAAGCTCGAGCAAAAAAGAAAAGCAGAAATCCTCTCTGAATACAACCCAAAGAAGAAAAAAGGAAAGAAAGAGCTCAAGTCCGTCCAAGTTCTCATTAAAAACCTGCGCGCACGAACACAGACAACCAAGAGGTTCGTGGTAGAGTGCAATAGCGACAAAATATTGTCTTACGCCTGATTTAGCCTCGTCGCATTATTTAAATTTGATGCGAATTTCAAACCACCGCAAAAAATACATACACAACTTTCAGAGCCTGTAAAACGCAAACATTAGGCACGATATGGATGAAAATTGCGGGTTAACAATGAAGCAAGAAAAAGAGCGAAAATTTTGCGGGAGAATTTTCGTTTTGTGGCTTAGTTTCTTCACGAGATGACATGAAAGACCGAAATATATAAACTTGCAATTTTGCTCAATGTTTAGCTCTGGATTTTGAAAAGTTGGAATTAAAAGAATAAAATCTGTCCGCAACATTTCTTCTATCCACTAAAGAAGACGTTCTGTCACAGACCTCATGAAATTCGGACCATATTTAGGAACGCTACAGGTTCTGGAGTTCCCATGTATTTCTTAAGGATGTAGTCACTGGTGAACCCTCGTTTATGTGTTATTGCTCACATATACACAATTGATTATACTCTACATTTAGAGTTACTGGGAGTACCCATACTGCTTCTTCCATCAATGCTGCAAGTTAAGCGATGCGCCACTGCTCTGCGATCGCAAGTGCTGCCACCGGAGGGGCTTGTGAGACGGAGGCTGCTCATCCCGAGCGACATGTCTGCTCGCAATCCGGTGGGCAGGCTAAGATGACGTCACAAGGTAACGTGAACTAGGCGACCCACCTGCCACGTATGCTGCTTCTCGGAACATTTTTCGCAGGTTTTTTTGTGCAACAGCGTCGACAACGACGGCGGCTTTTCTTCGACACCAGCCTCCTAACACTGTCACGCTAAAAGTTGTGTTCCCATCCATGTTACAACAGTCAATTCTCAATGCTGTTTGCTGCCCTGCTCCGACCCGTGCATATGTGCCTGGGGGCGCCACCTACCTAAGTATTTTCGGTGGCGAGCCGGGTTTAAGACGGCCCCTCCGCATTGAGCGGCACGACTCGAAACTTTGAGGGGGTCTCTCACTTTTAGTGATGATAGTTTTACTTCGGGCATTTGTGCTTTCTTTATATATGCTGCACGCTCTTAATTACATAGACAAATTGCTACATAGCGCTTCGGCGCTGAGTCTTCACTCTGAGAGTCACTCGTGTGAAGTTTTCGAGAACACCAAAAAGTAAAAGCACCGGACAGAGCTCATGATATGGACCCACGTGATTAATCCTGAAAACGCGTCCTCTTCTATGTATTTTCCACGCATCCCGTTGCCCATAGTAGGTGAACTTATAAATAGAGCTTGCAGCGCGAGGCGTTTCGCGCATTTTCGGAAGACACATGGTTAAACTTGAACTCTTATATGTTCTATAATGACGCTTCGTCATCCAAGCCAATAACAATTCTCTGAAGTGTCGAAATAAGGTATTTACTATTAATTAGGCTCAAGCATTAACGTGTGCATGCGTGTGTGTGGAGAGTTTACAGTGTATTGCACCTGGCCTGTTAGTAAATTAAAGGATGCGGGTATATATTTGTTTTAAAAATTTAAATTTGAGCAGTTGCGAACGAGCTGCTTTAAGAGCGAAAAGTGTTTTAGGCCCTCTGCGGTAATCAGTGAGAGTAAAATACAAACCCTTCTCTACCGCAATAGAAACCTTTCGTAATATTCACGATAGGTGGTCCAAGAGATTAAAGACATAGACCCATTAAAGCCACTTTATTAAACATACCATGGCTAGAAACCTCAAAGGTATCCAAAGGAAGCAGGCCTAATACTATCTTTTCGCTTTGCTTCGGTCACTTTATTTTATTGGGCATTATTTACACACTCTTTGTTTTACTAAATAGCCTACGCGCCAAGTTAGCACTCTAAAACAAAACGTGAAGACCCTTTGCATTGCTCTTACGTGGGAGCTGTGAGATTCTATTGCCGTAATGAATTTACTGTGAACATCTTCGCGACGCTATGTGCGAGTGTTTTTTTTTGCTCTCGACGAGAGTGAACCACCTGAAAACTCGCGAAGAAATCAAATTTATTTACCTTTAACCACGCATTGAAAGATGCCTCTGTGCACGAGACCTTAATCGGATGTGACGCTTTAACCTACAACGGCTGCCAACGCGGTACGCTTGTGCGCTCTTTTAGGACCGATTTCCGCAAGGAAAATTCACTGATCTCCATTTACTATTGCCAAGCCACGGCTTCATAGCAAGAGCAGAGCGCAGAAACTAGGCAATAGAGCGTAGAGACAAGAACACAGGCTGTAGCTACTTCTGCTAAGGTTATAACAAGGTAGCCGCCTGAAAAAAAGAGAACAGGAACAGACTAGACAATGGAGCATAGAGACAAGAACACAGGCTGTAGCTACTTCAGCTAAGGTTATAACAAGGTGGCCGCCTGAAAAAAAGAGAACAGGAACAGGTTAGACAATAGAGCATAGAGACAAGAACACAGGCTGTAGCTACTTCAGCTAAGGTTATAACAAGGTGGCCGCCTGAAAAAAAGAGAACAGGAACAGACTAGACAATGGAGAATAAAGACAAGAACACAGGCTGTAGCTATTTAGCTAAGGCTATAACAAGGTGGCCGCCTGAAATAAAAAGAGAGAACAGGAACAGACTAGACAATGGAGCATAGAGACAAGAACACAGGCTGTAGCTACTTCAGCTAAGGTTATAACAAGGTGGCCGCCTGAAAAAAGGAGACAACAGGAACAGACTAGACAATAGAGCACAGAGACCAGAACACAGGCTGTAGCTACTTCAGCTAAGGTTATAACAAGGTGGCCGGATGAAAAAAAAGAGAGACCAGCAACAGACTATACAATGGAGCATGGAGACAAGAACACAGGCTGTAGCTACTTCAGCTAAGGTTATAACAAGGTGGCCACCTGAAAAGAAAGAGAGAACCGGAACAGACTAGACAATGGAGCATAGAGACAAGAACACACGCTGTAGCTACTTCAGCTAAGGTTATAACAATGTGGCCGCCTGAAAAAAAGAGAGAACAGGAACAGACTAGACAATGGAGCATAGAGACAAGAACACAGGCTGTTGCTACTTCAGCTAAGGTTATAACAAGGTTGCCGCCTGAAAAAAAAAGAGAGAACAGGAACAGACTAGACAATAGAGCATAGACAAGAACACAGGCTGTAGCTACTTCAGCTAAGGTTATAACAAGGTGGCCGTCTGAAAAAAAGAAAGAACAGGAACAGACTAGACAATGGAGCATAGAGACCAGAACACAGGCTGTAGCTACTTCAGCTAAGGTTATAACAAGGTGGCCGCCTGAAAAAAGGAGACAACAGGAACAGACTAGACAATAGAGCATAGAGACCAGAACACAGGCTGTAGCTACTTCAGCTAAGGTTATAACAAGGTGGCCGCCTGAAAAAAGGAGACAACAGCAACAGACTAGACAATGGAGCATAGAGACAAGAACACACGCTGTAGCTACTTCAGCTAAGGTTATAACAATGTGGCCGCCTGAAAAAAAAGAGAGAACAGGAACAGACTAGACAATGGAGCATAGAGACAAGAACACATGCTGTTGCTACTTCAGCTAAGGTTATAACAAGGTTGCCGCCTGAAAAAAAAAGAGAGAACCGGAACAGACTAGACAATGGAGCATAGAGACAAGAACACACGCTGTAGCTACTTCAGCTAAGGTTATAACAAGGTGGCCGCCTGAAAAAAGAAGACAACAGGAACAGACTAGACAATAGAGCATAGAGACCAGAACACAGGCTGTAGCTACTTCAGCTAAGGTTATAACAAGGTGGCCGCCGGAAAAAAGGAGACAACAGGAACAGACTAGACAATAGAGCATAGAGACCAGAACACAGGCTGTAGCTACTTCAGCTAAGGTTATAACAAGGTGGCCGCCGGAAAAAAGGAGACAACAGGAACAGACTAGACAATAGAGCATAGAGACCAGAACACAGGCTGTAGCTACTTCAGCTAAGGTTATAACAAGGTGGCCGCCTGAAAAAAGGAGACAACAGGAACAGACTAGACAATAGAGCATAGAGACCAGAACACAGGCTGTAGCTACTTCAGCTAAGGTTATAACAAGGTGGCCGGCTGAAAAAAGGAGACAACAGGAACAGACTAGACAATAGAGCATAGAGACCAGAACACAGGCTGTAGCTACTTCAGCTAAGGTTATAACAAGGTGGCCGCCTGAAAAAAGGAGACAACAGGAACAGACTAGACAATAGAGCATAGAGACCAGAACACAGGCTGTAGCTACTTCAGCTAAGGTTATAACAAGGTGGCCGCCTGAAAAAAGGAGACAACAGGAACAGACTAGACAATAGAGCATAGAGACCAGAACACAGGCTGTAGCTACTTCAGCGAAGGTTATAACAAGGTGGCCGCCTGAAAAAAGGAGACAACAGGAACAGACTAGACAATAGAGCATAGAGACCAGAACACAGGCTGTAGCTACTTCAGCGAAGGTTATAACAAGGTGGCCGCCTGAAAAAAGGAGACAACAGGAACAGACTAGACAATAGAGCATAGAGACCAGAACACAGGCTGTAGCTACTTCAGCTAAGGTTATAACAAGGTGGCCGCCGGAAAAAAGGAGACAACAGGAACAGACTAGACAATAGAGCATAGAGACCAGAACACAGGCTGTAGCTACTTCAGCTAAGGTTATAACAAGGTGGCCGCCGGAAAAGAAGAGAGAACAGGAAGAGACTAGACAATGGAGCATAGAGACAAGAACACAGGCTGTAGCTACTTCAGCTAAGGTTATAACAAGGTGGCCGCCTGAAAAAAGGAGACAACAGGAACAGACTAGACAATAGAGCATAGAGACCAGAACACAGGCTGTAGCTACTTCAGCTAAGGTTATAACAAGGTGGCCGCCGGAAAAGAAGAGAGAACAGGAACAGACTAGACAATGGAGCATAGAGACAAGAACACAGGCTGTAGCTACTTCAGCTAAGGTTATAACAAGGTGGCCGCCTGAAAAAAGGAGACAACAGGAACAGACTAGACAATAGAGCATAGAGACCAGAACACAGGCTGTAGCTACTTCAGCTAAGGTTATAACAAGGTGGCCGCCTGAAAAAAGGAGACAACAGAAACAGACTAGACAATAGAGCATAGAGACCAGAACACAGGCTGTAGCTACTTCAGCTAAGGTTATGTGGCCACCCGAAAAAAGAGAACAGGAACAGACTAGACAATGGAGCATAGAGACAAGAACACAGGCTGTTGCTACTTCAGCCAAGGTTATAACAAGGTGGCCGCCTGAAAAAAAAAGAGAACTGGAACAGAAGAGGGGAAATATTTTGTGGGCGAACTGTGAACGATGCACAAACACGTCAACGCAGGCACAGAAGGCCAGAGCTTCTGCCACGAAGAAGCGTTGTTATGATAGAATTAGGAAGCAGCGCGCGCGTGCAGCGAAGAGAATAACATCCTATACAGTACCGTGTCCAGGATTTAGTCCGCCTTAGTCTTCACGGCATGATTGGACACTCGGCCGTAGGAGATATTTGCCTTGTGGACAAAGTTTCACTTAAAGTTGATCGTGGTCAATCGGTCGCTTTCGTTGGCGCTGCCATGAAATACAACCGCCAAGAAAAAAGTGCGTAAAGGTTTGGTTTTCGCAAAATGCTCGTTGTATATGCATAATAAAACATATAAACAAACACCGCGAGCATTAAATCTAACAGTGGAAAAGTATAGGCATAACCATAATTAGACCGATTTTTTTTTATCATCTGACAAATAGAAACATTTTTTTACCTCACTTTTGATGTGTCGTTATCCTTCATCTTTTTTCTCTGCTAGGGCTCCATCTTTTTTACAATTTTAACATGCTCTCACTTCCTCCAGCTTTGTAATGTCGCCTCAGCATTGAGTGATGAATTATCACGAGTAAGAAAATTTCAGTTTTAGAAGAAAAAAATTTGTGCACCGTGGCGCGAAGCATAGCTTGCAAAGCCCGACGCGAACACATCCAGCCGAAAAGCGATAACCACACTTTGGAGTGTTTTTTGTACATTTACATTTCAAATCAAGCATCAAGATTGCGCACAAGAAAAAATATTTCAGCAGTTGAATGTAAAAAAAATTGCATCAGCGTAGACGAATGGAGCATTATTCTCCGGGGCCCCCTTTCTTTGCTTTTAATTCTTAGCCAGCGAAATACTCGAGCGAGAACAGTGGCCAACTAACTCATGCAGTCTTGTAGAAGTCACTGCTCTCCTTCGGGTGTTTTGTTTTTATGTACCTGTTTTTTTTTCAGCATTAATACATTTTCTTTGTTTCAAGTTAAAAAACACAATGATGCAGGAAATAAAGCTCGCAAATAAACCCGAAAGCTACTGATATGGCACCTTATGTTGGATTCAGATGGAATGTGTCACTCCTTCATTAAACATACATTACACATACTTTAAGCAATAAACATTCACATTGTTGCAGGCTAACTGGTTGGTTTCTGACGTTTAACGTCAAAAAGCGTCTCAGGCTTCGAGAGACGCTGTAGTAAAGGTCTCCGGAAATTTCTACCACCTAGGGATTTTTAACGTGCCCGGACGTCGTACAGTACATGCGCCTATAGAATTTCGCCTCCATCAAAATTCGACCACTGCCGCCTGGATCGAACCCGCGTCTCGGGTCAGCAGCCGAGTTCCATAACCACTGAGCCACCGCGGCGGCCCCTTTTTGAGGCTAAATGTATTAAAAGAATTTATTTATTTATTTATTTATTTATTTTATTTTACAGGTACTGCCAGCCTTATTATCAGGCCTTAGGCAGGAGTGGACAACACAAATCAACAAATTCAGAAACAGCAAAATCAGCAAACAAGATACAGGACGCTGAATGATAAATCAGAACAAAAACAAAAACACAAGATAGTATTTACAACATGAGTGTCATTTTGATGAGGGGGAGCCACATGTCACTCAGGACTTACGCGCAAGTGCGCAGAGGAATGAGGAAACCGTTGGGCAGTCAACTGTGTCGGCGGATAATGCATTCCAATCGCAAATAGTGCGCGGAAAATAGGAATTTTTAAATGCGTCCGTCCTGCACGAAAAATCCAGGACTTTTTTGGTGTGATATGAGCGCGTAGATCGGCGGTTAGCTGGCAGAATGTATGAACTTTTGTCTATTCCCAATTGGTTATGATAGAGTAAATAGAAAAATTTCATCCTATCCCGGTAACGTCTGAATGTGAGACTTTCCAGTTCTGCAGCTTCTAGAAGTAATGATGGGGACGTGCGCCAGCTGTATGAGTTAAAGATGAACCTAGCTGATTTTCTTTGAACTTTCTCAAGTTTGGTAATATTAGACTGTGTATGTGGATCCCATACAATCGCGGCATACTCTAGGACGGGTCGGATAAATGTATTGTAGGCTAGGATTTTAATTTCAGGTGAAGCGTTCCCTAACGTACGCCTTAAAAAGCCAAGTTTCTTCATTGCTCTATTGTAGGTGTGTGTTACATGTTGATTCCACCTAAGATATGATGAAATTATTACTCCCAAGTATTTGTAACTGGAAACGACAGATAAGCACTGGTTGTTAATGTTATAAGCAAATGATAACGGGTTCTTTTTGCGTGTAACGGTCATTGCCACAGTCTTTTTAAGATTAATAGTCATTTGCCATTTTGTGCACCAAGTTTGTATTTTAGATAGGGAAGTGTTTAAAACTGCCTGGTCGTTCGCACTACGTATTTCATGATATAGGACGCAGTCGTCTGCGAAAAGTCTGATCTTGACGTGAATGTCACTGACGATATCATTTATGAAGATCAGAAAGAATAGCGGACCTAAAACTGAGCCTTGTGGAATGCCTGAGTTTACGTTTGCGGAAGAAGAAGCTGCATCTTTAACTTGAACACATTGCTTTCGTAAGGACAGGTATTCCCCAATCCAGTTAATTAAGGTGTTGTTCTTTAGTATGGGTCTTAGTTTCAGCAGTAATTTGGAGTGAGAGACGCGGTCAAATGCTTTTTCGAAATCGAGGAAAATTATGTCGACTTGGCTTTGCTTATCTAAAGCTGCTGCTAAATCATGAACTGTTTCTACGAGCTGAGTTGCGGTAGAAAACCCTAGCCTAAACCCATGTTGTCTGGTATCAATTAATGCGTTGTCATTCAGAAAGACGGATATGTGTTTGAATATTATATGTTCGAGCAATTTAGCACAAGTGCAAAGTAAAGAAATTGGCCTGTATGACGTGACGAGGGACGGATTTTCTGTTTTTGGTATGGGAACGATCTTTGCGTGCTTCCATTCGGTTGGGAGTTTCGCGCTTGTTAATGACTTCTTGAATATTAAAGTTAGATATCTTGAACACCACTCGGCGTAACGGAAAAGAAATGCATTCGGAATCCCATCAGGTCCAGGCGATTTTTTGGTGTCTAGATTGAGCAAAAGCGCCAACACCCCTTCCTGAGTAATAGTGACGTCAGCAATTGGCAGAATGTGTTCATAAACAGGAAAGTGTGGGCTGATACCATCGTCATGCGTGAACACCGAGCAGAAGTACTGGTTAAGCGCATCTGCGACATTTGCACTGTCAGAGATAAAAGTATCACCGATGCAGAGTTTGGGTGCAACTTTCGTTTTCGGCGATAAGTGCTGCCAGAACTTCTCCGGGGAAGAGAGCAGAAAGTTTTTGAGCGTTATTTTCTGGAAATGATCTTTTGCGCTTTTTATTTTTTCAGCTAAAGATAAACGTAAGCCAAGCAATCTGTTACAAGTGGAAATAGTGGGGCGTAGTTTGTGCTGTTTTCTTGCCTTTTTTAGCTTACGTTCTAACCGCACGATTTCTTTTGTTACCCAGGGATTCCGTTTCTGCAGCACTTTTCGCTTCACCGGAACAAACTTTTGTACACATTCTAATACAAGGCATTTGAAGGAACACCACAGGTCATCAATTGAATGTTCATTTGATCCACACATAACTTGAAATGTAGAAAACGAGCTCTCCAGTGCATCAAGTACATCAGTATCATTGGCACGCGAGAAAATAGGGACGGTTCTTTCTAGTTTTTCAATATGTGAATCGAAGTTTACTTCCAAAGTTAGATAAACCATTTTGTGGTCTGATATGCCTTCGAACACCTGAACCTGTGGGTTTCTGCGAATAACAGCGGCATTTGCAAGGTAAAGGTCCAAAATTGACAATGTGTTATTGTGAACACGGGTAGGTTCTTTGACAAGCTGAGTAAGGTTGTGGAGAACAACTATATCAACGAAAGGCTCAGAAGCACTTGAAAGGGGCTCGGGAAAATCATTCCAATTGACAGATGGAACGTTAAAGTCTCCCGTAAGGAGCATAGCACAGCGCTTTTTCCTGCAGGCACACAAGAACTCATTAAGGTTTTCGAAGAAAACGTTCTCGCAGTTGGGTGGACGATAGAACCCTCCTACAATTAAATTACATTCAATGAGAAAAAGTTTTACTACAACACATTCAATTCCTGTAATGTCAGGCAGCCTAGTAGCCTTCAGCGTTTCTTTGAGAAGAATAGCAACGCCACCGCCACGGGAGTCTCTGTCATGTCTGTAAATTTTGTACCCATTGGGTGTTACTTCCGAGTCGGCGACGCCACTATGTAGCCAGGTTTCGGTGATTACTAGGATATGGGGTTTGTGTGCGGTTATAATGCTTTCCAATTCGGCAGTTTTGTTTAGTATGCTTCGGGCGTTAATGTTTAAACACCGAAGTTCAGATTTTTCTTTAACACAGTCATTAAGTCACTGCTGTTTAGGGCTTTCAGGACGCGAACTGACTGGCACTCTTGCCATCTGAATGCTGTCCCACCGATATATTTGTTTGTCAACCTTAATTTTGTCATACTGAAGCTTTACCTTTATACCTGCTTTCCTTTCTTCAGCCGTGCTGTCCCAAAGGTTTTTCCTAATCTGCCGAGTCACTGCTGAAAAATCTTCTGAAACTGAAATACGTTGCCCTTTGAGCTTGTGGCAGTTGCGCAGCACGTTCGTTTTTTCTCTGTGATCTATCAACCTCATAATGATAGGCCGGTGCTTGTTTGCCTGCCTACGGCCCATCCTATGCAGTCTCTCAACGGAAGTTACTTGCACGCCTAGGTATTTAGAAAACACTTTATCATTTAGAGTAGTCATCAGCGACTCGGTTGTTTCGTCCGCCTCTTCTTTAATGCCAAAAAAGATAAGGTTGTTTCGTCTGCTTCTGTCCTCTAAATCAACTAGCTTCTTTTCAAGACATTGTATTGTTCGTTCCATGTTCTCGAAGTGCTCTGTTAGAACGGAATATTTGGCTGCTATGGCTTCCACGGTTTCAAGCTTAGACTCTATAGCATTTAATCGCTTTTCTATGTTTTTTTGACCGTCAAGAAGTTGTCTCAGCAAAATGTTTAATTACGTTTAGTTACTATACCAGAGTGTTCACTGAGCGCGCAAACGTTGCTTGTGAGTCGAATATTTGTCAGCCAAAGGATCGCGGTGATTACCTTTATCTGCTTATGAAAATGACACCCGTACCTTTTGACAAACATGAGGGCTAGATAGGATCGAGAATCCAATACAAATGAAATGCATCACCGATATAAAAAAAATCCAGAATTACTCGTGTGATTATATGCATGAGAGGCGTGGAGATGAAAATCTTATTCTTTTTTTACTAAGCCGAAATGGAGGAAAGAACAGTACTATTGGGGATAAAATTCCTAGTGTGCAGAGCATCGAGAGGTGCCGCGTTTGTAAAAGTGTGCGTTATGTACAAGCTGCTCTCTTTAGGCTGTTAGATCGTGCCTATATCTCCGAATTTAGATGTGACCTAAAAAACTCTCTACGTGCTTTTGTTAGGCATTATAAACCTTCATTTCATTGCAGTGTACAGAGCAAAAAATAATCAGTGACAATTGCAATTCTGAATGCCCTTACAAACACCTCATTCCAGTTATATGTTTTTCTTTCCTTCACTTGAAACGAATGAGATATTAGCGCGATTTATAAAGCACAGAACTCCTATCCCTGGCTCTGTAAAATTACCGCACTTAATAATAGTGCTCAATGGGTCGGTTTCCTTCCCTCGTTCGGCCGTTCTCTGTTCTCCACTTGCATGCCCAGCTTTCTGGGACATCTACTACTTGCGCCATCTACCGGCAGTGGCGGCGACAGGGAGCGTAACTGAATGGGAAGCGGTACAAAAAAATCGTAAAACGTGACCAAAAGCACCTACAAAAAATGCTTCGGGGATTTGTGTAATGTACACTTAGCTGATGAATGTGCCGATGTTTCAGTCCTGTGCTATTAATACACGAGCTTCCCAGCGCGTTTGAATATTATACGATGCTGCCTACGGGAGGGGGCCAAAGTTTTGGCATTTTTCCAGACTTTGAAACTGTATAGCACCATAACACGGATAGATATCGAAAATGCTTCCCTGTTTTAGGTACCCAAATATATGGTGTTTAAAATGGTGTGCAACGATCTGGCATAGCTTTGATCAAGAAGCTTCCTGAGGCCTTTTAAATGAAACCTGATATTGCCTAAAGTATGAAAGATGGCGCCCTATAGCGAGCTA
This sequence comes from Amblyomma americanum, assembly GCF_052857255.1. Taxonomy (NCBI): domain Eukaryota; kingdom Metazoa; phylum Arthropoda; class Arachnida; order Ixodida; family Ixodidae; genus Amblyomma; species Amblyomma americanum. The sequence goes on along the minus strand of NC_135505.1, from coordinate 66,748,805 downwards.
CGCTGCAGAAATGGTTTGGACTGCTGAAGTTGCGTCCATTTCGACGCTTACCTTTTTATCGGGTGACTTTTGCCTTGCAGACAAGAACACATGTCAGAGCTCGAACCCAGTGTCTCGACCGGAGCTTTAAATCAAGAAGGTTGTTACAATGACCATGCATTAACGCAGCTACATAAAGTATTCGCGGTTGTTCATATATGCTTGTCGTGGAGCAACTTTGCAAACTGTCAGCCCTTTGCTTTATCTAAAAAGTTTATTGGGGCGTGTGATCTTGATATATTAGGGTATGAGAGCTAGCTTGCCTGAATTTTAGCTATTCTTGTTACTTTTAAAGAGCGTAGCGGCATTCAAACGGCCTACATCAAAAAGTGTTCGCGGATATAAATGTATAAGTTTATTCTTTTAATACTTATTTAAGAAAATTTGATCTAGCTTAACTCAGAAACATTCTGAAGCCGTACAGCTGTTGCTGGGCAGAACACGGAATTTGGAGTCTAGAAGCAAATAGCGTCTAGATAGACGTTCATATTGTTACTGTCACGTTCACCTGTAATGTTTTCAAATTAGTGACTCTAGTGTTGTCCGAATATGCTGACTCGAGTTTGCACTTAATGTTCTAACTTGGGTTCAGAACCTTTTGTTTTGGTCAACTAATCTTAATAAATGTGCTCGTTTTTATAGCAAATATATTAGTATGAATGTATGAATGAAAAATTTCACGCATGATCACTATTCATACTTTTATTGCTGCAGTTATTGGCGACTTTTTTTTGCTGTTCCTTCATTCTGACTTCTGTAATATGCATGCATGATGTATTGCCGGGATCCATCCTGTGTAACACAACTGAAAAAAATGAGGCTTCGCTTTTGAGGCACGAAACTTCGCTTTTAAAGATACCGCAAGATACCGCCATCTTTTTTCATTTTTGCAAACAAATTGGTGAATTTAATTGTGCCCGCTTCTATGCTACGAAAAAGCGCTTTTACATGGACGTCATCAAGGAAGCAGTTCATAACGGTATATATAAATGGTAAATATGGTGGCTGTCGCAATTTGCGACGCGGCCAGTCGCTACGCTGCCAGTCGCTGCTACGCTGCTTCGTCGGCCGATTGTCATGATATCGCAGTTAATTCTCCCGCACCTCCCAGAGTGACATCGCAAGGGGCCGCCAGGTGCAAGAGGGTTAACCACGGATTAACAGGGTTAGTCGCGATGTCATATCAATCGTCTGAAGCGACTGTCTTGAGAGCCTCCTTTGAAGAACGTTTGCATCTGTCCTTTGAGGCTGGGCTGTAATCATTTTAAGCAATAAATTTTTCTATTTCACCAGTATAATAGATGAGTTGCGTTATCGCAAGCAGCTTGCTTTTAAGATTCATCTTTTTCAAAATGCTATGAAAACGTGTAAAAAATTGACCGCCAATAGCAAGATCAAAGGATGTCAAGGGATATAAAATAGAGGGGGAAGAAAAATAAAAAATAACTAAGTGTCCTGCCCACGCCAGTACAAATACTACATTGAGACTGTTAAAAGAATGAAAACTAGAAGAGCTGCCCGTTAGGACGGCCAATAAAAATCAAGAGAAACACCCCCACAAATGCATTCAAAGAGAGAGAGAGAGGCGGGTGGGGGGGGGGGGGTGGCAAAGTCTTGCACAGGGTGCCGGGTGATGTAAGGCCGGCTCAGGACCCAGCCGCTATGCCCACATTTCAGCGTACGCGAAATGCAACAACGCTCCGGCTGTTTACCCCCGAGGGGTCGAATTAGTTCGAAGCGCTCCAGTGCGCTGTCCCTCATAGCCCGTCATGGAGCGAATTTGTATTATTTCATTGTAGCTTTTCCCAGTTCCCAGTTTACTCTGCCTGCAGCAGCTTTGATTTCTGTGATCACATGAAAAACTAATTATACTGCACTGAACAATACTATCACTTACTTTGGAAGCAGCAGCGTTTGGTAAATCAAACCAAATACAATTGTAACATAGAGGTAGAGCGCAACAAAAATAACCAGACGCTAAAAAGGAATGTATACCAATAAAATAAGCCACGAATTGCATTCGATGTTACAAAGTTAATGAGAATATCAAATAGGCGGGGATGTCATTATAGTCGGTGGAGATGTCATTATAGCACGTAGCGGAAAGCACAATGTCAGCAAATTACCATGAATGATGGGGATGCCTTCGTAACGATAACACTCATGGGAAGTGATCTGTTACGTTTACAGTAATATTCGAAGCACGGGGGTTATATTTCTTCTCTCCTTTGCACCTTTGGGGAGGAAATCGAGCAAATGTAATATGTCTATTTTCATGGCGTCGCTGTCAATAAACTTGCACTTGTCACACTATCTGATAGCTGGTGCAGAAGGGGTTATAACATCCCCGCAAAAAGGCAAGGACAGGGGCTATAGTGCCGACATAAAATATTTTATTACACACTTTTTATATAACATTTCGAAACAAAATGTGTACAGTCAGAATCACATAGCGTCATTACCTTGTGTTCATGTTGCATGTACAACCCGAACAATGCACTCCAAACCTAACGAATATGAATATAACTAAACACACTTCAAAGCAACATGGCTTACAAAGGAAGCAATACTTTGCGAAAAGAATAAAGAACAAGGCAAACTTTAAATCGGTTGCCAAACAAAATGAGTCAGCAAAGAAGGACATACAAATGAACATAAATGATGGCATTGAATGTGCGTAGTACTGCTGTCGCCACTTTTCTCTAGCCTGTTTGTGCGCATTTTGCACTTGATGCCTGTATCATATGATCTACGCCCGATACGCCCAATCAGTTTTCTTAAATTCGCTGCAAAATTTTTTCCTGTTGCCCCGCAGAACTTAAAAGCGTGTGTGCATGTTCATTTTCAAAGCACCCCCACCCCCAAGTACTTTTTCTAGCTGTACTGATTGCGTTATAAATCGGTTATCCATGGTTTGTTTACATAAAAGAATTTTCTTACGCAAAAGACAAGCCAAAAGATCATTTTAAAAGTGACAACGGCAATACTTACAAAACACACATATCACATTTATATTACACCAAAAAATTGCTCAGGGCATATATGGCAGGTAAACAGTCATATAATACAAATACACTATTTTTAGTACACACCGAACACTCCTTTAGGGGCAGGTTACATAAGGAATCAGGAACAGTACTCTTCATCTTCAAGCAGTGATGCACTTTCTAAACTAGAGGTACAACACAGCACTATAAAAATAGGAGGAAACACGCAAAACTAAAAGGCACATCTCACCGCATAACTGTTATCTCCTCCTATGGCTACAATCATTGCTTTTTTCTTTCTTTCCTTACAAGGTTGCGAAGTTTTTCTATTGATTTGACTTTCGTCGACATTCACATAGCCCGAAGCTCCGTGCGCAATTCTCCTGCATCCATGTCGTCCACATTTTGTAGACAGTTTCCTTCGCTCACTTTTTCTTCTGCACAGCGTAGCCACTTCGCCCGTGTCTCTTGAATAAGTCCCTCAAACCAATACTCTTGGTCCCGCTTTTTATATGCACGGCTTAGTCTGATATTCTCGCTCACTTCAAGCCTTTTCGCCAGCTTGAGAGCGTCAGCGGCTGCATTCCACTTGTTAGACTTCCCATGGTGTAGATGCTTTAGCACGTCGTTTTTTTCTCTAACCCTTGGCTTGAAAACCAACCAAGGCACTGGCGCGCGTGGTGCGCGAGAATATGAATGTACGGCGTAACTCTATCGCCACCATAGCCTTTGCAACCTTGGGCTCCTAATTCTAAGAACGTGTGAAAAAATTCTGAGGTTTCTCTTTCTATGCTGCGACCTTCAACATCATTTTCCAGGTGGTACAAAATTTTCCGCATAAGCTTCCAAAGGAGCAAAGTTTTTTTTCCTCTATTTGAGGGTGCAATTTCCCGGCCAGTTTTCAGGCAAAGCTTTCAGCAGGCGCTCACAATCGGCCCCCGATACCGACGTGAATGTTTTTCCCTTGTTTCCTTCATTGGATTCCCAGACGTGAAATTTAATTCCACAGTTATTTATGGCGTCAACGATGTCCTGAACGTGTATGGTCATACAACGTGGGTTTCGGACTTTTTCACGGTAATCTCTGTCTTCTGCTTCTGAAAGCAATCCATCTACAAGGCGGTTAACTATTCCTAAGTTCATGTGCAATACACCAGGAATTATTAAATCAGAGTCGAAGTTAAACAATAGCACGTTTTTCATCCCGTTCGCCTCTGCGCAGCAATCAGCTTTCATGTTCTCACGAGTGCGGATCAAAGGATGCTCATTAAAGCTCCTGTTACTTGTCAGAACTGAGCACCTTGTCTGTGGGTTTGCTCGACAAAATGGACAAGGATAGTGTGATGCAGCAGACTGCAGACCCTGAACAACAAGCAAAAATTTCAAATCTGACCCTAGACAGATGCGAATCGGAATCTCGTGGTCCCCTACAGATATGCTACCCCTTCGTGCGACAATATTAATTTCTTTTATCAAATCCCGAAAAGCCTCTCTTATTTCAAAATAACCCTCCGAGATCTCCGCCACACCGAGAAGGGGATAAAGGTTATGGCTTTGTAGCTGCCGCATTTTGCAAATGATGACAAATGATAATGTTGTCCAGGCCGTGCGTCTACTCACCACGCAGCCATCACCCTCTATTTTTACAAGGAGTGCCTCGGTAGAGATCTCTGTCACACTTATGCCTACATCTTTAGCTAGCTCTTGCGCAGCTAACGCCAAGTCTTCCTGAAATGAAACCTGAGCGCCAGGTGAGGTACACGGTGTCTTGAAGACAGTTATCCTGCAATCTAGGTGGTCTCTGTAACAATTTATTAGCCTTATGGTCGGCAGATTAGGGACGCTCGCGGAGAGACGTGCTCCCAGAAAACGTTACTGACAAAATGTACGTCCAAGAGGGCTGCAACTTTTCGCAAGCTTTGTTTGTTTGGAGAAGAAAGGGCATTATAATTAACTTGACCATTGCTGCAGAAACCTCTTTTTACACCGCAATTACAAATAATTTCTCCATTTTCCTTCAATGTTACTTTATGCAGCAGGCCTTTTAAGTCAGTTACGAGAAGCTGGCATACATCTAAGCCGTAGCTCTCCAGTACAGCGTCAAGTGCTTGCGCGATAGAATATCCAGCGGCATTAAGCTTCCTTCGGTCTGTTTTTTTTTTTTTTGCACCCTTCGCCAACCATTCTTCCTTTGTTCAGTAGCGTTGTTGTTTTTTCGGATTTCAGCATTTCATTCTCCTGCTCTAGGTTAAGAAGCTTAGCCTTATAGGCAGAGACGGTGTCTCTGAGCTTCATTTATGGCCTTTTCTGAAACTGTTCCTACTCTTTCGAGTTCTTTTTGCAGAGCAGAAATTAAGATGTTCTCTATGGATTCTCCGGTATTCGTTTCAGGTGGGCTAGTTTGAGACTCGAAGAGAATCTTTATGAACCTTTTATTTTTTAAGAAGGACGCTTTCGCACAGCCTGTCAAATTCCTGTAGCGCCTATCCGCAATATTGCACAGTGACATAAACCGGTCTTCAAAATATTTACCCATAATGGGAAGCCTTACATTCGTGGGCAAAAATGATTGCACAGTTTCAAAGTATCATTTTTTTTGCCCACGAATGTAAGGCTTGATTGCACAGTTTCAAAGTAGACTACTGAGCCGGAGTTCCCGGGTTCGAACCCGACCGCGGCGGGTGCGTTTTTATGGAGGAAAAACGCTAAGGCGCCCGTGTACTGTGCGATGTCAGTGCACGTTAAAGATCCCCAGGTGGTCGAAATTATTCCGGAGCCCTCCACTACGGCACCTATTTCTTCCTTTCTTCTTTCACTCCCTCCCTTATCCCTTCCCATACGGCGCGGCTCAGGTGTCCAACGATATATGAGACAGATACTGCGCCATTTCCTTTCCCCAAAAACCAATTATTATTATTTCAAAGTATGTCTTTCGAAGAAGGTCCTTATCGTGTCTTGTCTTTATTATAGCTGTCTCATTGGTCAGCGTGAATGTGACACTGCAACTGTCAAAGGTAGCAGACAAGATATGGTTATCTGACGTGGCCATTTCGTGGAGCTATAAACAACAAACTAAATAAAAACTAGAAAATTTGACGAACAAGAAGTCATAGCAGTGGAATAGAGACAGTAACACTCAGTGAGCTAAACAGGTGACACGTTGTACAAAACAAGCCAAAATAACGCGAAAACAAAACAAATAGAACAAAAGTAGAACTCCATGGGAATAAACACTTATCACTGTATTACGATGCGCCAGCAATGATCTCTGTCACGATAAAAACCTGCAAGGTCTCACGAGTAAATCCGCAAGGAAACCTCTTGCAGGGCTTCTGAAGTGTCACCCCACCTTAATTCTGATTGGAAACTCAATCGCCACCGTGTTCCCAAGTTTCGTTTCCCGTATCGACCATGCAGACGGAAGTTGGAGCCTGGAGACGTCTTGTTCCTCACAGAGTAGCCATTTTTTTTTCTAATGGTTGGCCTTTCCCGTGAAAAGCCCACCGATAAAAGTCCTGGTCAAGTTTCACCTTCAGAACACCGCTTGATCGACGGCAGTTGGACAGCTTTTTTTGAATTTCGTAAACGATCTCTTCAGAGGCAGACAGGAGGCGTCGATTCGATGGTCCTTGGGGATGTGAACTCGCGCAGACAGGCCTCGTTGAGATTCCTCTTAGGCTCCAGGGTACAATGCCATTTGGAGTACCCTTTCCAATGGATCAGGTATCCTTTGCGCTAAATGAAAGACAAATGGAGACATTTTGTCAATACTTTAGGAAACGATTTCATTTATCTGAAGATAGTGGGAGGGGGGGGGGGTGAAACCATAAGTAGGGAAACTGAAACTGAATCTCAGCATTTTATTTGTTGTGGTACTTATTAGGTTTATAAGATCCGCAAGCGCACGTGCACCTTATTACGAGGAAAATTGGCATGTTATCTCTATGAAACAAAAAAATGCTGCTGCTAATATGAAGGCGGTAGAGCGTCATCACGACAAACGCTAATAGAAATCGTCTTTGGCAATCGCGAGAAAGGCTAATACCTGTGCTACATGGGCACGTTCGAATGACACCTGAGTCGAATGACATTCGCAACTTGGAATGGCATTCGGACTCGACGGACTTCCGCGGCGCTACACGACACTTTCCAAACGCATTTCAAATTTCCTCAGCTCGTTTTCAGTTTACGATGACGACGGCGGCTGTTGTCACACTAGTGCGACAACGACACGGTCAACAGCAGCATATATGACTGTATTGGGACAAGTTTTTGAGGCCAACGACACCGACGAATCCGACCGGTGGACTGTCAGCCTTCATGTCCTCGGCAGGCCGGCGGCTGAACGAAAACACGCTGATGAGGCGACGGTGTGAATATATTCGCCCTTCTACCTTATCGACATTGTTAATAAGCGAAAGGAACGGGTATATTTCACATGTGCACACTCGAACACTCACCAGCTATAAGCGCTTGCCAAATTAATTTTAATCGACGGCGACTCCCTTCCCTTCCGCGACGACTAGGCCTAGCGAGTCCGCAGGGTTACGTCTTCAAATTCGGCGGTTGTGAAGAGCGAATTCACAAGTTTGAGCGAACGGAAATGATCGACGAGTGTAGTTTTGACAACAGTGACCTCAAACCAACTATTGCTCACATCGCAGGGCGCGCATACGATGAACGGGAAGCGCCGGTGTGACCCAAACCGTCGAACACTACTTTAGGACCAGCAGCAGTCGTCGCCGTTGCTATTTTGTGGATAACAAGTTATGCCTTTTCAATTACCGCGAACGGTCCCCAATCATACTTCTGAATAAAGCAGTTTAAAATAAACTACTGATCGCGTCGGACGAAGTCGGGACAATTAGCGACAAGCGCAGGTCGTACACCGTAACACGATGGCATTAGCCCAGCTGTCAAGTGTTTCTCAGGCGAGCGATCGTATCGGCGCTTCCTCCCACAGATTGTCGCACTGCCTTAACAAGCCACGGGTACAACCAGTACAAAAAAGATTATTTAATAGAACTAAAGCGCAGAATGTGTTTTAAGTCACGCAAACGAGCGCTAGCTGTTCGTACGCAGCGATGTAAACAATAGTATATGCACGCAGGCGTCCTCATCGGCACACTGCTGGAGAAATTTCATGCTCACGCGGTAAATCTTCTTTGGTGCACTGTTATCTTCAAGCACTTACGTAGACAGAACACGAGCTATTTGCTAAGCAAAGAGCAGGAAAAAGCGAGCAGCAGGTATCAAAATGAGCAGCCACAGAGCCGAAAGCACTCGCGCGGCTGTGGGCGGGGCGGAGCGATGGCGGCGGCAACGCCTATTGGTCGGTTCTGGCTGCGTTCGCGTTTCGACGGAATTCCAAAATCTGGAATGTCTCCGCCGAGCTCCGTCGACTCGAATGCCATCCGAACCGAATGCCGGTGAGAAACTTCATGTAGCAGCGTAAGTTCGGCAGTCGAGTCGAATGACACTAGGTTGGAAGGCATTCGAAGCGCCCGTGTAGCAGGGGTATAATACTAAATTCGGTATACTGAGGTCGGTGCGACTTACTAATTTCAAATACTAAATTGAACAACTATTTGCCGGCACGCAATACTACGCGAAAATGTTGTGACCCATTACAGAAGCGCAACAAACATTTTTATAACAACATTACAGAAAACGATATGTACATGAACTTGTACATTTTTGTGAATGATACGATGTTGTCTTGCTCGGGACTAGTCCGGTGCAAAGTGGAGCAAGTGCATTTGAATATGGGAATGCAGTTTGCACCTCGTTCCTAAACCTGGTGAAAACAGTCACAACTATTAGACTAAATGATGCGTGAGCGGAGTAAATATAAGTGACCCTCAATGTTGTTTTATTCCCTACCATATGCATATTGTCCTTAACAAGTCTGTGTGTTCGGCGATAGATAAATCATCCACACTTAAATCAGATAATCTAATACAATGCGTACTTATTTTTTTGTTGTTGCGTTGCCGTTATTTTAAATGGAGCGAGTTTTCCAGGGTACCTTTTTAACAATCTCTGAAAGACCATTACTTAGGTTTCAAACTTAGTGCTGCAGATGGAATAAATGCACTTTATTTTTCTGATGAAGTATATGGCTTCACATACCAAAATCAAACCACAGGTAATGACTAAATGTACCCAGCAGTGCGTTGAAAATATAAAAAAAGGGTTTTAATGTTACAATATTCAGACAAAAAAGTTCAAAACTTACCGTTTTCGCGATGACTCTCTCGACGGAGTGGTACATCAGTTGCTTCTGGCAGAAAGGTGAGGCTGCAGTTGCTGGGTGTGGACGAATGGTGTTCAGCATCTCGATGGTACTGTGTTTATAGTACGCCAGCGAACAACCTAGCATAAAAACAGCGTCAAGGATTCGGGATCACGTGGAAGGCTCACGTGCTTTCCCTTTTGTCCCAAGACGCCTCCCGAAAACTAAACATCGCGAAAGAATTCCTTTTTTTTAATTTTGCTTTACCTTCCGACGAAACCGGTTGTGTAAACCAAAGCATTGTCACTTTCTTTACAGCGGGGAGAGACCTATCCCTGGGGTAAACAGCCTGATGACAAAGGGGAAAGGCCCGATGAGCAGAATCGTCAAGTTTTTCTTCTAAACTGGCTTTGCACATGACGAGCACCTGCTACCCATCCATGTCAAAACGCGCATTCCAGCCGCCTGAGTCGAAGCGACAAAGGCGGCTACGGGAAAAGCCAAATACCTATGTGTCCCCCTCATTCTCAGCCCATGTTTCTTCAGCTGGTTGCCGACACCATTTATTATTCGCCATTTTTTTTTCTACTTTATTGCCGTGCTCCCTGTTTTCCTCTTTTTTATTTTGGTGCGTCTCTGTCAGGAACTCTGTCAGGCGCGTCAGTCCTATACTAGTACTGTCGAATGTGGGCGAGTAAGTCTCACTATCCAAGCGGCTTTGCCTCCCCAAATCTCTCTCGGCGCACAGAAGAAGGCAGCTGGTCGGCCTGGCGATTAAGTATCGCTGTTTAGTTATTGCGGCGATAAACTCATCCCAATGGCATAAAGTGGAGATGTGCTACTACCGGCGCATTTCGCGAGTGACTTTGGGAATTGGATCCTTTTAAAGACTGTATCTATTAAAGAATTTTGAAGACTTGGTTAACTTTCGATGTTTACAGCCTTCAATTTATAGTTCATTAATAGACTCTTAATGAACTTTATCACGGACATAATGTCCGCCTTGGCGCACAGTCCACCTGCACGGACCACGATGATTCATCTTTTACGGCTTTTAAAAGAAAAATCTGTATACATTAGAAAAAAAAAGCACGCGCTATTTGCTGCAGCCAACACGATATTAATGAACGTCCGTCACGTCTGCAGCTTGGCAGCGTTCATAACAAGGCACAAAACAAAGAAAATTCAATATACACGCCAAAAATTTTGAAAAGAGTATGATACAAGCAAGAACGCGAATTCAGCTTCTCATAACGAGATGAAGGGTAAATGCTTACCCATGTATTCTCTCTATAGTCGGGTACAACTTAAGAAGGCAGCGGCATTTGCCCCTGAAAGGCGGATGCACACGAGCCTTCGCCAATAGACGCGCACTTCAGGTGACGTCATGAGCCGGACGGCCGGTGACCCTGCCGACGGAGAACATGCCTAACATGGCCACCCTCGCTTCGAACTGTGCCGGGCCGCGTCAGCTGTGTGCGTCTCCCTTCGTCAGAGTGACATAGAATTGTTTGTGGGCGTCTGTCATGCCGGAAATATTATTGCAAGCTTACGATGCACAACTTGTGCCGCGTGCCTTTGTTCTAAGCCGTGAGGCGACGAAAAAAGGTTACAGGGAACATCGGTGACTGCGCTGCGCTGCGCTTCGTCTGGAAACAGGATCCCGCAGCAGCACACCGTTGCAAACAAACATCGTGCGTGTTTGTTCTATGGTGTTTTGTTTTGCTCCTAAGTGAAGTTACGACGAGGAGAATTTGCCAAAGTCTGGTACCTACTGTGAGCGGCGGGTGTGTTTGTGTACTGTGCCCCTGCGTTTCAAGTCTGACGTGGCGAAGTGATTGAGCAAAACCATTCTCAGGATAAATGAGAAAAGCGTGCGCGGACGAAACCAACCTACGAGTTCCTCAACCGAAAGGATTTGCGGAAGCAACCTCCAACGCAAAGATTTGTTGCTGCCAGCTCAGCGCGCAAACGATCGATCGTTGGCAGCAGTATAAGATAGCCGAGCGTCTAGCAGGGCGTCGTTCGACTGTTGTGTAGCGCCGTCGATTGATCACTTTCCACCAGTGCTAACAATCAGTGACTAACACGCGCTGCTTGAGCGAATGTCATTGGATTACTAACAGCCAGGCGTGTGGGAGCAGTGTTTGTTTCCTTAATGTCAGCCTTAGTACTAATATAAAATTATGACCGATACACTGGTGCATTTACAAGGGAGCTTGGCATGAATTCGCGTCTCTGTATGGCTTAGAATTCTTCGCTCACTGCACGCGCCAGCTGTAGAATGCCTGCTGTGACACAAACGCACATCAGTTGTGCTGCCAGCGCTCGACTTGCTTTCCCACGTCACAGCTTTGCGCTGCTTTTCGATTGTTATGATATGTTGCTACTAAAAAAATTCCAAGACAGTGAAGGCAACAGAGCCAAAATGTACATTAAAAATGTACGACAAAGTAGGCACAGCTGCTTGTGAACTGACTCCTAATACCTCTACTCGCGTCTGCGTTGAATGTGTGTGCATGTTTTCTTGCGTGTTTGTTTATATTTGTTATTTTCCCTTTTTTGCATTTTAGATCTTAGTTTTCGCGGTCACGTTTGTGTGCATCTATGTGAATATGTGAGTGCTTCTGTGCGTGTATGTGTTTCTTATTCCTATTTCTGTCCTTTTATTTTTGTGTCTGTTCTTGTACCTCTTCTTTTACAATTTTATTAACTCGTCTCATTCAATGTACCAAGTACTGTGAATAGCAGGGCTGGCCTCTTCGATGTCATTAAATCCTTACACTCTTGTCTACCTTGCCTCCTCAGTCTGCCATCTTGCTGTGTTTTCTCCTACTCTTCTGACCTTGCTTCTTGTGCTGTTGTCGCAATGTGATTAACCAACTTGCACTAAAAAAACTTCTATCAGCTGTGACGACAGAAACATTGACCGATACAAAATGTTAAAAGCATCACGTGGCTTGCGCAATAACTTCGTCTCTTACCCCTGTTAATGTGTTTATGCATCAGTGCATACGGCAGCTCGCCAGGAGTGCACATGAAAGGGTGCCCTATTGTGCAACAGCATCTTGCGATGTTGTTGCATTCAGTCTTAATAAATAGATGGTTTCGCTGCCCGTCACACGTGGGGGTACCCATAACATTGTGCAGTGGATTATCATTTCCTGCCTTGACGCTTTCATCATACAAATGTAGTTTTGTAGTGAATGGAGTCCAGCAAAGCAGTGCTGTGAGAGCTTTTTCAGCTTTCACCATTTATTACCTCACCAATATCACTGTCTGAATCTGGCCGTCATTTTGCCTACGGCTTGTAATGAGCAAAGTGACTCACTAAAACACGTTAAACCTTGCTGGGCATTTTTCCAGTTCGTAAATATGACAAAAAAATGCTAGCAAAGTTATTCACGTTAATAATTGTGCTTGCATTCGCGTTAATGCCAGTCAGATAAATAAATTAAAAATTGGCTATGACAAGGCTGCGCTTTTAATTGCATATTGCTAACAGAGCCATAAAGCGTGCTCTGACTACTGTTATTTCAACATGGGGCCCGACAAACTCGACGATGGCTGCCTGAATGAGCATTTTGGGCCTCAATAAGCAAATGATGTTTTATATTTATTCTCTTATTCTCATTACTTGTGTGAGCAAGATAACCAAAATAAACAATGCAACCACTTAAATGTGCTTTGGCGTGCAAGCTGCTAACAGTGGCTGTCAGTTTCGTGTTGACTACTTGTATCGCAGCTGCACTGGCTATGACATGACTGCGCTTTTCAGTGCATATTGCTAACAGAGCCATAAAGCGTGCTCTGACTACTGTTATTTCAACATGGGGCCCGACAAACTCGACGATGGCTGCCTGAATGAGCATTTTGGGCATCAATAAGCTAATGATGTTTTATATTTATTCTCTTATTCTCATTACTTGTGTGAGCCAGATAACCAAAATAAACAATGCAACCACATGAATGTGCTTTGGCGTGCAAGCTGCTAAAAGTGGCTGTCAGTTTCGTGTTGACTACTGGTATCGCAGCTTCACTGGCTATGACATAACTGCGCTTTTCAGTGCATATTGCTAACAGAGCCATAAAGCGTGCTCTGACTACTGTTATTTCAACATGGGGCCCGACAAACTCGACGATGGCTGCCTGAATGAGCATTTTGGGCCTCAATAAGCTAATGATGTTTTATATTTATTCTCTTATTCTCATTACTTGTGTGAGCCAGATAACCAAAATAAACAATGCAACCACATGAATGTGCTTTGGCGTGCAAGCTGCTAACAGTGGCTGTCAGTTTCGTGTTGACTACTGGTATCGCAGCAGCACTGGCTATGACATGACTGCGATTTCCAGTGCAGACTGCTAACAGAGCTATAAAGCTTGCCTTGAATACTGTTATTTCAACATGGGGCCTGTCAAACTCGATGGTGGCTGCCTCAATGAGCATTTTGAGCCCGCCAAAAATAATCAGAGTTAACAGTTTTGTTTCAATTCAGATATACCAGCATTTAAACATGTTTCTATGCCACTTCTTAAATCGAGCACAATGTGTGCAGGACGTTGCTTATCAGAATTGAGCTTTTATTATAAGGAATACGCCATAAATGGAACTGCTTATTTATTTCAGAGGTCACGGAATGGATGGTTTTCTGTTGCGAACCAACCGAAAAAATTTTGATAGCCCTAATAAAGGCTGTTCTTTCGTTAAAAGAAGCCGTTATGCTTCATCGAGTGACTCAATGCCAGACAGCTCGCAGTCGGAGTCGCTTTCTTCAGTGTCATCTTCACCCAGCTGGATGATGATGGTTTGAATGTGCTCACTCCCAGACGTGTCAAGTCTGAACTTTGCCTCCAAGTCCATCACGTGCTGAATGCTCTTCGCCCAGTCTTCCGCCGCTACGTGCTTGATTTTCTCCCTCAAGATGGCGTCGACCGTGGACAGCTTGAAGTCTCGGTTGTCCACAGCGATGCCATTTTTTACCTTGGCCCACACAAGCTCAATGGGATTAAATTCGCAGTGGTACGGCGGGAGCCTGAGTACAATGCAACCGGGTGCTTACAGCTGCATTGTCTACGATGTAGCTCAAAAAGCGTGACTTTACAGATGCCACCAGCTCAAGCAGCTGCTTTTTTATCATCCTTTCAGCGTAGATGATGTTCTTGCTTGTGAGCCACTCCTGTATCTTCTCTTTCTTCCAGGCCGTCGTTGGCAATTTCTCTTCTCGCCCGCTATGGTAAGGTGCATTGTCTAATAAAATGACGCTACCAGCTGGCAACTTCTGCAGAACGCCATTAAACCAACCCTCAAAGCGATTGCCGTCCATTTCCTCGTGGTAGTCGCCTGTCTTTTGGCCTCGGAATACATCCAAGCAGCCGTCGACGAAGCCATCCTTGCTGCCGATGTGCGTGACGATCAGGCGCTGACCTTTCCCAGAAGGTTGTTTTAGACCCGTCGCTTTCCATTTGCTCGAGCGAACAGGCGTCCGCGCTTCTGCACCACGGTGTCTGTCCACATGATCGACCGAGTGTGTCCCGCCGTCACCCATGTCTCGTCCAGGTAGATCTTCCGGCCTTCCGCTCGGTAGCGCTCCACGTCCTGTAGGTAGCGATTCCGCCAATCAGTTATGTCATCCCGGTCGATAAGCAGCGAGTTGCAGCTTCTCTTTTCGTGCTTGAATCCGATCTCGGCAAGCAGGCGACGCACAGTACACCGCCTTAGTGATGGGAGTTCCATACTCTCCGAGAACTCGGTAGTGATCTTCTCGAGCGTCGGTATCTCGTTGCGGCGAAAGAAATCATGCACACATGACCTCAGCGCGCACAACGTGAAGCTGTCAAACTTCGCGCTGCGTCTTCTCTTCTCCGCATTGCGTGGGCGCTTTCGCGAAGGCGTCGTCAGTTTGCCACCCGAAAAATGCGAAGCTTTAACTTCCTCCCTCACCCTGAACACAGTCGTTTCGCTGACACCGAGCATGTCAGCGACAAACTTGCTCGTCTCCTCTACGCTGCGTTCAGGCTCCCTGTTACGCCAAAACGTGTAGCAGTGGAAGATCATGTTGCGTGAATCGCTGTTCAGGATGCGGCCGCTCTTGCTCTTGCCGAGGCTCCTTGGTGGTTTGATCATCGATGCGACACAAGGCTCGTTCGGCAACAAAGGCTCGCGTTCCGATGTCACCTCGCTGGGCTCCATGGCGGAAAAGAGGTACGGAATGCCGTGCGCGAACTTGCGTGAACTCACGAGATTGTAGGTTCGCAACCACAAAAAATAAAGAAACAAGTAGCAATTAAAAAATAAGCCTCACACATTAAAAAAAATAGGCTTGTGAAAACACACAAAAAGTACATATGAATCCTCTGCTATTGAGCCAGACTGTTTTGTAATCACACGCCCAGTGCCGTCGATCTCACTCCGTAGCAGACGACGCACAGCGTTGTAGAAGGCACGGAGTTATTTTTCTCTCGCGATCCGGCATGTGCTGAAGCATTTGCATCATGTTAGTTTTACTAAAACACTCATCAAGATACACAAATCTTATTTATACCGAGAAATACGCGTTTTAGAAGCAGTCACAATTTTTTGAGCGGGACTATTTCTTTAGTCGCGGAGGCAATTGGCTGCTGCGCTTCGGTCATCTGGGCAGGGCCTCTCCTGTCTTCTAAAGTTGTACCCAGAGCAGTTCGCCTAGTCGACACTCGCGGCGCCACCACCGTCGCGACATCAGTGGCCTTCTGGATAGCAGGCGACTGCAGGTGGTGCCTACGGGCTGCTGACTTCGCTGCTGTATCCGCTATGCTCTGCGGCAAAAATGTGGAAAAGCAGAGGCAAAACGTGTTCCGTGTTCGATTGTAAGAACTGCGACGCAGATTTGAAGGTTTGGAATGTATCTGTTTGCGAAACGCACGGGCCTCAATTTCACGAAGATTGTCCGTGCACTAGGCCTTTTGCAATGCATAGATTTCCGCAAGGAGAGAAGAACAAGTTGGTACGACAGTACTGGATTGCGAATCTACAGAGGAAATACTTCAACCCCGGCTCATCGGCTAGGGTGAGTACACATGATAAAAGTGAAAACACCGGTTGCTCGGGTTGTTTGCTGGCAGTCACCTGCGCGCTCGAGCCACTGTTCAAATGAATTTCTGTGCATGGTCTGACGGGAGGTTTTGGTTTGCCAGTATCGTTTCAGTCACCTTGCATTCAGTGTTCATCTGAGAGTAGGGTAGTACGGCTTAGAGCCTGCTGTTTTAATTGTA
This sequence comes from Amblyomma americanum, assembly GCF_052857255.1. Lineage (NCBI taxonomy): Eukaryota > Metazoa > Arthropoda > Arachnida > Ixodida > Ixodidae > Amblyomma > Amblyomma americanum. The sequence continues at coordinate 66,732,290 of NC_135505.1, read as the reverse complement.
AAATTGTAAGTACCTTATCTCTACCATCTCGTTTCGAAATACTTACGCGAACGTGCGGTGCTGGCTGCATTTCATTTTCGCCACAACGGGGAGGTACTACGTACGTGTGTTTGCGCACGTGAGATAGGCGATTTCATAATACGGCCAGAAGCTTTCCAGGCATTGTGCTGGACTTTTTTTCGTTTATGAATATTGGCACCGCACATCCGAGGAATGCTGTAGGGCTATCTTTGAGTGAGTGCAAACGCCGGTTGAAAAAATTTTTCTTGGTTGTGTGCCCCGGTTTATGGAAAACAAATCTCAAATATGCATTGTGAAAATATTATGGTGCAATATTTTTGAAGAGCACAAAGGAGAAGTGCAATGCCTGGACAGTTGCATGAAATGACCATATTACATGTTTAGTTAGAATGACCATATCACATATTTCCTTGTATTTGTGGTGTTTGACGTAGTCCGCTTGCACTGGTTGTCAGAACTTAAGTGGCCTTCATACACATTTCATGCAGGTATGCTCAGTTCATTTCATTGTTGGGCGTCCCTCTAAAGACAACCCGTACCCAACACTGCACCTTGGAACACCGGTATGGCTTTCGGAGGTTTGTTCTGAACTGCAGTTTATTTATTCTTTTGTATTTTCATACTCTGCAATATTTTAGACAGCTCACCACAAGGGAAGAAGGAAGCTGGTGCGGCACGATGTCAAACCTTTGGAGCCTGAGACCTGTTCAACAGCTGAACCTTTGTCACACCATTTATCAGACGAGCAAGATGAAGAGAGTGCTGCAGCTCATGATCACCTGCCTATCAACATTGCAACAGAGTATGTATCACATAGGTACGGTAAAGTGGTGTGAATTATCCTTCATGGGTTCTCATTTACATGCTTTTATGCAAGTCTGTCTTGGGTGCACAATATGCACGTTTGCTTTCACTAGTTATATGAAGAGTTTAAACCTGTGGTACGCTATGTATATTACCTTTAGCTGAGAGTGTGCTGCACTTAGCAGCGCTTTCTTCGTTCCAAGTGAATTTTGCATCCTTCACGTCGCAAATAAGATGTTTTTATGTCATACAGTGACTGAAGTAAACAATATTCAGCAATTTCGTCAGCGGGGTAGCATGCCATCTACCATTTTTGTGCAAATATAGTTTGCCACCATTAGTGACATAAATTTTTTTTGGATTTCAAGCGTAATGTGCACCTCCGAAATAGAAATTAGTCCCACAATCGTTCATAAGTCGCATAATTTTTATTGTTGCTATTTCCATAATGGCACCTCTACTAGTATTTTGCCCTTGAGAACTAACAAACTGTCTTTGTCAATGCTTGAAGATGCCTTTTTGGTGGGAGTGTTCCTTTTGAGTAGAAAAAAAGAAATGGCGTGTGAAAGGGTTAAGAACAGCAGAATCTGTTCACAAATAAAGTTGCTGATATCATGAAATGGTGATTGTAAGCTTGCTTACTAGTTTTGCCATCTTTTGCATTGTCATGTTCAGTTAACTGTAAAATTTCTTGCAACCACTCATATAGGCTAGCCCAGTTACAGCTTAGTAAGGCATGTTGCTGGGCAAGTTGGTTAAGCATCTTTGAAACTTGGAAAGAATCCAACCTGGCGCAAGTAAAACCACACACACATAGGAAAGACAAGGAGACAAGGGCGCCTGTCCGGTGTCTCTGTCTTTCCTTTGTGTGTGTGGTTTTACTTGCGCCAGGTTGGATTCTTTCCAAGTTTCAAAGACAGTTACAGCTTATTGCCTGGACCCGGATTGTGCATCTCTTGCTGCCATGTGCGCAGGAGTTATGCCTATCTCTGCAGGCATACACAGTCTGCATTTCAATGAAGCAATTACTATCTTTTCATTCTTTTTCCCATGAGATGGTGGTTGCCACACGCTGCTATGTATGTTTGGAACTAGACTTTTTCACGTTGCTTGGTGTTTACTGCTGTGCAATTCTGAACAAAAAGCAATCAATGCACATGAGAGCAGACTTGATTTCAGTCAGTGCATGTACATACATTGCTCAGCCATTCCACTGCACAGGTTCGTCGTCTGCTGTAAGCTTGACAGTTTGCTGCATTAGCACTGTTTCACGGGCTACTGAGGAAAACTCTGAATATTGTCAGCCAATGATGGGAATCCCTGTATTTAGTTTTTTTCCCATTCATAAAAGCTCAGTGTTCGCTTAGCATTTGTGATTAGAACACAGTACCTTATCTATAGAGGCCAGTTTCAATTTTCTTTCAGTGTCCCTTTAAAGCTTTCAATACCTCTGCAAGTTGTTACAGGAGTACGATGCAGACCACAATTATACTGCCAGAACACTCTATTTATTTCCCTGTAGTATAACCGTTGCACGGCATGGTAATTTTATTCTGTGTGCTTGTTAACTCATACTACTATGCTAAATATTATGTCTCACTTTCCTCCACATCCTTCGTTGTACAGGAGAGAAGGAGCTGAGAGTCTCGTTGATGGCTGCTTGGCCTGTGGCTGCAGATGCAAGATTACCGAAACATCAGAAAAAGGAACTCAAGTGGAGCCAGCGGCTGCTCATGACCATTTGTATGCAGCCACTCGCAGGCAGGCCCCGGTCACTGCAGACAGTGCTTGCCAGACTATATTCAGTGCATACTCAACTCTTGCACCAAGTCACTTTCGCTTCTTTACAGGTCTGTCAAAAGTAGTATTTGACGAACTGGTTCGGACTCTTTCCACTATTGTGAAGAGCCCTTTCACTATGCCCTTTGAGGACCAAATCCTACTTACACTGATGCGACTGCGTCTTGGCCTATTGCCTAATGACCTTAGCTTACATTTTGGTGCATCCACTGCAGCCATTAGCAGGATTTTCTGCTTCATTGTAACAAAGTTTGCCAGAGAGTTCTTAGTGTTCTGGCTGCCAAGAACAGCAATCAGGAGGACATTGCCTTATGTTTTTGAGGAGAATTACTCCGTAACTTGCATTGTTGACTGTTTCGAAATTTTCATTGACAGACCTGAGCAACTGCACCGAAGAAATACAACTTACAGTTCCTACAAATCGCACAATATGGCCAAAATTCTTCACGTCATTGCACCAAGTGGGTTTATTATGTTTTTGTCAAAACCGTATGGTGGCCGTGCAAGCGATCGTTTCATCACTTTGGACAGTGGTTTTTTAGACCACCTGACGCAAGGCGACGAAGTCCTCGCTGACCGTCGCTTTAACATAGATGACCTGCTCCCACCATCTGTTAAAGTTTCACTCCCAAGCTTTTCCAAAGGCCGGCCGTAGATTTGTCGTTCAGATGTAGTAAGTTCGCACCGCCTGGCAAGGCTTCGGATTCATGTTGAGCGATCAATAAGGCGTCTCAAATGCTTCAGGATTTTGAAGCAATTAACTGCTAGTATATTCACAAAGAAACCCCTCGCAAATGATGTACTTGTTGCCATCGCTGGGCTCTGCAACCTGCCACCGAATTTGATTAGAGATCATGGTGATGCGTCAGAACCTGGTGCTCAGTCACCATCGCATCCAGGCAAGCAGCTGGAAGTGGTAGACAACACACCTGAATGAGGCATGGAGATTTATGTGGAGTAGCCACATCATCTAGTCGTTTCTTGTTTTTATGCACCTGCCATGTTCTCTGTTCACTGATTAACGTAACCATGTTCACTGCAAGAGAAAGGCTCCTCAAAATTGCATTCAGTTAAATCGTTAAATCTCCTGGGCTAGCTGTAGCCACCTTACCCCAACAAACTTGCCAATTTTAACTGCCCATCTGACTCTGCCACCCTTGATGTTATTGGTTATCAGCTCTCCATATTACATGCTTTGCTGATGGAAATTTCTGTTTCAGCTAGGATATCATTAACTTGCATTTATTCCCTGACCCAACCCACTTGTTTGCTGTTTCTATCCATAGCTCACATTGCTCTCAATTTAATTTTAAGCATTTTCATTAGCTTCAGAGTTTCTGCCCCATAGGTGAATACTTCCAAGATACAACTCTTATGTAATTAACTGAAGCATGCTGGTGTACTGGCAGGCTGCTGTTGATGACCCTAAGAATATCTGTCAGAGATATGCTATTCAGGTATTTTGCTAGCTATTTCACTGATGGCTCTGAGCTATCTTAGCTGCTACAAACAACTCGCCTTGGAGCCTTTTTTTCATGCCGTCTGATTACCAAAGTGTTTGTCAGCAATTTCAGGTCCGCTACCTTTTGTCCAGGAAGAGCAAACTCTAAAGCACTCTTCCTCCTTGAGGAACTGAAGTTGGAATCACTTGCAAAGCACGTTCGAGCTGCCAAGGTTGATGTTCTGAGCCTATTTCATTGTCTTGCTGGTGCACTTAGAGGCAATTGCTTTGCGGCTGTGTGTACAGTGTAGGTGCGACGTTTATGTGGATTGTGGATTTTTAAAATGCAATGGAAAGTTATGTTGGGGAGTTTCTGCATTGGCTTGCCCGATGGAAACCTTTGTTGATACCATATTGGAGATGTCATTCTTTGAAGATTTACTGCTTGTACTCCCTGTGTTCACTTTGGGATGATGAGAAATGTTCAGTACCAGGTGAGGGTACGAGCCTGTTGGTTTTTGTTCTATGCCTGCTTTTGTTTTGTTGTATGTTTAGAGATGTATTTGATAATTCTGATGTTGCATGCACAAATAAACCGGGTCAAATTTTCTTAATGACAAGACAATTAGTCAAATCTCGTAAATTTATTCCAATAGAAATGTGTACATTGCTTGCTGTCAACAACTGCTGGCAGAAGGTGTGAAAAATAGAAGTCCTCAAGATGTGCCACTTGCTTACTTATGAACTCCTTGTCATAGGGCACCTCGATAATATATGCCTCGTTCGGTGCCCAAATCACGAAGTCGCACCGACTTCTCTCGCAGCAGAACAGCTGCAACAGTACTTGCAGGAAATATCTGTTCTTCCCGGCCTTGCTGAGTGTGAGTTTGTTCTCCTTCTTAATCACGTCATATTTTCCGCTCTTAAACAGGGCATCAAAGCTACCATGCTTTTTCACAGTCAGTGGTGTCGGGCACTTTATTTCCAGCACTGGGTCCGAGTCTGGAATTAAGCCATCAGGGCTGGCTCCAAGCCATGAAGTGGCAGGCCGGATGATAAGGCCACATTCCACAACGTCCGTGGTCTTTGTTTTCTTGTACCAGGCACGGGCTTTTGCTTCTGACTCTCTTCCATACCTTCATGTAAAAATCACATTCATGTTGTAATGAATTAGTGTCCCTCATCTTAAAGTAACTTCAACAGTGACTAGTATATTGCAATACACAAACCAAGCATTCACAACGTAACAAATATCAACCTCCAATTTCATGCTTTCAGGCTTGTAACTTGCATGCGATTTGCGATGAACAAGCAGTCAGGCTGTGCTTTTCTGTTGGAAGCAATGAATAGAAATTTACATCACAAATTACAACCACACAGTGGTACTTCCATTCTTTGCAGGCAAATTCGGCGTGCAAATTGCCACTTTGCATAATGCAGTAATAGAGAGTTCATACTGCAAATACGCAGAAGTGCTGCTGTACAAAATCAAAGCATAGTGTTGCAACCGCTCTATTGTCAGCATCACATGCAAAATTTCGATGGAGGCGAAATTCTAGAGGCCCGCGTACTGTGCGATGTCAGTGCACGTTAATGAACCCCAGGTGGTCGAAATTTCCGGAGCCCTTCACTGCGGCGTCCCTCATAGCCTGAGTCGCTTTGGGACGTTAAACACCAATAAACCAAACCAAACCAAACATGCAAGACAGTATTTAGCAATAGTTCTTGTACTATAAAACTTTCCTTAGCATTTTCGAATCCAAGGTGTAAACTTCAGCATGCCATGCAGAGCAACTGAGGCACAACACCGAAGGCTGTAGTCGGTGAGATATTTGGCTCCTTACCGTGTGCTGGCATTACCATAGAAGCTTGGGTGTATGTGCTTTGATACCCACTTCTCAGGGGCAGCTTTGATGGGAATGCTACGGGCCTCACTGGCAGTTATCCTCAAGAAACGTTCTTTCTGCCATGCTGCACTTTCCTGAGGGTGGTTTGCCTGTGTTGCAGCCTGCTCAGGAGACAGCAGCACATTGGTGACGAAGAAATCTTGGCATAACTGGCACAGCCGCTTGCAGTCATGCTGGCTATGCTCTTGCTGGAGAACTGTGGAGTACAAGCAGGGTCTGCTTAATTTAACGACTTCTTGTGCATACTCGAAACAGGCTTATGGTGGCTAAAACCTGAAAATCACTCAGTCAGTATGCAATGTAGGGCCATGTGTAGGTGTAATTTACAATCAAAAGCCGTTGCAAAAAAATCAAGTCTGCTGCAGCATCAGCAATAGCTGTTTCTCGGTTCACCTAGAACTTAGGAAATATGCACAGGTGCTAAGAGTGACCTTGTGAGATCATCGCACAAAAAACTGTCACAACTTGATAGGAGGTCCTGTAGTTCATGCACTATCATATTCAGCAGTGCATGGTGAACAGCTGAGATTGCATAAATGAGTATTAAAGAGGTCTTGTTGATGCTATACCACGTTCCAATGCCGAGATGCACGCTCTGCTGTAATGCTAATTACTAGTTAAGCATTACTGCCAGTATATTGGGATGGCTCAACCACAAGCACATGTCACTTGCATTTCTGCAGTTTTGAACATTGCAAGAGCAAATCTTTACGCATAATGTCTTTATATAAACTGACTACATTTAAATGAACAAAATGTACACTTATGCAACAACAAAACCCAGATGGCAATCTTACTTGCACGTAATGATAGCCTCTATGCCTGCTCGACTCACTTAGTTGAGTCAGCCATGCGCAACATCAGGAAGTAATGTTCTTACATGCACGGCCATCTTCATCACCACCTGCGGGTAGTTCCCTGCGTGGCTTCAGAACAGTGTGTAGCATGGTGTTCTGAAGCTTGCTGACGTCGAGAGGGCATTTTTCGAAGTGAAGGAGCATCTCCTTTTCAGATAAAAACTGCTGCGTCTTCGATTGCGTTTTCTTATGGCAATAAACTACCTCCATTGTTGCTGGGGTGACATTCTTCGCTGTTGCCGCATTCCATGCACACGCTTTGTCAGTTGATTACTGTCCGGTGAGCCCCTTGGATGTTGCCTCGACAACCTTCATGAGCAGTGCACAAATATGGCTGCACCGCTCACTTAGCCCCACTTTGCATGTGCAACTTGCTGAGAAAGGTTGTCCAAAATTTCTTTGTGCTTGGTACGTCCTGCTCGCTGTTTGCGACGACCTGATGTTTGCCTTGATGCACTTCACGCCATTTTTCTGCTGGTACAGTGCCGCGCCAACATGGCCACTGTCAAGCAGGTTGCTGCCTTCAGCAAATCCTCTGTAGTTGAGGGATGGTTTGCCATCTGTGTCAGGCATTTCAACCATGTAGTTGTAGACAACTGAAATAAAGAATGATATCAGTACAGTATGTCATCATGTGTGCTATTTATGTAGCTAGTTTTGTGGTAATAAAACTTTGTCCCCATGCTGAAAGTTGGATGCCAAGAAATCTAGTAAGGTTCTGCGTAATACACTTATGCTTTCAGTTGCTGACAAATAATGAAAACTAATTATTTGTGGCTGATCGGCCGCGTCAGTCATGCTGCGACCCGCCGCATATGTTTACGATGGTTGAACGGCTGGTATTAGCTCCTGATGTTCGACTTTGCAAAACCAAAATAAAAGGACTGCTTATTAAATGTCTCCACAGTTCCAACCTTTTTTGATCTAACATGACTGGCGCAGAAGCATGCAGTGAGGAATATTGTCACTTGTGCTGATAGTTTTACGTCGCATTTTACTAGCGGCTGCCAGTTTTGGCTTACTGTCCACGCTGGAAACTTCGCTTATCGTACGCAAGGCTACCGCAGTAGGTCGCGCGATGCCATGCAGCAGCTGTAGGTTAAACGCAAAAGAGCTTTTATCAAGTGCTATCTTGTTTGCAAACGAGTGCACGTTGAATCTCGCGCTCCTTGCGGCAGACTACAAAAAGCATAAATTCGGAAACCCTTTCCGCAAGCGAGTAAAAGTTCGATTTCATGCAAAGTCGAACATCAGGAGCTAATACCAGCCGTTCAGCCATCGTAAGCATATGCGGCGGGTCGCAGCATGACTGACGCGGCCGATCAGACACAAATAATTAGTTTTCATTATTTGTCAGCAACTGGTACGCATGTGTTGGGGATTTTTTGCAGAATGAGGCCGTTACGAGCCAGCTGCACAAAAAGTACAACTTTGCGCAACTAACTTGTGCTGCAATCAAATCTGGGAAGTTCTCGCTTTAAACTCACGCACGAAAACAGTCATAAGCACACCAGGACAGAAATCCAAGCAGTGTTTTTGGCTTTAGAAAAGCGGGAAAAGACAGACAGCGAGCATACCATCGTCACCAAGCAAAGCGATGTGGCGTCCTAAAATACAAAAAAAAACAGCGCACTTACACGGCCGCTGAAGCTTCGGCCAAAGCTTGCTGTCATCCACCCATCCTGCATCCATTTTGCGAGCAAAAATAAGTACTATCGCAGTAAAACGCGCTTGCAGATGAGGCTTCCGCACAGGCAGTCAGCGGAGTCAGAAGGCCAGCAATGGAAGAGTGGTCACGTGACCAAATATGGCGGCGCCCATGCTTCCGCGCTGTAAAGCGTCTGTAGGCTCCGTGCGCTGCAGTTTGGTGCGCGCGAGTGGCGCCGCCTGGTTAACAGCGGTGGCGAAAGGCGGACGCAGCCGACGCAGCTCTCTGGTTCAGTTTGCAGTGAGCGAGGCGAGCGGTGAGGTATTTCGTTCGAAGGCGAAAACAAACTTGGATATATATGGGTGCTCGACCTACTGCTCTGTTTAGCAATGTCACAACAGCTATAAAAATACTGCAGCTAAAGGTACCGAATATATTGTTACGATGAAGTGGCAGTGGAAGACGAAGTGGCCTCTCGCGTGAAAGGACGAACGAAGAAGAGGAGGTTAATGCAGCTCGCTGTTCGGGTTGGTGCTCCCTGCTAGGAACTTTTTATTCTAACCCCCAGCACTTGTAAATAAATGTAAATAGTATTTCCCCGTAACAATATTTTAACACTTTCTTCGGACATCAGGCATGCTCGCTCACGCACAGAGGGTCTGCTGGATATGAGTACACTGTGGAATTAAATTGATTAGTGTGAACTGGGAAAGAGTTGACACTTACTAGGGTGTTTTGAACGTGCCATCATTGGTAGGAGTTGCTTTAGGTCTTTATGTAGAGGGAAGGAATGCGCCCAGTCAGTCACAGGAAATGGTCTACGGTGAAGTTTTTGGAGCTAGCATCTGAAGTTTGAGTATTCGTTTGTTATGCTCATCTGTGGTTCAGCGAGTCAATTTTGTTTCTAGTTTTTCTTGTGCTTGTGTGTATGCTGTGGGAGCGACGTCGTACTTCTGAGTATAATTATGTTGTTTTCACATTGTTTCACCTAACTTTGTGTATTTATTTGAATCATTTTATTTTCTGCAGTGGTTTAAAATTTTGTATCCTTATTTGTTGCATTTCTGAGATCTCAAATCCTGTTCTGGACGAGGGAAAAGAAAAATAGAGAGTGGTTCAAATTTCCCTAAATATATTTCTTGGATTTCACAACATTGCTAAGCCCTTAATTTCTGGAATTAATATTTTGATTTTAATGAAGTTCATCGTCCCAATGCAAACTCAGACTATAAGAGGCGCAATAGTAGGAGGTTCCAAATTATTTGAACCACTTGGGTATTTTTAACGTGCACTGACATCGCGCAGTACGCGGGCCTCTAGAATTATGCCTTCATCGAAATGCGACCGCCGCAACCAGGATCGAACTCAAGTCATTTAGGTCAGCAGCTGAGCATCATAACCACTGAGCCACCGCGGCGGCCTTTCTAGAGTTAAGTATTTACCAAAAGAAAAATACGACCGAAATAATTAATGTAATTGGTGCCTTCACGAAATTCCTTAAATGAAAGTCCTCTAACTGTGGAAGATACTTAGCAAGAAACCCATCGTATTTTTGTATGCTTAGAGCTATGCTTCTCTGAAGGGAATACACAAAGTAAAGAAGTGACTATCCTGCAGGATGTAGAGCATTATAATCTAAATGCGTAGTAAGTGCGTTTTTCGCAATTCTAGCCGACCATTCACATAGTGGATGTCACAGTGGGTGTAAATTACATAGCTGATTTCATTATCTGAGTCAATCAGAGACTTGTTTCTCAAACTGTAAAGATTATTAATCTCAATAAGGTCAATTGCGCTGCCAAATATTGCAGTGCCGTCGGGACTGCAACACAATCATGGCTGCTCGGCATTGGTGATCAGCACAACCTGAAAGCAATTGAAACTAAACGTAGCAGCGGTGGCGCCAAGGCTTTCAATGCCTTGAAATCCGCAGAGAAGCAGGCGTTGACTTAGAATGGCATCGCGGTCAGTGCTCGTCTGCTATGCGGCCGGGCTGACGCGAACGCACCGGCATGGAGGAAGACGCAGGGCCACCACGGCCAGTCTCGAGGAGAGCGCGGGCTCTCCCTTCGAGAGACCGGCCGTGACTGAGCGTCCGGTTAACTCCGCGAGTGCCGCGAGGCGGCGCTGGCGATGTGGTCGCTGCTGGCGCCACCATACCAGCGCACGGAGTCCATAGTGAGGCTATCTGTTTAGTTATTTTTTTGTTAAAAGATTTCAAGAGTGAGTTAAGAACGAATTCTTCTCACAAGCGAGACACTATCCTAAAATCGGGTCGCAAACACTCCCTGATAGCAGTGCATTGACAAGGAATCACCGTTCGAAGTCTTTACTTTATTGTTATGGTGTCGCCGCCGGCAACTAATACAGCAAACGGTTTCATCACTTTTGCAGGAGCATAATAGTATGAATGCAAGCATGCAAATACTCAGAGAGTAGTTCTACCATCCTTCCGTTCCGCAACCAAGCGTACTAACGACTACGCTACTTCCTGCCAACGCATATGTAGTTCTGCTTGTCTAGGACGCTGGAGAGTGTTTGCAGAAGGGCGTCGAATCAGATGGATGCCTCCCAAATGCCCTGCAGTGTCTCCAGCCTTTAAGATTCACAAGCAATTGTGTACTTAATTAACATCTTAACCCCACATCAGTAACACAAGCAGCAACACCACGCTAAAGACTTTCGCCTCACCGCACTTAAGTTCAACAAAGTGCCCCCTGAATTTTTTTTTTCTGGTTCTAACGTAATAATTGTTTGCAGCCTGAGACTGCGATGCAAATGTTATATTTGCGCAGGTAAGAAGCGTATTACACTCCGCGTATTCTGTATAGCAACGTTGTGTCCATTTTCGGGAGGTTACGTTGCTGCATGTCCCAATTTTATCCACAGATTCCCTTCTGAAACTATGCTGCAAATGTACAAACTGCATGCAGTGGAAGACCGAGACAGGCAACCATAGAGGGATATAAAGTCGGAACCCGACGCATGGCGTTGCAGCGCTTCTAATATTGTCGCAACACTGAAGTCAGTGTTCTGAATAACTGTCCGGCCCGATTACAATATACAAGAGCTGTAGTACACAAAACATGGTGAGGACGGTTAGTTTTTTTTTTTCTTTTGCTTCGGGCTAGTCTGGTTTGGTTTATTGGGTTTTAACGTCCCAAAGCGAATCAGGCTATGAGGGACGCCGTATTGAAGGACTCCGGAAATTTCGACCTCCTGGGGTTCTTGAACGTGCACTGACATCGCACAGTACACGGGCCTCTAGAAATTCGCCTCCATCGAAATTCGACCTCCGCGGCCGGGATCGAACCCGCGTCTATCGGGCCAGCAGCCGAGCGCCATAATCACTTAGCCACCGCGGCGACTCATCGGGCTAGGATAATTTAACAAACAAGCGCAAACAATGGTACATGGATTTGTTTGATAACTACGTAAAAGAACCAAGAAACAATCCTACTCATGCTCTGTGCAGCTTGTTGGGAGAGCAGTGGTGGTCGTATCATTGTACATGCGGGATTACCCTTACTGTGGTCTGTCGGCAATTGCTCGATCTGAGGCCCTTAATTTAAACAATTTGTTTCTACGACTGTCCCGCAAAGCCATTGTTAGCCGCTCAGTTCATGAACGCTGAGGGTACACGATGAGAGAGGCGGTGTCCGAGAGAACGTTCAGTCTCCTCAGATTGCGCAGGAGTGTCTCACTACGGTCACAAAAAAAAAAACCTGGAGTGCACTGCTATTCGTGGGTTCACCAGTTGATGTTAGATACGCTAAGCTCTGGACACGAAGTCCTGTATTTATTTATTTATTTATTTATTTATTTATTTATTTATATAGCCAATACTACAGACCTCTTGCTTGGGTGCAAGCAGGAAGGGCACAAAGATATAACATACAAGGGCAATAAGTCAGTAATAAAAGCATGCACGACAAATAAAACTGAAGAATATCTCTATACAGTAACTAAAATACATCATAAAAGGTCCTCAGAAAGTCAACAGCGGATATCACTCTCTCAGGGAGAGCATTGCAGTCAGTAACCGTCCTCGGAATTGGGAAAAAAAGAAAGGAAATTTATAACCGTTACTTTTCGAGAAATATAGCGCTGAACTATAGTCGTGCTGATGAGGAGTTCGACGTGCTTCTGAAAACTCTACATGGCATTACGTCGATAAAAGAGCTGGTTCACTGATCCCCCACAAAGATAGGCGACAGCAATTACACAACCAAGACGGCGTCTTGCCACAAACTCCCCAAATGATTGTTGAGATTGGCCTTTTGGACGCTTCCATTGCGTTCGCCCAAAAAATTCTTCTACAAGCATCTGACATCCCTGCATTCGGCGTCCTTGATTTTTATAATTTTTATACATATTAATTTGGCTTCTAATCACGAGCCTAAATCCAGGAGTTCACTAAGGTGGCACTTTGGGCTAGTTGTAATACAGCGAAAAGATACGGCGCCGATGAGACATGACACACTGTATCACTGCGTCCTGCTTCTGCTGGGATGTATCTCTTCTCTACCTTACAACTGGTCAAAAAGAACCACGCGTTTTCACTCCACACAGCGTCCCTATCGAACGGCCTCAACAAGCCCTTCAGCAATCTTGCCTTTTCCGTCCCCTCTTTCTCTTCTAACTGGGCGCCTTTCTCAATATCCTGCTACTGAACATGCTTTCCTCAGGCGCAGCGAAGGCTTCACGCCGCATTGATAGTTTTTTTTTCGCCCACAAAGCCCTTCTTGCTCCTTCCTCCTCCTACAGTGTGGAATCCGAACAATGGTTAACCGCCCAACCCAACCCCGCAGCTGTGCGCCCTCCCGTCTGCCTGCGTGCGGCTATGCGAGGCAGGAAAGGGGTAAAGAAAAGAGAAATGAGTTCAGGGTGAAGCGGCCCGTGGTGGCAGTTTGCCGAACTAAACGGCCATGTCCCTGAAAGCTGGGCTTGTTATTTCTTCCAAACACAGCACATTCTAAATTGACTCCAGACCAAGACGTTTATTTTCGAGAATTGTCCAACTGCAAAAACAAGCAGCGATGGCGTAGAGGTAGAACGTCCGCCTCGCGTGCAAGAGGACCGGGGTTCAAATCCTGGTGCCGCGCAATTCTCCACCGGGTTTAAAAAAAAAATCCGCTTGTCGATGGAATTGCATAACCAGGCCTGGAGTGCGGCCTGATCTCGGTGACCAGAACCGACAACGCACTCCCTCACCAGAGCAGGATTTGGACGCCCTGGTGTAGTACTTGACCACAACCTTCTATGATAAAACCAATTAACCCTCGGCCCTCAGTCCCCAGCGGCTGCAGAGCAACTGACCACGGCGGCGGTCAGACCTGTGACGCAGCGGAGGGTGCTAAGAATCTCTGGCTCCGGACAGGCCGCCATTGGAATTTGAACCTGGCAACGTTTAACGCTAGAACTTTAGCTAGTGAGGCTAGCCCAGCAGTGCTGTTTGAGGAACTAGCGGGAATTATATGGGATGTGATAGGGCTTAGCGAAGTTAGGAGGACCGGTGAGGCGTATACAGTACTAAAGGACAGACACATACTGTGCTATCGCGGGTTAGAGGATAGACGAGAACTAGGTGTGGGATTCCTCATTAATAAGGATATAGCTGGCAACGTAGAGGAGCTTTTCAGTATTAACGAGAGGGTAGCAGCTATAGTAATTAGGCTGAATAGGAGGTACAAGCTGAAAGTGGTGCAGGCCTATGCACCCACATCCAGCCATGATGACCAGACCGTTGAAAGTTTCTCTGAGGACGTAGAATCGGCAATGAATAAAGTAAAATCGCAGTACACTGTACTGATGGGCGAGTTCAATGCGAAGGTGGGCAAGAAGCAGGCTGACGACCACGCGGTAGGTGACTATGCGATAGGCTCTAGAAATAGCAGGGGAGAGTTATTAGTCGAATTCGCGGATAGAAATAATTTACGGGTTATGAATACCTTCTTCCGCAAACGAGAAAACAGGAAGTGGACCTGGAAGAGCCCCAATGGTGAGATTAAAAATGAAATCGACTTCATACTATGCGCTAAACCTGGCATCATTCAGGATGTGGCTGTCCTCGGAAAGGTGCGTTGTAGCGACCACAGAATGGTAAGGTCTAGAATTAGCTTAGACTTGAAGAGGGAACGGAAGAAGCTACTGAAGAAGAAGACAATTAACGAGTTAGCCGTAAGAGGGAAAGCACAGGAGTTTAGGACAGCGCTGCAAAACAGATATTCGGCTTTAATTGAGGAAGATGATCTTGATGTTCATTCAATGCACGATAATCTGACATCAATAATTACGGAGTGCGCAGTACAAGTAGGCGGTAGGACAGCTCGAAAAGATACCGGCAAGGTACCTCAGGTGACGAAAGGTCTGATTAAGAAGCGCAAAAACATGAGGGCATCTAACCCTACCGATAGAATAGAACTAACGGAGCTATCAAAGTTAATAAATAAGCGCAAGGTAGCCGACATAAGGAAGTTTAATATGGAGAGAATCGAGCATGCTATAAAGAACGGAGGTAGCCTAAAAACAGTGAAGAGGAAACTAGGCATAGGTAAAAACCAGATGTATGCATTAAGAGACAAGCAGGGCAATGTCATTAGCAATATGGATAAGATAGTTAACGTAGCCGAAGAGTTTTACACAGACCTGTACAGTAGCCAATGTAATCAGAGCGCTAACGAGAAAGACAGCAGTGCACAGGAATGCGTCATCCCGCCAGTAACGAAAGATGAAGTAAAGAAAGCCTTAGAAGCAATGAAAAGGGGAAAAGCAGCTGGGGAGGATCAGGTAACAGCAGATCTGTTGAAGGATGGAGGGGGCATCGTGCTAGAAAAACTAGCCACCTTGTATACGCAATGCCTTTTGACCTCGACTGTACCAGAAGCTTGGAAGAATGCAAACATTATCTTAATTCATAAGAAGGGAGACGCCAGGGACTTGAAAAATTACAGGCCGATCAGCTTACTATCCGTTGCCTACAAAGTATTTACTAAGGTAATCTCTAATAGAGTCAGGGCAACATTAGACTTTAATCAACCAAATGATCAGGCAGGCTTTCGTAAAGGATATTCCGCAATAGATCATATTCACACTATCAATCAGGTGATAGAGAAATGCGCAGAATATAACCAACCTCTATAAATAGCTTTCATTGATTATGAGAAAGCATTCGACTCAGTGGTAACCTCAGCAGTCATACAGGCATTGCGTAATCAGGGGGTAGAAGAGCCTTATGTCAAAATACTGCAAGATATATATAGCAACTGCACAGCTACTATAGTCCTCCATAAAGTGAGCAATAAAATTCCAATAAGAAAGGGCGTCAGGCAAGGAGACACGATCTCGCCAATGTTGTTCACCGCATGTTTACAGGAGGTATTTCGAGGCCTGAATTGGGAACAGTTGGGAATAAGAATAAATGGAGAATACCTAAATAATCTGTTATTTGCTGATGACATTGCCTTGCTGAGTCACTAAGGAGGTGAGCTGCAAATCATGATCAATGAGTTAGACAGGCAGAGCAGATCGATGGGTGCAAAAATTAACATGCAGAAAACCAAGGTAATGTTCAACAGCCTAGCAAGGGAACAACAGTTCACAATTGGCAGAGAGAGCATAGAAATTGTGACGGAATACGTCTACATAGGGCAGGTAGTGACAGCTGATCCGGATCATGAGAGGGAGATAACTAGAAGGATAAGAATGGGATGGAGCGCATATGACCAATTCTCGCAGATCATGAGTGGCAATTTACCAATTTCCCTCAAGAGGAAAGTGTACAACAGAATAATCTTACCGGTACTCACCTACGGGGCAGAAACGTGGAGGCTAACGAAAAGAGTTCAGCTTAAGTTAAGGACAATGCAGCGAGACATGGAAAGAAAAATGATAGGTGTAACGTTAAGAGACCGGAAGCGGGCAGAATAGGTGAGATAATAAACGCGGGTTAATGACATCCTAGTCGCAATCAAGAGAAAGAAATGGGCTTGGGCAGGGCATGTAATGCGAAGGCAAGATAACCGCTGGTCCTTAAGGGTAACGGAGTGGATTCCAAGAGAAAGTAAACGTAGCAGGGGGCGGCAGAAGGTGAGGTGGGCGGATGAGATTAAGAAGTTTGCAGGCAAAGAGTGGATTCAGCTGGCAAAGGATAGGGTTAATTGGAGAGACATGGGAGAGGCCTTTGCCCTGCAGTGGGTGCAGTAAGGTTGATGACGATGATGGTATCTGTGCGACGCCAATGACGCTTTTATGCTGAAGCCTTGACTCGACCAACTCTATTTGGTTATCTATTTTCTGGATTGAAAATTTATCCCATGTCATGACTCCAAACAATTCAGAATACCGAGATACTGTGGCAACTCCAGAGTTACAAATGATCAGGAATACCTGTGACTCGCATGGATACTATTGCTATTTTCTCATGGATACTTTGGTTTAATTGAGTCGGCGAGATCAGAGGTAAAAAAATATATGGTCTCGAAAAAACAGGCATTTGGTGAGTGTGTACTCTGTGGAACGCCAGAATTTAACGCCTGCAAGCTGCAGACGCCCCCCTGCGGGGTGAAAAACAAGACATGGAGTGTCCCTTTCATCCCGCTGCACTGCTATACAATCTTGATTGAGAAATTACATTGGAGTCCCTTTTTCCCTTGTCCAAAAGCAGTTTGCCAGATGCGAGCTGAGAAAAGTACGGAAAAAGAGACTACAGAAAGTCGACAGATCAAGCATGCGCTCTCTACTTGAAGCTTTCTATTTTTATTATCTATTTGTAATAGATTTTTTTATCTATATGCCTCAACACTTGGAATGAGATAGGACATTATGCTTTTTAAGATACGCGAATATGATGTTGTTTGTATCCGCAATTCTTTTTTTTTACTTTTTACTCGAAACGTAGCCTCAATTCTGAAGCAAACCTTTTTTATAGGCTGTTGGTTGAGTTTAGTGATGTAAACTAACTTTTTGAAGTAAACATGGAGAAAGCGAGACAAAAGTTGAGACCAAAGCACAACAAGAATTCTTTCATGTTAATTCACTGCACGAAAATGCGGCACTCAAAAGATCCAACAACAACAGCAAGAATACAAATTCACAATAAAATTAGAAACTTGTCCCGGGTCATAAAATAATGATCAATGGGGCTAGTAAATGAAGTCATCAAAACAAGTTAAACATTTCAGTATTGTTACTTAAACATTTGAGCTCTTTCGGCGAATCTAACACGGGTGATGGCGCCCACTTGCACCACTTCTGTACACATGGAGCGCTTCAATCGCTTCTTTTTCGGCTCGGTTGATTACAATACAAAAAACTGAAGTACATTCAAAAAGCAACATCGGGCAAAGCTGACTGAGCATGTTTGATAAATGATCGGTGAGATACCTCTATACTGCGGGTGGGTGTACGCAGGTCACATGAGCGCATGTTTAGGAAAATGAATCTTCCAAGAGAACTAATATGAGCGGAGCAGTACTGATAATTATCTCCTACTGGAATGCAATTACAGAGAAAGTTTGTGCTATAGACTAGCTTTAAAAAAATGCATTTAGTTTACGTTCAGAGAGAATGAGACATGACCGAAGGCCATCATATTTCTGGAAAGCAGTGTGAATTTGCTCAGATATCCGCGATATTGTCACAGGTACTGTTCAACATATTCAGAAGCTCTGCTCAAGGCTTTCTAATCTGCTTTGAAGTTAATAAGTAACTGGGCCCTAGACGCTTCATCAATGCCCCGAGGCGTGTTAACTTTGTGATTGGGTTTTTTCTTACAATGTTGCTGGGCGTTAGAATGGGTCCATTTTCGCGCGAAAAGATCTGTCCGAAGTCTCTGTTTTTGTGTATACCTCGACTTGTGTCACGCGCTGATTTCGTTCACATACCGACGTGTTATTGTTAAACAAAAGTCAACGTACGGCGAAAGTCCTCGAAAACTTTGAATTTGGCATCCCTTGCCCAGCAGCAGGCATCCTCTCTAACACAGATCGCCTTATTACACGGCGTTGTTTAAGTGGCATTCAGCACCATGACTGCAAGAGACTTGATGAATATCCTTGGCCATCTGAGCGGGCTGAACAAAAGAGATCTTCTTGATGATACAGCAACTTGCCTGCAGGAAGTTGTTTCAATAAAAGAGCACCTGCAACATATTACCCTATCTACGCGAAATGCCTCAGAACGATAGTAACCGCTACAAAAACCCCGGGACGTCCAGCTGGTTGCTCATTGTGAACAAGGGAGCCGAAGCGCCCCCGAAACGCCATTTTTTTGTTGACCTTGGTCAGTGACCAGTGAACCTCATCAAGCCATGATTCCTGACCAGACGGTATGCCGTCGAACCCTCGACTACGATAATTATGCTTTTGCCTTACAATTGGAACCCTGCTTAAGATAGAACGAACTTAATAATATGTGGTCGATCCGCGAATGAGTGCGGTAAATGTGACAACTGGTCGTGATAAATCAATTTATGCTGTTGCCACGCCACGCCGGTAATTATCTCATTATTCATCATTGACTCTTAATTTGCGCGTTAGGGCTGACATTCATTATCTGCATTCTGGAGCTGTTTACGGACATAATATTGAGCTTTCTGATTTTGTTGAGTACTGGGAAAATGCATTACACGAAAACATGAAAATTCACGCCCGCATTGGTAGCTTACATTTCCTTGCTTTAAATTTTAATCCGTTCAGCAGTATACCGCCTAATGTATTCATCTCTCTTCCCCACTTTTCTTTTCCGCTGATAACTGTAATCGAGGAATCATAAATCATCCAACTGTAATGTTGATTTTTATGTCTGGTACTTTTTTGAGCGCCATTTTTGTGAAGGTAGCTTGGCGATTGCCCTTTTTTCTGGGATTGGCGTGAGAGACTTTGATTATTCTGCGTGTGGGCCTGATAGTCATTTTTAATTCCGGCACAACACTTGAACGAAAGGTTGATTTCTTTTACAAGTATTTGAGAACTGTATATTATCTGTACTTGAAGGCCGATCGGCTTGCTCTTTCAGAAATCACAGTATCAACTGAAAAGCGAATTCAGCGCGTTTCACCGGCGCTTTTGCGGAAAAAATTACGCTGGGAGCTCGAACACCAAGCAGCCATATCTGCGAAGCAGCCCATCAGCAGCCAGCGTTCTCATAGCGTTCTTCCTCTAATCCATGTTGGTCATGCTTGCGTGCTCTGCACTCTCTATTTATGCTGCATTCCGAGAATGAAGCCTGCTATCAGCAGCAAGTATGGTCTCTTTTGTTGCAAAAAGTGGTAAACCTGGAAAGCGCTGATTTAGAATAGTAGTTGGAGCTAAGCCCAGTGTCACGCATGCAACGAGAACGACAGGCTGACATGCGCCGTGAACGATAAGAGAGCGCGATCAATTTTCGCACGAGCAACGCAATGTTTACCACGCGAATCCGAAACAATAAGCACAAGAAGATCCAACGAAAACCACAAAAGCGTGAGCATTCCTATGCATGCGATGCCCTGATGATACAAATAAATGTATTCGCTATTGCGTTCACACTGAGCGCGTAATGCTCTCTTCTGAGAAGCAGCGTGCAGTCTATGAAGGGTAGGTTGCTGCTGGCGTCGCTTGATTCAGAGTCATTGCTCTGCGCAGATCGCGTTCGGTACGAACAAGCCATCGTTATTTAATCGCCGTCATTTCTGACCACTCATCGTTTAAAATTCCCACTTTTTCGTGTGCCTTGCACCCCCATTTCGTATCATATGGTAAGCCACTGACATTCATTCTTTCGGCACTAGGGCAAAGAGTGCGCCTAATTTACCTGCCAGCGAATCCACTGCTTTTAAGCTCACGTCGTTCAAGAAACCGGCTTGCTGAGTAATCTATATTCCATAGTTGTGACTGACATAACTTTCGTGACAACTGAGATCCCAGTCAGTGCTAGCTCTTAGAAACTGACAGTCCACTCTTTTTTTTTATTTTTTCGAATGGTCCGTCTATGGACCGCTCCAATACACTGTAGCGCAGCAAAAGACGAGGACACAAGAGACGAGAGACGAACACCACGAGCGCTAACTTCCAACAAATTTTATTCTCCTGAAGCATCACATTTATACACCAGAAAACAGTAATCACACGTGCGAACAGTATCGATTTCTTAGAAAAACGAGCTCTTTATCTGAGAGGAGAATGGAAGGTGTGCTAACACACGAGCATCCTGACCTATTTATCTTTTCGGCTTCAATGATTTCGCGCGTTAACCTTTCTCTACTTTTTCCTATCACAAGACTTTTATCGAAGAAAGGCTTACAGGATTTTGACTTGCATGCGACAATGTGGTCAACTAGCGATCCGCCTTGCCCGTTTCTGACGTTGCGAGCGTGTTCCATTAGGCGCTCGTTCAGACATCTCCCCGTCTGGCCGATATAGTGTTTCCCGCATGACAAGGGAATTTGATATATAACACCTTCATCGCACGTGACGTAGGGCTTCTGGTGCCTAGTTGCGCATCCGCGCGCTTTGTTGGTGTTGGTTTTTCCCAGTTTGCACAACGTTGCAAGTTTTTTCGGCGCCGAGAACACGACGGTGTAGTGTGTAGTAAGATTTCTCTAAACATGGGGCGAATGCCGTCCCTACTTCAAGTTGCTGATCTATTCCGTTCTGTCCGACCACATGTAACCACCCAGTACAGCTCAGTTGGTGGTGCCACTACCCCGGACAGGGCCAACCGCACTTTGCTGGAGCAACCAGCACAGCACGACTAGCGATGCAGGCTGCATGCATCTCAGCGGGCACACAAAGGCACAGGAAATCAGCAGAGTGCCGAATCCTCGTCGTGGTCGCCACGGAATTCGGTTGCTGCGTGGTGGCGTCAAAATGGGTCATTAAATCAGCAGCTGCAAGCAGGGCAGCGGTGAAGGTATTTCCATGGACGGGCACATAAGAAAACGGCTCAGGGGCATGGGGAAACGAAGCGGTCCTGGCGCAGGCACTGATGGAGGCGTCGAGGCCAAGATGGCAGATTCCACCGTCCGCCCGCCGGTTAAAAGTCGACAAACCTTTGGGGAAAATTTTCTGCCTCCGTGGTTTGAGGCGCGGGACTGTTCGAACGACTCTACCTTGCGGTAACAGTCTTACAAACATGCTGCCGAACTTCTCAAGGCTCCTATCGGATTACGCACAGTCTTTATACATTTTATAATTATTTTATTTAGCGACATTCCGCCAGCTACGCAAGAGACAGGCGTGAAGTGGTTACTACGAAATCTATATACGAAAACAAATGCCTTGGCGTCATAACTATGCTTTATCGAAGTACTCGACATTATTGGCTTCATTATAAGCGTAGCAAACAGGCTATTCTTGTCGCTGTCGCCGTCGTGCCGCGACATGTTTCTGGAAGACAGCGGCATCTTGGCCACCACTGCCGCAAAAGTCAAAGACGGGGAGGGCAAGCACGAACTTTGTGACACAGCCCTTGCACAGCAGCCGGAATCCTCTCTTCCACAGATCACCATATTGCACGACGTTGTTTAAGCTGCGTATGGCATGACTGCTAGAGATTTAATGACAATCTGAGGCCATCTGAGCCAGCTGAAGGAAAGAGAATTTCTCGCTTACCTTTCCAAGCATCTACCCCAGCTTTCGAGCGTGCACGGAGCGCACCCCGATGTGGATATCAATGAAATATCAAATTGCCTGCAGGATATTGTTTCGATGGAAGAGCGCCTGCACCATATTTCCCGGGCGTACTGTTGGCTCATGCCGCGAAACATATTGCGTGCTTGGCAGGTGTATCTGCTGACTGCGAACGCAGACCTTGCCATCGACTGCCCGACACTGTTCGAGTCCATTGCAGCCGCCCTGCGCGTTCCGGACTATACCGTCACGATGACGTGGAGCGTCCTGAATGGTCTATACTATGCGTGTCTTCTCACCCAAGATGAAGAGACTCGGCAGATCGAGCATAAGGTCGTCTCTATTGCGTTGTGGTCCGGACTACCTTTACTGGCAGTCCGTGTGGAGGGAGTTAGCATTCAGGGCCGCTTTAAAGACGTTCTGAAAGCCGCCCTTGGTGTAGATAGGTTTGCTCTCCTTGAAGGGATTCACGAAAGCCTGGACGGCGCATTTGTTTTCGGACGGAGTTATCTGCAGTGCTGTAGCGAGCATCGGAGCCGAGTGCTGCCAGCATTGAGGTGTGTTTCGAGAAGGGCCCTCTGACAAGGACCAGCTGCCCGTCGACGGCGTTGGCCCAGGAAACGGTGAGTGCTTTCTGATTTCTCCCTGCGGTAAAATTTTCTTCCTAGAACACGCTGTGTTTAGTGAAAGGCAGTTACAGCACTCGTTTTTTGGGGACCTCTATTTAAAGCGGTAGCGTTAATGATCGCATGCCGATGAAAATGCGTAGTGTTGTTAGCCGTTATTGTCAATGAGTGAAAATCCATATGAATCAGGTGGGAAACCTGTGTTTAAGGAACATCGCGGTTTCATCGCAGCCTGCCCATCGAATGAGAGCAGAGTGCGCACAATGGCAGGTGGCACTTATATCAATTTTTCCGCGGTAGGCTTCTCGACAAGAGCAACCTGGCAACAAGCCCCACTGATAGGAGCGCCTGCCATCGCAGGGCTGTGGCGCATCACTTAAACGCTGCACCACTGCGCCAGGAGGAGAGCACAACCCGGGATCAGTGAATGTTAAGTAGAGACTGACCAGTTCTGTATATATGGGGCACTGCCCTACTATAGTATCACGTCTTACCCTTAATACGGAGCTGAATTGTACCCAACAATTTTTTTCAATGTCGACTAGTGATTGTAGTTACACTGAAGCCGGACTAGGTTGCAGTTCTATTGAAGGCTGCTTACTTCATGTTTTGCAATCACCGACATCAGCGACCATAGTTTCTACGAAGATGGTAAAGTTGCGCGATGGCTAAGTATTGAAATCTAACTACAATTCTTGAAAAAATGTAGCACAGTGAAAATGAAGATGCAGTGGCTTTTCTCTGCTCGCATAAAAAAGGCTAACAAATGAAACACTGCAGTCCAAGCACACGCGCCTGTAGTTACATTGACCTTCGTGCTCGTGTGCGTTTTAAGCTTTTGATTCTTTGGGATGGTAGATTTATAATTAGCGCAATGAAATTAAATAATTTAATCTTGAAATACGGCTCACTTTGCGAACTGCAATAAAATCACGCGCGTTCCATATTGCGTTTATTTCACTGGAACATTGTGCGGTGTATGAATATAAAAGTTGTTCATCGAAGTCACACGGTTGCTGTGCCGTCGTGTATCAGACGCTGGGTGGGAACTGTTGTTTATTTTTTTCGGTATGCATCGTTTGTTATTTATACAAAACCCATGCATGTATGATATTCTTTTTTCTTGCAAGCCAAGCGGTACGGGACGCCTTTAAACGTTATTTCACCGTGCACAGAATGACAGTTCAACGCCCATGGAATTCCTTGTAAAGTCGTGGGCGTTCATAAGGCGCCAGAAACAGTGGCTTAGCCTTGACAGGTCCCCTGCGTGTTTGAGTGGCACTTTTCATTAATAATAATTGGTTTTGAGGGGGAAAGGAAATGGCGCAGTCTCTGTCTCATATATCGTTGGACACCTGAACCGCGCCGTAAGGAAAGGGTAAAGGAGGGAGTGAAAGACGAAAGGAAGAGAGAGGTGCCGTAGTGGAGGGCTCCGGAATAATTTCGACCACCTGGGGATCTTTAACGTGCACTGATATCGCACAGCACACGAGCGCCTTAGCGTTTTCGATCTTGTTTTCTACACAGCGCAGGCGCGCCGCAATTAACGGAGGCCGTTTTTCCAACAACCCTTTGACTCATTGGCATAGGAGCTTGACCTTATTTCTTCCTCGCCTTCCAATAAAAGAGGAGACTGTTTAATTGCTGAATAGTTCTACCATACCTCGAAAAATATGCCGGCGTGAGTCGCTGCGTCGTGAAGCCTCGTCCTCAGCTGCAGCGCGCCCAACAGAGAGGTGATAGAGTAGAGGAAGCGGCGCAGCAGTTGATATGAGCTCTCGTTGCTACGCTATATCGAGAGTTTTTAGAGTTAAAGCAGCGCAGCGCCCATAGCACCACGGATGTATACAGAGTTTACCGAAGTATACAGGTTAGCCCACGACAGAAGTGAATGAGCATGTCTGACACTAGGACGGACTCGGAGGCTGCGCGGTGTGTGCGCTTTCTGGAGGAGTAAGTGATAAAGCAGGTAAATAAAGCGAGGCGAAAGAGAGGCTGCGGAATAGTTCTGCACAATGTAGGAGCCGATGAATTAGGCGATCTCGCCCTTTAGAGCAAGCATTCATTCGCTGACAACGTGAAGCAGGAGACTCCGCGTACTACTACAGCTTTGAAACGAAAGCGCCAACTTCAACAGCATTCACGCGTCATTGCCAGCTTGTTACTCTGATTTTGCCCATCAGACCGTCAATTTCTGCATCAGGATCCACCGCCAATTTCTTATGTGAAGAGTGCGAATATCAGCACACTTGACAGATTTCGTTAGGGTGAGAAGTGATGAAATTCGTGTTGGACTGCTAGCTTGCTACTTACTTGTAGGCAGAGAATAAGCATTAAAACTTTCAATTGCACCTGAGTTGTGAAAAAATGCGGCGTTAATTGATGACAGAGCAACTCTAGGTAACGCACTAACAGTTACGAGTACAGTGTCGATGAAGATGTGGTTGCTGGTCGATATCTTGGGGACATGCCGAATACAGTTCGTAAAACATTCAGAAACCCCTCGTTTTCATTGGTAAGGCGGCTACTCTAGTATACATTCATTATTGTGGTGATGTTTGAGCGGATGGCGTGATTTTGACGTAAAACCATATACTTTGAACAATATGATTTTTACGGGACCATGATCCGAGACCACGACATTCTTCTTTTCCGACTGCTATTTCCAGTTCTTTCTCTGAGTACTGAAGTCCTCGTTTGTGTCTTTTCCAGCTGGACGCCGGCGTAGTTTTGAAGCCCTGCTGTTCTCGCTGCCCTGTTCTCAAGCCTTCGGACGGAAGTGCATCGAAGTGACGCCATCCAGCGCTCGCTTCCAACAAAAGGCACTTTCGCTGCAGTGTGAAGCAATCAGTTCACACCCGAGGCACAGCCAAAACTGCTCATAATGAAGAATTTATACTGAAAATCCTGTGCCTCGTATCCCAAATTGACCCCATCGGTAAAACTAACTACCGCTCCCTAGCCTGCCAAGGGCCATGGCATGGCTTGAATACCGTTCCTCGCGCCCTAGAAATGCCTAGAAGAAAGAATACTTCTCGGACAATCCTGTCATCATCTCCGACTGCGGTTTTAGACAAGCCTCAATAATAAAGAAAAGAAAGAATGGAATTGTGTAACTGCCTGGTTAAGCTACAGCGGAAATTTTTACATATGTATTTATTCTTCCTTCACTACCTTGTAGAGAGCGGAAAGGAAGATGATTTCTTGACGCAAACAGTCAGCAACGTAAGGGAAAGCCTCAGGCTGCTCGCCAACGTTTTTACAAGAGTATTTGTCTTCATCTGGGCCAAGCGTTCATCATTCGCTCGTTTCAAATAGGGTGATCACTCCAGAGAGGAATGCCTGGTGAAGTGGAGGAGGACATGAGTTGGGAAGGATGTAAGCATAGGGAGTGTGAAAGTTGTCCAAGCATAATAGCAGCTAAAGAGGATTAACAGGTACACATGCAAAACTGGGAATAATTACAGCAGTATAGCAGAAAGAAACCGCCGAGTTGAGGAGGGTGAAATTTAGAAAACGTGGCCTTAGTTCTTGCTTTTCTTGTCACTCTCTCGGTGTTGTTCATTGACAGGGAGAAATAATGATGTAGGTAAAGATATGTCTAACATCTTCCACCGTTCGACTTCCTACATCATTTTACTTGAAGTGAACTTCGGGAGTCAACTGTATATTTAAACCTAAAAAACTTATAAAAAGAAAGAACACCAAGGCGAAGATTATATACAGATGACTGCATCAGCAAAAAAGGTTTTGATCCCCCAAAATTTCCTCTTTTAATTAATTTGTCTCTGCCCTCAATGAAGATCAAAACAGAATGGGTAACTTCCAAACAATCGTTCGTTTGAAGCTTGAGCAAAAGGCGAAACATTAAATCGAACATATGGGAAAGAAGACAAGCCTTCGGCACGCGATACTACATTTGTAAATTCATACTCCGCCAGCTTAGCAAACTCTCCCGCTGTGCCAAGCGTTGCGTATTTGGAGACTGATAAATGCGAAACATGGTATATACAGAAATTGGACGAGAACTGTCCCCGAAGCAAGGCCTATTAAACTCGTCTTCAGAAACCTCAGGGTATCTAGAATGCACAATCTGCGCTCGATGACGGCCTGTCCAACAAAGCGTGTCTCCTGTGTCTCGACCGCCTTTGAGCCTCAACACAAAATGCCGCGCACTAACGAGTGCGCATTGTCGCTAGTGAACCTGTCGTAAGAACCGAGTTCTTGATGATCGCTCTTGCAGTAACACCGGAAAAAGACGACATCCGCATCCGACGGCTTGGCCAACGAGTCGGGACATGAGCTATCAGCACAGATCACTCGTTGTTTCCATCCTGCTGCAGCGCTTATCGTGGGGACTTTAGACACCGTGTAACGTCTTCGCTTTGCCTTTTCCGAAGTACCGGGACCCCGCTTACCACCAGTCCGCACGCGCTGGTTGATCCCGGTAAGGCATTCGCGCTCGCAGCTGCGGATACCTGGCGCCACCTGGTGCCGTCAAGGCGATCTGCGCGTGCACATTGGCTGGGCGCGGGCTCCATGGCGCCCTGGTACCGGCCCCGATAGCGCGGTACAACGTATGCTCAAAGTATCCATTAACCAATGGGGTTATTGCATAGCGCGATCCGCGACCGTGATCCGCTTCACGGGCCACCACCACGTAGGCAGTGATTGGTTCCGGCGCTGCAGGCGCGGAGGAAACTAATGGGAACGTGGCGCCATCTGGCGCCTCCATGGCGCTCTTTGCACGCGCAGTGATGCCCCGCGGAAGTGGTTAACGGTAACGGGTTGCGCTTTAATATAACTCTCGACTGTAATGACCACCCCTCCCGGTATCGTTGAATACTGCGCGCCTGGATGGCGTCCCCGTACACTGCCTAGTGCGCTGACCAGCTCTGTCCTCAGTAGAGCCTGAGGCTCGCCCCTTTGTTCTGCTGCCAGAGTTCTGCCAAGAAACCAAAAAAAGACGCTGAAACATGTGGTGCTCCATTTGTAAGCGAAGTGCCCGACAGACAGGCACGAGAGGATTGAAGAGCTGCGTGCCGACATAAGGGGAGCGGCGACAGGTGCCGGGTTATAACTGGCTGGGCTTGAGTTTATGGTGGTTTAACGTCCGAAAGCAAGTCAGACTGTGAGAGACGCCGCACTGAAGGGCTCCGGAAATTTCGACCACCTGAGGTTCTGTAACTAGCAATTACATCGCACAGTACAGGATCGTTTATGATTTCACCTCCAAGGAATTTCGAGCGCCACGACTGGGATGAAACCCGCGTTTTTCGGGTCAGTGGCCGTGCCCCATAACCGCTGAGCCACCGCAGCGGCAAAGACTGGTTGTCCCGATGTAGAAAAACTAGAATGCAACTGAGCTGTAAGGCTGAAAAAAATAGTGGGAATCGAATTAAAAAAATAGGGGCACAGAAATATGCGAAGAAGAGAGGGAGGGGGCGCAACAGCCGAGTTCCTCAAAAATAAGAGCCGATGGTGCAGAGATTAAGGTAAGTGTTATATATATATATATATATATATATATATATATATATATATATATATATATATATATATATATATATATATATATATATATATATGAAAAAAAATGGAAACAAAGGGAGATAAAGATAATGGCTAGGCGAAGAGTAAACAGAAAGAACTGATAAAGAGGCTATATGCAGAATTTTGCTATTGAATGCAAAATGATGGTCGCAACATTAAGATACCGGGATCAGGCAGAGGGGGGTAAGGGAGCAAACTCTGGTTAATGACATCCTATAGTAAAAACCAAGAAGAAGAAATAGGATTGTGCTGGGCATGTAATGTGATGGCAAGATAAGCGCTGGACCTTAAGAGTAACTGAATGGATTTCAAGACAAGGCAAGCCTGGCAGGGGGCAGCAGAAAGGTAGTTCAAGTAGGGTCAGTGATAAGTTTCCCATAGACAGCCACAAGAAAGTAGGTCACGTAGGTTCCAACAGGAACAGCTGTTCACAGGTGGCAGCCAGGAAGTCTGAAGGCGATGGAGAGAATGGAAACAAGGTAAGCCCAAGAAATGAGGTCACAGTAACTGATAAGACCAAGCACAATCCAGAAGTTAGCAAGGAGGGAAAACCTGCCCTAATGCGTTGTTAGGTTTCGAAATATCCCGAGCCTCGGGACAGTGGGTTTCGGACGGACATCCGCTGGTCTGGCCAAACTGCTCCAAGCTGCTTCCTCGGGTTCCCGGCGCGCGTATGTTTTCATTTGTGTGCATCGGGACAGCGGCGCCGAGAGGGTCGTGCGCTAAGTGGCAAAGCCTATTACAACCAGTTGCCGGAGGCGGCGAGAGAGTGTCTGGGTGTCCTGTTGGGTGGCCCGTGCCCGGCGGCGGACGCGGCTGCTGTTGTTTACAGCGAGCCCCACCACCTGTGTACCAGCCGTTCTGAAGACGCCTCCTCTTCCATTGTGCGGAACTCTGTTCGCAAGTGCTGCTTCGACTTGTGCCTTGTTTTCGCTCCTTCCACCTGGGTCGCCTTTCGGGTTTGAAATCGCTGCTGCAGGAACGGCCAGGCGCCGCAAGTGGCGAGGGTGTGTCGGGGACGTCTCGGTGGGTGGTTCCCGAAGAAAGTGCACGTGACCCAAAAGGGTAGTGATTGGACGCTTTTCATTAAACCAAGTTACCCAACTAGGGACCTGGGGACACGGGACCCTTTAAAACGAGCCGCAGTGCTCATTGTGGGACCGAAATCGCTTCGATCACCATGTAAATAAATCTCTGTTAGTTTTCTCTATTGCTCGACTCGTCTCTGCATCGTCGTCAAACGCGATGCCCGAGTGCCTGCTGCCCGACTTCTGACGATCGGCTCTTCGCTACCCGTTGGGTCCGCTAACGGAGCAGACACAACGCAACAGCGTATTGCTGGTGAGTTGTACTCAAACATATGAATGTGCAAAATACCAACAATGGAGCGCACAATGGGTGACAGGTGGTTGTAGTGGGGCTATTTCCAGGAAGAACAATGAACGCAGCCCTGAGGGAAACGAAAAGCGAACATTGAGAGAATGTTGCAGGGCGCAGTTGGGTAGTGGTAGCAGCGGAGCGAAATGATGTCCTGAATGTTGACGCCACGCACTGGTGGAAATATTAGCTGAGGGAGTGGATGATACAAGGGCGATAGCACAGCAAGTGGAGGTTGTTGGGCAATGGCGGAACGGTGTAAACCGAGAGACAAGGAAGTAAAGGAAGGAGAAGGAATTTTAAGCGGCATATAAACAGGAGAGTGCCTGAAGCCGGTATTGGCAAAGGATTTGCAAAGGATGGCTTCTATATTTTAGTGGATGCTCTGGAGCAGAGATCGGCTGGGGCCTAGCAGGCCGGGTAGTATCTCTTCTAGGGGCTCCCCCTCGGCTCAGGACGTAGCTGCAGGTTGAAGCAAGAGAACAAGGTGTAATGATGGAGGCTGAGCCTAACGAAGTGACCACTAGGAGCACCGGAAAGAAAACTGCCAAAGATATTTAACACCAGTATCGGTTACATAATTACGCAAGGGATTAGAAAGGGAGTGAGATGCTTAAAAAGAGAACCGGAGCGAAAGGACGATGATATACGTGAGCACGCGCAGTGCGAAACATTTTGAGGGATCCAGACGACCTACAGTTTATCGATTTCTACGTATGGGAATGGTGCAATGTAAAAACAACGAAAATGCGCGGGGGGGGGGGGGGGGAGATATGCTGATATATCAGGGAACAAGGTGGTAGAGAATAAAATCAAGTTGCAAGGAATATGTTTGGGTATCAGGAAAAGCTGGCGGTGGAAGGACATGGCTAGAGACAGGGAACAAATGTGGGCAAGAAAGTAGGATATAGTTGTCTGCATGACGATATACAACAAATTGGAGGCGGTGACAATATTATTCTGCTGGGTAACGTGAATCGTCTATCATCACTTCTGGTCATGCTTTCTCTGATAACCATGCAAAGATGGCTCCAATAAGTAATTTAGGTTATAATCTGTCACACACAGTAGGCGGAAAGGTCGTTGAGCAACGCTTCCCTGGTTATTGCACTGTTAGCAGATAGCCAGCAAGATTTGCAAACTCTGGCTAATTGTTCTGTAAGCGAAAGAGATGCTCTATGTTTCAATGTTAGCGCAACTAAGTCAGGTAGTGATAATTTCCAACGATGCAACTGCTCAGGTGCTTGCAATACAGAGCCATTAAATTACAAGACCCCAGGCAAGCAGACCCTACCGACAGATCGTTTTGGGTAAAAATGGGGGTTTATAGAGCCCAGCACCTTTACAAGAAATAACACAATCACAAAATGCGCTGACCACCCTAGCGTTATGAGAAAACTGATGTGCCGTTTTGTTGCCATGCGACGGCGTATCTACCTCCGCTGGCTAAACGAGCCTGATGATTCAGACGACGGTTATGGCAGCAAGACGGTGGCTGGTGTGAACTTGCCGTAGAGTACTCTGCTTTAAATGTTACACCGCACCGTAAATAGCTGCTTTTATAGCACTGACTTGCTGGATTATTTTGTAGTTTGAATCTTTCTGCATGCTGTGTTTTCATGTTTGTTACAAAGGTTACACCACAGCGTACATAGCAACTTTCGCCTCTATGTCTTGCTCGCTTATTTGCTGATTTGCAACTTTTTTCATGTTTTGCTTTTATGCTTTCCATTTAAGGTTAAACCCGACTGTACGTACTCCAGTTTTCTGTCCCTCATTCATGTTTACTTGTATTGCAGTTTGCGTTTTTTCATGGTTGACTGCCCTTGACAATAAATAAATAAATAATTTGTTTTGTTTTGTAGCCTTTTCTGTCTGTAAGCGGTGAGGTTGACAAGCTAAGTTACATAATTTTCTGCAGCAGTAATGAAGCTCAACCTTTAGATAGCAGTTATTTTCAACAGCCTAACCCATCACCATCCAATTTTGCAGGCAAAATAGGAATTGCATGCATAGGCATCTTCAAAACTGCAGTTATTTTACTAAACCTTTTCTGGTCGAGCGCAAGTGAAACCTGCATATTAGCGCTCGCAATAACGCTCGGTGGTTGGGCGCCCGTCAGAAAAATGAAACGAGTGGAAAACTTGCAGTAGTAGTTTATCCTACCGCCCACGAGGGGCAGTCAGTTTTCGTGGGCCTCGAGAAAGAAAACGCAGGCGCTGTGGCAACGTTGATATGCGCGGCATCGTTTGTATATACCAGCGCCGGCCTGTAAAGAGATCTAATTGCATTCCTGTGAGCAATAAACAGGCGAACCACTCGCAGTTACACTTTGAAAGATTAGAAAGCAGACAGGTTCAGTCTTTGCGAGCACAACAAACGGACACAGCCCGCGCGACAAAGACGAAACCAACCGCCGCGCGCGAGCGGCTATTATCAAAGCGCAGGACTTGAAAGACCAAAAACCACGAAGAAAAACAAAACAGTTCTTCCACTCACACGGAGCGGTAGCACCTTCTGGGCAGCGGATCTTTAAAATGACAGCCAACAGACGGCACACTAATTGTTCAACTTCAACCACTCGGGCCCTTAAAATTAATTCGTACAATTACTTATTCGACCACCGGATGTTAAAATGGCTATTATGAGTAAAATATGCGCAGTGCAATATTGATGAAAAAGATTGTTCAAGTCAAAGCAATCGAAGCGCGCCGAGAGCATGAACGGCACCGTTACGAACGCTAGCGCAGCCGTTCCCGTGTGCTTCATTATGGAGGCGCCGTTGAGGTTGTATCCACCCTGAACGGCGGCGCTGCAATCGAGGAACCCTAGCCCTCAGCAGATGAGCTTCGCTGTCCATTTCATTAGTGTGGTGAGCAATCAGCGCCGCATAACACCCCACACGCTTAAATTGGCAGTCTCTCGCGCTAGTGTGAGGAGGCGCTGCGATCGTCGAAGAGTACGGACGTGCCTCACCTGCGCTCCGCGATTTTTGGGTCCTCTGACCCGGTTAATCCCTACGGATCTCCAAAATTCTTGCTGGAACCGACGCCGAAAGTGAAGCGGACCACGAGGATACCACTTCCAAGCCGGTGGGTCTATTTTTTAGGATTTTATCGGACTTTGAAGTTCCCACGTGGTCGGCCAGGCGTTAAGCCTAACGAGGCTTAGCACGAGCTCGGGGCTCCGCGGCCTTCCCGGCCTCGGCCCGCGGTGAAGACGCATCGGAGCGATGTCCCGAACGAAAACTTCGAGTCAGGAACAACCCACAATCACAAGACAACCAGGATTTTTTACGGAACCGCCCGAAAACATGGAAGAAGACTTCCACGACACCATCGACGTGACCCACGTACCGCGAGGCCACGACGGCCTCGTCGCTACAGGGACTCAAGCCCCGGGATGCAGCACCCCATCGACTCTACAACGACCACAAGTTAACGGAATGGACGCAGACAAAGCAGAAGGCTGGGCGGTCGTCCAGTCAAAGAAATCGAAGAGACGCCAAAATGGCGGCGACAAACCGCAAATTTTGGCGGGAAACGGCGCAGGAAGGTCGCCATCTTCCGACGAAGCGGGAAGAAGCGCAGCTGGCGCACCGGAGAAGAAACAATGGGAGGGAGGGCCGAGGCTGCGACTGCCTCCTCTCCCGAAAGACGACATCAAGATAGTCCTCCGGCCGAGGGGACTCGCAGTCAAGGATCTACCGCAATACAAAGTGGTGGAAGCGGTGGTTGCGGCCACCGGAAGAGGATGCAAGGAAGAAGATCTTCTCGTCCGACTTCGCCACGGCTCGAACATCATAATCGTGAGCACAGCTAACGAAGACGCAGCCAAGAAGGTTCTGCACATCAGGCAGATCAACTTTGGAGGCAAAAGCTTTGCAGTGAACACACACGCGGCGGCCCCGGAGGGAACGCTACGGGGAGTTATTCACGGCCCAGCACCGAAAACCACATCCGAGGAACTCAAGGCCCACATACGACTTCGCACCCAGGGCGTCAGAGTCATAACGGCAAGAATGCTTGGAAATTCAAGCACGGCCCTCATCACTTTCGACGGCCCTACTCTTCCGAAGTTTGTCATCTACCACAGCAGCGAATACCGGTGCCACCCGTACAGGCCAACAAGGCAGGTATGCTACACCTGCGGCCAACAGGGGCATCGCATGGACGTCTGCCCAAACCCGAACGCCAAGGTCTGCAGACAATGCGGACTTCAGAACCCAACGACGGACCACCAGTGTACACCCAAGTGCCTAGTGTGTGACGGCGACCACATCACGGGCACGAGGGACTGCAAACAACGACTCAAATCAGCGAGCGAGCTGCGGTGGGGCCCCCTGCAGCAGCAACGCAAGAGCCGGGACCGCAGCCGCAGAAGAAGGCCGCGGTGGTTCCGAGACGAGAGCCAGGAATCCGGGCGCAGCGGCAGCCGCGGACGCAGCCGCAACCGGAGCCGGAGTCGAGGATCCGAGCGGGACGAGTCCTTCCCGCCCCTGGGACAACAGCAACAGAAGCAGAAGCAAGGACAAGAGCAACAGAAGAAAAAGAATACCGGCGGTGTCAAGGTGAGCTGGGGAGACGGCCCTCCCAAAACGCTCTTTGCTCCGCACTCAAACACAAACACACAATCCACTCGCGAGAAACAGTTAATGGAAGAGAACAAAGCCCTCAGACAGGAACTAGGCCAACTCAGAAAGCAGCTGAGCGAGGTCCTTAAAGAACTCCGCGAAATCAGGACAGGGCAGACACAGCCCACAACTCAGACCCCACCACCCCCAATGGTGGAAGCAACACAGCCACAAGATGGGAAGCTCGAGGCTCTCATAATGAACATGCAGAAACAGACGCAAGAGCAGATGCAATTTATGCAGCAGAAATTTGCCCTTCTAGAGCAAAACGTTAGAACACACATTAAGAATCAGAACGCGCAGAGAACGACTAACGACGCTAGAGAACGCCTATATAACGAACGCAGGTTCGGCGCAGAAACCCTCAACTCCAACCCTAGTACACCATCATGGCAGAACGCCTCCAACAATTAGAGATATGGCAATGGAACTGCAGGGGGTACAGGCAAAAACAAGGCCTCCTGCAGCAGTACATTTATGCCAAAGGAACCCCGCCAGACGTAATTATATTACAGGAAGCCAACTGCACACCTTCGCTGAGGGGCTATACGTGTCAGGAAGCTCGCCGTACGGCGACCCTCGTAAGCAAGAAATTGGTAGCCACAGCACACGACGAAATAACGGACACTCGGATAGACCACACGATCACAGAGATTATACCTAAAAAGAAAGCACACTCCAAGAGCACCTTTATTATCAACCTATACAGCCCGCCTAAGCAGAAGGATGGGGACTTTAGCAGGCTTTTTACAGAGGCTAGAAAACTAGCGGGCAACAACACCCTAATAATAGCAGGCGATTTCAACGCCAGGCACCCAAAATGGGGTTACAGCAAAGACGATAAAAAAGGAAGAACAATCAGCGACGCTGCAGAGCAAACGGATTGCGATCTCCTAACTG
This sequence comes from Amblyomma americanum, assembly GCF_052857255.1. NCBI lineage: Eukaryota > Metazoa > Arthropoda > Arachnida > Ixodida > Ixodidae > Amblyomma > Amblyomma americanum. The sequence goes on along the minus strand of NC_135505.1, from coordinate 66,697,113 downwards.
ACGAAACCCAACCAACCAGACAGGGTAACAGCGTCAGCCCAGACACTTGCCCCGACCTGACTTTTGTGAGGGGCGCCAGACAGGTCGAGTGGGAAAACCTACTCGAAAACCTAGGAAGCGACCACTATATACTGAAAACCAGCATCACAGCCGAAGACACAAAACGCAAAATAGGCAAGACCCGTCTCGTCGACTGGGACGCCTTCAGGGCCCACTGTAGACAGATGCAAGGAGGCGACATTGTATCTGTGGGGGAGTGGAGCCAACAGCTCAAGGAGGTCCAGGAACTCTACACCAAAGAAGTGGACCGAACCGAACACGCCCCGGAGGTGGATAAGCGACTCCTCAAGCTATGGGAGGCGAGACGCGGACTCACCGCACGGTGGAAAAGACAAAAGCTGAACAGGAAGCTCAAGACCAAGATAGCTGAAATCACCAAGCAGGCGGAGGAGTACGCGACGCAGCTGGCCAGACAAGGATGGCAGCAGTTTAGCAACGCGCTGAACGGCACCCTGAGCACGGCCAGAACGTGGCAGATCCTCAAGTCCCTCATGGACCCAAGCAAAAACAAGTCGGAGAGCGGCAAAGCAATACGAAGGCTGGTGCACCAATACACCGGTACAGATAAACAACTACTGGAGGAGGTCCGGGTCAAATGCTACGGCAACGACCAGGTCGAGTGTTACAAAGAGGAATATCAAGGCGAAGAGAACCCCGTCATGGACAGGCCCATAACCAGGGAAGAGGTGGTCGATGCGATCAGGTCGGCAACAAGAAACACGGCAGCAGGAGCAGACAGAATCCGCAATTCACTGATCAGAAACTTAAGCGACGGAGCTATTGACCAGCTCACCGCGTACCTCAATAAACTATGGCAGGAAGGAACAGTACCCGCCGAATGGAAACACGCGGTCGTGGTGATGATTCCGAAGCCCGGTAAAAAACTACAAGTGGAAAACCTCAGGCCGATATCCCTCACATCGTGCCTAGGCAAGATGTACGAACGAATAATAACGAAGAGAATTCAGTCACACCTGGAGAGAAACCAACTCTACCCTGATAGCATGTACGGGTTTCGAGCCCACCTGTCCACGCAAGACGTACTCCTCCAGCTAAAGGAGGAAGTACTTAAAAAAATGCCGAGAAGCGGAGAAAACGTTGTCATGGCCCTCGACATCAAAGGAGCCTTTGACAACGTAAGCCACGCCGCCATCATGGAAGGCATAAACGACACGAACTGCGGAAGGAGAGCCCATAACTACATCAGGGCCTTCCTAAGCAACCGAACAGCGACCGTAGGGCTAGCCGAGCTGCGAAGTGACGTCTTCGCCACACCCTGCAAAGGAACACCCCAAGGCTCAGTCATATCGCCGGTGCTCTTCAACATGTCAATGCTAAGACTGGCAAGAAAGCTCAAAGAGATCCCGGGTATCAAACACGCCATGTACGCCGACGACATAACCGTGTGGATCACCCAAGGATCGCTAGGAGAAAAACAAGACCGACTACAGGAAGCCGCCACCTGCGTAGAAGACTACGTGAAGGAGAGGGGCCTGAAATGCTCGACCGAAAAATCGGAGCTCATCAGAATAGGGAGACACCCTACCCAAGCCCCGCTGGACGTCGTCCTCGAGGGACAACCGATCCCGGAGAAAAACATAATCCGCATTCTGGGCATGTGGCTACAGAGTAGCCGCAAATGCAGCCACACCATCACCCTGCTCAGGAAAGCCACGGAACAAGTAGGAAGAATGATCAGCCGAGTATCCCAAAGAAGATACGGAATGAAGGAAGACGACACCCTAAGACTCGTAAACAGCCTAATTGTCAGCAGGGTCACATACTCGCTGCCCTACCACGCAACAACAAAAGCGGAAAGAGAGCAAGCCGACTGTATACTAAGGAAGGCCTACAAGATCGCTCTGCACCTACCCAGGAACACGTCAAATGAAAAATTACTCCAGCTCGGAGTCAGCAACACCTTTGACGAGCTAGCAGAGGCTCAAATGGGTGCGCAATTGACGAGGCTCAGGGGCTCCCCCACAGGAAGGGCGCTCCTAAAAAGGCTAGGTCGGAACGCAAGTGGTCTAGCTGACAGATACACAGAAGTTCCAGACGACCTCAGAAGAACTTTCAACGTGGGACCCTTACCTAAAAATATGGATCCCAACCTACACGAAGAAAGGCGGAGAGCCAGGGCCGAACAGATAAACAGAAGGCTAGGCCAATCCGAAAGCACACTATACACAGACGCTTCTATGTACGCACGAGCAGAGAAACGCACAGCCGCGGTAGCGGTGGTCAACGGTACAGGGGAAACTATCACCTGCGCTTCAGTAGGGGTGTCAGTGATAGCAGAGGCCGAAGAAATTGCCGTCGCGCTAGCGATAGCCGAAGGCTACAGAAAAGGTCGCTCCCTAAATATCCTAACGGACTCGAAAGAAACATGCAGAAACTATACGAAGGGCAATATCAGCGGCACTGCCCTCAGAATAATCAGCGAGGCGGCAGCCTCAGCTGAAAGAATACCCATACAACATATAATCTGGGTGCCAGCCCACGCAGGCGTAGCAGGAAACGAAAGGGCGGACAGTCTAGCTCGAGGGCTCACTTACCGAGCAGGCTTATCGATCGTCTCGGAGTCACGGCTACTCATATGCGAGGGGGGCTACACAGAGACCCTACAACTATATAGGGGAATCAGAAAGAGATATCCATCACCACACAAAGCACTAAATAGGGAAGAGGCTGTAGGATGGCGTAGGCTACAGACGAACACCTTCCCTAACCTACACACATACAACAAGATATCACCAACGCAATTCAGACCAGACTGCCCCTGGTGCGGCAGTACGCCCACACTCTATCACATCACCTGGGAATGCAAGAGAAACATAGCATTCCACAATCAACAAACACCGAGTGCGGAGCAATGGGAGAGCTGTCTCTTCAGCAGCGAGCTTGAGGTCCAGAGGGCCTTGGTAAAGCACGCAACTGAAGCGGCACAACTCAGTGGAGCCCTGGACTGAGGGCCCACTCTTGCTTGAAGACTCAAGTCGCCAGCACCCAAGCAAGACGACCAGGAAGTCTTCATCCCCGCGAACCTCTTGGAAAGAAATAAAAGTTTTCTCTCTCTTGGGTATCGTCTTCTTCGTCAACCTCACTTCTGAGACGATGGTGACGAAAAGCTGTAATTGCACACTAAAGAGGCGTGGACCCCTAGAGGGGATCCACATACTAGGTATTGTCCCTAGTCCGAGACCCCACTGGTCGAAGCCGCCGTCCTGGCTCTCAGACAAAGACCCTTTGGGCGTGTAGGTCTCAGCCGTCAAACAGGGGCGCCTGCCAGTCCTCTGGTGCACGGTTATGGTAGGTAATTACGCTCTGGGCACGCTATGAAACTAGCTGTCTTGGCCACAGCATTAGAGTAGTACGCCATCGCCACGGATGAAATCCCGCCTGCGTGCATTCCCATTAATAACTCATAAGCAGTATAAGTGCCCTCCGTAATTTTCTCGTTCTGCGACAGAAGCAAGCAAAACATGTGTGAGGCCACTCCAGTTCTGTAAGGGCTAATTATGACTAATTGGGAGCAAGGAGGACATTGAAAATGCCGATTGTATTGTGCTTAACTGCTCAAGCATCTAAACGCTAAATAATAGTCGCTGCAGTGCGAGCATATGCGACTATAATTTCATTGAGCAGTGGAAGTGCTTTCAAATTTTCTATACCAAAAGACGTTGTGCAAACAATTAACATAGTGAAGTGCGATTACTTTAACGTGACTACCGTCTCAATTCATCTGAAACAAACTGCGGGTGCTTCTGTATTCCTTTCTGGCAGGCGTGGTTTACTTGCGCTCACAATACTTTGGCATGTATCCAAAGCATTTTCCTGAGAAGATAAGCAGTATGGAATGCCTTTAAATAACACTGCACAAAATTTGCAACCAGTGTAAAATGCTAGCAGCATTTTCGGTCCAGATAGGGTAACTCGATACAGTTTCCTTTTTGTAAGTCCGTATGTCTACCTCATGGGCAGCCGCAAGCAGTGCTTTGGCCTTCGTTGTACCCAACGCGTTTGAGTTGGTACTTGTAGTTAACATTTCATTTTCTGCCGAACGCAGGTACAACGCATGAACTGCAGACCGTCTTTCCGACAAAGCCTTAATTGACAGTTGCAGGCGCTTGGTATCCATGCTTCATCGACTTCGAGCAAGAGACGAGCCATTTCCACTTCGAAAGCATTTCTACTGCTACTCGGAAAGAAGCCGGCGTGAGTCCCAGCGTTGTCCATTCTTTGAAGATGCATCAACCCTGTTGGGATTCAGGTAGCAGCATCCCACCGCTGCCACCAGTTGTTGGGATTCAGGTAGCGTGACTGGGTCGGAGAAAAGACGAGGACGATCGGAGGAAGAAAACTTGGAAAACTTTATACAAGGACTATTTACATTATGCACAAGCATGGGCAACTGAGAGTGCTTCTCAGTAAAGCGACCTTCTTAGGAGTCGGGAGTCCCTGATACCTCTCAAGAAGGGGGCTCTCCCTAGGCATCAAACCAGGAGCTCCTTAAATACTCCTCGTATTCCCCAGATCCCTAGCTGGTGAATACAGTTCGAAGAATGATGTCCAATCACACGATGGCACTGATGGTACCACCCACGGCAGGGCGGTCCTGATGTTTCTTCGCAGCTCGGTCGAGGGAAAGGGAACAGGACCCGGTAACGTTGTCGTCCCCGCGGCTTCCAGGTGGCCGCTCACGTGCGTCCGGCTGTCTCCCACAGGCTGTCTCCCAGCAGGTGTCGAAAGAGCTTGTACTGGTGACCGGAACGCGGAAGCTCTTTCGAAGGTGCAGCACTCGGGCAATTGTTGAAATCCAGCGTGACTGAATGGGACCACACTGATACCGCGCTTCATCGTGGCGAGGACCGGAACGAATACGCTTATGGTCGTCGCTGGCATTAATGTTGAACACGTGGGGACGCTATTGTCGTCGCTGCTTCCGGCATTCCTGTTCGAACACGTGGGGACGCTATTGTCGTCGTTCCTCTGGCAGTCCTGCAGTCACGTCTCCCCCAGAGGGCTCACCCACCCTCGCGGTGGTCTTCAGGGAATCCTCCCCATGCCCAACTTCGCCCAATTCCACAGCAGGAAGGAAGCGCGAGCACAACACCCCCAAGGGAGCTGCGAGAGAAATGAGGAAGCGGTGCCGCTAACGAAGGCCGCGAGCTAGCACACTATATATAAGGATTTACTTTTCGTTATAAACTGATAAAAACAATTAAAATACGCCCAATTTAATTTTCTGATTTAGGTTTGAACCGAGAAAGGTCAGTAGCGTTGACATGCACACAGCCACTAACTGGCTATTAAGTAGGACCTACACTCAATCAAAAGGTGAAAGTTTGATGTGCACAAACCAAATGAGGGATGATTAGAGCGGAAAGGAGAGCTAGTTAGTTTAGGTTCATGGTGGAAAAACCGCACAAAGACGAAGGCGGAACTTACAAGTGGGGACTTGCAACTTTTATTAGAAAAATTACAAGCAGTTTTCTTATACCCGCTACCACCACGACATAGAAAACAAGACAAACAAAACAGCCAATTATCTGTCCTTTGTTATTCGAGATTTTATTCAAAAGCTTCGAGGATGAACGTACCACGCCAACTAGCCCGCCGTAATATGTATGCACTTTGTATGCATTTATGTAAGCATATATATGAATATGTATGCATACATGCATATATATATGCATATATGTAATTTTGTTTTTCAGAATATGTATGTGCTTTAAATATTTTGCAATGCCGTGATTGTAGTATATCAGGTCTTTTTGTACATGTAGTTTGAATGCCTGCCTTTTGTTTAGTGAATATATTATATTTGGACATTTCCCTAGACGAGCTGGCTATGGGTTCATACAAGTTTTGATGTATTAGTTTCAGAAAATAAAAGGTTGATAATGAAAAAAAGCACTTCTGCATTAACGAACCTAAGGAATTCATTCATCCCCAGTACATTAGTGAGTTGCGGTCAGTTTCCCGGATCTATCGTTGCAATTTCTGATAATCCTTTGCTCAAGTCTGCAACAACTAACCTGGTGCTTTCATGAAATCAACTGCGGCACGGTAATTTTTGTTTCTTTTTTTGTTAATTTCCTGTTCCAAACAATGTTTTTAAACGGTCGTTCTGGTTGCTCTGCAAGCGCATGCATGCTTTGTGAGCGCGATATTACTAGTCATTTTTTTTTTTTCATGCTAGGAAAAGTTGTTCTCTCTGGTATGCTGATGTGGATTTTCTTTTCTTTTTTTCTACCGTGTAATTTTCTGTTGATTTGTTTTACTTTTTTGGTGTAACATTTTTATTCTTGAGCCGCAATCATATTTAAATTTATTTGAATATTTATTATTGTATTTTTTGTGTTCCATTTTCGCATGCAACCCACTCCTCCTTGTAATGCCCTCAGGCCCTGTGGGTTATGAATTAAATCAAAAATAGATAAATACCCGGAGTTGTGTGTTGTCATCTATTGCTCTGCTCCCTTGCACGTCTAAGCAGACTGGCAGTCTCTAAATCGTTGCCGAACGTCACCTCCGAGCGCAGCACTGTGTCTTTAATGCGTAAACATTGAATGGCTATGTTAGATGTTTCGTGCCATGACGAAGCTTTTCATCACGATAACGTTGGAATGAATTAAGTTGTAAGAAAACGAATGGTTGCATAAGAGCATCAAAAAATTTCGCAGGGGAAAACATGTGGTGCATGTGGGTAATGAGTTAATTATTAGAGCCAAAAATGTAGAAAAAGGGAGCGGAGCCGATCAAAAGTGGCGCTAAATTGAAAAACACAGGAAGTGGGCCTAGCGAAGCGTGGGGCAAAATTTGAAAAATAAGCTTGGCGCCAAGATTTAAAACTCAAAATGGGCAATGATGGAGCTTGACTGATTACGCAAATAATTGAGGCAATTAGACAATTGGATGAATTGACGTCAATTCTCTTCACAAGATCACCAGGAGACCCTGTGCCGTCCGTACCTACTGGGCAGCCATTATCGTATAATGGTTAGTACCTGGCGTTGTGGCAGCAATACCTCCCGGTCGTGTCCTGGTCAACGCTTACGCTTCCTCCAATGCGGGTGTTGTGCTCGCGCTTCTTTCCTGCTGTGGAGTTCGGCGAAGTTGGGCAAGGGGAGGATTCCCTGAGGATTTCCGCGAGGGTGGGTGAGCCCTCTGGGGAGACGTGGCTGCAGGAATGCCGGAAGCAGCGACGACAATAGCGTCCCCACGTGTTCGAACAGGAATGCCTGAAGCGGTGACGACCATAGCGTCCCTACGTATTCGTTGGGGAATACCGGAAGCAGCGACGACCATAAGGGTATTCGTTCCGGTCCTCAGACGACGAAGTGCGGTATCAGTGTGGTCTTTTTCGGTCACGTTGGGGTTGAACAATTGCCCGAGTGCCGCACCTTCGGAAGAGGTTCCGCGTTCCGGTCATCAGTACAAGATATTTCAACCCCTGCTGGGAGACAGCCTGCATTCCTGTGTCATGCAGGCGCCTTCCGGGTCAACATGGGCGCGGTCTGGACACACGTGCGCGCCCACCTGGAGACCGCGTGGACGACAACGTGACCGGGGCCTGTTCCCTTTCCCTCGACCGAGCTGCGAGGAAACATCAGGACCGCCTTACCGTGGGTGGTACCATCAGTGCCATCGGGTTATTGGACATCATTCTTTGAACTATATTCCCCAGCTAGGGATCTGGGGAATGCGAAGAGTATTTAAGGAGCTGCTGCATATTTGGTACCAAAGAAGAGCCCCCCCCCCCCCCTGCCCCCCCTCTTGAGAGATACCAGGGACTCGCGACTGCTAAGAAGCTCTCTTTACTTAGAAGCACTCTCAATTGCCCTACTTGTACATAATGTAAAGAGCCTTTGTATAAAGTTTTCCAAGTTTTCTTCATCTGATCGTCCTTGTCTATTCTCCGGCCCAGTAAAGCTACCTGAATATTAACAACTGGTTGCAGCGGTGGGATGCTGCTACCTGAGACCCGACAGTGTGCAGTCATCTCATAATCACGTGCTAAGAGCAGCTACTGCTTAAGCAGTTTTCTTCATGGCATTTAGGGACACTCAGCTACATCAATCAGGTGCATCAAGCTAAAAACTTTCGCAAAGCGAAAATGGTAGCGCAAAACTAAAAAGGCATTAACTGAAAGCACTAAGAAGCAAGTAGGGGGCGGGTGCCATGACCAAATAAAATATCATTTTTTGGTTGCTCTACAAGTGTCTTTTATGCCATTAATTCCATCACATTAGAGGTCAAGCAGCAACGAAACCAGCCAGAAAAGACACGCTTCTGATCAGGCAGAACAAGATAAAAGTGTCAAGAGCGTCCACTAAACAAACCTTGAAGTCATTTACTCCTAGTGGTGCTATTCGTAGTGGTGATCGCGAAAGCCAATAATATGCTCAAATATGGTGCAAGGAATGGGTGCAGATTCGTACGCCCCCGTTATCACTTTATGCTCTCGTACCTAGTAGTCGCACCCGCCTCCACCCCATGACGTCACGAAGCGAGCACTGCGCCCTCGAAAGTCGAGGGGTTGTAGGGCGCAGACATGTTGTATGCGAGAATGAACATACAAGGGGGAAGAGAGCGAGCATCACGCGAAGAGGTCATGGACTCCCGCGTAGACACGGTGTCATGAACGTTTTCTTATTGTGTTTGTTTCTTTTTATCAAGCCCTGTGTTCTTTGTTGTGCCCAAACTTCTTTAGTTCAGTATTAAACGTCTTTGGTTAAGGAAAGGTTAGGGCGGGCCACGGAACATCATCACCCTAAATTCTTTATTTGGGGAGTCCTTAAAATGGGGCGCAAAAGCATTGGACATCAGTCTAGGTAGAGTGCGTTGAGCTGGGTTTTATGGCACATAGGCAACTGAGGCCATCATGCGCCAAGAACTAGGTATAGGAAAAGTCTTTTGTTGATTATAATAGAAATGTTAGAATCGTCCCTGCTCTAGAGGCCCTCAAACGTTAATATTACCCAGTGAACACATACATAAAATTTAGAAATGGCTACAAGTAAAAGCTTTAAGGAGGGCCGGGTAACCTCGATAGCTTTCCTTGGCTGCGCAAGGATATCGAGGCTCCGCACCAATTCAAAATAAAAGTCTCAGCTTTCTTCTCAGGCATGAGAAAGTGGCTCAGGTGTACTAAAATTCAAAAAAACCAATGGGTAAAAATTTAGAGTCTCTTGAGAAATCCCGTTTCGTTAAGAAAGCTAGAAACACATGACATATCAACAACTGCATTATCTCCTAAAAGCAGTGCGGGATGAAAATGAATGCATTTATTATAAAATTCAGTAAAATCCGTTTTTCTTATTTCTTCAAGTTCCACACAAGAGAATAAAATGTGGTTAACCGTGAGTTCATCACCGCATTCTTGGCAAGCAGGTTTGTCTTGTTTTGTTAGCAGGAAGTTGTGCGTAAGGTACGTGTGGCCTATTCGGAGACGGCATAAGATCACTGTGACCTTGAAACGTTCTTGGTGCACGAACGACTTACATTCACCTAAAACTGGTTTTACGAAGTGTAGTTTAATCATTAACTCATTGTTCCAAGCCGATTGCCATTTTTTTCTTAGTTTACTTGCTACTAATTTTATGCAATCATTAAAAGGTATATTTACTTTCTTTACTTTCTTGCCACGAGCTTTAGCAGCACACACATGTGCTCTCTCATTGGCTTTTATTCCCACATGACTCGGGACCTAGCGCAGTTTTATAATTTGTCCTTGAGCTGTGGCAGTTACTATGTTGTGTATAATGTAACCAAGCCGAGGGGAGCTTGCATTTTTAGAGTAGAGAGCTATAAGTACCCTTAAGGAGTCTGAGTAAATAATCGAATTTTTGTGGTTCTCATTAAGTATTTTTTCTATGGCCACACACACTGCGTAGCACTCCGCGGTGAAGAGGAGGAACATTATGGTAGTCTTACTATTTCCTCCGAATTCCCTCGAACCACTGCGCTTCCAACGCCACTATTTGTTTCTGATCTATCAGTATAAAACTCTGGAAAGCTACTGTATTATTCTTCAAGGGCATGGAATTATTGTATTATATGTTGCTGCGGAGTTAGTTTTTTACGGAAATATCCAAGTGTGAGGTCACAGATTTCAGGAAAATTGAACCACGGAGGCAGTGGACCACGTCTTGGAGCAATGCCGGGTAATGCGTCTATTACGCCGAGGTTTTTGCACATATCTTCAAGACGAAGAAGTGGCCTTGTAGCTAATGGTTTGTTGTTATATAGTGTTCTAGATGGGCACTTTTTGACTATTTGGTGACAGATATGTTTAGGTAGTGAACGGATTTTTAAAACGTACGAGCATGAGAGCATGGTTCTTCTCTCTGTAAGTGATGGTTCGTTGGATTCCACATAAAGACTGTTTATCGGTGACGTCCTGTATGCACCGATAGAAAGACGCAAACCTATATTATGTACTGGATCTTGCCGATTAAGGTACGATTGCCTCGCTGATCCATAAACTATGCATCCGTAATCTAATGTCGAACGTACTACATAGCGATGAAACTGTAAAAGACAAGTCCTATCGGAACACCTGTGTTTTCGTGAAAGTACTTTTAGTATATAAACAGGTTTATAAGCTTTATTTTGGAGTATGTTTCTTTGTGGTAGGAATGTGAACTTTTTGTCATAAGTTATTCCTAGAAATTCGTTCTCATGTTTAATTGGTAGTGCGACTTCATTTAAATACAGAGAGGGATCAGAGTGCAGAGGTCTTCTAAGCGAGAAAGAACAGCTACTGACTTTTGCGTACAAAACTTGAAACCATTTTTGTCTGCCCATATTGTTAGTTTATTTACTGTCAGCTGTATTTGTCTCTCGCACGATGTAGCGCTAGAGGATGTGCAAGGAATCTGGAGATCGTCGATGTAGACTGAATACATGATAGACTTTGGAATTATTTTCGCTAGAGAATTCATTTTTACTGTAAAAAGCATGGTGCTTAAAATGCACCCCTGAGGGACTCCGATCTCTTGAATGAAATTCTTAGAGTGGCACCCAGGCGTACTTGAAATGGACGGCTGGCCAAAACGTCACTCAAGGATTTCAGCATTCTACTACGAATTGCGAGGTCCCCAAGGTCCCGCAGTAAGCCAAACCTCCATGTGGTATCATAGGCTTTCTGTAAATCGAAAAGGACCGCAAGGTAGTGTTGCGTGTGTATAAATGCTTCTCGGACTGTGTTCTCTAGGCGGACTAGATGGTCTGTTGTAGAGCACGCCTTTTTAAGCCCACACTGATGGATGTCAAGAAGACCACGGGATTGTAATAAAAACATTATTCTAATGTTATGAATGCTTTCGAAGGATTTCGCAAGTATGCTTGTTAGGGCTATAGGCCTGTAATTGCCAGGGGAGGCAGGTGCTTTTCCCGGCTTCAACAACGGTACAATAATGGCTGTTTTTCAAGCTCTACAATCTCTCTTAATAACCATATTTTGTAAAAACTTTCAGAAGCGAGTCTACAGCGTGTGCGGACAGGTGGACAAGCAATTTGTAATGGACTTCATCTGGTCCTTGTGCAGTCTGTTAAGAGGAAGAAAGTAGGCTGTTAATTTCTTGTAGTGTAATAGGGCTATTATATGCTTCGTGTGCACTGCCGTTTATCGGCAGACTTCTTTTTCGGCTGAGTTTTTATATTTTAAAAATGATTCTGTATAGTTAGAGGAACTAAATTCAGTGGAAAAATGTTCACCTATTATGTCTACTTGTTCTTTTATATTTGTCAGTACACCAGGGGCTATCAGAAGGGGAACTGTGAATAGAGAGTAGCGTCCATCCATTTTGTGTACTGCCTCCTGCATTTTTTTCCATGAGACTTGGCTTTTCATCGAGGAAATGAAACGCTGTCAAGATGATTTTTCGGCATTTCGACGTATGTACCGCGCTTTTGATCTTGCTTTGTTTGAGTTTATTAGGTTCTCCTGTGTGGGGTATTTGTGCAATATACCCCAAGTTTTATTTGGTGTTTTTTTTTGCTCCTTTTCTATCTCTTTGCTAACCACACTTTATGGTTGCGTTGTACTGTTCCTGAAGATTGGGGGATAGCGAAGTGTTCGGCAGCAAGAATAAAATTTGTGAACTTATCATTTATTTCATTTACATTAATATTTTCTGACGTAATAATTTCTAACGTGGCTGCTGTTCTAAAACGCTGCCCGTCTGCCAAATTGAGCTTCCAACACCGTGCTTTTGTCTGGGTGACTGATGGTCGGGATGAAAGTCAGATTTGAACAGGAAGATGATCGCTTCCATGTGTGTTGTCTAAAACATCCCATTTACAATCGCTAAAAACTGATGGAGAGCTAAAAGACAAATCTAAAACACTCATTTTGCCTGAACTAGGGGAACAATAAGTAGGTTTACTGATGTTCAATAAACAAATATTGTTGGATAGTATAAAATCTTCAATAACCTGACCTCTGCAATCGGCTTTCTCACTGCCCCAGAAACAGAAGTGTGCATTAAAATGGTCAACTTTCAAGTACGGCTCCGGTAACTGTTCTAAAAGGTTCTCTAATTCATGTTGTCTTATTTCGAGATGTGGTTGGAGATATAAGCTACAAAGTGTAATGGTTTTGTAACCAACCACGGTGGCTGCTACGGCCTCGAACCTAGTTTTCAGGTTTATCTCGCTAGCTGCTACTCCAGGTTGCACTATGATGCCTATGCCTCCCGAGAATCTGCTCGCCCCCTCTAAGTCACGGCGGAAAAGAGTATACTCTTTAGCACCTTTGTGTGCTGAGAGCCTAGATTCGTTTTCTGCACACATAAAGCAATAGAGAAAATTGTGTTTAAAATGTCTTTTATGTCGTTATAGTTATTTACTAGACCTCTGCAGTTCCAGTGTATTATGGAAGCCATCTTGATGTTGAGTGCATGTGTGCAGATAAAATTAGATTAACTATGATTTGGTCCCATGACTTGGCGCCTCACATTTTTTTTATTGATCAGAAGACCTCCGCCGTCCGCCCGATGTGGACGGCACGGGGCGGCCCTGGGTCGTGTCCATCGCCTTAGCAGATGCGCGGGACGGTGTCACATAGTTCGAGCAGTAAATGGCCACTAGCCATTTTTGATACATTGTACCCAAAGCCCAAGGTATCTGTCAGGCACTTTGCTACCAGGAATGAGGAAATCAGTCTTGCTTGTTTTTTGTTTAGCTTTGCTATGAATACCATGAAATTTCGGGAATGACACTTTTCTTTATTGAAAAAAATCTTCATCGTTCCGCCGTCTTTCTTAGAGAGCGATAAGGTTTGGAATAGAGGGGAGCCACAAAAAAAATTACTTTTTCAGTCATGGTGCCAGCCACCCACCACGGAGCCCAACAAGGGGACGGGATAGCAACTTGCACGCAAGTCCTGCAACCGCCAGCTGTACGCCTCAACTATAACCAAATATGACGAAACCCATGGAAGTTCGCCATACAAGATAAACCTTATCCGCCCATGAATTAAAGAAAAAAAACTGGGAAACGAGGAGGAGACAGGGCAGCACTCAGAAAGAAGATAGGGAAGTAAAAGATGTAGAGGAGGACAGGAAAAGGCGACTGCCGATTTCCCCCGGTCGGGTGAGGCCGGAGGTTCCGTCTACAGGAAGCTGGGGCCAAAGTGATGTGTTGCCTCCGCCGAGGGGCCTTTAAGGTCCAAACGCGCGGCACCGGCTCAACCACCAGGATCCCCTTTTCCCCGGACACGGCGATGCCACCTACGGCTAGCGTGGGTGCTCGGGTCCGTGGTGATGCACTGTTCACTATCATCCCCTTGTGGTGATGTCCCTGCGAATGCTAGGGAACCTGTGGTGTCGCAACTCACCAACGCCTGCAAGCTGCAGACGCCCCCCTGCGGGGAAATAGGCTGGAAAAGAGGGCTCAGAACTGCAAGGAACGATTGACGACAGCAGATAAATGAGGATTACTTTTTGGACTCGTTCTGTTGCGGCCACTGAATTGGCGTTCTTTGATCACTGGGCTGTCTCTTCTCAGGCCGATCTCTATTGTCACTTTGACGCTGCCATTCCAAGGCCGCGTACAGTCACTGTACCGCAGCAGAACTACGAAATTGTGGTTCATGGTTCGCATACCGTTTTTCTGCCCCTGGGTGTATAATTCTGCTGTGTTACTGGGGCACTACGCCGCTCAAGTTGGAGTCAGGGCACTGTAGGTGTTTCCGGGTCGTGACCTCTGGAAGTTAAGGCTATGCAAACGCTGGATAAGTCTCGTTACATCATGTAACCACCCTGAGAGTTTTTATTTTTCGTAGCACCAATTTACGCCGTTCTCACATTAGAGCCAGAGCGCACCCTAAAACAGGCACTCAAGCAAATTCCCTGCAAAAAAAAAACTCTCATTTACACGAAGAATTAGCAGAAAATAGCTCTATACAGCCCCATTTTCAATCAGACAATTTTTTTTATAACTCTTGGTATACGCTAGGGCAGATGCTCCTTCTCACAGTGCATGTCTAATGAGAAAGAAATAGGGACGTATTGAAGGAAAAACCCCATACCCTGGTGCTCACTTATTAGAACACCGTTCGTTAATGTGACGACTGTCTACAAAGCATGCATGCGTATTGGCTGCATTCAGGATATCTGAGGTAACACTTTATGTGGTACCCGATATCCGAATGAATAAAAAACAAACTCGTGAAACGATGAATGCTTAGCGTTGAGGGTGAACTCCCATTTCAGGCAGGATTCCCTGTCCTGTAGCCAGTTTGATCAGTTTAGTTACCAGCGAGCCCGTTTCTGCTTTGTTCCTTTGAAAGCTAAAAATTAGGTAGCGTTCTGGCATACTGCGTTAACGGCAGCCACTTGAATCAGGGCGCACTCTTCTCACCTTAAGAGAAATGTTAGAATTGTAGGTGTTTTTGTTTTTTACGGCAATAGCTGCGTGGTTAGCGCGTCTATTAGAAAGGTGATATTCCAATGTCATCTTGCGGACCTGTAATCACCGCGAAGGCGACCAACCTCTAGGGACGTTGTAGATCGGCAAGTGGGGATCTGCAGTCGGCGTAACTCACGGACACGTATTCAGCAGTTATTTTCTACCGTTGAAAATGCGTCTTCTACAATGGGTGAGTAGTATACTGTTTTGAATGCTTCGATTTTTCACAAAGAAGTGCATAATTGGTAAGCGGTCAATTTAATGATGCGCCGATCATGGAAAACAGGGGACTGGCACACAACGATACAAACGCGATTTTGTGTTTTGCTTATGTTGTTTAATATGTGCTCGTCTTGCACGGCGCTCACCGGTCACAAATATTTATTGGTCACACTTCTCTATTTTCAGGTTGTTATTTACAAGCTGTTTCACCAGTGTGCTCATCCTTACATTGCTCCGCAGAAGTGATATAGGGGTCGGAAGGGCAAACTGGGCGCAGAGTTGAAGCGAGTGCACCTGTCATAGTGATATTTCATTGTTTGAACATGATTCAACACGAGTAGTCTCGTAGCAAGTTTCATTCGAAATTTACTCTTTCCATCAGTATGGTCGTGATGGCTTTTCTCCCCTCCATTTTTATAAGACGAAGCCGCTGCGCATCTCTTTCACGATGGGCGTTTCTGTCGCAAAGACATGAACTACAGGGCGATATATTAAGCGCTGTGCTAGCATGTTCTAAGCCCGTACCTATGTGCCCGTACATTCCTCGCCGAACCTGCCTTAAAAAATAAGACGTGGTCTAGATCACAAGCGTCTTTAATTCAATGAATAGGGGGATTAAATTCAGCACTGACAAATTACTGTCCGGCAGCTGGGCCACAGACCATCAATCACATATACTCTAGCTTGACACCGCTGGCACTGAAACTACGGCACTCGCCACACTACAGGATTTTTCACCACAAATGAAAGCATACTGACTGCGACCACGATGTGAAGTGTGTTTCAGGCCAGCGAAATAAGTTTGTGAGCTCATTATGAGGCGGGTTCTTTCGCTTTTGCAATCAAAGTCAGTGGAGTTAATCGTGTGACGCTGCGCCATTGACTCTAAACAGGAGCTTCACCCGTTAAAAAAGGTAGCAAATTAGGCAATGATAAAAAGGGGAATTACATACTCACTAAAGTTTAGAATATCCTCGAATGCATGTTTTTTTTCGTTTATTTGCAAACTACAAATTAGTGCCTTCGAAGACACTGCACAGGACTGCTCATGGATACGGTTAGGCTTGCACAACAAGTCTGATGGAATCATGTTTTATTTAGCACTAACTGCGGACAACGAGTTCAGTATTCTACAAAACATATTTTATTCAATTATTGACAACAAGATGCCCGAAACAAAACCTGCTTCCTTAAATTCAGTTTCTAAACGAATGAACTGTCATCGTATCCGTGAGATCTGTGCATAGTATCCGATAAATATCTTCTACTCTTCGCCAATTAAGCAACGCTGTGCGAGATGGAAAGAAAGGTAGTTAGGCGAATATGATATTAAATACTATTATATTCTGCTCCACACATTGGTTGTCATATATGTTGCACACGATCTTCCAAATTCTTTTGTCAGGACAAATGACTTACGTGGGAGAGAACTAGTTCTTAGCCGAATAACAACGGCACCAGGCTGACAGTGCGGAATACTGACCTATTTTGAAAAAGTAATAATATTTCCTGTCACATTTAAGTGCTGGGCATGAAATGAATCTCAAAACGTTTCCGCAGTTCCCTGCGGCAACTTATGCTCACTGCTCTGATGTGACAGGCAAAAATTTTCATTCAGGTGTAACCGAAAACTCTCTATATAAACGCCTCCAATGTAGTTTTAAATACCGGTTAACATAGCGAGAAGAAATATTATTGAAACAACTTGATTATGCGTTTAGGGGGCTCAAAATAGTCTGTTCAAACATTCCTCTTGACAGCAGTCTTCAAGTAGACTGGTTGGTCAATACGTGTTTGATACCTATATAATTGATAAAAATAAAAAAATCTCTGGGAGACTGCATTTAGTCGTATGGACGGCGGCGGGCTGTTCGTTTTGCTTTGACACGTATTCTAACGCTATCGTCCAAATGTTTGAGACGCCGTGGGGTGATAGCCTCTTGACATTTATTTTGTTAGCGGCAGAAAAAGTGGCAAACAAGCAAGCAAGCAAGGAAGGTAAAAAATTTATTTGAGTTCAGCACTAAGGCAGCAGTGAAGAAGAATGCTTTATCCACCAAGGCCCGCTAATGATTATCTGCCGAATGAGAATGAAGCCAAGCGCTCCAGGATGGAGAGGGAGGGTAGGAGAAATCAGGAGAGACAATGACAGTGTTAAATGAGTAGAGAATGTGTTCTGTCTCTGCCCTGCACTCTGGACAATTGGAACAGTGAGCTGTGTCATGTCATCTGAAGTTGTAGGGCTTTAGTAGAGTGAGGAGAGCGGTAGTTTGAAGTTTGTGAAGGACGCGTGTTGGTTCCATGTTCAGTGACAGGTGAGGTGTGGGTAAATTTTGTGTGACTTTTCCAGGTGTTACGGTAGACTGCAGCTATTTCATATTTTTATGTTGATGCGTCTTGCGCTGAAGTTGGATTGTGCCAGTGGGTCGAAGGCGCCTAGATACTGGTTTTGCGTGAACGTTGATGAACGAACTCATTTCCCTTGATCCCAGCATGACCAGGTATCCAACGCAGGAAAACTCTCGCCAGGATTGTGTGCATTAGGCCCGCAAGTAAACACCGCTGTTGAGCAGACGATGCAAGTGAGCATCCACGCTACGTAGCCTTCAGAAATGCGACACAATGTGTCGAGTCCCCTCGATCCCCAGGCCAATACCAGTCGTACGGTCAGACGACTTGAGTAACTGTTAAACAGTGCCTCTCCAGATGTCTTGCCGCTTCCTGCCATATCAGCTGCTAAGGCCCTTTTCTTAGCAATCATTTCATTAGAGCCACAGCGATAATTGGATCCTAATTTACTGCACCGTCCCGCAAACTAGGCAGTCCGACTCAACGAGCATCAGTTAGGTGATATCACTGAACAAATTGCATTCGTTGCTCTCAGCAACAACGTAGCTTCGCAAACTAGTGCAAAGACGACCCCAAACAATACCCAGCGGGCAACATGAAGTGTAATCGAGAAAAAAGTGGCCAGCACGCGCAGGCGCTGGCTCAAGTGCATCGCTGAGTCATCAGAGTAACCTGTACTGGGGGACAGCTTTCTGTGCCTATGCAATAGAAGTTACGAGGCCGTGGCGCAAGGCTTGCACAAGCACGCTCTTATGCTCTCAAGAGGGTGAGAGGCGCTTTGTGCCGGCCTCGCGCGCTCGTCTGGAAGTGTCTGGTCTACGCAACACTCTCTAAATACTTAAGACCCCTCCACCAGTCGCATGACGTCGCGCCAAGTGACCGTGCCGGCGCTGCGCTCCGCGATTTCAACGCGCCGCGCCTGTGTGCACTTTTCGAGTACAACCGCACGTAGCTGCTAAGAAGCTCCTAGCTGTCTTAGAAGTGATTTTTTTTATTTTTGTCGTTGCTGCAGAAAAGTAACGCCCGAGTTTGCGCATGCACTAGGCTATCATTTTATGATATATATATATATATATATATATATATATATATATATATATATATATATATATATATATATATATATATATATATATATATATATATATATATATATATATATATATATATATATATATATATATAATCTTTCCCACTGCAGAACACCTTATAGTCCAGCAAGTTCGTGCTTCGAGCAGGTAAGCCAGTTTTTTTATAATAAACAATTTAGCTTGTGGCCGAAATTTCGCAATTTAGTATTGGTCATTATAATAAAAAATTATTCGCTAATTTCAATTAATGATTTATTTATTAAGCTATACGACATACGTGATGTCCACCTTTCGGAAAAAACCCACCTGCAGAGACCGCACATGCGTATATCTAGTTTGTAAAGTAGAAGTTCCTGAAAGGTGAAAAAAACAGTCTTCTGATCATTGTGGCAGTTTCAGTATGTATTCTGTTTTCCTTAAAACTTTCACACACAGCTATAATGCACAAAGTTGCCCACAATTTAAAAAAAGTGGAAAACAGGCGTGGTGTTTAGGTAGTTTTTTTCGGTTGTGCCCAAGGATCACCGAGGAAGGAGTCCCACCAAGCGCATGCACAAAGAAACATGCTGTTCACTTTGTGAAATGTGCCACGGGCGGGCTATCAGGTCCCACTCAAGAGTGGACGCGTGTATGTCAGCCACACTGCACGCTGCATTAATGAACGCGCAGGGGAGCATGTTCTTTCTATAAAAAAAAAGACAAGAGGCGAACTTGCATCGTCATTGCATTTCATGCCTTGACTATGAGCCGCTGCTCAAAGACATCAAGATTCTGGGCAAGAGTAAAAACGAAATAGCCCGCGAACATTTAGTAGCATTCCACATCAAAGAAAAAGGCGATAATTGTGTTAGCGATACCTCGGTCACCGTATATGATAGGATAAATTTTCTCCGTTGCTTTCGCTGACCATTGCTGGCTTATCTTGTCATGCTATTTTTTCTTCCCTCTCCCCCTTGTTTTGCAGGTGTGAATCCTGCATATATATGCCATTGTGAAAGCAATAAATTCAGTTGAGAGTCTGCGCTCTATTTGTCATCTTCTGCTTGTTTCTGTTTGCGTCTTGTGTGCGCAGCGCCATCCCAGGAAAGATATAATGACACTCACAATAATGTTGCGCTGTTAAGTTCTACTGCGTGCGTTAGCATTTGCATTATAGTTTAAAAAAACTTCCATTTGGGCTATATGGTTCATTTCTATCCAGAAAGCAAAAACAGTAGCGCCGAAAGAACACACAGATACAGTAGAAGAACGAGGTAGGACGAGCACTAACTTCATCTGAATTTATTCCTTCTAAAGCGAGCAAATATACAGAAAATTCTAGGCATGCGCAGACAGAAATCTCGCGTGCTATCAACAAAACTGTTCAAGATATACAATCTCAGCTTTAACAAGGTTCACAGATGTACCGCTGACACACTCCTTTCCTCTTTTTCTGAAGTGGTACTCCTCTAAAACCTCTCGTGCCTTACTATCACCGCTCCTGCCCAGAATATTTATATCAGGAAGTCGTGGTTCAAACTTCTTACATTGTTTGAAATTTTCCCCCGCCGAAGGTTCAGCCGCTCGGTGACACACCTTGCACTCTGCGCAGTGTTTGGGTAGATGCGCTCCTCCTACTTCCTTGAGCGAGCGCGCATGCCCTGCTGCACGGTCATTGATGCACCTGCCCGTTTGACCCATATAGGCCTTCCCGAAGGTCAGTGGTATCTCATAGACCACAACGGTGCAGCACTTCACAAAGTGCTTTCTATGTTTTTTTTGCTGCAACCGTCCCTCTTTCCATCGCTGGCTACGCGTGCGCAGAGCTGAGCAAGCTTACGTGGAGCCGAAAAGACAACTGGCACGCCATGCCTATTTGCCACCTTTTTTACGTTGTGTGCGACCCTGTGCACATACGGAACAACTTCAGGTCTCGCAGCTTGCTTCTTTCGCTCCGATGGCCGCTTAAACACGGCGCCCTTGACTTTTTGTAGGATTCCTTCTGCAACGCCTGTGATTACCGAGCTTGGGAACCCGGCCCCCACCAATCGAGCCACTAGCTTATCAAAGCTCCCTTGCATATTATGCTGACACGACGTCACGAGTGCCGATTCTAGGCAAAGGTTAACAATAGCGCGTTTAACTGTCTGATTAAGCCGATTAAGCAGTCCACCTAAAGTCACTGAAACGGGAAAAGTACTGCATTCGTTTTCTCTCGCCGCCGCGCCGGCGGGCCAGCGCGCGCGGACCATTTATGGCGGGGATTGACCACGTCACCGCCGAGAACGAACCGGGAGTGCGCGCGCGCTCCCGATTCGTTCTCGGCGGTGACGTCGTCACTCCCCGCCATAAATGGTCCGCTCGCTTCTTTCTCGCGGCCGCCGGCACACAGATCGTCCGGAGCATTACGTAGCACTTGCTCTTATGGGCCGAGATAAGCGTGCACAGCATTTCCAGTCACGTAGTGAGGCTTGTGCAGTTCATGCCTGCGTAGAGACTGCGCGCGGCCGTCGCTTCAGCGGCGCTGGACCAAATATGGCGGCTCCGGTGATGGTTGCGGTACTTTTCCCGTTCCAATGACTTTAGTCCAACCATCTTGGTAGCGCCGCAGCGCGGCAGCTATCTGAAGTGAGGCGTACACCCTCCAACTTTTTTATCCTGAACGCACGATCGCCGACCGTCGAGTCGATAAGCGCCGTAAGACGGAGCACAGTGGCGAAATGAGCGAGAATACGCGCGTGCGCGCAATGAGCACTCCGGTGCAGCTGTCCTCTGCCAGGCGGTTCTGCGAGCGGGACCTCACCCCTGCTTCGTTTGAGCACTGTTATCATCCTTTTCTTCTTTTCTGAACACTTCCACCAAGTTATAACCAAGCGGTCACGTGGTAGCGCCAGCGTTCGATGGAATGCGATATACGCCCGCAGATTACACTACGTGCTTATCAGTATTTTGTTTCTTTTTGCTATGGGTCACGTAGCACTTTCCTGCGGCAAATTGAAGGTATCTGCCACTCGAAGTCCTACTGAACAGGAACTTCTATCTTGGAAAGAAAAGCGCAGACGCATTGTCAATGTCATAACAGACATAAATTTATTGCTTTTTAGAGAACAGCAGCAGCCGCGCAATCATAATTAACTGGTGCCATTTTAGTGCCGCTGCGGGGTCACCTCGTCAGCGTCGCGGACCACGCCATTTATACGCGGAAAACAAATTTCCTTAATCATGGTGCCACGAAATGAACAAACGTAACAACTTACAACGCTCTATTCGTCTCGCAAGGAACAGCATCCTCATGTGATAGGGGAATGAACGCCTGAGCCCACTCTGCAAACGACGAGCAAAGCTGCTGCTCCAGCCGAGTGTCGTTGGACAGAGCGCTGCGCTTGCGGATGAATCGAGAGCTACGCAAGAAGGGGTACGAAGCAGGAATCTGACAGACGCGTGGTGTAGGTCTGTAGTATAGGAGGAGGAGAGATAACGCCACCACTGCGCGACCGTTGCCAAGCATGACGCAAGCAGTGCAAGCATCTTGGTAGCGCCGCAGCTCGGCAACTAACTGAAGTGAGGCGCACCGGTGGCTCCCATTGCGAAGCAGGCGATACGGCTGGCATTGTAAAAATAGAGAAGGCGCTGGTCACACAATTGAATCGCCAGAGTGCTGCTCGAAAGAAGCGACTGAAGCTTCACTCCGTTCATGAAAACAGAAAGTGACAGATTAGCGAGAACTACCAAGGCGCATTTCACATCAGGTGAAGGATAATTCTTGATGAGGAGGAACCTAACGCACTGCTCATCGACAAAAATGGTCCAGAATTTCGTGTTGCAAATCCCAGGCAGCTTAGACATTAAGTCCTCGTAAGATGAAACTGATTATTTTTTTGTTCAAGTTCATTAGACTCAAGTGACTTTCTCATAGCCTCCTGCAAAGCAGCGTTTTCCCTTCTAGCTTGTTTTGTCTCTGATGATTTGCTCCGTCCTGGCGTTGAGGACAAGTATTTTGGACAGTTCGGAAACACAGACGGTACAGCATCATTCTTCAACTGTAGTCTATCATGTTTCACCTCTATTGTTTTCCCTGTCAGTTCATGTTGTTGAGACATTGAGACAAAGTCGTAATCAAGTCATCTGCCTTCAAGTGCTGATCACACACCTGCACGAGAAAATGACGCAACTCCAG
Source organism: Amblyomma americanum (assembly GCF_052857255.1). Classification (NCBI taxonomy): domain Eukaryota; kingdom Metazoa; phylum Arthropoda; class Arachnida; order Ixodida; family Ixodidae; genus Amblyomma; species Amblyomma americanum. The sequence goes on along the minus strand of NC_135505.1, from coordinate 66,674,316 downwards.
TCGCCATGCTATCCATTGCATAAAACGCTCAGTAAAAAAGAGTTCTAACAGTGCGCTGCTTTCACACCTTTGCCGCACAAACAAGAACAAATTGCGAAGTGGAGGCCAAAACCGGCGTAATTTATAGTAAGGTGTACAAAAAAAGTTATGCGAGCTCAAACGTGAAATGACGTTGGTGTGAGCTTCGGCAGAGAAAATGTCCGTATCCCTTAACAAATACTTCGCAAGTCTTATGCACATCCACGGAAATATAAATGCTTCCTGGACAATTCATACATAAGTTATAAAAGTGCTATCATTGGCTACAAAGGCAGCATGCCTTTTCGGCAGTCACAGCCATTAACAATCGCGACAGCTCATAACTAATATAATTACCTGCGCCTAATAAGCAATATTTCAGTCTTACCTTGGAATGCTCTGCACTACGTGTGAAATCATCAGTGCAATGGCTCGCAACGAAGCTTATCTTCGTGCTTCGTCTCTTGGGAAGCAATAGACACGTAATTTTGGGCATTGTCGTAGTTTCCGCGGCACCCAGGAACACAGCACCGGCCCAAGCTTCACGAAGTTGCATTCGCGACACGGACGACATTCAGCGATGAACTAAGGCGAGCTTCCCATTCGTGCGCTAGCACAGGTGACGTGGGATTTGGCGGACCTTCGGCCAACTGCCGTCTTGTGGGAGACCTGGCGCTGACGCCGACAGTCGGCCGACTTTTCTATTCGGCGCAGTGTGACATAGAGCTAGACATCCAGACCAAATCGGCCGACTGTTGGCCTAGTGTGACAGGCCCATAACAAGCCAGCGCTCCCATGCCGCACCGCACGCGGTCAGTGAGACGCACCGTAGTAAGGGGGGCGGTTCCATTTCACGCCTCTTTGAAGTGTTGCTAGCGGGCACAAAACCCACGCAGCCGCGGCTCGCTGCCACGGTGCAACCTGCGGTCTGGAAAAGATCCGGTGCTGCGGCCGCGTATGCTGTAGCTGAGCTGCGCACACGCTGTACACGCACTCAAAACGAGAAAGTGACCTCGAGGGGCAAGACACATCCACCAGCGCCTCGCGTATCCTCTTGCGGACAGCGCGTGGAAGCCGCTGGTTAGAACAAACACTGTGACGAGAAGCCAACCGAAACAAAGCACGTGAAAGAGGAGATGCAAGTGTTAGCAGCATACACACACTTGCTTCAGTGCGTATCCATTTAAACACAATTTAACGCTGTTATTTTGAGGGTGCTTCAGCGAAGAGTATTGACAGTTACCTATTTGAACATTATCTTTTAACTTTTTAACGTTTTAAGCCGCTTGTGCGTGTGTCCCGTGTTCTCTCTCTCTGGTCGCTGCTCCCATCCAGGCGCTGCGAAATAGTTGCGTAAACTTTACAAACGAAAATAGGCTAGAACGAAGACACGAAAACAGGGAGCCGCTTCAACAAACATTTCATTCCACCCAAACATGGCACGCAACATTAAGGGAGGGTCACCATCACCTTTGTGGGATTTCGCCGCATCCATTGGTGCCCAGAAGAATAAAATTTTTCCTTACAAAAGTAGGAATAAACCATCAGGATTAGATGTTGATACCGCGCGCGTCGGAAGCAGGGTTCGGTTTTCATCAATCGGAGGATCGCGTGGTTCTCGATGACTCTTTTCTTCATAGCTTGAATCTCCTTCAGGTTCACGGAAATTACTTTTCTTCACAATTTAAGTTGTCCTTTCAGCCCCCCCCCCCCCCCCTCAGCCATTTTCCTTCATTTGCATGTGCTCGAGAGGGGGAGCGTGTCAGCACCAGGAGCATGGATATGCATGCCCCTTTTCGACATCCGTCGCGGCGCGGCGCTGGGAACGCAGGCGCTCTGGTCATGCGCCGAGGAAGTGTTCATCGGGTTGCCGCTACCGAAGCTAATATGGGACACCGAAGCGCGGACCACATCAGCGAGCGCGAATAGCGATGGTGTGAGCGGAGACTGCAGTTGCCCCGTTGCGGTACAGCTGCCCGGCGTCTGGCGTCAAATCACAGCTGCGGCCGGGCGACAACCACCGAGCCGATGCAGCAGCTGCATTCTTGCACCGACGCGACACGAACGGGCGCCGCCCAATGGAAGCTGCGAAACAAGTCACGCGCGGTTCTCCACGGCTCAAAGGGAAGCTCCGTGGGAAAACGGAACATTGTGAGCAGAAGAAAAAAAAAAGGTCCATCCGTCGTAATAAGTCCGGTGGCATGCTCTTCAAACCTGTACTGGAGAACTCATGACATCCCAAGAACGGAAACGAACTCCGTGGGGCGAGGAGCTTTTCCTCTCACCTCTTGAAAACCTTTTGGTCTTTGAGCAAATGCAAATTACGTGACCTTTTTGATCAAGGGCCCAGCAAATTTGAAGGTGCTTCGTTTCATTTCTTCAGAGCTGCTCAGGCCTCTCCAAAGCTGGTGATTCGGCGCAGGAGACGATCGATGATGCAGATCATGAAACGAGAAAATACATTTACAGAATTTACACGAGTGAAAGCTGCAGAAACGAAGTCATACAAATTCAGTAACTGTAACTTAAATGAACAACAATCTCGCACAGAGAAATAATTCAGCACGACCTTACTTATAAACTAAAAGTTTTGTTAAAACCTAAGTGCTGCAGAATTAAGTGTTAATCACGGAGCCTCCACCTACGCTGCTGTTTGAAGATTTTGCATCCGTTCTTAAAGGTTTTGTTCGTAAAGAATTCGGGGCGGTCATTCCTGTTTACACGCACCAGGCTTCGATAAGACAACGAAATCCTTTTACAGATCCTCAGGGTTAGGCACAACCTCGAGCCCGGGGCACTTATGATAAAACAAACAACAACAAAATATCCAAAAACCCTCTCGACACGTTTCTCCCTTTCTATTGTGGTGCCGAATGCCCTTGCCTCTGGCATGCAGCCATCGGTCCGCAGCCTCTTACACCGTTGTCCCCAGCCACCCTCACGCGCTGGATATTGACGGCGTACATTCCCATTCACCGTGTCTCCGCGGTAGTCGACGTGTTTAGCAGGCAACGGCTTGGGAACGAACCGGCCTTTTGAGTGCACCTGCGCGCTCCATGCGGGCAGGGGGCTTCGATAAAGTTGTTCGAAGCCCGGAGGGGTACCGTGCCCTCAAGTCAACGCAGTAAGAACAAAGCTAATGAGAACGCAAACGAGGCGCAGCCTGAAAGGTACCTACATATCTGAACAGTATATTGCTTCAGCGCATTACGTCGCAAACCAGGATGTCTCGAACATTCTGAACAAGAGTCTCTACGCCTTGATGTCTGGGAAAGAGGCTAGGCCAAACCACGCCTGTGCTGATTTCTCCGTCAACAAGGTAGCAGCGTGTGTGGGCTGACCAGGGTGATCGATGCTATGAAATGTGCCATTCGCAATTTATTTGTGTGCCATCCAACCTAGTTCGGTAACCACATGTAGGCCTACACTAAGGGTAAGAGCCTGCCGGGTATCAGCCTTACGCACCCGGAGGTAAGCAACAGCACTGAGAAACCCGGGGTTCTCCAACTGCACTCCATTGTTAGCAGAGAAGAGCCGTGCCGAGGCGATGTACTCGTTGAGAAGGAGTAAGCAGCGGCCGGTTGGTATGCCAGGTGTCAAACTTGCTGTCATGTTGATAATTAACATGCGCAAGATCTTCTGTTCTGGATCACCCTTCCCGGGCCATAACACATCCAGTATCATCAGATCTATCTCTTGGCTAGCAGCGGCGAGTTCTGTTCGTGACTCCGAAACTCCGAAGAGACCCAGCACACTTCTGACGTACTTCCGGTCGCGAAGTGACAGCGGGGTCTCTTTTCCTTGGCCGCTCATCGCACGCATCAAAGCTATCCAGGCTCGGAACGTGGTGCTGTTTCCAATCTTGAGCAAGGGCTGTCTCGTCCCGCTGCGGTAAGGTGCCAGGTATAAGGTCAATTGTAACCATAGGTGGAGATTCCACTTTCCTGAGAAGTCGAGCAAAACCTCTAACAGCCCCGTGGGAAATGTAGCAGGCCATGGGAGGTGTTCGGCAATTAACATTTTCAGTTCGTGTAGACTGTTCCGAGAATACTGCACGCAGGACGCAACCAAATCGGCTACCCCTTTTCGGACGTTCGGCAGCGACGCTGCTGCAGTATTTTTACTTGTGACGAATCCGGGATTCCTTTCAATGTCATTGAGGGCATGGGTGTACATCATGTCCGGTGCAGCATCCACAACAGGCAGCACACGGGGCTGTTTTCACCATCCGCCACACACAAATCGATAGAATTCTTTGCGTGGGTTCTGTGACCGATTGACTCGGGATTGGAGTAGAAACCGGTACATTTTGCACGCCGTGCTGTCCCAACCAGGGAGGAGCGGGAGATCTGCGTTCTTGACGCGGTGCCGCAGTGGGCTTGTGGGCCGAAAATCCCCGCGCTGGATCCGCATCCACTGCGTCGTGGTCATGGTGATGAGTGCTGAAGCGGCAAAGACGAGAACTACAGGTAGAAAGAGCACATTGATGCGGTTTCCCAGCCTCCAGTTCACCGGGCGGGAGACAATCCTGACTCCTCCCGTACCTTGGTGTGCTGGTAGCTGGCGTCGGTGGTCTCGCGCCCTTGGTGCATGTACAGGTGCGGACACCGGGGCGTCTCCGAGGGCCCCCTTCAAAGCCGCAGGCTGCAGCGGCTGCTCTATATCGTTTAACATGTCCACCTCGCGGAGACTGCGACGGATGGACCCAGGTCGCCGCGGCCGAGATACGGTGCTCCTCCGTCCCCAGAATGCCTCCAGGTTCGAGTCGGCGCAGGTGGTAGTGGGGCCGCTGTGCGAGGCGCTTGGCAGGTCGTCAGCAATGGCCACGTTGCTGAACCCGAGCGGGACGGCGGGGAGCTTGGGCTTAGTTGTCGCGGATGTGAGGTCGTAGTAAATGCCCCGGTAGCCTGGGAAGCTCGCCTTCTAGCTCTGTCAGCCGTCTGTGAGCGCCGGCACCACCGGGCTGCTCCTACTCTTATTCTTCTTCTTCGTGCTCCTACTCGCGCCACATTCCGAATGCCGTGCGTGGTGCCCGCGCTGTCGCGGTCATCATCTACCTCTTGCCGCACCATGAACTGAGGTTGAGGTTGAGGTATTGAATGCTACAGGTGGGGTTAGCCTTGCTTGACCTGCCGGCAATTGCTCCACCGCAGTGTCCCTTCGATATTAACAATCCCGCATCTACCCCGCTAAGCGCAAAGTCTCTTACAATAGCACACATTCTCTCCCGCAGTCACCATCTATACACACAATCAACCCACACAGTTCACATCACAGTACACTCCAGAAGACACCATCTATGCACATATTAAGTCACAAGAACTGCTCTGTCGTTCATAATTTTTATCTAGAGACAAAACGCCTACCATCAAAAGCTTTCATACTGAACTTTTTCCCTTTATATGGGTATTTTCTTTTTGCTATTCCACTTTTTTTCTTCTTTTTTTGTACTCAATCCCTTGCATAAATTGAGCTTGTTGGACCCCTAACCACACTCAGCCACCTCTGTCACGATAAATGAGTTGCCCAATTTTTTAAGCCATCCCATGTTTCTTTCTAATCAATTAGAATTAGATGATAACAGGTTAACAAATAATTTGGACTGATCTAAATCACAAATTATAAAAACCTGTGCTCCTTGATCTCTGTGGCTGTTGGCTTTACACACACACACACACACACACACACACACACACACACACACACACACACACACACACACACACACACACACACACACACACACACACACACACACACACACACACACACACACACACACACACACACACACACACACACACACACACACACACACACACACACACACACACACACACACGCACGCAAGCGCGCACACACACACACACACGCACGCACGCGCGCACACACGCACGCACGCACGCACGCACGCACACACACACACACACACACACACACACACACACACACACACACACACACACACACACACACACACGCACGCACACACACACACACAGAAGGTGAAAGAGGAAGGCCGGGCTGGGTGCGCCCTCGGCTACTGCGTCAAGAAAAAAGAAAAAGAGAGAGAGAGTAGCAAAAGCAGAGAAAAAGGGAAAAGTAAAGAATCGTGGTGGGGCTTAACAAAAGAAGGGATGCGTCCGCCAATTGTGGGTTTCGGCATGCCTCTGGCCGCGTATGTGCGGCCCCGTGCGACTCCGAATGATGGCCCGGACGAGGCTGAACAGGTTGAGACCGCCCAAAGTGGCTCCACATGGTGACACGCGAGCCGCTAAAACCAGGTGAGCTTCCCATAGGAGGACCAGATAGAAAGGCTTGTTGACAGCAATGCAAAAAAAGAAGAAATATAGCACAGAGAAATTTCAATATATATATATATATATATATATATATATATATATATATATATATATATATATATATATATATATATATATATATATATATATATATATAATATATATAATAACAAAAAAGAAGAAAGAGAAGGGGACATATGGCCCTAGCGGGACTAAAGAATGAGTTGAACGGCAGATGGAAACAAGCCGAAACTGACATGCAACAGGGGTATGACCTCAGACGACTCAGTCAGTGGGGGTACTTTTTCTATTAGGGTTGAAATTTTCTTTGGTTTCTGCCATCGAAAGAGACGATAGGGTGCCATGGTTTTCGTTGATGCCCTTTTGCACTGTGTTAAATTTGAAAATAAAGTATGATTCGCGCTGTTCGCGCTCCCGAGTGTTTTAAAAGCTACTATGCAATATCGTTACTTTAAGTTTATCAAACTCGTGGCCTTTTTCGCGGAGGTGTCTCGAAAGGGGGAGGCCAGGGAGAGATTGAGTACGTGAGCGGTGGTTATTAAATCTGTATCGGAAGGAATTGTCTGTTTGGCCAATGTATTGCATCTGACATTCGCCACACTCGAGCATGTAAACATTACTGGAATCGCAGTGTAAGTCCTCTCGGATAACATGTTTGAAACCTGAATGGGTACTTTTAGTCAGTGCTGTGCTTTGCATGTGTTTGCAAACTTGGCATCTGCTCTTTCCGCAAGGTGTGCAACCCACCAGCCTCGGTTTATTAACCGTTGAGTGCACAAGGTGGATTTATAAATTTTTTGCCCTTCTGTATGTTACCTGGGGGACTATTGAAAAAATTTTTGAGAGCCGCTCACTTTGTTCTGATATTGAAGTGTTTTTGAAAGATTTTGTTAATATTCGGCATGTTGTCTGTGAATGTCAGTACTAGATTAGAGCGATACGGTGTTGGCGGGGATTCCGCAGGGATGTGATTACGGTTAGTCACTTCCGCTCTCTTAATGGCATCGCTGTTGATTGAAGACGGGTAGTGCTGTTTCTTTAGAATTTCGCCCATGTGTTCAGCATTTTTTGAAAATCTTCTGATCGAGAGCAAATGCGTTTGAATCGGATAGCCTGTGAGTACGGAATTGAAGTTTTGCAATAGCGTGGGTGGCAACTGTTGAAATGAAGATAATGTTGTCTGTCTGTGGGTTTTTTATAAACGCTAGGGATTAATGCACCCCTGTCAACACGTACAAGCACATCAAGGTAGTTAATGCTATTAGTTGAGTACGTGTGTGTGAAAGAGGTATTTGGATGTGTGTTGCTGAATGAGGTGACAAACTGAATTAGTTCTTCCGCGAAAGAGGCCACGAGTTTGATAAATTTAAAGTAATGATATTGCAGATGGTTTTTCAGCAGCGCAGGGGACAAAGGACGTGACAAGTGCACAGACACAGCGCCGTGTCTGTGCACTTGTCACGTCCTTTGTCCCCTGCGCTGCTGAAAAACCATGTCACACTACCTTGCCCAAGCTTCTACGATATTGCAGAGTAGCTTTAAAAACATTCGGGAGCGCGAACAACGCGAATCTTACTTTATTTTCAAATTTAACACAGTGCAAAAGGGCATCAACGAAAACAATGGCACCCTAACGTCTCTTTCGATGGCAGAAACCAAAGCAAATTTCAACCCTAAGTACCCCCACTGACTGAGTTGTCTGAGGTCATACCCCTGTTGCATGTCAGTTTCGGCTTGTTTCCATCTGCCCTTGAACTCATTCTTTGGTCCCGCGAGGGCCATATGTCATCTTTTCTTTCTTCTTTTTTTGTCATTATGTATATATTTTTTTATTTTTTGAAATTTCTCTGTGCTACATATCTTATTTTTTTGCATTCCTGTCAACAAGCCTTTCCATCTGGTCCTCCTATGGGAAATTCATCTGGTTTTAGCGGCTCGCGGGTCGCCATCTGAAGCCACTTTGGGCGGTCTCAACCTGTTCAGCCTCGTCCGGGCCATCATTCGGAGTCGCACGGGGCCACACATACGCGGACAGAGGCATACCGAAAAACAAAATTGGCGGACGCATCCCTTCTTTTGTTAAGCCCCACCACGATTCTTTACTTTTTCCTTTTTCTCTGTTTTTGCTTCTCTCTCTCTCTTTTTCTTTTTTCTTGTCGCAGTAGCCTCGGGCGCACACCGCCCGGCCTCCCTCTTTCACCTCGTGTGTGTGTGTGTGTGTGTGTGTGTGTGTGTGTGTGTGTGTGTGTGTGTGTGTGTGTGTGTGTGTGTGTGTGTGTGTGTGTGTGTGTGTGTGTGTGTGTGTGTGTGTGTGTGTGTGTGTGTGTGTGTGTGTGTGTGTGTGTGTGTGTGTGTGTGTGTGTGTGTGTGTGTGTGTGTGTGTGTGTGTGTGTGTGTGTGTGTGTGTGTGTGTGTGTGTGTGTGTGTGTGTGTGTGTGTGTGTGTGTGTGTGTGTGTCCTTTTACTTTTCTTTATTTCTTTTCTTTTTAAGCCTCCTGTGTGTCAAGTTCCATGCTATAAAAATACGCTCCCATGCACTGTATGGTCCCTCTTGAAAAAGATCGGTCCTCCGATCGAAACGTCGAGTAAAATAAAAATGTTTCCTTAAATGAAGCATATACTTCGATGTATATATAGCAGACAAGGTACAGGAAATCATGGGCATATTATATATATATATATATATATATATATATATATATATATATATATATATATATATATATATATATATATATATATATATATATATATATATATTGATACGGGAACAAAAGAAGAGGCGGAGAGCGAGCGCGAGCGGCGAGCGCGCGGCTCTAGCACGAGGGAGATAGAACGAGAAAGCTTGGCCGCCGCCGGTCGTGCTTCGCCGGCTCTCCTCCGTACTGCTGCTATATTTCTCTGGGCGGGCCCGTGGCCACCCCGTGGCATCCCACACCGTAACATTTTGGTGGCAGCGGTGGGATCATGCCGCTCACCCGCTCCCGGAATCAAGCACCCGACGTGCCAGACGACAGGAGTCCACCACCAGCCGATAGCGCCGACGACGCGGCGGCCGGCGCCGCTAGACCTAGGCGCTCGGAGGGGCTCGGCTCTTCGCAGCAGCCGGACGCCGGTGTTGAGCGCCTCCTGGATACAGTCACCCAACGGATGGACGCATGGGAGGCCCGTCTGACTGCCCAGGCTGGGGAGATGGAAGCTCTCCGGCGCGAACTCCGTCGCCTGGTGCCAGCCGAGCCGAGCACAGGTCAGGTGCCTTTGGGCGTCCCCGCCGCCGCTGTTTACGGCTCTGCCGTCGCTGGGCCTGCGGTCGTGGCCGCCAATGGCGTGCTCGGCGCGGGTGCGTCCTCGCCGCAGTGTTCGTTGCACGTTGTGAAATTGCCCACATTTGACGGCACCATCTCGTGGGATGCTTACCGCATCCAGCTGGACGGTATTGCGGCGGCGAGAGGCTGGGACGAGCAAATGAAGGCATGGATGCTCGTTGCAAAACTGAGGGGGCGCGCCACCAAGCTGCTGCAGAACGTGCCGCCCGACCAGCTGGGCTCTTACACTGTTCTGGCGGGCCTCCTCGCCGACCACTATGGTGCCTCAGGTCAACCCCGTGTGCAGTACCACCGCCTGCGAGCCCGCCGTCAAGAGCTCGGGGAGACGTACCAGGACCTCGCCGCCGCCATTGAGCGCCTGGCTCTGCAGTCGCTGCCGGGAGCGCCTCAGAACGCCGTGGCCCTGGTCGGCACCGAGGCGTTTGTCGACGCCATCCGACTCCCCGAGGTGCAGCGCTTGGTCCGCTCTGGCCGTCCTGATTCCGTCCGCGCCGCCATGGCGCTCGCCATCGAGGCGGAATTGACTTTGCTGGCCACGCGGGGGTCGCCACCGTCTGCCGAGCGCAGCGTCCGGGTGCAGGCTCCTGGTCCGCAGCCCCAACTGCGGCCTCTATCCGACGCCTGCGTAACGACGTCCGCATGACCTGCTTCCGCTGCGGCCTGCGAGGACACTACGCGAGGGACTGTGCCGGCCCTCCAACGTCGGGAAACGATTTGGCGGAACTCCGGGGGCACCGTTCCGCCGTCCCCACACTCCTTCGTTCTCCGCGTCCCCTCCTTTCGTCGGCTCCGATTACCACTGATGCTCCTTACGTGCTCGTCGACGTCGCCCTGCTTGACCGGCACGTAAAGGCCTTGGTTGACACTGGAGCGGCTGTCAAAGTACTGCACAAATCGTTTGTTGCTAACGCGCCCCACCTGCTTCTGCCAGCCGCCAAAACCCGGCTCTTAGCTTTTAACGGCACCCCTGTGGAGCAAGTCGGACGTGTCGTCGACAACCTGACAGCACTCGGAAATACCATCTCCACCGAGTTTGTCGTCGCAGACAGCCCTATTTGGCCAGTGGTCCTCGGGTGCGGGTGGTGCCAGCAAGCCGGAGTCGTCCTTAATTTTACTAGAACCAAACCACGGGCGAGCCGAACTCTCTGTGGGCCGGGCTGGCTTAGCCGGGTTTCCAGCCTCGGTGTCGCCCTGTGGCAGTCCCTGGTGTCGGCGACCAAGCGTGCCTCAGCATCTCTGCGTGACCTCGCGACGAAGTGGCCGTGTCGAGTCAAGCCGTTCGACGTCACTACCGTGACTGTGGCGTCCGCCGTGACCCTGCCACCGGGTGCGGCAACGTGGGTGTATGCCAAGCTTGACAGTCCGGTCACAGCAGACGTGCTGTTCGAACCCATCCAGTGTTCAGCTGCAGCCCGTCAGATGACCTCCACTCGAAGCCTTCTGCCTGTGCTCAAAGGAGAGGGCCACGTATTTATACTCAACATCAGCAGCGTACCTCTCGCGCTGACTCCCGGCACGCAATTGGGTACAGCCTCAGTTTTGGACCCCGGGTCACCAGTGGCGTCTCTGCAACCTGAAGCCCCGCCTCGCCGCCCTCCAGCGCCGGCGATCCTATCATGGGAAGAATTTAACTTTGGACCCAGCCTGACCTGCGCGGAGCTCGCCTCTCTGAAGACCTTGCTGCTCGAGCATCGCAGTTGCCTTGCTCTCAGCGCCGGTGAACTCGGGTGCACTTCCTGGGATCAACACCGGATCAACACCGAAAACCGCGGGCCCGTTCATCACCAACCTCGCCGTGTAGCGCCAGCCGAACGGAGAGTCATCCAGCAGCACGTGTGCGACATGCTTGACCAGGGAATCATTGCCCCTTCTTGTAGCCCTTGGTCCTCCCCTGTCGTCCTTGTGCGCAAGAAGGATGGAACATTCCGCTTCTGCGTTGACTATCGGAAGCTAAATGCTATTACTAATTGCGACGTGTACCCGCTGCCTCGCCTCGACGATGCGCTTGACCGCCTGAAGGGGGCCCGTTATTTTTCCACGCTAGATCTGCTCTCGGGCTACTGGCAGGTGCCTGTTCACCCCGAAGATGCGGAAAAGACGGCTTTCGTGACTCCCGACGGCCTTTACCAGTTCAACCGTATGCCCTTCGGTCTCTCGAACGCTCCAGCCACCTTCCAGCGTCTCATGGACCGAGTCTTAGGCCATTTGAAGTGGACTATGGTGTTGGTCTACCTGGATGACGTAATTGTCTACGCGGCTACATTTGAAGAACACCAGAGACGCCTCAAACTCGTCCTCGAAGCCCTTACCTCTGCTGGGCTTCGCTTAAAACCAAAAAAATGTTTCTTCGGTTTCGCGGAGGTGACGTACTTGGGTCACGTTGCGAGCCGGCATGGCATCCGTCCCGACCCTGAAAAGCTAAAAGCACTTACAGCTTACGAAGCTCCCACCACCGCCAAGGAGCTCAAAAGTTTCCTTGGATTTGCTTCGTATTTCCGTCGTTTCATTCCGGACTTTGCCAAGCGCAGCGCTCCATTGACCGCCCTGCTGAAGAAGAATGCACCGTGGAGTTGGACGCAGGCCCAACAGCTCACGTTTCTTGACGTCAAGCACGCCCTCCTCGAGCCTCCTACATTGGCCCATTACGACGAATCGGCCCCCATCGTCCTCCACACGGATGCCAGCCGCCAGCTTTCCGACGTTGAGCGCCGCCGCCACTCTTCAGAACTCGAGTGCCTCGCCGTTGTCTGGGCCATCGAGAAGTTCCGTCCCTACCTGTACGGCCGTCACTTCACCATAGTCACGGACAATAGCGCTCTCACTTGGCTGCAGTCCGCCAAACATTTGAATGCCAAGATTGCACGCTGGTCCCTACAACTTCAAGAGTACAATTTCACAATAGTGCATCGGCGCGGCTCTGCCCATCAAGATGCCAATTTCCTTTCTCGCCACCCTTGTTCCGTGACGGCTTTGACGGACCTGAGGACTGCACAAACGCAAGATCCCGCCATTGCTGCCATAATCCACTCCCTTGGCACCGCCGCCGGCGCAGGCCTCCGCCAACTACGCCGGGTCTATCGAATGAAGGACGACCTCTTGTGTCATGTGAAGCGGCTCCGTGGTCGACCACCCGTCTGGTTGCCAGTTGTGCCGGCAACACTGCTGTCGCAAATCTTGCGCGGCTTACACGACGCTCCCACGGCTGGTCACCTTGGTCGCGGCAAGATTTACGCACGAGTGTCGGAGCGGTTTTGGTGGCCTAATATGTCCAGAGATGTCAAGGAACACGTGGCGTCCTGCCCGACATGCCAGTACAGAAAACCGTCCACAGGTGTAACCAAGCCACCCCCGCAGGCTTTTTCGCCACCAAGTTCACCTTTCGAGCGTGTTGGACTGGATCATTTGGGCCCGTTTCCGAAGACGCGTGCCGGCAACCGGTATGTTCTGGTTGCGATCGACTACTTCTCCAAGTGGGTCGAAGCACTGCCCGTTCCAGACACGTCGTCCGCTCATGCCGTCGCGTTTGTGGAACAGCATCTCGTTCTTCGGCACGGTGTTCCCCGGCGCCTCATCACGGACCGTGGGAGCTGCTTTATGTCCCATGAATTCGAGCGAGCCCTCCGCTCCTTCGGCATTGCGCATTCCACTACATCCGTCAATCATCCGCAGTGCAATGGCCTCGTGGAGCGTGTTAACCGTACCCTCACGGATATACTCGCATCCTACGTCGCTCCGTCCCACACAAACTGGGATCGTTTTGTTTCTGCTGCAGCTTTTGCAGTCAACACTGCAGCGCAAGAAACAACGCATGTGACGCCGTTCTCAGTCGTCTATGGCAGAACGCCCTCCATCCCTCTCGACGCGCAGTTGGGCCTTCCCCATCCCACTGCGTCACCAACTGAATCTGCTCAACGACTTCATTCCGCCCGCCTCGACGCCCAGCGCAACCTCCTCACGGCTCACGCGCGTGTGCCAGCGGCCAACGCGGCAGCACCACCACATCCCCCCTTCCGGCCCGGTGACTTGGTCCTCGTTCGACGCACCATCCGTGCGACTGGCCGTGCCGCAAAGCTCTTGCCTCGATACCGCGGCCCTTACCGTGTCGTTGCCCGACTCGGCCCCGTGACATACCGCCTCGAAGACCTGCCAGAGCATCGACCATGCGGTGTGCACCACATTTTCCCAGAGCATGTTTCAAACATGAAGCGATATGTCTACGGCGCCTGCGGTGACTCCGACTTAGCTACCGGGTCCTCATCAGTGCCGTCGTCGCCTGCTGGCTCCATGCCTTCCCCACGCAATGCAGTCCCATAAACGGATCGCCGCTCAATATGCATAAAACTCCCTGAAGTTAGCCTAACCGGTGTGGGACCTTCTTCGGCGACTGCAGACACCTTCGCCCAGCTCACACACTTCGAATTCAACAAAGAGTGTGACCGTTTCCTATCTGCGAGCCCACATTGCATCGCCCCAGGAAACCCTGCATCAAAGCACGGCCTGACTTCTCCGCCCCCCCCCCCCCCCCGGTGGAAAGGTGATACGGGAATAAAAGAGGCGGAGAGCGAGCGCGAGCGGCGAGCGCGCGGCTCTAGCACGAGGGGGATAGAACGAGAAAGCTCGCTCTCCTCCGTACTGCTGCTATATTTCTCTGGGCGGGCCCGTGGCCACCCCGTAACAATATATATATATATATATATATATATATATATATATATATATATATATATATATATATATATATAAGGAGAGAGAGAACGCAGTATAGGCTTTGCTTAAGGAATTTTTTTTATTTTACGCGACGCTTCGATTGGAGGACCGATCTTTTTGAAGAGTGATTTGCTTCATTGGTGTCCCCCCTTTATTCATAGGGTTAGACCCAAAGCCGGAGAGAGAAAAGACAACAGGCAATAAGTAAAAATATAAAAAGCAAAAAGCAGAAAAGAGCAGCTGAAGGTACACGAGAGAGCGCTGGGGGAGAAAAATAAAAAAGGAAAGAGAGAGAGTGTGCGTTTATCCTTGCGGGAAGGTCAGGCGGCAAAAGAATATTGACACAACCACAAAGGAAGGAGTAAAACAGCCGTCAACCATTGTTTTTTTCCTCTGGCAATACTGCGCCCTTTGCTGGTATAGCCGCTGCAGCTGGGCATCGCACCCACAAAATAAAGAAAAACGAAAGGCAGGCATGGAGGGAGAAGAGTGTCAGTGTAAGTGACCTCAGCTGATAGAATTGCCGGAAACACGAAATAGTATACAAAAATATACAATAAAAAAGTAAATAAGAAGGGGTAGTGGCCTTTGCAGGACCAAAGAACGAGTTGAACGCCAGATGGAAGTAACTATAGGCGAAACAGACATGCATAAAGATCATGTCCTCAGACGACACAGACGGTGGTGGTGCTTTGCCTATTAGGGTTGGAATTTTCTTGGTCTCTGCCATCGAAAGAGGCGATAGGGTGCCTTGGTTTTCGTTCCTGCCCTTTTGCACTCTGTTAAAGTTTAAAATAACATACATACCCAGCATTCCGGGACATATACTACTTGCGCCATCTGCCGGCAGTGGCGGCGGCAGGGCGCGTAATTGAATGAAACCGGGTACCAAAAAAATCCTAAACCGTGAACAAAAGCGCCTACAAAAAATGCTTCAGGTATTTGAATAATAAACACTTAGCGGAGAAATGCCCAAATTTCAGTTTTGTACGGTTAATACACGAGCTTCCCAGCGCGTTTTAATATTATACGATGCTGCCTACGGGAGGGGGCCAAATTTTGCTCAATTTTTCAGACTTTGAAACTGTATAGCGTCGTAACACGGACAGATATCGAAAATGCATACCGGTTTTACGTACCCTGAGATATGTTGCTTAAAACGGTGTGCGACGATCTGGCACAGCTTTGATCAAGAAGTTTCCTGAGGCATTTAAATCTGAAACCTGATATTGCCTAAAATATGAAATATTGCCCCCGGTAGCGTGCTACGCTGCCGGAATGATTAGGACTGATGAATTTGAATCTATTTTGATGCTTAAATTTTTATCGGGTGACTTATGCCCTGTAATAAAGAACAAATTTCAGAGCTCGAACCCAGTGTCTCGAGCGGAGTTTCAAATGAAGAAGGTTATTACGAAGAAAATTCACGCAGCTACCTAAAAAATTCGCGGGTGTTCATACATGCTTGTCGTGGAGCAACTTTGCAAATTGTCAGCACTGTGTTATTTTTAAAAAGTTTATTTGTGCATGTGATCACGACATAATATGCATTAAGAGGTACCTCTTGAATTTTAGCTATTCTTGTTAGTATAAAAGGGCGTAGCGACATTGAAACAGCCGGCATCAAAAAGTGTTCGCGGATATAAGTGTCTGAGTTCATTCTTCTAATGCGTATTGTGACTGGAGTTTGCACATTGGGTTCTAACCTGGATTCAGAACATTTTCTTTTTATGTTCTGATTTTAATAAATGTACTCGTTTCAAAACCTACAAAATATATTAGTATGAATGAATAATTTCACTCATGATCACTATTCGTACTTTTATTACAACAGCTATTGGCGAATTCTTTTTGGTGTTCTTTCATTCAGACTTCTGTAATATGCGTGTATGATGTATTGCCAGGATCTTATCTGTGGGACACAACTGCAGAAATTACGCTTCGCTTTTGAGGTGCGAAACTTCCCTTTTAGATATACTACAAGCTGCGAACTATTTCCCTTTTTGGGAATAAATTTGTGACTTAAATCTTGTTTACTTCTATGATGCGAACACACGCATAACGCATCTTCTGGTTCTTCTGCCTCTTAATACATGGCACATACCCACATGGGGGCATTGGTAAAGGTGTAGTGGCATAAACAAGGACATTTCCATAGGAGATTACGAGAAAATTTTATCACCATGCGTGAATGCTCTCGTAGCTTCTTTGTCGTTGTCCGCTCTATCGCGCGTTGAAAGCGGCTCACAGCAATTGCCATTTGGCCTTCTTGCTTGAGAAAGCAAAAAGTGTCGGAACGAAGTCTTGGTGCCGCGGTGAAATCCCAGGTCTTCCTGCCCATGAATGAAACATTTCGTGATAGACTGCACACGCATTTAACCACAGTACCTCGTCCGTACCTGTCACAAAGTGATTCCCGCACAGTTTTGTGGTGCCCAATGGCGGCCACGATCGTCGAGCCGGCGAAAGGCTTTTATCCACGCTTCCCGTCGGAGGCGGTCCCGGGAAGCATTCAGAAAGGTGGTGGTGGTAGTGGTTTTATTGAAAATAATAATAAAAAGGAAGGAAAAGATTTTTGCTAGCCCCGGCATCTGCCATCGATACTGAAGCACCTGAGCTGGGGCAGCGGAAATAAAGGACAGCAGGCAGAATGAAGAAATGAAATGAAAGAGGTGAGGGGACAGGAAGAGAGGATAGGGGGAGAAGTAAAAAAATTCGTTTTTTCTTCCCTTTACATATTGGGCACTGCAGCCGTATGCAACACATGTCGTAGGCATTGCGAAATGCGTCGCACTGAACGCCTGACGGCTGCACCAACGCATCCTGCGTAGGAAGCCGGTTTGTTTACTCTTTAACGGCCGGTCTCGAGTGGCGCGCGCGACACTTCCAATATGTTTCGCGACACCGCCGCCACGGGATGGTGGCATGCGCAGTCGCGTCGTGAAAAGGGCCGATTGTCAAACCTGACGCTCTTATTTTTCTCTGCCCTGTACTTCAAGAAACGAAAAGTACATAACAAATAAATGCATTGTATGACATACGATAGCCCTAGACGTCGTAAGGCTTCTAGTGCCTCTTCCTCTCTGTCCCTCCCTCCCTCCCGCAACCTTTCGCCCCCGGACCGCGTAACAATTGCTCCATAGAATACCCAATACTCCTTCCGCCTCTGTGTGCTGGGAAAAGTCAACTTTCAATAGACCTCTCCCTGCATACGACAACGGTGCACGTGTCTCAGGTCTGGCTCGCAAAGCATGCGCCTTGTGACCGGCATGGGCGGCAGGTGCTCGTCACGTGGAATGCTCGTTTAGAAAAAAAAGTTGGCGACTTTGCCCATCGGGCCTTTCCCCTTGCTCGTCATGCTGTTTACACCAGGAATAGGTCCCTCCCTGCTGTAAAGAAAGTGACGAAAGCTTTGGTTTACATAACAAACTGTTTCGGCATAAGGTATAAAAAATATTCCAGAAATGCAATTCTAGCATGTCTAGTTTTCGACAGGCCTCTTGTGACAACATGGAAAAAAAACGTGTGCGTTGCACGTGATCATGGATCCTTGACCCTGTCTAACCCTGGTGCAAGCAAAGAGATGAAAGCATTGGTTTACATAACAACCTGTTTCGGCATAAGTTAAAGGACAATTCCATAAATACAATTCTGTCATGATGATTAGTTTCCGTCAGGCCTCTTGTTACAACAGGGGGAAAAAACGTAAGCGTTGCACATGATCACGGATCCCTGACCCTAACACTTGTGTAAGCAAAGTGAGGAAAGCTGAGGAACAGCATGCGCGCGGTCCCGAGCGCCGACCAGCAGCGCCTTCCAGTCTCGCTCGCAGTCGCCGAGGGTGCTGCCGACTGTGAGCGGGGAATGGGCGGAAGGCGTCGGCCGGAGGATTGGGGAAGGACGCGCGCGCGCGCTGGACCGCGCCGGAATCGAACGCGAGAGCGCACATCTGTGTTGACCTCAGATCAGGCGAGACAACCCGCTGAATTTAAGCATATCACTAAGCGGAGGAAAAGAAACCAACAGGGATTCCCTGAGTAGCTGCGAGCAAAACGGGACCTAGCCCAGCACCGAATCCCCCGTCCTTGCAGGCGGTCGGGAAATGTGGTGTATGGGAGGCAACGTTCCCGGGAGTTTGCGACGGTGCAAGTCCCCCTGACAGGGGCTTGTCCCAGAGTGGGTGTCAGGCCCATCTCCGCCGTTGCGCGCCCTGGACGAAGCCTCCCGTGAGTCGGGTTGCTTGAGAGTGCAGCCCTAGGTGGGTGGTAAACTCCATCTAAGGCTAAATACGACCGAGAGACCGATAGTCAACAAGTACCGTGAGGGAAAGTTGAAAAGAACTTTGAAGAGAGAGTTAAAGAGTACGTGAAACCGCTTAGAGTAAAACGGGTTGGCTCTCGAAGCTCGAAAGCGGTGGGATTCAGTCTCCGGACGACTGCTGAGCTGGCGGCGTCGGGTAAACGGCTCCTCTCGGGGGGCTGTTCCGGCTGCCAATGCGCGGACGCGGTCTCCGGGGTGCGCACTTCCCACCGCCGGTAGAACGCCGCGACGGACGCGGGTCAATGGGAAAAGTACGACTTTGAGTCCGGCTCTGGAGGTGCCCTGCTCGTCCCCTCGGGGACGGTTCGCGGGAGTTATACCTTGCCGTGCACGAAGAGTTCGTCACCCCGTCCAGGCCCCATGGGCTTCTCCCGGCTGTCGGGAGGCCCGAACGATGACGCCCTCTGGAATCGGAGCGGAGGACCCGCTGGGCAAGCTTGTTGCCTCTCGTTGTCCGGGTTGGTCCCGTGGCGGCGGGCTGGCGGCGAGAAGCCGGGCGAGCGGGGAGTTCTCGCGCGGAGGCGCTATCGTGGTTTGCGGCGAGTAGGTCGGTAACCCACCCGACCCGTCTTGAAACACGGACCAAGGAGTCTAACATGTGCGCGAGTCAATGGGTCTCTCGAAACCCAATGGCGCAATGAAACGTGAAGGCCCTCCGCGGGCCGCGTTGCGATCCCGGACCGCACAGGGGTTCGGGCGCAGCAACGGCCCGTCCCAGGCGCTCACTTGTCGCCGGGGCGGAGCGAGAGCGCACACGTTGGCACCCGAAAGATGGTGAACTATGCCCGGGCAGGACGAGGCCAGAGGAAACTCTGGTGGAGGTCCGAAGCGATTCTGACGTGTAAATCGATCGTCCGATCCGGGTATAGGGGCGAAAGACCAATCGAACCATCTAGTAGCTGGTTCCCTCCGATGTTTCCCTCAGGATAGCTGGCGCTCGATGAGAGAGCAGTCACACCTGGTAAAGCGAATGATTAGAGGCATTGGGGTCGAAACGTCCTCAACCTATTCTCAAACTTTCAATGGGTGTACGGGAGGCCTTCTGGGTTGAGGCCTCTCGCTGCGATGACAGTGCCAAGTGGGCCACTTTTGGTAAGCAGAACTGGCGCTGTGGGATGAACCAAACGCCGGGGTAAGGCGCCCGAGTCGGGATGCTCATGAGAACCCATGAAGTTTGTTGGTTGCTTAAGACAACAGGACGGTGGCCATGGAAGTCGGAATCCGCTAAGGAGTGTGTAACAACTCACCTGCCGAAGCAACTAGCCCCGAAAATGGATGGCGCTCTAGCGTCGCGCCTATCCCCGGCCGTCGCTGGCAGAGTAGCACGAACAGTGGGAGTGCTAAGCCGCGACGAGTAGGAGGGCCGCAGCGGTGGGCGTTGAAGGTGTCGGGCGCGAGCCCGCCTGGAGCCGCCGCTGGTGCAGATCTTGGTGGTAGTAGCAAATACTCAAGTGAGAACCTTGAGGACTGAAGTGGAGAAGGGTTCCATGTGAACAGCAGTTGAACATGGGTCAGTCGGTCCTTAGGGAAAGGAGAAATCCTTTCAGAAGCGGGCGCGTTTGTGCAGCTCTGTCTGTCGAATCGGAGACGCCCCGCTGCAACCGAAAGGGAATCGGGTTAACAGTCCCGAACCCGGCTACGGAGATCCGTCTTTCGAGGCCCAGTGCGGCAACGCAAACCAGCTCGGAGACGCCGATGGGAGCCGCGGGAAGAGTTTTCTTTTCTCTGTAAGGAGATCGAGTCCCTGGAATGGGTTCACCCCAAAATAGGGACGGTGGTTCCGTAGAGCAGTGCGGCTCTTGCGCCGTCCGGTGCGCTCCTGTCGGCCCTTGAAAATCCGAGTGAGGGAGTGTGATTTTCGTGCCGGACCGTACCCATATCCGCAGCAGGTCTCCAAGGTGAACAGCCTCTAGTCTCTAGACCAATGTAGGTAAGGGAAGTCGGCAAAACGGATCCGTAACCTTGGGAAAAGGATTGGCTCTGAGGGCTGAGCCGGTCGGGCTGGGGTCCAGAAGCAGGAATGGCACTGCACCCGGACTGTGCGAGGCTCGCCGCCGTCAAAAGCGGTGCGGCCGAGCCTGGACCAGCATCGGGACCTTCCTGTGGAAAGCCACAGCTGTGCTTGTTCCGAGGGCTTCGTGCCCGAGGTTCTTGCTTCGGCCGGCAGAAAACAGCCAACTCAGAACTGGCACGGACCGGGGGAATCCGACTGTCTAATTAAAACAGAGCATTGCGAGGGCCAGCATTGGTGCTGACGCAATGTGATTTCTGCCCAGTGCTCTGAATGTCAACGTGAAGAAATTCAAAAAAGCGCGGGTAAACGGCGAAAGTAACTGTCTGGTGGCGGATCACATCTCCGCTCCAGGGTCAATTCCAGCGGCCCTGATGCCCTGTTCGCCTCCGGACCTCTGGGTGAGACCATCGACCCAAGTCCAGGTACCAGCTGGTAACCCAGGAAACTGGGGCTAAAGAACAGGAAGGGGAACCTGGATGTTAAGTCCCTACTCTGGCCCAGGTCCCCTACATCCTGAGAGGGCAAATATGGAGCCTTGGGGCTAGCAACCCTTAAGTCCCTAAAACAAGTGGCGCTACAGAAAAATACATAAAACTTAGAAGTGGCTGCCGAGAGGCGGCCACCCCACTTTCTCGTGGCGCGGGGCCCAGTCGTGGGGACTCTGGTGGAACGGTGGCTCCAGATCCCACCTCGCCCAGAGCTTGTCGGTTCTGTTTTCAAATCGTTTAAGACTTACTTTGGATTAAAAGTGCATCATGAAAAAATGCATAAGGGCCTGACATTCCAAAGCGCTGTGACTTCAGCAATAGCTTCACAGCCTCCTGAAATAGCCAAGATTTCAACCTCAACGATTCCTGCCCAGCTAGCAAGGGACAGGGGTGATCAAAATGAGCCTGTCTCCCTGCACACAATGCATGAGCCAAGTTCCATCACTTTTACCAAAAAGGATGAGAAGGCATCTCTGTTGGCCACAATGCATGAGCCAAGTTCCATCATTTCTATCAAAGAGGATGAGAGGGCATCTTTGGTGCAGGTGTCTGTGCCCTGCCCTGTTGTGGTTGAGGGGAATATCCCAACAAACGACGATACTACCCCCCCATTGGGGGTTTGTCTGCCCCTGCAGATACGCTCGTGGATGAGATGGATCCTGTTGGTGAAACAGAGGAACCTGTTGCGTCACCAGGTTTACTTGCCATGGAACCGGGGGCCGCCTCTAACGTCTGTGTCAGTAATACTCCGGTATCTGTGGTGAGTGGGCCTGGTGCTCCGCAGCCTGTTGAGTTCCTCTGCGCTCACCCGTTGGTTGCGGAAGCGCGAACCGAGGCCCGGGACGGCGGCTTGAATAGTCCTGTGGCATCGGTGAGTCGGCGTGCTACTGCCCAACTTGAACGAGGTGCTGTGGTCACATCTGGGGTCCCCATGGGGGGGGGGGGGGGCCTCGGGTGCTCGATCGAAGCGCCCTCTTGGTGGCGGAGCTGCTACCTTTGGGGGGAAGGCCGATGCCCTCCCCTCCTTTTTTTCTGCTCCCGCCCCGGCAGACGTGGCTGGGGGGGAGGGGGGAGGGGATTCCGATGCTAGACCGGGGAGCTCGGGGGTTGGTGATGATGATTTCGTTCCCCACATAGTTCGTCGCGCTCGGAAACGTGCGACTCCAATGAAGCAGCCCGCGGCGAGGTCCAGGCCGTTGAGGACTGGTGGCGTGGGGAAGGCGAGGTCCAGGCCGCCTTCCCATCGTGATTCTCCATCGTCCTCTTCGTCGAGCTCCGTTGATCTGGCAACTATCCAACAAGGTCGGCCTTGTCCGGTTCGAAGTGTCGCAGCGCGTGATCAACCCACTTCTCACTCTTCTGAGTCCGAGCCCCGGGGTAAAAAGAACTCTCGTGTACCATGTCAATCACACAATACATGTATTGACTGTGGCAACACATACAAACAAAAGTCGGATTAAGTCAGCACCGCTGGCTGGCGCACTTTGACAACTATAATGCTGATATTGTTATTGCCCGTGTCAAACCTAGATGGACGAAGGAAGATAATTTCCTTCTTGCTAAGGCTGAGGTGGAATTAACATCCACTGGACCGGTTCTAAACATCAATCAACTGCTTCATGAGCGATTTAAAGTACGGACATTTGACGGTATCAAATCCCAAAGAAGGGCTGAGGCATATAGGAAACTAGTTGATCAAATAAGGAATAGAGGGTTGGCTGCAGCCGGTGAGGGAGGGTGGAATGATGAAGATGAGGTTTGTGAGGTTGATGGGAGAAGTGAGTTCTCGGCCATTCCTGCTAAGACAGCAAGGGATGAACTGCTCGATGAACTTCGAAAACTGATTACTAAACAGTGCCCGCGGGCTTTTAATGCTTCGGAACTTTGGACTATCGCCGAGCTCTATCTAGATCATGTTAATGTTGATATGAAACTTAACAACTACATCAGAAATAATTTCTACAAGGATCAGCCAAGAAATTCTTCCAGTATGGCTGACCGGCAAACGACTCAACCGGTTGGGAAACGCAAAAGACGGAGACGAGAGTATGCGAAGACGCAAGCACTCTTTAGGAAGAATCAGAGTGCTTGTGTACGGAATATATTAGACAGAGAAATGGAGACCAAAGTTGAAGACCCCACCTCCTTTTTGGCGGCATGGGCAGAGATTATGGAACGACCAAGTATGCTACCGCCCTTGCGTGTAGACAACTTTACTTCTGATCCTGAGAAGACTCCTTTGCGCCCAATATCATCTAAAGAAATAAAAAAGTTTTTACCTCCTCTAAGCACAGCGGCGGGGCCAGACGGCTTCGGACCTGGGGACCTACGGGCCGTGCCAACATCTGTAGTGAAGGTCCTTCTCACCCTCTTCATGCTCCGTGGGAGGCTGCCTGTGTGCCTATCCGGAGCCCGCACGATTTTCGTACCCAAGAAGGCTGGAGCATCCGACCCTGGGGACTTTCGACCAATTACGATCTCTTCGGTGTTGGTCCGACTATTCCATAAGGTTCTGGCCAATCGTCTTTTGGGAACAATTGATTTTACTTCCGACAGCGAGCCTTCCTACCTGTGGACGGCTGTGCTGAGAACGTCTTTTCGCTGGCCGGAGTTCTCTACGAGGCGAGACGACGATACCGGCACCTGCATATGGCCACTCTCGATGTGGCGAAGGCCTTTGACAGCGTCACCATTGATGCCATCCTGGAAGGCCTCCGACGTAAGGGAATGGCCGAAGACTTCGTCGCATACATCGAGAGCTTCTACAGGTCAGCGACAACGGTTCTCACCTACAGCGGCATGACACATACAGTTCATCCTTCCCGTGGTGTGAGACAGGGTGACCCTTTGTCTCCCCTATTATTCAACCTGATACTAGACCATTGGCTTCGGAACCTTCAAGAGGGCGTCGCCTTCAGGAGTGGGGAGTTTAAGATCAGCGCTATGGCTTTTGCTGATGACCTGGTCTTGTTCGCGACATCTCCTCGCGGTCTCCAGACGCAGCTATACAGCCTGGACACATACCTTGCGGAAAGGGGGCTGAGGCTCAACCCAAAGAAATGCCTTGCCGTGTCTGTGATCGCTGATGCTAAGAGCAAGATCACGAAGATTTCCGAGAGCCAAGAATTCTTCGTCGCTGGCGAAAGGATCCCTCAAGCTTCGGCCTCAACATCTTGGCGATACTTGGGCTTGATGTTTACACCCACTGGAATGGAGACCGCCCCTATGGTTCCGGAGTTGAAAAACTACCTATTAAGACTGACCAAGGCTCCACTGAAGCCCCAGCAACGCCTGGTTGCTTTGAAGTTTTACTTGATCCCAGTATCATCCATAAACTGGTTTTGGGGCCCATCTCGGCCAACCTGCTAGTAAAATGTGATAAACTTTTCCGTTCAGCCATCAGGCAATGGCTCCGTCTTCCCCACGACTTTCCACTCGGGGCATTCTATGCCCCTGTGAGGCAAGGGGGGTTCGGCATCCCTTGTCTTAGAACATCAATCCCGTATAAACGCAGCAAGCGTATTGCCCGCCTTGCTAATTCCACCTGTGAGGTCTGCCGCGAGGCTGCACAGCTGGAATATCTAAAACAAACAAAGCAGCAAGCAGACAAGTTGTGCATCTACAACGGCACACTGATTGACTCACTGAAAGCCCCCAATAGTTATTGGACCTCCTCTCTTTACAATAGCAATGATGGATCCCCTCTGCAGGAAGCCTCCTCTGCCCCAAGCTCTTTGGCGTGGATCTCTGAGGGCACCAGGCTCCTTCGTGGTCACACCTTCATCGATGCGGTGAAGGTGAGATACAATGCTATGCCGAACCTGACCCGCACGAAGAGAGGACAGGGGGTCCCTAAAGAATGCAGAGCGGGGTGCAAAACCTCTGAAACTCTAACCCATATTCTACAAAAATGCCCCCGAACCTAAGGGGCCCGTATTCATCGACACAACGCTTTGGCAACATATCTGGCTGGTGGCCTCCGCAAGCGTGGCTACCAAGTACTTGAAGAGCCTATCTATGACACATCATTAGGGGACCGGAAACCGGACCTCGTCAACATAAGGGATGAACAGGTCATGGTGCTAGACGTCCAGGTGGTTGGTGGCGGGATTTCATTATCCCCAGCTCATCAAAGTAAAGTTGCAAAATACATGATGCACGAAATAGTTAACCAGATTGCTAAAGAATATAACTGTAGACCGATAGTGATCTCTTTGACCATGAGTTATAGGGGGGTTTGGGCCAAAGAGTCAATAAAATCATTAAAGATGCTGGAGTGTTCTAATCCAGACATAAAAATACTAACCGTCCGTTGCCTAGAGGGGTGTATTAGGTGCTTCCGCGTACACCAGCGGATGACGTGTACTATAGTACGCTGATGACTGTCCCTCCGGCTGCAGACCCGCGCCACCACTAACACGCGTACCACTGCGCTTACAATACAGTGGGAATCCGTTAATCCGCCATTCTTCCTACGCTTTTTGGTTGAACTGATTCGGCTAACGCGGCGCAACTGTCTATCCGAAGTCCCCACCACGATCGTACGACGATAAGGCCGGACAGGCCTTAGGGACTTCGAGATGGCAGTGGCGGGAGGTGGGGAGGACCGCAAAAAAAATAGTCAAATGCCTCGTCATCTAATTAGTGACGCGCATGAATGAATTAACGAGATTCCCACTGTCCCTATCTACTAGCCTGTTATACTTAGTGGCACAGGCAGGGGCATATTGGTTTACATTCTTTTTCTGGCTGCCCCACCATACATTTTGTCCCTATCTACTAAGCCTGTTATACTTAGTGGCACAGGCAGGGGCATATTGGTTTACATTCTTTTTCTGGCTGCCCCACCATACTTTTTGTCCCTATCTACTAGGTGGCGCCACCGTCCTTTCGGCCTGGGACGCACGGGAGCGGAGCTGCGCAGTTTTTTCAACTTTTCGACATCAAAACGAGTGAGTGGACAAATCTCCTTTCACACTCCAGTTCCATAAAGATAACGCGGACCTAGCGACGCAAACCGGATCGAAATCGGACTAGTATTGGCTGATAAAAGTGTCTTATTTACATCTGCTAGTCGCATGGGAGACCTAGGCCTAATCGGAGTTGAAGAGTGACCGAGACCTCAGGAAACAGGCGGCAGCGCGGGGAAAAATACTCGTGGAAGATCAGGATACCCATAGCGAAGACCGATTTACTAAAAGGAATCAGTGGAATCGTCAATTTCTGGAGATATCAGCCTCCGAACTCTGCAAGCAGCGGCGGCCTCCCCAGCCGTGGGCGCGGCCATCTTGCGCCGGCCACAAATATCAGCGAAAGCAGCAATAACTTTGGAAGTACATAACCGATATTCATCATTGACCACTTTTTTTGTTCAGAAAAATACGGGCAATCCCGTTGTGCCGTTGGTGTTTATGTAGGGGCTCTAGAAGTTGAAAAACAAAGCCGATGACGTCGAACCCAAGGTTTTCCATGCACGGGGTTGCCAGATCTTGAGTGGATTCCGCTAGATTTGGTGATTTTTGAGAAAAACATCCCAAATCGCTGGAAAAAATATGCTCTGAAAAGAGGACACAAAGAGTGGAAGCTTTATCTCCAATTCAAGAACGACGACCACAAATTGGCGAAATTATACCGAGTTAAGGTTTCTCAAAAAGCGGACAATCTAATAACTCACCAACGGGTGCTCTCACAGATTGCTAAGCCGTGGTAAAAACAGCGCAGCGACTAGCTCAGTTGTCGGTTCTTCTGCAGTTCACAGATTGCTATAGCCCCTCGTTGTAATCAGGGGAGTGAGACCCACAGTTTGACGCCTGTTTGAAGCGTCTAACTCATACAGCTTTTGAGAAATCGAACCCACGACTTCCGACATAGGTCAACTGCACAGGGTGGCCAGACGATAACAAAAAACAACCAAATTTGGCGAAATTGCGATGAAATCGTCCTAGAGGCTTGAAAAAATCGCTGGTTGTTGAGAAAGTGCTAGAGGACATCAATTCAAGAAGAGAGCAAACCAACCAACAGAGGCAATACGAAATTGCTTTTTCGGGAACGGACTGAACACATCATACCCTCGAGTGGCCAGACGTCGGGCCATGAAGGCAATGAGTGCAAGCGAAGAAGTTTTGTACTCAATCAACGAGAGTGTGACGGATACGACTACAGGAGACCAAAGCATGAAACAAGACCGTAAGAAGAAAAAAACAAAAAAAGGACAAAGGGAAAAGACAAGATGACCTCTCCCACCAAAGACAAAGGGAGCTCGGAAAATTGGAGAGGGCCACCTCATCGAGTGGACAACGGAAGAAAGAGAAGTAAACAGGAATTCAGCAACACAATGCGATTCCAGATGAAGAGGACGACGAAAAACACCAGAACCAAGAACTCGGGAGCAATTTACAGTTTGTAAAGGCTACCACATCCATCACCGGACAACGGGAAAGAGAGAAATCGAGAGCAACTCAACAACTCCCTCAGACACCAGACGAAGAAGACGACGGAGAACTTCAGAAACAAGGACGTGAAAACAATGCATGAACGATACCTACTGGATTGAGAATTGAGGGTAAGGAGAAAAACAATCACTCAGTGCAAGACAACTCGCCACCACTCCAAGGAACCTCGTCTGAGAACTTGGACCGACCACCCAGCCAAAGCGAAACATCTAAAAGAAGCAATGCAAGCTACACCAGTGACAAGGAAGAAGAAACAACAGATACGCCACGGAGAGATACCATTAAGAAGCTGACACAATAAATGGCACTGATAGACCAGCATATTATGAGAGCTCTTTGTGGGATATCAAACAGATGTAATGGTGACGAAATGACAACAGATCACCTCGATGTCATATTGACTGAAGTGTCCAAATTGAAAGCACTCCTGCTGGAAACAACACACGAAAATCAATTCTTGAGAGGGCAGATTGATGAACTGCACAAGCAAAAAGCTTCTGCTCAGACCTATGCAGAAGTAACCCTTCAGACGAAAGGCACATCATCAACAAAAACCCAAAGCAAAGAAACAATCGCAATGATTGTGACGTCAAACACCCTGACAAAAGGGAAAGTAATTTTTATTTTTTTTTATTTATTTATTCATACTGTTAACCCTCTGCATGAGGGTCATTACAGGGAGGGAAACATATATAGACGCAAGTGCAATTCTCTTCGCTAAAAAAAAAAGAAACACTCAAATGCACAGAATTACAGATTTGCATAGCAATCTTCCAGGAACGCGTTCACACCTATCACAAATTTTTCTACATCTGTTTGGTCCACAACGTCACTTGGTAGTTGATTCCAAATTTCTACAGCATCGGGAAAAAAGGAGTATCGATAGACATCAGTACGTGTAATAATAGGTTGTAATACCTTACTGTGATTTTTCCGAGGGCAACGCTTCAGGGGAGGTGTAACATAGTGATGTTTATTAACTTTGACTTTATCATTCATTATCAGAAAAAAAAGTTTCAATTTCTGCTTTGTTCTTCTTACTTCTAGTGATTCTAACTGACACTCTTTTAGCATTGCTGTGACTGAATCAGTACGGCGGTATTTAGAGCATATAAAACGTGCTGACATCCTTTGCAATCTTTCCAGTTGCCGTTTTAAACCCTTTTGATGAGGACTCCACACTGCACTTGCGTACTCTATGATTGGCCGCACGAACGTCTTGTACGCAATCAATTTAATTTCTCTAGTCGCATTCGGCAACTTCCTCCTCAGGAAACAGATCTTCTGGTAGGCTTTTAAATAGACATTTTCAATATGGGTGCGCCAGTCAAGATTATTTGTTAATGTCACTCCCAAGTACTTGAGACACTTTACTTGATCTAAGGAATTTTCACCGATATTGTATCGAAACATCATAACATTCTGCTTCCTTGTTACTTGCATGTAATTAGATTTTTTGTAGTTTATTTCCGTACCCCATTTCAGGCACCACGAGTTTAACGACTGAAGACACCTATTTATGTTCATCTTATCTGCCGGGGAAGCCACAGGAGAGTAAATCAAACAATCATCGGCAAAAAGTTTCATTCTGACAGGCGATTCGACGATAGCAGAAATATCATTTATATACAATAAAAACAAAAGCGGACCTAAAACGGAGCCCTGTGGCACCCCCGACAGAACTTCACGCCTATCCGATACTGCACTTTCTATTTTGACGACTTGACAGCGGTTACTTAGATAGGCCTGAATCCACAGTACTATATTTTCAGCGATTCCTAACTTGCGTAGTTTAAAAAGAAGCTTATGATGCGGAACTTTATCGAAAGCCTTCGAGAAGTCTACACAGACCACATCTACCTGCTGACGTTCATCTATAGCCTTGCAAAAGTCGTTCACTGTTTCAATTAACTGCGTTACTGTCGAAAGGCCGGTCCGAAAACCATGCTGAAATGGACACAATAGGTCATTTATTTCCAAAAAATGAAGGATGTGTTTAGCTATTATGTGTTCAAAAACCTTGCAACATACGGAAGTGAGTGAAACTGGCCTGTAGTTTTTTACAAGAAGTCGATTACCGCCTTTAAATACCGGAACTACTATTGCGCTGCGCCAGTCACGAGGTAAAGAATGATCCCGCAATGACTTTTCAAATAAAATTTGCAAATAATATGATAACCACTCAGCATACCGTTTAAGGAATTCCGTCGGTATTTCATCGGGACCGCTCGATTTCTTCGGGTCCAGAGACAGCAGCTGCTCACAGATGCCCTCCCTATTGATGCGAATCTCGTGCATTGAGTATGGCAACGGGTAAATTATTGTATGATCACTCTCAATATCATTGTCATCCCTACTAAAGACCGACTGGAAGAAATCATTAAACAGATTTGCAATATCGTTTTTATCAGTCACCTCATCGTCCCCATCCATTACCTGTGTGATTGCGTTCTTTTTCGCTGAAAAATATCGCCAGAACTTTTGTGGTGAGCTTGTGAGAAAATTAGTCAGTGTTGTATTGAAGTAAGTTTTTTTCGAATCTAATAACACTGTTTTCAGCTTCTTTTTGATGTTTGAAAGTTCTGTCGCTCTATTTTTTTGCTTTCGCAGCCTTTTTACCTTGCGCTTTAACTGAATGATCTCTCTAGTGATCCAAGGATTGAGCTGCTTCGATTTCTTTGAGCGAGTGGGAACAAACCTATCAATGCAATATTTTAGTGTGCCCTTAAAACGTTGCCACAATTCCTCGACACTTTCATGGTGTGATGCAGTTGCAAACTGATTCAAGTTTTCTTCTAAGACGTCTAAGATAGACGTATCGTCTGCCCGGCTGTAATCTTTGACCCGTATTAAAACATGCGATTTTTTGCGAACTTGTGTGTTCAACCGCACATTCAAACAGATCATCTTGTGGTCAGATAATCCCGGCTTGACAGATGTAGTGTGGTCTGCCACTTTAGGGGAAGATCCAACAATGACTGGGACCCCGATGTAACCCTTGTAAAATCCTTTACTATTTGCTTAAGGTTATGAGCAAACATAATTTCCATTACTTTATTCGCACTGCTTATTTCTACATTACCTGTTGACAAAGTTTCCCAATTAATATGTGGCAAATTAAAGTCGCCAGCCATTATCAGTCTGGTGTTCTTATTTACATGAGAGTTAAGGAACAAAAGCAATTCATCCAAAAATTCAGGAGATGTAGAAGGCGGCCTGTACACAACACCTACTAAATGTACAAGGCTCCCACAAGAAACCTTGCACCACACCATTTCAGAAAGGCTGCAGTTAAGAGCGACTGCAGCTACTGTGCTTTTCACAACAATAGCCACCCCCCCTCCTCTAGATTTTCTATCCCATCTAAAAACATGGTAGCCTGGTGGGAAAATGCTATCGTTACTAATTCCCTCATGTAACCAGGTCTCAGTTATTAACAATAAGTCAGGGTTCTCGAAAATTAGCAAATGTTCTAAATCAGTTGTTTTGTTTGCTACACTGCGGGCGTTTAACAGAATAATTCTGAGCTATATTTGCGAGCAATCGCTATGATCATCAGAATCTGCAGTTGATTTGGTCGGGGATAGCGAACTACGACCAGCAGACTCATCGATAACTTTGGGTCGTCCTATCTTATCTTGGTGGGTTCGGTACAGACAACGCTCTTGTCGTTCATGATCCCATGCGTAAATGGTGTTGTTAATCTTAAGTTTATCATGTATCAGTTTGACCTTTGTTCCGTTATCTCTTTCTGCTTTACTACTTTGCCACAGTTTTTTTCGTACTGCTACTGTTTCCTTCGCATAGTCTGGGCTTACGCTTATCGGGCCGCCTTTCAACTTCCCGCAATTCTTAAATACCAACTCTCTTTCTCTAGAGTCGAAAAAGTGCATAATGACAGGTCTATGGCTACCAGTTTTTTTCTTGCCTATACGATGAATTCTGTCTACAGTTTTCGCCTGAACGCCCAATTTTTCATTAAATATCTTCTGAACCACAGCTTCCCTCAGATCGGAATCTGATTCGTCTTTTGCTTCTTTGACACCAAAAACCAAAAGATTATTACTTCTGCTCCTGTTCTCATATTCAGTCAACTTATCTGCCTGCTGACGAACAAGGGTCTCTAAAGTTTGCATTCGTTTGTTCATTTCTTCGATAATATCAAGAAATCCAGTCATCCTATCGCATTTTGCATTAAGTTCGGTCATTTCTGTTCTCAGTTTATCTATTTTAGCATCCGACGTGGCCTGGTTTTCTAGAATTAACTGCAACATTTCAGCAGTCTTTGGCCCCGGGTTTTCCTCAATATCGCCAGAAACCAACAAAGACAATAACATAGACCAAGTGTCACTCAAAACAGTCAAAGCAGTCAACAATCTTCCAGGGCACGGCAGAACTAACAGAAAGCGGTTGTCACTCCTAACACTTCCAATATTAGTCAAATAACGAACCTGTAACAGCAGGATCGGAGGCTTAGACATGTTGCCGGTTGTCCAGGTGCCGTGCCCTCTGAATGCTCCGGCGTCGCGCAGTTCCTTTTGTAGGCTAGCCACTGGTGACGTCACTGTCATCGACGGAAGACGCCCCTTGAACAGGTTATCGCTGATATCGCTGTCGTGATGGGTCGCGTAGAAAAATGGTTTTTCATCCGTTCCACAGGTGGAAATGCTTGCGGCAGCAATCCACGGCAGAACCTGTAACAGCAGGATCGGAGGCTTAGACATGTTGCCGGTTGTCCAGGTGCCGTGCCCTCTTGGATGTCATCAGAAAGGAAATTGATCCAATTGATCTCAGGATCAAGGATACCACATTGAGGCCTGGCAGAGAAGGGGTCATCGTCACGTCCACAGACTCAGACTCCCTGAACCGATTGAAGGACTATATAGAAATGCAAGACAAGTTGAAATGCTTGGAAGTTAAAAAACCAAAAGGACGCCGACTCGAACTGAAGCTCGTTGGCATAGAGGATGATATCCAGGAAGAAGAAGTGTCAGAGCGGATCATCCATCAAAACGATCTGAAATGTACCTCAGACGACATAGAGTTTAAAGAGAAATACCAAGGTAGGAATGGCACAACAGTCATTGTAGCTGTAAATAAGAAGGGCTATAATGAACTCAAGGACAGAAGGACACTTAACATCGGGTGGACCAGGTCCCCAGTCTATGAAAACATCACTGTCAGTCGATGCTTGAAATGTGCAACCTATGAGCACTGCTCATTTGGTTGTCAGGAAGATCCAAGGTGCAACAACTGTGGCCAACATGGCCATCAGGCCAGAGACTGTGAGCTCCAAACATTCTGCCCAGTATGTCATAAGGCAGGAGTGCCGGAGGAGGAGCTTCACCACTCAATGTGGTCCTTCACATGTCCTGTGTACATGAAGAAGAAGGAAGAAGAGAAGGCAAAGATCATACAAAGGCTTGCCTAAAGACCCCGCAACATCATGGCGAAGAACATTTCAAAACCAAACACTTCAAACAGTACAACTCAACGAGTCTTAACAGTGGGGGACCAAACGCAACAAACAAAAGGCAATAGTATTCTGAAAATAATACAAGTCAACTTAGCACATGCGTTTAAAGCAAACCAGGCACTTAGGGACTTTATTGAAGAAAATCATCATGCTATTTCGGTGGTACAGGAGCCATACCACCATAATAATCAAATAATACCATTCCAAGTTAAACATAAGATAATAGCATCAACAGATAATCCCAAAACAGCAATAATTATACATGACGCCAACATACAAGCTTTTCCAATTAAAATCACCAGCCACATAGTGATAGCTCGGATAACTAAGGGGAATAAATCAATTGTTATAATTAACTGTTATTGTCCACCGAGTGACAGCATAACCCCGATCATTAATACAATAGACACAGAAGTAGCGAAATGGCAAGGTGAGAACATTATTATAATGGGTGACGTCGATGCAAAAAACACAATATGGGGAAGTAAGGAAAATGACAGCAAAGGAGACGACATACTTGAATTCATATTTAAAAATAGTCTAGTATTATTAAATGAAAGTGATTCACCACCAACCTTCAAGACATCTCAAGCACAAGGTTGGATTGACCTTACAATAGTAAATCAGTCATTTCAAACAGAAATCAGTAAATGGGAAGTTGTCAAGGAAATTAACTACAGTGATCACCGCTACATACAAATAACTGTCTCAAGAGTGGAACAACCAGAAATATATCACCTTACTTTGAAGGCAAATCAAAAAATTCTTGAGGAACTAATTAACGATAGATGGTTTCAAGGACCATTTGACTTGCAATCACCAAAAATGATCGATGATAATGTAGAAGAGCTATACGAAAAAATTGAAAAACTACAAAACAAATACAAGACAAAATTAAAGGAAAGTAAACATAAACTAAATCTATGGTGGTCAATAGATCTGGATGTAGAAAGAAAGAGAGTAAGAGCAATGAGGAGAAGGTATCAAAGAGCAAAAGGTGAAACGAGAGACGTTTTTAAGAAGCAATATTACCAAGAACATATAGTATATAACAATATGCTACAAGACGCAAAAGATAAGAGTTGGAATAGGCTCTGTCAAAAAATAGAGAAAAATCCTTTTACTCTGCCTTATAAAATAGCAAGAAAACAGTTGAAGGTACCACTCCAGATCCAAAGTTTAGTAAAACCGGATGGTCAACAAACAAGCAACTTAAACGAGACGATTGAATACATCTTGGACACGCTGTTTGAAACAGAGGACAGTGAAGGAAGAGAAGATGTAAATCCCGTACAAGAAACAGAGGAAGGCTATGGAAACTTGATTGATGATAAAGAGTTTACTACAGCTGAAATCGAAGGGGTAGTTAAAAATCTAAGAACCAACGTAACACCAGGTCCGGACAAAAAAAAATGCTGACTTTGTCCAAGCTCTATATAAATCGAAAAATGAATACTTTTGTATGCTATTTAATTCCTGCCTGAGGATAGGATGCTTTCCAAAAAAATAGAGAACTTCTAGAATAGTATTAATACCAAAAAGTGATTCCCAAAAAAAGACAGGAATAGAGAAATTTCGTGCTATAGCAATCAATTCAATACTAGGAAAGGTATACGAAAAACTTATTAAATATAGAATATATCAATATCTACATAAAAATAATCTGTTTGAGAAACACCAATGTGGGTTTAAGCATAGAACTTCAACTACAAGTGGTTTAAAAAATGAAAAAACGAATAACACAAGCAAAATTAGATCACCTCAGCATAGCAATTATTTCAGTAGATATTAAAAATGCATTCAACTCAATCAAACCAACAATCGTATGTGCAAAACTTAAAAGACTAAAATGCTATAAAAATTTAATTAAAGTAACTGAACATATGTTAAGACATCGGAAAATTATATATGAAACTCAGACAAGTATTATAGAGAAACAGTTAAACACCGGATCGCCACAAAGTTCTCCACTAAGCCCTTTATTTTGGAACTTAACACTGCAAGATATTTTTCATATACAGAAACCACCAGAAACTCACATGCAAGCATTTGCAGATGATATTATCATTACTATTAAATATAAATCGCGGAAAAAACTTGGAAACAAAAGCAAATGAAATTCTAGATAAAATAAGCGGCTATGGAAATACACACAACTTAAAATTTAATCCTGAGAAATCGAAAATACTCACAATTGGAAAGGATTATGGCTCACATCAACCAAATATAAAAATGGACAGGACTAAACTCAAAGTTGCAAAGGAACGAAAAATCTTGGAGTAATATTTGACCGCAAAATGTCATTTTTACCACACTTGAAATATATACAAGATAAAGTTCAAATCTTAACAAAAAGCCTAAGCAGATTCACGGGACTCGGAAAAGAGATAAAAAAAGAAATACTACGCAAAATATAAGTACAAGCAATTGAGAGACAGATAGTGTACGCCTCTCCTGTGTGGAATGATGGCAGAGTATACAACAAAAGGAAATTAGGAGTTATACAGAGAATTCCACTAATTCTAATAACCAAAGCTTATCGAACTACCCCAAATGTAGCCCTCAATATTTTAGCAGGAATTCCTCCTATTGCATTAAAAATCGAGCAAGAAAACGAACTATATTCAATTATGCATAACGAAAAATCCTTCTCCTGGGAAAATTTTACGATAAAAAATGAAGAAATACATGATAGGTATGATTTATGGGAATACCACCCAGCAGAGAGAGCTAAATTTGAATACCAAGAAGAGATCATTGAAGCGGACATTAACATTTTTACAGATGGATCCCAAGCGCAACAGAAAGATGCAGAAGGAAACATTATTGAAATCAAGAATGGAGCAGCATTCGTAGTAATGGATAAATCAGGAAACCTATTAGAATATAAACAATATAAACTTTTTCCTTATAGTAACAACTTTCAGGCAGAATCGATAGCCATCAAGAAAGCAGTAGAATATGTTAATAAAGAAAAGCAGGAAAAAACATATCAAATAATAACGGACAGTCTGAGTACTTTGAAGTCACTTAATAATCCCAACAGTGATAATTTATTTGTTCAAGCAATAAAACAGGAATTACTAAAGTACAAGACATCGAGAATAGTGTTAGCATATTTGAAAGGCCACAGTGACAATAAAGGTAATGATAAAGCAGACGAATTAGCAAAAACCGCATGGAAACAAGGAGAAGAAATAGATATTCCCATGACAAAGCAATTTATTAAAAAACAACTTCAAGAACAAATGCTCGAAAAATGGATTGTATTTTGGAGAGAAGAGGGGAAAAGTACGTACACTTATACCTGGATTAAAAACGTTAAATTTATTCCTGGACATTTTCCAACGGATCATTATCAGACTCAAGCATTAACAGGACACGGAAGATTTCCATTCTACTTAGCTAGATTAAATATCAGCGATAATACCCGATGTAATTGCGGAAAAATCCCGGTTAACTTTGATCACTATTTAGAAGATTGCTCACTTACAGAGAAACAAAGGAAAAAATTAACCAATATTCTAGGAAAGAATTTAGAACTAAGGAAACCGGAAATACTAAAAACAGAAAACACAATGCAGACAATAAATGAAATGGTTAGGTTGATAGTGGAAAAATTCTATGAGTAATTACAGTTTTGATACCAGAAGTTACCCCTGCGGCCTTTGGCGAGGGGCGAGCATGCTTTGGAGGTGTCAAAACCTACACCAACAACATAAACAACGAAACATTAGGTTAGAAAGAAATCAACATATATATATATATATATATATATATATATATATATATATATATATATATATATTTAAACTTACATTTTGAAAAACACATTGTAGCAACATCTGGAGGAGCAATGAAGTAAACAGGGAAGGTAATTAACGAAACGCAGAAAACTTGTGAAGAAGACAACCAGAGTGAAGAGGAATTTAAGCCGCACTAGCCTAAAGGATTGTCGATACATATATAACCGAAAACGAATTGATACACGGGAGAAGAGGCAGACGTCAAGAGAAGAGGAAA
This sequence comes from Amblyomma americanum, assembly GCF_052857255.1. Lineage (NCBI taxonomy): Eukaryota > Metazoa > Arthropoda > Arachnida > Ixodida > Ixodidae > Amblyomma > Amblyomma americanum. The sequence continues at coordinate 66,637,169 of NC_135505.1, read as the reverse complement.
ACAATACAGACCAGCAAGAGCGTTTCGGCAAGGAGTAACTGAAAGCATAACCAAGCAAGAAGCTAGAAGACAGAAGTGAAGCATAAGGAAGTAGAAGACAGAAGACAGAGTGAAAAAGTTTTTTTCTTCTTTTTCTTCCTATTTTTTCTTTTTTCTTTTTTTGCTCATTGGTTTCAATAAACGCCCCTGTTGCCGTGGCCGCTCCCTTGGCCGTGGACGCTGATGGTAGCCACCTCACCCTTTCTCCCTACCACACATCTTTCTTATCCTTCCCCTTTTTACTTTTTTTTTCTTCTACCTTTTGACAACCTGTCATTTTATTTATTTTATACTTTTTTTTTATTTTCCCTCCACCCGCGATACATTAGTGGTGCGGGGAGTCTACTTCTATTAGACTCATCTATATTCTGTCCCTATCTACTACTATCATCAGCGTCTCCGCGGCGATCGGACGTGCCTGGGCCGAGCTGCGATGTTTTTTCAGTTTCGACTAGAACATTTTGCCGTAAGTCTCTGTGCTTTGGCACTGCTCCTTCGCGGAGATCTCGCCGACCTCTAGCTCAAATTTCATCAAGCTACGGGCAGTATTTCTCGAGATATAAGGCTTTTTACCAAACGAGTCCTTGTTAACCAAAGGTGGACCACGTGCCGAGTTTAAAAAAGTGTGTTTGACAGCTTTTGCGCCTTGATAACCGCCTAAAAGTGCTTACAGAGTGATCGCATGTGTCTCGCGATCATTTTGCAATATATATCAATGTTTTAAACAGATATTCGAGGAGAAACGTCCAAAAATACCTGGTAAAATACCTGGTAAACAACCGGCAGCCAGTCTAGCCCTAATCTCCTTCTCTCGGATTACGGAGACACGTAACTCCTTAGTCGTCCGTCCGAACCCTACCAAAATATATATTTTTGCAATCTTGAACAAATAAGGAACATTTTGAGACCAGCCACGATTCACAACTCGTAAAATTTAAGCAAATATTAATGATCGGGATTTCTGCGTAACTGGCCCTAGGAGTAGGGCGAGACCCTGGGTAGGGCGGACGGTCCCACGGAAAGTGGCCTAACTCCGCAGCCGCTCAAGCTACAGGGAAGTATGACCACTTTTTGAAAATCCGAGAGCAAGGGCTATCGGGTGCTGGTATTGAGTTTCGCGACAAATATGTGTATCGCTGATTTCTAGGCCATCAACCAAACCCCATACACACTGGGTTGCTCATACTTTGTGCTGCACAGTTTTGCTAGTGTTTTGTGCCCATTTTCTTACACCCGCCAAATTTGGCAGAAATTTAGAAAATTAATTTTTCTTGACAGGAAAAATTATAAAAAGAGTGGAAAAGAGTCCTTAAGCCAGGATAAACAAAATTGAAAGAAGAAAAGGTGCAATATCCAACTACCACCAGCACCAGGCATAGGTCTCATGATGGGGCTACATAACCGACTCATCCTCGGGAGCTCTCAGCTTGGCTGAAGAAAATCTTTTGCCTCCTGTTGGCTGGCAGATCAGCTTGGTGCTATTTCTTCCCTACTTTAGTGAATTCTTAGGGACATCTGATAGCTGTAGAGGAAGATGTACAAGAAAGGAACATTTTTGCTGTCCAGTACGGAGGAACTCTCAGAGAGTAACTCGACTCAACACAAGAGAGGAGAAATTGAAAAAGAAAAAGAAGACCAAGAAGACTCCAAAGCCCACTAAAGACCTTCCAACAAGGCTGGGTACCCCGATCCAGAACCAGACACGAGACGAGTCAAGTGCTCAGGCCTCAGGAGACGACGAACCAGAGTATAAACAAAGCTCAACGCAGCAAGCCAAGACTTCACAGAAGGTTTCAGACGAACGAAACACAACTCAAGCAAGAGAGAACCTGGAAGAAGCGGAAGGAAGGAAAAATCAAGTGCCAGTTGACCAAGAAGTAAACTCTCAGAAGGAAAGCAAAAACATGTGCTCCACAAAACCAGAAGAGGCAAATGGATTTCCGTGCCAAGGTCTCCTAGAAAATCTAGGGAGCAATATCTATGAAGGAAGAACCTCACCAGTCAGCCGAGGCACAAGGAGTGACTTCGATGGGGAAGAACTTCAAGGAACCCCCAACGACGCAATAAGGGGAACACTTGCTAAGATGGCAAAAGCAGACAAAAACATAATGAGGTCACTGATGCGACTCTCCTCAACCACAGGTGGAGATGAAGATGTTGCACAGGAACTGGAAAAAATTCTCAATGAAGTTGCCAAGCTCAAAATGCTGCTGCTTCAGAACACTCACGAGAATCAGTTCCTGAGGGGACAGCGAGAAATAATGAAGTCAGAAAAAAAGACTGGCCCAACTTTTGCTGAAGTAGTGCAGGCCACATCATCAACAGAACAAGAAACAGCAAAGGAAGAAACGACAGCTGTCATTATCACTTCCAGAACGCTGAAACAAGAAAAGATCTTGGAGGCATTGAAGAAAGAAGTTGATCCAGCCGAACTAAACATCCGAGACACTTCCCTAAGACCTGGAAGGGAGGGAGTGGTAGTGCTCTCCACACACCCAGAGTCTATGGAGAGATTAACTACATAAGTGCAAAGGAAACATTACGGGAGCTGGACATCAAAAAGCCGAAAAGAAAAAGAATGGAAATAAAGCTCATTGGAATCGAGGATACGCATACAACCGAAATAGCTGAAAAGATCATAAAACAAAACGGATTGACCTGCACAGAAGAGGACATGGAAATAAAAGAGCATTGGAAAGGACGGAATGGGATGACGGCTGTCGTCGCCTTAAACAAGAATGCCTACAACCAAGTGAAAGGCAAGAGGACACTCTCTATCGGATGGACCAAGTCCCCTATGTTTGACCACATAAGAGTGACGAGATGTCTGAAATGTGCATCTTACAACCACAGTTCCTTCGGCTGCCAGGAAGACCCAAGATGTGCCCAATGTGGAGAACATGGACACGTGAGAGGTGAATGTGAAGCAGAACCATCCTGCCCAGTGTGCCTTAAGGTAGGACGCAACGAGCAGGAAACCAGGCACTCCATGCTCTCTTACTCCTGTCCAACCTATGAGGAGAAAAAGAATGAAGAGAGGGAGAGGATTCTGAGGCGGATGCTGTGAAGTCTACCGGCAACATGGCAGGGACCGCGACGACAGTACACATAACCAGCAAACCTACTCAAAACAACTTTAATCATAACGTGCAATCACAAACTGAAAACCATTTCGAAATTATACAGGTTAATTTAGCCAGAGCTTATTAAGCAAACGAAACATTACAACGCTTTCAAGCAAATAATGATCATGACATTTCAGCAGTTCAGGAACCATACCATCTAAAGAACAAAATTATTCCATTTCCAATAAAGCACAAGGTAATCGCAGCTAGTGAAAACGCAAAAGTAGCATTAATTATTCATAAACCAGAAACTCAAGTTTTCCCCATTCAAATAGAAGACAAATTGGTAGTTGCTAGAATAACCAAAGGAGGTAAAGATATCATACTTATAAATTGCTACATTCCCCCTACTAACAATATCAATCCAATGTTAGACAAAATTGATAACATTATCTCAAACCATTTGCAGGAAAATGTCATAATTTTGGGAGATTTTAATGCAAAAAATACAATTTGGGGTAGTAAGGAAACCGATGAAAAAGGGGAAGAAGTATTGGAATTCGCAATGAAAAATAATATGGTCATATTAAACCATCCACACTCACCCCCTACCTTTAAAACAAATACAGCGAAAGGGTGGATTGACTTAACTCTCGTTAATCAAAAATCTACTCTGAAATTACCACTTGGGAGGTACTAAAAGAAATCACTGATAGTGATCATCGGTATATCCGAATTAGAGTATCTCAAGAGAAACATCCGAAAAAATATCACAGAACGCTAAAGGATAATCAAAAAATATTGCAAGCTTTATGTGATGATAAATGGTTTAGTGAAAGATTAGCTTTAAATACACCACTAGAAATTGAAGAAGTTATATCAGCAATGTATAAGAAAATTGAAACATTACAAAATAAGTATAAAAGAATAGTGAAAGAAAATAAACACAAACTTAATCCTTGGTGGAATCTAGACTTAAAAATAGAAAGGAAAAGAATAAGAGCCATGAGGAAACGATATCAAAAAGCATCTGGAGAAACTAGCATTAGACTCAAAAAAGAATACTACTTAGAACACACAACATACAACAATATGTTAGACAAAGCGAAAAAAGAAAGTTGGAATGATGTCTGTACTAAATTAGAAAAAAATCCATTCACATTACCCTATAAGATTGCGGCTAATTAAATTAAAACACCTCTAATAATCGGGAGCATAATGAAATCAGATGGACAACAAACAACATCTTTAGAAGAAGCAATTCATCACATATTAAATTCCTTGTACCCAATGGAACCATCCGACCAACCTGAAATAACATTCGGTATCGGCAACACGGAAAATGGTGACGATGTACCATTCACGGAACAAGAAATTCAAGAAACAATCAAAAATCTTAGAACGAACGTTGCACCAGGGCCAGACGATTTAAATACAATTTTTGTACAAACACTGCACAAAACACATGTCTTTATTCAACAGCATATTTAATGCTTGTCTTCGAATTGGATACTTTCCCAAATGCTGGCGCAAATCCCGAATTATACTAATTCCTAAAGCAGACAGTCGAAAGAAGAAAGGAGTGGGAAAATTTCGACCAATTGCAATTAATTCAATCTTAGGTAAAATATTAGAGAAACTACTAAAAGACCGAATCTATTTTTTCCTGCAGCAAAACAAACATTTCCCGAAGCATCAATATGGGTTCAGGCATAATACCTCAACAACAACGGCACTAAATGTTATTAAAAGAAAAGTAATGCAGGCCAAATTGGACCACATAGGTATAGCAATTATATCTCTAGATATTAAAGATGCATTTAACTCTATACGAGCTAATAAAATAGTGGAAATCTTAACGTCTTTGAATTGTCACAACAATTTTAAAAAAATTACCAATTGTATTCTTCGAAACAGAAACATCATTCTTGAATCGGGAGATATAAAAATTTCTAAAGAAATAACAACAGGATCACCTCAAGGATCACCACTTAGCCCACTGTATTGGAATTTAATGAGCGCTGGAATCTTCAACCTTCAACTATCAAATGACACTCATATTCAAGCTTTTGCGGACGACATTATCATCACCATTAAATTCAAGGCCAGAGAGGATCTAGAAATTAGGGGAATCTAACATTGGAAACTATAAACCAATGGGGACAACAAGCAGGCCTGAAGTTTAACCCCGGAAAATCAATGTTTCTAACCATAGGCAAATCATATAAAACTCACCCACCTATTCTTAAAATGAATAACAGTAAAATAACAGCAGTACAAGAACTTAAACTTTTAGGGGTTATATTCGATAACAAACTTTCATTCCTTCCTCATCTTAAATACATAAAAGAAA